>NC_086174.1:18030589-18668998 GCF_023053635.1 Elgaria multicarinata webbii | reverse complement strand
CTGCAGTTCTGTTAACAGGTATAGGAATAGTATCATAAACACCATATGAGGGGATTTGATCGATGATTATTGACTGAAATGTAAATACTTTGGCAACTTTCAAAAAACTGGAATTAATTATGAAGCATAATTCTGAAACTATTTGCTCTGGAATTTTCTAATTGAAATCATTGGGGATACCCTTTAGTTATATTGTATGCAGTCCTGAAGCAAAACTAAACAACTCTGTCCTGCTTCCTCACCCTCTCCTTTAATATATTGCTTTGCATTAAAAATGTGTTCGGCATCCTTGCCATTCTAATTCTAATGAAGAGAGGCCACACGAGTCTTATCTCAAAATTGCATAAGCAAAAGAACAGAATTGTAATTATGAACAGGTTCCTGATTAAAGCATTTGATAATTAAGAAATGCAAGGCATCTCAGGCCATCCATATAGATTATTATTAGCTTTGATAATACACGTTCATTATGGTAGTTTACAAAGATAATACATTACTGTATTTTGTAATTGTTGTGATGCATTTTGTACTCAATCCTGTGATTTGATAATGGATAGTATATTTTAATGATGATAATAGGTACCCTCTTCTGTTTAGAGTTGATGACATAATATTAAAATAACTAGCCTTTAATGCTTTAAGCTCATCTGTTGCCTGAAAATTGATCGTGCCATTTGCTTTAGAGAGAAGAGAACAAAAATTCTTCTCATAAAGAGAATAAATATTGTTGGAGCTACGGAAGCTATATAGTGTATGCTCTTTTGACTTGTTTGAGGACAATTCTTTAAAACTGTTAGCCTTACTGTAACTGTTTTGTTAGCCTTACTTCCTTATTAGGGAAAGTCTTGTCCTGCACTTTTCTGAAACCTCTCATTAACAGAAAAGACAGTTGGTACAAACAAAACCTATTTGCCATCATACATACGCTGAGGACAAATAGAGGTGGGTTTTTTTGGTATGTTTATGAAAATGGCAAGCATTGACATCACATCTCTGGCTATCAGTGTTGAACATCAGCAATATATTGGTAATTTAGGGAAGAGAAAATACTCCTCCTCCTTCTTTCCCCCATCCTGTGTAGTGACTGTTGTAAATTATTGTGTGTGAAGAAAAGGGATATTGAACACTTGTTTTAGACATGATGAGTCCCCAATTTTTTAAACTGGCTGTTGGAAATTTATTGATTGATTTATTACATTTTTATACCGCCCAATAGCCGAAGCTCTCTGGCTGTTAAAATTAAAACCATGAAGAGCATAAAAACAACCAAGAATTTAAAAACACAAATACAATATAAAAAACACAACCAGGATTAAAACCACACAGCAAAAATTGATATAGGTTAAAATATGGAATTAAAACAGCAAAGTTTAAATTTAAGTTAAATTAAGTGTTAAAATACTGAAAATAAAAAGGTCTTCAGCTGTCGACGAAAGGAGTACAGTGTAGGCGTCAGGCAGAGCTCTCTGGGGAGCTCATTCCACAGCCGGGGTGCCACAGCAGAGAAAGCTCTCCTCCTAGTAGCCACCTGCCTCACTTCCTTTGGCAGGGGCTCGTGGAGAAGGACCCCTATGGATGATCTTAAGGTTCGGGCAGGTACATATGGGAGGAGGCGTTCCTTCAAATAACCTGGCCCCAAGCTGTTTAGGGCTTTAAATGTTAGTACCAGCACTTTGAATTGGGCCCGGACCTGGACTGGCAGCCAATGAAGTTGTAAGAGGACTGGCGTGATATGGTCTCGCTAGCCAGTCCCTGTTAGTAGGCGGGCTGCCCTGTTTGTACCAGCTGAAGTTTCTGGACTGTTTTCAAAGGCGGCCCCACGTATAAAGCATTGCAGTAATCCAAACGAAAGGTTATCAGAGCATGGATAACTGTAGCTAGGCTATCTCTGTCCAGATAAGGGCGCAGTTGGTATATCAGCCTAAGCTGATAAAAGGTGCTCTTTGTCACTGAGTTCACCTGTGCCTCAAGTGACAGTTCTGGATCCAAGAGCACCCCCAAACTATGGACCCGATCCTTTAGGGAGAGTGCAACCCTGTCCAGGACAGGGTAAACATCACCTCGCCTCTTCCTTTTGTGTTGTCTTCATTACTTTGCCAATTGTAGGGCCCACTTGTGTCAAAGTTGAGGGAGATCCAGAGCTGCTGCACGTGCGTACAGTACACATTTAAACCAGTTTCAGTGTAATACCCATATAATCCTGGGAATTGTAGTTTTATGAGTGTTCTGATTTGAAGATTCTCCAGTCTCGCACAACCAGAGTTTCCCAGGTGGCTTGAAACTGGTCTAAATTGGTAATTTATAATGTGTTTTTATCAATGATTTATCATTTTTAATGTATTTTTATTCTATTTTAATGAATACGATACTATATATTAATGTATTTAAATAGTCTTGTAAACCACAGATATTTTTAAAATATGATAAGTGGTATGATAATAAAATAATAATAATAATAATAATAATAATAATAATAATAATAATCCTTTTCTTACTTGTACCATTTTTTTTCTTTTTAAACAGATGATTTGCAAGTTAAACTTCTGAGTTTCTCCAGCTTCTTGCACCAAGATGTTTACCACGAATCCTGCAAACTGGGTTACTTTTGAAGATGAACCCCTCTTCCAGTCTCCTCAGAAGGCAGGAGGAAATCATAGTGCTTGCAAAGCAAATGGGCTTAAACTCCTTCTGCCTAAGATGCATGATTTGTCAAGCCAATCTTCCTCCTCCTCCAGCAATACTTCTCTCTCCTCTTCTGTAGTTGACTACTACTTTAGCCCTGGCCCTCCTAGTAATTCTCCACTCTGTACACCCACCAAAGAGAATTCTGTAAGTCCCTGTTTTCCCAAATCAGGAGTTCACCTTCTGTATCCTATTCCAGAGTTGTCATCCAACATCAGTCTTCTCCCATCGGCTGAGCCATCCTCTCAAAAACTGACAGGTATTTCTCAGATTGAGCACCACTCAGAGTTGTCTGCCCCTAACCCAACAGATGATGCAAATGTCTCTCATCAAGACAACTCAAAGAAATTGGAAGATTCCTTAGAATCACAAACTTTTTTCCAGTATGTTCAGGATGACTGTGCTTTCTCTAGTCCATTTTGGTCAGAAAATTCACCTTGTGTGTCTTCATCTAGCTTTGATGTGCATAGAAAGAATTCAGACTTTGAAAAGGGTTGTTGCCCTTCCAAAGAAAAGGAAAGTTTGCCTGATCAGAAGAGCCTCAACCAGGCGTCATTCAACTATTTTTGTGATAGGCTTGAGCACTTGCAAACGGATTCTTCAAATAATGAAAGGACCTTGACAGCCATGCCATGCATGTATACCGGAGATGGATTCTCATCATTCATTCCTCACAGCCTCTTCAGCAGCCAGAGAAAAGATGGCTGGCCTTTCATGTTGAGGATTCCTGAAAAGAAGAACATGATGTCGTCAAGGCAGTGGGGACCTATATACCTTAGGGTCTTATATGGAGGAATCCTACAAATGTACTATGAAAAAGGCCTTGAGAAACCTTTCAAAGAATTCCAGCTGCAGCCATTTTGCAAGCTTTCAGAACCCAAGCTCGAGAACTGCAGCATTTCTGGGAAAATCCATACTGTAAAGATTGAACATGTTTCGTACACGGAGAAAAAGAAGTATCCCAAAGCTGAAGTGGTTCATGAACCAGAAACAGAACAGATGCTGAAGCTGGGGACAACGGATTACAATGACTTTACTGACTTCTTGGGAATCGTTGAGGAAGAGTTAATGAAGCTTCCTGCTCTTTCCAAACAAAAGAGACATTATGAAGAACAGGAAATTGTTCTGGAGATAGTGGACAACTTTTGGGGGAGGATCACTAAAGCAAAAGGGAAACTAGTTGAAAGTGCTGTCATCACACACATTTATTGTTTGAGCTTTGTGAATGGAAATTCTGAATGCTTTTTGACACTAAATGACTTGGAGCTTAAGGGAAGAGGTGAGCATTACTTTGAGAAGGACGCTGAGAAGAAATGGATTGAAATCCTTGACTATCACTTCCATCAATGTGTGAAAAAGCAAGAGTTTGAGCAGTCAAGGATAATTAAATTTAAACCACCGGAAGGCTATAAGTTAGAGCTGATGCGTTTCAGGACGCAGTATAATGGATCCGATCTTCCATTTTCTGTCAAGGCCTTGGTAGTAATTCAGGGAGCTTACGTTGAACTCCAGGCTTTCATAAACATGTCCCCCTTTGCTCTGGCTTCAGTGCATTCACATTCCATGAAATACTGTGAAAATATTATGGTACACTTTCCTGTTCCTCCACAGTGGATCAAAACTCTTTGGACCATGAACCTCCAAAGACAGAAGTCCTTGAAAGCAAAAATGAACAGAAGAACGTGTCTTGGCTCTTTAACAGAGATTGAATCTGACCCTGTCATACAGGTTTCAGTTGGAACAGCCAAATATGAAAGTGCCTATAGAGCCATTGTTTGGAAGATTGACAGACTTCCAGATAAAAACTCAAGTAAATACTTGGCTTATATATATATATTAATAGTATAACACTGTGCTGGTGGGGAATTGCATTTTCTCAGATGAAGTTAACAATATGTCACCACTGTGATGTTAGTAGAAGGATCAGTGGCCAAATTATTAAAACACATAACATAGTTCCTATGTATTTGAGTATCTTTTGGCCTTACTGTATATAATTGCTCCTGTCTGTCAAACTAGAGATGTTGGAACTGCCTACTCAACTGGGGAAAAGGTAAGGTTACTCTTTCCAGATAACTTTCTCCTCTGCTTTAGAAATCTGTGTTGCTTAATGCTACATCAGCCTGACAAACCAGCTTTGTTAGTGAAGTGATACCATTAAGGCCTGCTTTGCACATTTCATTTGAAAGAGGCATGGTTCTCCTTAAGAGGCAGCTTCATGTTTGAAAACCTTTATTTTGTTTAATTTATATTCTGGTGTTTGTTTTTTTGATCAATGACACCTCTCTTCCTTGGCGATGACAGTTACATTCAGTAAGTGCAATGCCTGAACTATAATGCATTGGTCTTGGGAAAAAGAATCTGTGTACAGTAAGAATCCAAAATTGCTCTAGAATTGGTATTTTCTTTCCAGTTGGCACATCCATAAAATTGTCATCACCTTTCAAATGCATCTATGTCTTCAAAAGTATGCAAAAGGGGAATAATGAACTTAAATGTTAGATTGCAGGAAGTAATTGTTGCTGCTGGAAGAGGAAATGCAGAGAAGATGTTCTCCAACTGATCTTTTACATTACTTTGAGGGGGAGATATATGTAACCTTATAACAACCCTGTCTTACTGTCATGTTGCATGCTTAGATAAAGGGCTTTTGTATGCTGTGCACTAACCATACCCCTGGTAAGAAAAAGTGTATTCTGTGAACTGTGCAAATGTGTTGCATAGTTACGCTCTTGTTAGTCATTGAGAAGGGATAAAGAGCTATGAAAACCCTCACCCTGCTTTGTGTTATGAGCTTTCCCAGTAAATGTAAGCCTATGCAGCAGGGTCTTGCTATTTATTGTTTTACTCTGTACAGCACCATGTACATTGATGGTGCTATATAAATAATAATAATAATAATAATAATAATAATAATAATAATCTGAGAGTAATCAGTGCTGTTGCATTGATAAAGCTAAGTGAAAGTGGACCTAATTAGTGACTGCCTCTGGACTGAGCTTCCTAAAGGAAGGACATGGTAGGAGTAGAGTAAGAGACATATTTATATAAAATAAAATTTGGATGAAATTTTTGAGGTATTCCTGATTCAGAATTTGGAAGTATATATTTGGGGCTACAGATTATAAACACGACTAGTCTCTTTTTTGCACCTTAGCTACTGACATAACATCTGTCTACCAAAAGAGAGCAGTATTGTTATGCAATTAGGTGGCTGTATTGGCAAATTTGCCTTGTGATTCTGGGATTGTGCTAAATCTATTGCACTTAACATGCTAGCTTTATTTGGGAAAGGATATCCTCTAGTGCTCTACTGGTGGACTAGCTAATGCATTCAGTTTTCATCAGTGCTGGAATATCCACAGTGACAAGAGAAGGCCTCCAGTTACACTTCTGCTCCACTGATGTTTGATTAAAGAAATATCCAGTGTAGCAGAAGCACTTAAGCTTTTTATCATGGCCAAGTATGCAATTACTTCTTTCCCCAGTGATGAGAGAAGTAACATAATTTAGCTGAACTCGGGCTTGGGTAGTGTTTTGAGGTTGTATATGATTCCGTGGTGTGTGTTTCAACATACAAACAGCTTTTCAAAAACAGCACTTGAAAAAATTATTGTGGCTTTTACTGATAATTCAGTAATTTATGATAGAACATTATTGCAATGAGGGCCTCTTCAAATGACTGTAAAACTGTGGAGTAACATTACAAGTTTTGTACATTTTCTTTTTTGTCTCAATATAGCCTGTCCCTTATTAAAGATACTCTTGTCTCTGCCCAAGATGTTGATTGGATCATGGCCAAAGGGAAAGCTTGCATATCATGGTCCCTTCCATGCAGCATTATCGGAAAATTGGCTGCCATATTCATTGGTAGCATAGTAATCAAGGCAGCCTCAGTTCACTCTTCATGTTATTCAAAACATCCTACCTATTCTAATTTCATTCTGGTTTTGGATTTTTGGTGACTACATAAATATTGGCTGTAATCCGTAACAAACATCCTTAAGTAAATCCAACCAAATTCAGTTGAATTCATGAGCTTCTTCATTGAATCTCTGCCACAGGCTTATTGCAGAAGCACTTGATGATGGTTGATGTCAAATCCTGTTACATTAATTTAAAGTCTCAGATCTTCAGGCATCTTGGCCAGAATTTACATATATTGGCAAAGACTTTGGATGAGTAAGACTTCATAACGCTTTAAATAGCTGTCAGTGAAGTTACTTGGTGGACTGGGCTGTTCTTTGTTCATCTGAGTACTCACTAAAGGAGTAATTGCTTTGAAAGTTTTCTTGCTTTTTTGCTAGGTCTTCTCTTGCTATAAAGGGAAATAATACAAATGTCTTTCACAGAATAAATGAAATCCACATAGTTTAATCATGGCAGTTTCCTAAAGGCTGCCATGGAGAAAGGTATTTCTGTTCTATGTCTGAGCTATATTGAGAGAAGTTGGATACAGTTCTAACTATCTCTGTACATCAGTGTATATGGTTAGACAGTTCAGAGTGGCAACTATCCCTTACCTTGCAAATGGAAGAGTCAAGGGGCAAAATCTTATGCCGGCTGTGTTCATTGTGTAGTGGCTAAGATACGCTCAATCTTGCGTGTGAACAGACCCAAATTCTAAGTGGCAGTTTGGGGACAAGGACTGCTTTATCGGTACCTTCCCCATTATTATTATTTTTATAAAAGCACCAAGGAAACACACAGACTGCAGCAGAATAAAGATGCAAATTGAGTGGTGCATACTTTGCATAGCTGTGTTTCTAAACCTATAGCTCTTCACTCGTTGTTTCCATATCTGACAAGCAGATTTACGGAAGAGATTTGGAGTGGTGGGGGGAGAAGGTTACTGCTGGAGAAGGAGTATACTGAAATAGTGAATGATTTGATGCAGCATACATTTCATGTGTGGATGTGAATTATGAAAGAATTTTTAGTCTTCCAAGTTAAGATCTGGTTTGAAATCATGGAGCAAATGTCCTGTTTACCTAGGATTAATGATGCTTGTGCCCTGTCAAATTGCCTTCTTCCCTCTTGGGTTTCTGTACTCAATCATTACTTAGTAAAAAGCTCTTGTTATTTGGTTACTCTCTCAGTCACTAGTCTTTGTAAAGTTTCCTTATGACATTTCTCCCCTGAATCCTATTCTCAAGGTCCAGATCATCCACACAGTTTGTCTTACAAACTAGAACTTGGGTCGGATCAGGAAATCCCCTCTGACTGGTATCCCTTTGCCACGGTGCAGTTTGTTGTATCTGATACATCTGCTTCCGGAACTGAGGTGAAATCACTGGGCATTGAGAGTGACATTCAACCCCAGAAACATGTGCTTCAGAAAGTGTATTATAACTGCCAGGTAATCTTCTTGTCTTCCTGTTTGTTTTTAACCTGATAGAGTGTCTTAGCCAATCATACGTAACTTATTCTCATAGCTTATATTTTATTTTCTGCTCAGGGCATGTGTCTGATGATTAGCCTCATGCAGTGCTAATTTTTAGTCTTTTATCATATTACAGGAATCCTTACATTTTGGTTTTACAAACATACATAGTTAATCTTCTACAACTAGCTCAAAGCAGGTGGTTGTTAGATCCACAGTTCCTGGTTCATTGGGTTTTATCCAGTGATGCCTTTCATTAGCCCAAAGCTACTTCTAATTGCAGAAGCCAATTTCTATCCTTGTACAAAAGCCAAATCCAGTACTTGATTTTACTTGTGCAAGTACTTTCAGAACTCATTATGATTTATGTTACGTGCTAGTTACGTTAGTTGTTCTGCTAGAATTTGTAGTCACTAGTGGAATAATGCCATCTCTCGTACTTTTTCTGGTACTGTTACATTGAAAGCAACTTTTAATTCTACATAATAAGGTTGGAATAGTGCTCATTGCCTCAATAAGAAGAATATCAAGAGCTTCTCTAATAATGTAAATATTTTAATTGCTCTCTTTCTGCCTTCTTATTACAGGTTGAAATTGAGAAGAAATGGATTAGACTTGATGGTGAAGATCCCAATAAGTGTGGGAGTTGTCAGATGCAGTAGAAAGGAGAAGAGAGAAGTAATCTGGTGTGCTGTTAGGATTATGGGAAATATTGGTTGCAAGCAAGAGTTTTAATTGCAGCAAAGCAGTTGATTTCTGCGTATATCGGTTTGTCATGTTGAAAGACTGCGTGTACAGTTGGGAGCTTGCACTCTTAAACTTTTAGCTTATTGACTCTGATGTCCTCTGAAAAGTTAATATTGTAGATTGATTTCATACACCAGCTTGACAATTAATGGCACTTGATATGAACTTTTGTGAGTCAGTTGACCATCAGGCTTTTAGTGATAACATCAAAATATTTTGGCTTTTGATATTGTCTAGATGGATAAATTATGGAATTAAAATTAAGTTATTTATATTTATATGTAGTTTATTCATATAATCCTATGTATTCCACTTCTCAGTATTGGTAAAGAATGCAGGCCCCAAATGTACAGTAAAAGGGTGTCATTTGGCAGTGTGCTTTAAACTTTTAATGGGTCATGAACTCAATCATCTTGTAGGTTTTGGATAGTTCCTTCAATATGTTCTTCCTCTACAGAAGAATATTCATGTGACAAACATTACACCAGAATGCAAAATGTACACAGATTTTTCACAATAGTTCAGTTGGCAAGAGCTGTCAGGAATCTAATCCATTGCTTATAGATCTTGAAAATCGACACTGATTCAGCATTTCATTGAAACTGTTCACATACATTTACAGAGAAAGACATGCCACAGCAAAGGAACCAGTACAAAAGTGCCTTTTCTTTGGCCTCTATTTTTGTTTGTAAATTGAAGTTTTTCCTTTGGAAGAGAGTTCTACCTGGGCTTATGTGCATGCAAAAAAAAGGGGCGGGGGGAAGAAAAAGAGAGAGATTTGGAGTAGCAAAAGTTCCTGTCCTGAACAGATAAGGAGAAGTTTTCACGTCAGTGTCTTGGAGGGAACAGAGTTCTTTTTAATATGTTTCCAACAGTTACAAATTATTTTGGATCTCCAACAAGAGCAGATGTTAAATCTGGAATAAAACTATGTCCTGAATTGGTAGCTGTAAGATCCAGGAGAACCAGATGAACGTGGAAAGCGAGATGTTCCCTTGCACTGGCAGCTGAGCTAGAGTTTGCTTAAAGGGTGTGCGGCAGAACATTCCTAACTCTGAAGGGAAATATGTAACTGTAAATGCTTTGACAACCGTGATCAGCTTAACCTTTTGCATGCTGGTTTTTGAGCTTATTGGCCAGATCAGTTTATCTTCTCGCAAGAGGCAACTTCTTCATCCTTTCCTTTTCGAGGCCTGTGTTTTATACTCTGGAGTCCAGAAGAATGTCTGTCTCTGTTTTACTTTGTATTGATAGTTTTCTGCTTTATTGCAACTTCTCTAGATGCTATCTTTGTTGCATGTAAGTCTTTTTGGAATAAAATTGCAATAGCATATTTCATCTCACTTTAATACTTTTGTCCTGACTGCAGATTTTGAATACAAACTGCAACACTTAAGTTAATTTGCCCCAAAGGGGAAATGATTTAGTTAATTTTTATTAATCTGGAGAACGTATATTATAATTCTAGTTCAGCACACAATAGAAACCAATATTAAGTTACATTCTAAATTCTCTGTAGTTTTATGAAAACAGTTAATTCTAAAGATACTTCTGCTTCCTAATCTCATTTTATTAGTAAATTCTCTTGAAATGTCAAAAGTATCTTTCAGTGAAAATACTAGCTTGCTTGTATACAGCTTCCTAGATGGATTTTTTTTCCTCTGGAGATATTGGGGAAGAATAAAATTGCCTTTCACATTTAGGCTGTCATTTTCAACCACACACCTCCACCCTCCATTTATTTTAACAATATTCGTTTGTGCTCTGGAATGGAAGGCATGAAACTTTCTAGATTGTTTTACCTTAAGAGAGAAGTAGCTTAAAATGCATATGTGTGCACAGTTCAAACATGAAGCACGGTGAGTGAATTTTGGATGGAGTACAGAAAGGGTATAGATCTTGGCACAAATGCAGCATTCCAGAAGTCTTAATTGCTCATTTAGATTGTTGGCAGAAAATTGTGCGTTCTACTAAAATAATAATATCCAGTTAATAGCAAGAACAATACTGTGTTATATTATGCCTCTAAATATATAACATAGGAACATCTATTTTGGAGTTCTCTCTTCATAAGATTTAGCCTGGGTTCATTCTAGATTGAGGGCTTCCTCAAATGTGAAAGTGTTGGAATCGACCAAATAAGATATGGGGCACCTGATACATGATGCTTTGTGTTGAAATAAAACTAGAAATTGGTGTGTACCTTATCAAAAGTGTAAAATGGTTAGAGTAGGATGAGAAGCTGAGATGGATTGAGTAAAATGGTGAGGATGTACAGTTGGTTATACACCATACTCAGCTGCCTCATAATTCCTGCACACCTATTTATTTCTTATTGTAAAAAGATCAGTGTAACTTCTCCCTATCTGGAATTATTCTCCTGGAAAAGTATACATGGAAATGGTAAAGTCAGAATTATAAGTCCACATGGATTCCACCACCACCCTCTAAGAAAGATCTGTAAGGAGGAACTGCTAAGAAACTTAACTTGCTTGATGGTATTTCCCTGTGTGATTGTGGAGTCAAAGAAAGGAAAGAGCAGGCTTTGAGGGCAAGCTCTACCTTGCATAACTGAGCTGTTTGACATGATGATTGTATATGAGGAGTGGGTAAAGGCATGTAACTTTGGAGGAAGAGTGTCACTTCCCTGTCACTGCATTGTTACCTATGCACCAGTGTAAACTAAGTTCAATGCAATATTAATAGTAAGTGCTGCAGCTTATTAGGTCTGTTTATTTCTAAATGCTATTAGGTTGGATTGATTTGTTATACTAAGAATAGACCTGTTGAAATCAACAGGGCTTTAATTACTCATGCCTAACTTTGCCCCATTGATTGCAGCTGGTCTGTTCTGACTATGCTAAATTTGGATCCATCCCATTTGGTACAATCCAAAGATGACCAACGCTTGGATGTGTTTGCTTTTAAGTGTTGCTCAGAATTTCTGGAAAGCCAGCATTGTAGGCAGGGTATTGGTAATATTACAATACTGCTTTTTATAGGAGTATATCTTAGCAAACCTAAGTGCACAACCACTTAGCTACTGAAATTAGTAGGTAGGTGTCACATTGGTATGTGTATTGATTCAGAGTGTAAATAAATAAATAAATAAATAATGCTTAATATAAGAAGTTTTCTGTATAAGTTCTAAAACAGACCAAAGCTTTAATCTTGTAACAGTCTTTTACAGATTTGTTTTTTAACAATTAAAATTGTATATTTTAAAAGATCATTTTGTTGGTGTTTTTCCCCTCCAGTGGAACACTCCCAGCGAAAATAATTATGCATATTAAAACTAGTCAGCCACAGGAGCCAAAGCCGCAAGGCAGAGGCCTTATTACTCTGCAGATGTATATCTTAGAATTTGTACTTACTAATTTTGCAGGTTGGCATTATTGGGACTTTTTTACCAGTTGTGAGGAGGAAGGCCCTAGGGCAGTATGAAATTTGCTGTTACAATAGACCAACAACTTAGATGACTTTAAAAGAAGATTATGTAAATTGATGGCAATAAGGCCATAAATGGCTACTAGTTGTTATAGCTATACTACATCTAGTATTGGAGACGGTATACCTTTGCATACCAGTTGCTGGGGAATACATGCAGGAGAGTCCTCTTGCACTTGTGCCATGCTGGGGGCTTCCCAAAGGAAACTGGTTGGCCAATGTGGGAACAGAATACTGGATTAGATGGGCCTTTGGTTTGCTCCAGGACGGCTCTTTAATTTTTTTTGTCTGCCCTGAATCTCCCACAATTCAGCTTCTTTGGATGACTCTAGATTCTACTATATATTTTCTCTACATCATGCATAATTTTGTAAACCCCAATCATCCCCCACCCCGTGCTCGCCTTTTTTTCTAAGCCAAAAAGCCCCAAACGGTGTAAATCCTTCCTCATAGGAGAGTTGCTTCAGCCCCTTGATAATTTGGATCGCCCTTTCTGCACTTATTCAGCCCTCCAATAATTCCTCCTTTTTATAGTGCCATGACCAGAACTTCACACAGGATGGTCACACCATAGATTTATATAAACACTTCATAATATTGGCAGCTTTTATTTTTCGTTCCATTCTTAATGATCCCCAACGTGGAATCTGCTTTTTTTTAAAAAAACAGCAGTTGCATGTTTGCCTGTGGAACAGATGGCACTGGGTTTAGGGCACCAGAAGGCAAAATGTAAATATGTCGTGGAGAGGATAAACTCAAATTTGAGAAACATTCCCTATGCCACACCTGGCATGCCCTTATAGTGGCAAAGATATGCTAAACAAGTGTCTGGCTTGGTAATGAACTGGATGAGGGCCAATGCACTCCAATTAATCTTCACAAGATGGAGGGGCTGTTGATGGGAGGTTTGACAAGGGAGCTAATATTCAATGGATGACCAGGTGGCATTAGATGGACCTTGGTCTGATCCAACATGAGAGCCATGCTGGATCAGAGCAAAGTCCTAGTCCAACATTCTGTTCACACAGTTGCCAGCCAGTTGCCCACAACAAAACCACCCTCCTACCCATGTTCCTCAGCAACTGCTCAATATAGGGAAAGTGCCGTAGCTTATTGCCATCGAGACTAGTAGCCATTGATGGAATTTGTCCATTCCCCTTTCAAAAATCATCCAAATTAATGGCTATCACTATGTCTTATGGAAGTCAATTCCATAGTTTAACTATATGCTGTGTTAAGCAGTGCTTCCTTTTATCTGTCCTGAATCTTGCACCAGTCAGCTTCATGGGTGATCCTGGATTCTAGTATTATGTGAGAGGGAGAAAAAAGTCTCCCTGTTCACTTTCTCCACACCATGCATAATGTACACTTCTGTCATGTCCCGCCTTAACTTGCCTCTAAACAATCCCAGATGTCACAACCCTTCCTCATAGAGAAGTTGCTCCAGCCTGCAATTTCCTGGATCCCTTTTTAAAAAATTGTTACGTTGGACATTCTCCAGTTCTCAGGTACAGAGGCTGATCTTAGGGACATGTTCAAAATATGTTACATGTTTTTGTTAGAAGACCAGCAATTCCACAGTTGAGTTCTTTAAGAATTCTAGGATAGATACCATCTGGGTCTGGTGATTTATTATTTTTCAATTTGTCAATAAATTTGAGAACATCTTTTCTCACCATTATTTTCCTTGTGAAAACATCAGTTCAGGCATGTATCTGTCCTATATCTTTTGCAGTGCAGACAGATGGAAAGAATTCAGTCAACTACTCTGCAGTCTGTTTATCCTCCTTTAACTGTTGTCATTGAACAGTCCTTCCTTGCTGGTTTCCTGCTTCTGATATATTGAAAGAATTCTTTATTATTTCCCTTGATGTTGGGAAACTGCTTTTTTTGTGCGTGCATCTCTTATTGTCTGCTTGCATCTACTTTGTGCAAGCTTGCATTCCATTTGCTTTCCTCATTTGGGCTAGACTTACATTTTCTGAAAGACACCTTTTTTTCTAATAGCTTCCTTGACATTGCTCGTTAGCCATGTTGGTGACCTCTTGGACTTGGTGCTACCTTTCTTAGTCTGTGGTATACATTCTAGGATATATGTCATCATCTTAATGACACACTTTATACATGGGGCTGCCTCTAAAAACTGTTTATACACTTCCATTGGGTTAGAATATGGTGGCAAGGATGTTAATCAGCAGCTGCTGAATTGAATGCATTATTGCCAGTTTGTTTTAAAACACTTGTACTGGCTTCAAATTTGTTTAGATGTACAATTCAAAGTACAGTTTTTAACCTATGAAACGCTAAATGGCCTAGAACCAGGGGGATCTGACAGGCTATCTTTTTTCACACATAAATCTGCCCATTTTCTAAGATCATCTTCTGAGGCCCTTCGTTGGGTGCCTCCACCTTCTGTGGTTAGGTGGCAACTGGGAAAAGGTCTTTTCTGTGGTAGCACCTGGTCTATGAAATATTTCCCCAGAAATACTTTTTTACATGCCAGGTTTACGTTATTCTCCAGAGCATTTCCTGGCTTATATTCTGTTGATTATTCTAGAATCATAGTATTTGAAGGACCTCGAGGTCATCTAGTCCACCCTCTGCTGATGCAAGAAATCCACTACTATAACACCTCTGAGAAGTGGTCCTCCTGACTCTGCTAAAAACTTGTAATGGAAGAGACCCACCCACCCACCTTCCAAGGCAGTCTGCTCCATCGTGGAACCACTTATATTGCCGGAAAGTTCTTCCTAATGTTTAATTGAAATCCTCTTTCTTGTATAATTTGAATGTGTTTGGTTTGTGTCCTCCCCTTTGGTGCAACGGAAAACAAATTTGCCCCATCTTATGTTTTTTTTGTTTGTTGCTGCATTATTATTGCAGTCCTGATTACTTTAACTTGTTCTTGTTTTTAATGTTGTAAACTGCCCAGAGAACTGTTTTATAGGGTAGCCTATAAACAGCTAAACAATAAGCTGGATTTTATATTTTGTTTTCATCCTGTGGATTTTATTGTTAACCATTTTCACTTGTAAGCCACCTTGGGGCTGATAACAGAAAAATGGGACAATTTAGTTTGAAATAAATAAGCTAACGTTCCCGCTTCATACCTTCTAGGAGAAGAGTCCATTGGGATTCTCGGGACTGGTGCGGGTGGACAGGAGCTAAATAAGCCAACACTGCTTCTGTATCTGCACATCTGGATCAAGTGGGGAACTTGGGACCATCTCCAGCTTCATCTAAAATTTAAAGCTCAATATTTCAGTTTCCATTAAGTTCTACCATCTGGGCTTATCAAAATCGAACCTGCCATTATTTGTTGATGCAGCAATTGCGGAACACTTCCTGCCTGCTGATTGAAAAAGAGCTGGCACAATGAATGCCTGTAACTGACATCGGCAATTGCATGATTGCATGTTTTTATTCACCCCTATATAAAGACTATAATCTTTCTGTTCTGGCTTATTGTCGCACTGCATTCTGTATGATACTGACAGGCTTCAGTATGTAAACTCAGGATTACGAGAAGACAAAAGATAAAAAGGCCGAATGAATTGAAAATTAAGCTAGAGGAACTTCCCACCTGGAGAACCGTGTGGCTGCTGGGCGGGCTGGATCAGTGCATCCGACACCTGCAAACCACACGGGCACAATGGCAATCCCTTGTGCGGGATTTCTACTCATCCAAATGACTAGAGGAAATGGGAGACAGGGTGACTAAAGACCTGGACACTGTCTCTGATACTAGAGATAGCATATAGCCATCAAGACTAGTAGCCATTGATAGCCTTCACCTACAGGAATCAGAATAGTAGAGTTGGAAGGGGCCTATAAGGCCATTGAGTCCAACCCCCTGCTCAATGCAGGAATCCACCTTAAAGCATCCCTGACACATGGTTGTCCAGCTGCCTCTTGAAGGTGTCTAGTGTGGGAGAGCCCACAACCTCCCTATGTCATTGGTTCTGCTCTCGTACTGCTCTAATAGTCAGGGCATTTCATAGAATCATAGAACAGCAGAGTTGGAAGGGGCCTACAAGGCCATCGAGTCCAACGCCCTGCTCAATGCAGGAATCCACCCTAAAGCATCCCTGACAGATGCTTATCCAGCTGCCTCTTGAATGCCTCTAGTGTGGGATAGCCCACAACCTCCCTAGGTAACTGATTCCATTGTCGTACTGCTCTAACAGTCAGGAAGTTTTTCCTGATGTCCAGCCGGAATCTGGCTTCCTTTAACTTGAGCCCGTTATTCCGTGTCCTGTACTCTGGGATGATCGAGAAGAGATCCTGGCCCTCCTCTGTGTGACAACCTTTTAAGTATTTGAATTGTGCTATCATGTCTCCCCTCAATCTTCTCTTCTCCAGGCTAAACATGCCCAGTTCTTTCAATCTCTCTTCATAGGGCTTTGTTTCCAGACCCCTGATCATCCTGGTTGCCCTCTTCTGAACACGCTCCAGCTTGTCTGCGTCCTTCTTGAATTGTGGAGCCCAGAACTGGACGCAATACTCTAGATGAGGCCTAACCAGGGCCGAATAGAGAGGAACCAGTACCTCACGTGATTTGGAAGCTATACTTCTATTAATGCAGCCCAAAATATGGCCTTTCTTGCAGCCCTATCGCACTGTTGCCTCATATTCAGCTTGTGATCTACAACAATTCCAAGATCTTTCTCGTTTGTAGTATTGCTGAGCCAAGTGTCCCCCATCTTGTAACTGTGCATTTGGTTTCTATTCCCTAAATGTAGAACTTGGCATTTATCCCTATTAAATTTCATCCTGTTGTTTTCAGCCCAGCACTCCAGCCTATCAAGATCACTTTGAAGTTTGTTTCTGTCTTCCAGGGTATTAGCTATCCCACCCAATTTTGTGTCATCTGCAAATTTGATCAGCGTTCCCTGCACCTCCTCGTCCAAATCATTAATAAAAATGTTGAAGAGCACTGGGCCCAGGACTGAGCCCTGCGGTACCCCACTCGTTGCCTCTCCCCAGTTTGAGAAGGTTCCATTTTTCCTGATGTCCAGCTGGAATCTGGCTTCCTTTAACTTGAGCCCATTATTCCATGTCCTGCACTCTAGGATGATTGAGAAGAGATCCTGTCCCTCCTCTGTGTGACAACCTTTCAGGTACTTGAAGAGTGCTATCATGTCTCCCCTTAGTCTTCGCATTTCCAAGCTAAACATGCCCAGTTCTTTCAGTCTCTCCTCATAGGGCTTTGTTTCCAGACCCTTGACCACTTGTTCATTCCCCCTTTTAAAGCCATCCAAATTGATGGCCATCTTGTGGGAGTGAATTCTGTAGTTTAACTATGTGCCATGTGAAGAATCTCCCACCAGTCAGCTTCATGAGAGGATCCTGGGTTCTGATATATGAGAGAAATGTCTCCCTGTCCACTTTCTCCACACCGCGCATAATTTTGTACTCATCTATCATAATGAGACATGATAGAGGTGTGGAAAATTATGCATGGTGTGGAGAAAGTCTTAATATGAGGCCCACTGGGCAGTTTACAAAGATTAAAACCCACTGAAAATACATTATACAAAATGTTAAAACTTTTATAGAATCATAGAATAGCAGAGTTGGAAGGGGCCTACAAGGCCATCGAGTCCAACCCCCTGCTCAATGCAGGAATCCACCCTAAAGCATCCCTGACAGATGGTTGTCCAGCTGCCTCTTGAAGGCCTCTAGTGTGGGAGAGCCCACAACCTCCCTAGGTAACTGATTCCATTGTCGTACTGCTCTAACAGGAAGTTTTTCCTGATGTCCAGCTGGAATCTGGCTTCCTTTAACTTGAGCCCGTTATTCCGTGTCCTGCACTCTGGGAGGATCGAGAAGAGATGTACTAACATTCAGACTGACAGCGCACACACATGCACATACCTCTAAAACATTTAAACCATCAGCAAGAAGAAAAGGCGAGGACTTGATTAAAAACTTCATCAAAAGCTGCTATCAAACTGGCTGCTGCATTTTGCACAAGCTGCAGCTTCTGAACCGCCTTCAAAGGCCGTCCCACATAGAGCACATTGCAGTTATCTAACTCTCCTGCAAAACGGCAGTTGGTGTAGTTTGCAAAGATACAGGGAGTGGCGGTGGGTGTTGTATACCCTTCTCTTGGTAGTTAAGGATTCCCTTAACCATTTTGTGGTTAAGCAGAATGGTTTAGCGTGTTGTCTGAACCAGGCCATAGACAAGCCTGTTTGTAAGGTTTAAGTCCAAACTGATTATGTAATAGGGTTTTGCCAACATTCTGCTTTTTTTTTTTAGCAATACTTGTTTAAAACAGAAGAGGGCATTAGCTACATATATAAAGGATAACAGCTCTCAAAAGAAGTCAAATCTCTGTTTTTTTGTGGTAAAATCTGACATTAAATATAAATCATCATTAGCTATCAAGCACAGTAAAGAGTATAAATAGCTCTGTACATCATCAGTGTCTAAAGCTTCCCCCTTTTAAGCTCAGCTTCGTGGTTAGGTAAAGGACAATTTTAAAAATGCTAATGATTGAGTTAGCCCAAACCAGTGACCCATGATCTAGCTTTACCATTCTCTCGCTTTCTCAAACTATTTTGAGGCACTGCCCTACCTCCATTTTGAATTGAGGTAATCCCCCATTTTTCTCACTGAGTGTGCCTGTATCTGGAGTTTGCTGGGTATAGAAGTTGGTGAGTCTGTGGCTCTGAGACAGACAAAGTCTATCCTGCCTTATTAGCGCCATCAACCTGTACCTTTACTGAGGCCTCTGCTTCTGGATTCTTTGGAGGATTAAGACTGGCTCCTTTTCACGTGCTTTTGTCTGGGGGTTTCTTTCTCTGCCTTTCTATATGTTCCATTACACAGCCACTAGGTGATGCTGTGGTGTAGCAGAATTGCGCAAATACACGAGGCTTCTATAGGGCCATTCAGAAAAACACCAGACTTCCCTTGTTAGGAAAAACACACACACTATTATTGTTGCAAAGCACGGGAGAGGACCTGGAGGATGATGACATCATGTAAAGGATCCATAAGCTACCATGAATGAGGAATTACTAGCTCACCATAAAAGTCTCATACATAACGACTTAGTGTATCATAAGAACCTAAGTGCCATGCTGGATCAGACCAAACGTCCATCTAGTCCAGTACTCTGTCCACACAGTGGCCAACCAACTGTTGACCAAGAATGCATAAACGACACAGGTGCAACAGCATCCTCCCACCCATGTTCCCTAGCAACTGGTATATAATCTACTACTACTACTACTACTAAAATTTCTTACCCACTTCTCCCTCTGGATTGAGGCGGGGAACAACTATCATAAAATACATAGATACAAATATCATAAAATACATAAAAATGATTAAAACATGTAAAACTATTGAAATATTAAAATAACAGTCAAATATCTTAAAATTCGACTGGGTAAGCCTGACAGAAGAGATCAGTCTTTATCGCCTTCTTGAATTCGTAAAGACTATTCAGTTGGTGAATCTTTCCCAGCAGGCCATTCCACAGTCTGGGAGCTGCAGAAGAGACGGTCCTCTGAGTAACAGTTGTCAGCCTAGTTTTGGCTCACTGTAGTAAATTCTTCCCAAAGGACCTAAGTGCTGGATCTAAGTGTGTGGGGCAGATAGTCCAGCTTGCTTCCTCTGACACTGGTGGTAGCACATAGCCACCAGGACTAGTAGCCATTGATAGTCTTCTCTAAGAATTTATCCAACCCCCTTTTAAAGCCAGCCATATTGGTAGCCATCACTATCTCGTGGTAGTGAATTCCATAGTTTAACTATGTGCTATTTGAAGAAGTACTTTCTTTTATCTGTCCTGAATCTCCCACCAATCAGTTTCATGGGATGACAGTATTATGAGAGAAGGAGAAAAATGGGAGGAGTATCATTTTTTGTAAATTGCCCAGAGAGCTTCGGCTATGGGGCAGATAATAATTATAATAATAATAATAATAATAATAATAATAATAATAATAATAATAGGAGAAAAATGTCTTTCCACATTCCCTCACACCATGCATAATTTTGTACACAGCTATCATATCTCCCCTTAGCCTCCCCACCCCGCCAAGCTAAACAATCCCAGCTGTTGTAACTTTCTCTCATTGGGGAGATACTCCAGTCCCTTGATAATTTTAGTTGCACTTTTCTGCACTTTTTCCAGCTCAGTGCATTCTAGATTTGCGTGTTCTGCCTCTTCCTAGTTTTGAATGCCCAGTGAGGGGGGCATTCTTGAAGCCCCCCCAAATCTTGGACCTGGCACTGAAGCACATGGGTGCATAAGGCAGTGCTCCTGCATGTGCTGTATGGCCGTTCTGTGCTTTGGTGGTGCAGATGGAGAGGTCCTAGAGCTGACAATCACAAGGCATTTTGCAACTGTTCAGTCTTTTCTTCCTTTTACAGACTTCTTTTTCTTTTAAGAAAAAAGACAGAAGCAGCAGTGGAGAAAACAGGAGAGGGCTACAAATCAAAGGAGGCATTGTCTGGACCTCCTTGTGAATGGGGTAACACGATTGCTTGATCCTGATGAGGCTTTTATTGTGCAATTGCGTTACCCAAAGTACCCAAAGCTTAAAAAATAAAATAAAATTCTTTGTGCAGCGCCTTTAACAGATCCAGAGCATTTTCAGATGGGGAAAAATCATGTTTCTCTACTGTCAATTTGCCTCCTGCTTCTGTCCCGCAATAGGGACGAGCAGCTTTCTCTTTCTTCTCACAGGGAAGAAAGAGGAAGCAAGTAGCGACCATGTGGCCCATTCAGTGGGCGTTTTTATAGTGCAGCTTCTCCTGCACACAGCAGGAAATGGCGCCAATTATCGTCAGAGGCAAGAAGAAATGGATTTTCCAGGTCTTATTTTGTAGCGCAAAACACCACAAAAGAAGCAGGAGACGTGCAGGAGGATTGCTGCGTCTTTAAAATGACCCATGAAGATCCGTGAGTGGCCAGTTCCGAGCGAGCGATAAAACACTCGTCTGAAGATACTCTCAGATCTGGCAAGCATCTTTCATGCTAGACTATTGCATGAGGTTGCCACCAATACTGCTTTTTAGAAGCTTTAGCTATGCAGGTTAGGCCTGATGGGAGTTGTAGGTCAAAATATTTGGAGGGCCGCAAGTTACCCACCTCTGCTTTAAAAAGATAACCTTTTTTTTTAAAGGCTTAGAATCATAGAATAGCAGAGTTGGAAGGGGCCTACAAGGCCATCGAGTCCAACCCCCTGCTCAATGCTTCTTTGGATAGGAACCTGTCTTCTTGCACTCTGCAAAGTGCCAGGCGCACCAGGGTGACCCAAGCAGATTCTGTTGCAAAATCAGGTGGGAAGCTAAACGAAAAAGGATCCAGATGATCAGTCGCACCCAGAAATGCTCGGAGCTCGAAAACCAAGCTCCAAAATGGTGCACTGGGGACAGGAGGCCTCCCAGAGCTTGAAACAGCAGGCCAACCATTTCCTCAGCGTGCTGACTGCCAAAACACTTTTTGCTCCATATGGGGATTTGCAAGATCCCATCAGTGCGGCTCCTTGCAATTGTATTACATTTCCACCATGCACAAAATGCTCGTTTGGAAGAAAAGGTATCCTTCTGACGGTCTGTGGGTCCCTCTTTGCACCCTGACGGCTCCTGCAGAGGACATCCTAACGACCCCAGAGCTTTTCAAGTGGGTTTCAATAGCTCTACATGCAGAACTCCCTCGCACCGGTGAAGAGGACGCACCACTAAATAAGCCCGTGCCATCGAATTCAGCACATTGACAGTGTCATTAAGCATATTTGGTTGCAATGCAGAACGGCTTTAGGAGAAAATTGCCTTTCCTCTTTGTCTCATTTGGGAGGTTTCTGTTTTACCATATTATTATGGACGCCGCTGCTTATAGGTGGCAGCGGTAGCCTGGTCGTGTAATTACGGGACTGTCAGAGTTTTTCATTAAAACCCCCTTTTTTTTTTAAAAAAGGGCTGCATAATTCAGCTGAAATCTACAACTGAGCACTGGGCTGATGCTTTGCCCAGAAGATAAGCGTCGCCCGTGCCACAGCAGGCAGATGGCGCTATTGCACCTACTGTGGCAAAGAAGAGCTAGATTTGAGATTCACACAACCCATAGTGTAAGGGAAATGCTATTGTGATAGGCCAAGTAAAGAGATTGCCATCTTTTTTAAAAAAACAAACAAACCCTGATTGCTTCTTTCTAATAAGACCCGATAGCGCAGGCTGACCGTGCAAATGTATTTCACTTCTTACTAAGGGCATAACGTGAGCTCTGTTGGCTCGAACCAAAAGGCTGTGCCAGCCAGATGTCTTCGGAAGCCCCCAAACAGAGATCAAAGGCAGTGCCCCCCACCCCCATGTGGTTAGTCCCCATTAAATGTAATTCTGCCCTTGAACATGGAAGCTCCAGATAGCCATCATCGTCTCTATTTCTGTCACTTGACGCGCAGGTGGACTCAGTGGCCAGGAGCACCTTTCATCAGCTTAGGCTGATATACCAACTGCGCCCTTATCTGGACAGAGATAGCCTAGCTACAGTTATCCATGCTCTGATAACCTCTCGTCTGGATTACTGCAATGCGTTACATGTGGGGCTGCCTTTGAAAAATGGTGAGGAAACTTTAGCTGCTCCAAAACAGGGCAGCAAGATCGTTAACGGGGACTGGCCAATTATTCCACATACCGCCAGTACTTCTCCAGCTGAACCGGCTGCCAGTCCAGGTCCGGGCCCAATTCAAAGTGCTGGTATTAACATTCAAAGCCCTAAACAGCTTGGGGCCAGGTTATCTGAGGGATCGCCTCCTCCCATATGTACCTGCCCGGACCCTACAATCATATTTAGGGGTCCTTCTCCATGAGCCCTGCCAAAGAAGTCCCTGCCAGGAAGAGGGCCTTTTCTGCTTTGGCACCCCAGCTGTGGAATGAGCTCCCTATACAGGTTCACCTGGCACCTATGTTGTACTCTTTTCGGTGCCAGGTAAAACCCTTTTTATTTTCCCAGCATTTTAGCATCCTAGTCATAGAATCATGGAATAGTAAAGTTGGAAGGAGACTAAAAGGCCATCGAGTCCAACCCCCTGCTCAATGCAGGAATCCACCCTAAAGCATCCCTGACAGATGGCTGTCCTGCTGCCTCTTGAATGCCTCTAACGTGGGAGAGCCCACCACCTCCCTAGGTCACTGGTTCCATTTTTGTACTGCTCTAACAGTCAGGAAGTTTTTTCTGATGTCCAGGCGGAATCTGACTTCCTGTAACTTGAGCCTGTTATTCCGTGTCCTGCACTCTGGGATGATTGAGAGGACATCATTTAATTTTGCTGTTTAAAATCTTTGGGCTCCATCACACCTATTTTCCCCACTGGTTTGCACCAGAAGGAGTGCAAGTGCAGAGTTGCTGCCAAGCACCGGGGAGGCAGGAGGAACAGGGCAGCAAGAGGAGGAGGAAGACAGGGACGCGAACTGGCTCTCCTTCCTCTGACCTCCCTCTGGCTGCCGGGTTCCTTCTCCCCACCCCAGTTTTATCTATAGATTGCATCTATAGATAAAATAAGGGGTATGGAAGGAACAGGGCAGCTAGAGGGGGAGGAAGAGTGGGACACGCGCGTCGCGCCAACCTCCAGCTGATGGCGACCAATCAGTAGTTGCCATCGGCTGTGGCATGCCTCCATGGCCACAAAAGTCGGACTAAGTGTCGGGCTCTTTCGGAGTGGAATTTAGGAGGTTTGCCCCTGGATGGCATCAGAACGGCAGCTACTTCATATAGATGACCTGTCGCCACTCTGAATCCACCCTGGGGCAAACCCCTCGTCAAGACAGGCCCCAGGAATTTGTCCAATCCTGTTTTAAAGCCATCCAGATTGGTGGTCTTCACTACGTCTTGTGATAGCAAATTCATAGTTTAGCTCTGTGTTGTATGAAGAAGTCCTTCCGTTTATCTGTCCTTAATCTCCCACCCAAAAGCTTCATGATAACCTCAATGGATTCTAGTTACTAAAGGGGGAGAAAAAATGTCTCCTTATCCACATTTTCCACACAATGCCTAATCTGAACATTTCTATCATGTCTCCCCTTAGCCTCCTTTCCCCCAAGCTAAACAATCCTAGCTGTAGTCACCTTCCCTGTAGCGGAGACGCTCCAGCGCCTTGATCATTTTAGTTGTCCTTTTCTGCACTTTTTCCAGCTCTACAATACAATGTCCACCTCTCCCTTACTGATTTGGTATTGATTGGTTTGATTTTATCTGCCTATCATTTACTGCTTTTTTTATTTATTTAAGGCTGAAGTCCTCTGCATGTTTAGATAGAAAAAAGGCCTACGTACCAAGCATAGCAGCTCATGAGTGAGAGAAGCAACACTTCCCAAAATTCTCTCTTCTACACAACAAGGTAGAGGAACCCTCTTCTTGGTACCAGGTCACCCCAACAGTAAAGTAGGGTGACCATATGAAAAGGAGGACAGGGCTCCTATATCTTTAACAGTTGCATAGAGAAGGGAATTTCAGCAGGGGTCATTGGTATATATGGAGAACCTGGTGAAATTCCCTCTTCATCGCAACAGTTAAAGCTTCAGGAGCTATCCTAGAGTGACCAGATTTAAAAGAGGGCAGGACACCTGCAGCTTTAACTGTTGTGATGAAGAAGAAATTTCACCAGGTTCCTCATATATACAAATGACACCTGCTGAAATTCCCTTTTCAACAGAACTGTTAAAGATACAGGAGCCCTTTCCTCCTTTTCATATGGTCACCTTAAGTAAAGCTTTTCTCTCCTTTGCCTCATTAAAATATCATGACCCGTTCACCCCACCCTGGTTAAAACCTCTTGCCAAGGGAGGCATGTATTTTGCTGGCTTTGATGATAGCAGAGTCTCTACGCTAACCTGCCCCCCCCCCCCCCACCTCCAGCCCAGCTTTGACTTTAAGAGACAAACTGGAATTTTAGCAGGTGAAGCTTTTACTGTGTAATTCCTGGATCAGGCTGTGTTAAAGGCACGGGCAATGGGACCAATCAATAAGTTGGCAATCATAGCTGAAGGAGTCCTGGAGGTCTTTTTATAACTCACCTTATCCAGGGCTTGGCTGAGAACACCCGCCACCGCACCCTGGGTAGCAAAACCAGGAGTTTAAAGAGGGCTGCAGTGCCCCTAGTGGGGAGTAAATCCCATTGAATTCATTGGGGTTTACTTCTGAGTAAAGACTCACTTAGGGTTGAACCCCAGGGCTGCAATCCTTAGCACACTTACCAACTGCACCCATGCAGTCCTAAATGCATGTTAAGATCTGTGTCAGGGTGGCCTTTTTAAATACAGCTGTTAAGAGTGGCCAAGCTGGTGTTCTCAAGAATTAAGGCATTCTCAGTGGTGGCACCCAAAATTGTGCAACGCCCTTCCTTTGGACTTGCAGCGCCTTGCTGGTTCTGTACAAGCGTTCAGGCAAGATGTGTTTTAGAGCAGTCTTTCCCAAGTATTCTGCGTTCTCACTAATGTGGCAATTCCATCTTTTGTTTCTTACCACCGCTCTTGTTTGCGCCTGGCTTTGTGAGGGTGTGCAGCCCTCTAAAGCAATTTTGAAAATGCTTTAAATTGGGAGAAGGCAATCTATTTGCTGTCCAGGTTTTATGGATTTATTAGTCCCATAATTCCCTGACATTGCCATGCTGTCTAGGGCTTATGAGAGTTGTAGTCCAGAAGCTCTGGAGGGCACCTGCTTGCCTATCCCTGATTTAAATAAATATAAATACACGCGCGGGGCGGTTAAGCTGTGTTAAACATGTTAGGACTTATTCCTGAGAAACAAGCTATAACCCTATGCACACTTATTTGGAGAAAGAATTTAAGGCGACCTGTTCCACTTCCCCCACCATATTTTATGTCTAACCACAGCCAAGATTCCAGGAGTTTCGTATGGGCAACAAACAGACCGATCCTGTGCAGGCACGCCCAACTCTGCAACTTGAAAGATGGTGCCCCTCTGGCTTAATTAGGGTGACCATATGAAAAGGAGGACAGGGCTCCTGTAGGGTGACCATATGAAAACGAGGACAGGGCTCTTGTATCTTTAACAGTTGTATTGAAAAGAGAATTTCACCAGGTGTCATTTGTATATATGGGGAATCTGGGGAAATTTCCTCTTCATCACAACAGTTAAAGCTACAGGTGCCCTGCCCTCTTTTAAATCTGGTCACTCTACTATAGCTCCTGCACTTTAACTGTTGTGATGATGAGAAAATTTCTCCAGGTGCTGCATACATACAAATGACACCTGCTGACATTCCCTTTTCTATGCAACTGTTAAAGATACAGGAGCCCTGTCCTCCTTTTCATATGGTCACCCTAGGCTCCTGTATCTTTTACAGTTGCATAGAAGGGAATTTCAGCAGGTATCATTTGTATATATGGGGAACCTGGGGAAATTTCCTCTTCATCACAACAGTTAAAGCTGCAGGTGCCCTGCCCTCTTTTAAATCTGGTCACTGTAGTATAGCTCCTGCAGCTTTCACTGCTGTGATGAAGAGGGAATGTCACCAGGTTCTCCATATATACCAATGACACCTGCTGAAATTCCCTTCTATGCAACTGTTAAAGATACAGGAGCCCTGTCCTCCTTTTCATATGGTCACCCTAGCTTAATTCAAAAACGGAAAATGGGCTGGGCTGGACGTGGGTTTGGGGAACCTCTCCCACTTCCCAGATAGGGAGTTGCGTGTGATTCACCCCTGCGATCATTGTAATATGAAGAACGCACTCTGCACATGTTCGGAGGCTACCCAGTTCAGATGATCTTGGGACGAGCTTTGATATTGCCAACAGGTGCTGAGGCTGAGCCTCGCCGCCGCCCTCTTATCCCAAATGAACCTCCGCTTTCGGGGTGTTTTTTTTTGCCGAGGGGGGCTGATCTCCCCCACCCCCGTCAGATGCCGTTTTGTGGACAGACTCGTCCATCCGCGTACCTCGCTGAACAAGCGCTGGAAAGCGCCAGGCGCGGTAGTTGCCTCGGGAACCGCCAGGAGGCGCGCGAGGACGGGCGTTAGAATCCGCGGCGGCTTAAGCCCTGCACGGAGCGTGGAATGGAGGCCAGAACCGCGCAGGAGAAGAGAGAAGCCATGGCTCGGGGCAACCCAGTGGTGAGGGCTGGGGCGGGGAGGAGGAGGATTAAAGACCAGCCTAGCTGGAGCAGACCTAAGAAGAGGCAGGCGGGGTTACTCCGGGATACTTTAAAAAATAATAATTCTTGGTTATTTAATCCGAAGAGTAAATCTACATTTTAAGGAGTGTAGACAACGCACGACCCGCGTTTGTGTCCGGAGAGGTTGGGATTAAAAGAGCCAGGGCTGCAGCTTTCTCCTCCGGGGCTTTGTTTGCGTTACATTGTGGCACTGTGTAGTTAGCCTACGGAATTCACTGCCACAAAATGTAGCTTTGAAAAGCTTTAGAGAAACGCAGGATCTGCGCTACTGCTTCAAAACGGTTTATAACGGTACTGAAAACTGTTGGGGGCTCGGGACACACTTCATATACAGTTTTCAAACCGTTTTCAAAGTGTCCTATCCTGCTGGGTGTAGATAGAGCTGAGTCTTTCAGATGTGTTGGACAATAACTCCAAGCATTATGGGTGTTGCTATCCAAGGCATCCGAGGGCCCCAGGTTGGGGAAGGCTACTTTTACAGCCTCTCAAAACCCTCCCCGCCCCCTATTTGGGGGCAGAGAAATGGGGAGGGTGATTTCACTGAATTTCTCCAGGGGCAGCAGAAATCCTCAACAGAAGTTTCACACCCATAGGGCTTGGCGTTGTCAAGGCTTCTTTCTCTTTTATCCTAAAAGTTTTTGGGTTACGTAGGTGCCCTCTGCCACTGCAGTTGGCAACAGCATCAACTATGTCGGCAGACTGGCCCCCAGTATGTATCCAGCAAAACATAGTGGTGAGAAGAGGCAATGTTTTGGGCAACTTCAGGGAAGAGGTGGAACTAATGTTGTGCTCCGATTTCCTAAAATTTTCCTTCCCCCATGAAAGAGGCTTCCATAGTTCTGCCTCATTCTCAGGGTGTTCTTTCACTATTTCTGTGGTGTTTTGGGGCTTATCTAATCTCACGGAGGTGTGGTGTGTGTTTTCTTTCTGTTACATTTATTACATCTTTCTATTGCTCTGCAGCCTCCCAGGTTTCCTGTGCTTCCTTCCTTGAAAAAGCCCTGTGGGAGGAATTACCTCATGATTAGGGTGACCATATGGAAAGGAGGACAGGGCTCCTGTATCTTTAACAGTTGTATTGAAAGGGGAATTTCAGCAGGTGTCATTTGTATCAGGCAGCACCTGGTGAAATTCCCTCTTCGTCACAACAGTTAAAGCTGCAGGAGCCCTGCCCTCTTTTGTATCTGGTCACTCTAGCTATACTCCTGCAGCTTTAACTGTTGTGATGAAGAGGGAATTTCACCAGGTGCTGCCTGCATACAAACGACACTTGCTGAAATTCCCTTTTCAATACAACTGTTAAAGATACAGGAGCCCTGTTCTCCTTTCCATATGGTCACCCTATGTCTTCCCCTGGGCTGTAATTGAAATTTGGGAAGTCGGGGAGCTTTGCAGGCCGATGGAGGGATGATTACACAATGAAAGACAGAACACTCAGTCACACTTCTTTTATATCAAATTGAACGACAGTGGGGGTTTTTTTAAAAAAAAAAAGTGGGGGAAATTTTCGACACAGCATCAGCTGCTTTAGCCAAACTGTTAGTTATAATAACTCACATTCCAGGTGTGGAGAGGCAATGCCTATTAGCTATGGTAGCTTAACCGAGCCTCCGTGTTTAGGGGCAGTGTATTTTTGAATGCCAGTTTAAAGTAGGTAGGATTACCTTTGTGCCTCACTTACCTGCATCTCTGAAGCATCTGTCTGGCTGCTATAGGAAACGGGATGGCAGGCCAGAGAACCTGAAGAGAGACTGAAAGAACTGGGCATGTTTAACCTGGAGAAGAGAAGATTGAGGGGAGACATGATAGCACTCTTCAAATACTTAAAAGGTTGTCACACAGAGGAGGGCCAGGATCTCTTCTTGATCCTCCCAGAGTGCAGGACACGGAATAACGGGCTCAAGTTAAAGGAAGCCAGATTCCAGCTGGACATCAGGAAAAACTTCCTGACTGTTAGAGCAGTACGACAATGGAATCAGTTACCTAGGGAGGTTGTGGCCTCTCCCACACTAGAGGCCTTCAAGAGGCAGCTGGACAAGCATCTGTCAGGGATGCTTTAGGGTGGATTCCTGCATTGAGCAGGGGGTTGGACTCGATGGCCTTGTAGGCCCTTTCCAACTCTGCTATTCTATGATTCTATGCTCCAGCTGGGCTCTTCTTATGTTCTCCATGCCACGCTGGGGTAATCTTCCCTTCCCCACAATGCTGCTGTAGATAAGCTGCAGCTCCCTTGGTAAAATCCTCTTCAGCTATAGGGTTGGGTCTGCACATGCCTAGAAGTAAGTGCTGCAGTGACCCATACAGCATCTGAACCCTCCTATGGCATTTTCCTTAACTAGAGTAAGAAACGGATACCGTTTGTCCTAGTAGTGTAGCAGATGAGAAAACATGGGGCTGGATAGTTTGTACTGAAATAAAGGTGGGAAAGAGCTTAAAAGACTTTTTTTTTTAGTTAAAGAGATAACCTTGATGAAAAAAAAGAACACTCTCTGAATTGGTAGGCTATGTGGCCAATTTAATTCCATTAAGGTGCAATCCTACACATGTTTGGATAGAAAAATGGCCTACAACTCCTGGCAGTCTTCAACGAGGTGGCTTTTATGGTGCAATCCTAGTCTTATCTATTCTGAGAGAGGGAGCCCACTTTAATAAGACTTACGAGAATGAAGCTATTTTTTTCCAGGTTTCTGCCCTGTCTGTTTAGAAATTTTAGTTTTTTAAGAGCTTCCTGCTGCTGTTGTCATCCTGACTGGTCCAGGCCTTGGTCTTTAGGGCGGCACTTTGGCACTGCAAGGCGCCTTCCGCCTGCACTTGTGTTCCTTCCTGACATCTGCATGGGAAGGAACACAAGTGCAACCTTTCCCAGTGTTTAAAAGTAAGAAAAAAAAAAAAAACCAAGCAGGGGGGAGGAGAGGAATGGGGCCGTTCTTCCCCCATTAAAAAAAAATCTGTATCTCCGCAGCTGTGCAGATACAGCTGTTAAAAATAAAAGGAATTGGGGGGGAAGGAATGGGCTGCCAGAGGGAGGACGTGAGGAAGAGGGGACAGGGACTTGGGGCGAACCACTTCTCCTCCCTCTGGCTGCCCGTTCCCCCCTTTTCTTTTTATTATCTGTATCTGCGCAGCTGCGGAGATACAGATAATAAAATTCTTTAAAAAGGTGGGGGGGAGGAACTGCACTGTTCCTCTCCTCCCCCCATTTTTTTTTTTTTGCAGGCCATGGGCTCTGCTGCCAAAGTAGTTGGGGTAAGTGCCTGACTTTTTTGGAGCAAAGTTTCCAGGGTTTGCCCTCGGATGGCTTCGCAATGGCGGCTGTGTCATGTAGATGACGTGCTGTTACTGCGAAGCCACCCCGGGGCAACCCTTCGTTTAGACATGCCCCACCACACTGGAAAACGGAGATACAGGAACAGCTAAAATTGTGCAGAACGCAGCGGACACCTCTCAGCTGGGCTGGGTCCAAGGAACATGTTATGCGAGTACCCCAGTATCTGCACTGACTCCCTGTTGTCTTCTGGGCAAAAATAATTGTAGGTGTGCATTTTGCTTTCTGAAACCTTCTTCCCTCCTTTTGTTCCTCCAAAATAGTTAAGATCAATGGACAGTGCAACCCTGTAATGTCTACTTCACAGTAAGTCCCATTGAGTGCAGTTGGGCCTACTCCCAAATCAACGGGGGTGGGATTACAGCCTGCGAGCACCGCCCCAACTGTACTAATTGTGAGTCACGTTTGAACAACGAGGGCATGCAGAGAGATGCTCTTGGTGGCTGTCCCATATCTGTAGTTTCCCCTAGAGGTTCATCTAAAGTCTGATCCCCTGTGTACTTTGCCGGAAGAAGGGCAAATCTTTCCTCTGTAGGAAGCTAGGGTTGAGGAAGTGTGGTCACTGGTTTAATTGGGCTTTTTGTATGTAGTGTGTGTGGGGTGGTGGTTTGCTTGTTGAACTAAGGCTGAACATAGCAGAACTTACGTCTTGAGTACTATGTATGTAGAGAAGGGATGGATAACTTGGGGTCATCCAGATGTTTTGGCCTATCACTCCTATTGGCCCTAGCCAGCCTAGCCAATAGTGAGTGATGATTGGGATGTAGTCCAGAACATTTGGAGGACCACAGTTTTCCCATGCCTGCAGAATAATAATAATAATAATTAATTTTATTTATTACCTGCCTCTCCCTCTGGATCGAGTATAGGATTGTTACTTCTGAGTGACTGTGTATGTCTAGGATTGCACTGTAATCACCTAACTAAATATTGCAGAGTTGGGTATCTTGGGCAGTATCCACTGTGCCATTCCGCAAATGATAATGTGCTAGCGGAAACTAGGTTCTGCACTATGCGGAAGAGAAGAATCCAGCTAAACTTAGGTTTGTGCAAGTGGTTGTGCAACCCGTTGCAGTTTCCGCTTGTGTAACCAGTTAATGCAACTGCTTGCACAAGCGCAATAGGCAGCCGCTTGTGCAATGGAAAATTTTGGCAGAGCACCACTGGTGCGGTTTGAGTTTGTGGAATGTCACCGTTGGATGCTGCTCCTTTAGTCCCACAAGCAGTCCTTCTGGCTTCCAAGATTTCAGCCGTCATTGCCCACCAACGTTGAAACACAACTGTTCAGGCATAGGGGCCAGACACTTGGTGACTTTGAAGAGAAAAACCTGAGCTTCCCAAGATGCTCGAATCTGCACCCAATATGCCTTCTGTTCTCCCACGGAGTCGCAGCACAGATTGACAGCTCTTCTCTTAACTTTTTGCTCTACAATTCATGTGCTGCACAGCCTAAATTCTACAAATCAGTTATTGACGACGTGATCGAATGCGTCCAGGATGTCTTTGTGGAAGAAGGCGTCGACGAACAAGTCCTGAAAGAGCTGAAGCGGGTTTGTTGAATGGTTTTGCTTTGCATTTCTGCTGTCTCTTTCTCTCCTCTCACTTAGGGCACCAGGTTGTGGAACTCTGGTTTAGTCCACGTTTGGTGACTGACAGCATCTTTCCATGTGGGTTGTGGGTGGAAGAGAGTCTATAAACGAGTCATGTCTGAAAATATTTAAATTCAGCTTCCCAGGTTTTGCATCCACTGATACATTTTGTGTTGAATTTATATTTTGATGCTCTTTCACACAATTGCCATGCGAACTTCCTGCACCCATCAATTCAGGCCGTTGTCTATATGATGGCGGTATTGCTGCGCTTGGCAGAGCGAACCAGGGTGCAGCTGCATTCACGCTCCTTCCAGCATCTATATGGGAAGGAGCTCAGTTGCGGGTTTACAGACGCCGCCGCCGCCGTGCCTGCTCACCCGAGGCACCTCGGAGCATCTGCGCCCCTCCTCTCTTGTTCCTCTCCCCCCAATCTGCCCCCTCCCCCTTTAATTCCCCCCTTAAAAAGCCTCCACAGAGGCATGGAGCCTGGCTCTAAGCTTTGGGGCTTTGCCCCTGGGTCCCTTTAGAGTGGCGGCTGTGTCATGTAACTCACCTGCCGCCACTCCGAAGCTACCCCTGGGTAAAGCGCCCGTGTAGATGTCCCCTAGCTCTATTGGGATGGTTATATTGCTAAGTGCTTAAGCAGTGACAAGTCTGGGGATAGTTCGACTAGGTTTTTTGTTTCCTACAGGTATGAGACACACACACAGAGGGAACACAAGTCTTGCAGTGTCAGCATAATATTTATTCACAAGCTTGCCAGCAGATCATAGGAGAAGCAAGCAGACTTTTATAAGCAGGCAGTGCAACTACTAATTCTGTATCAGATGCCCCAAAAGCAACTAATACAAACCCACAAGGCCATAACCCACGTGTTTAGCTGATGGCTATGGGAAGACCTCCAATCTCTGCCTCTGTACCCAAACGGAGACTGATAATTCTTTTATTTTTCCATCCACACCCTCTGGAGGATTGGACCAAGATTCTATCCTGCCAGTAAACTTCCCACCAAGGAAAATGTAGCCCTTCCATTAAGCCCCTGATTGCATGTCAACCTGTTCTTTCAGCATCATCACAGGGATAGGCCCATTCACAACAGTAGAGATAGCCCAATTCTATATATCTATATCCATATCCATCCATCGGGTTATGTAAGATCTTGTTGGGGAGCAGAAAACTCAGCTGGCTTAAACTGGATGGCTTCTTTTCATGTGTGTGTTTCCTCGCAGCGCTGGGAAGCAAAAGTGATGCAGTCCAAAGCAACAGAAGGCTTCTTCCAGCACAGTCACATTTTGCCGCAGTTCATGTTGCACCTGTCTCCCAACTGCAACCAACCCCTGCAGACATCAACAGGTCGATCACTGGTTTCTCTCAGCAGGGAATGTACAGCGGGGAGGGACCATCACTATATAACTGTTTTTGTTAAGGTCACTATAAATATTGAGCGGGAAGCACCCTACTTTAGTGATAGAGCACATACCTTGTGTGCAGCGTGACCCAGGTTCAATCCCTGGCATTTCTGCTTTAAAAGAACAGGCGGCAAGTGATGGGGAAAAAAACCCTCCTCTGCCTGAGACAGGAAGAGCCACTGCTAAGAATTCAACTCTGGTTTAGATGAAGTGATAGCAGATGGAATCTGGGAGCACTGAGAAATCTCTGCTTTCCTTTTGTAATTTGTTGGGAATGTAGGTGCTTCAGTCCTGCATTTTTCCCTGTGTAGCAATCCATGGTTGGTAGCTACAGCTAAGGGCAAGGGATTTCCCCACCACCACCTCTTTAAGTAATATTTTTTAAAAGTGGTTGGCTGTGTCCTCCATGCAAAGCTTTTTGGGGCAGGGGATAGGGTACTGCGTTGCAGTGGTTCCGCTCCTACTTGGATGGCCGATTCCAGAAGGTGGTGCTGGGGGATTATTGCTCTGCGCCGTGGCTCCTAAGCCACGGGGTTCCACAGGGCTCTATCTTATCCCCTATGCTGTTTAACATATACATGAAGCCGCTGGAGGAGGTTATCCAGAGATGTGGACTGAGGTGTCATCAATATGTGGATGATACGCAGCTCTACCTTTCCTTTTCATCAAACCCAGGTGAGGCAGTGACTGTTCTGAACCAGTGCCTGGGCACGGTAATGGACTGGATGAGGGCTAATAAACTGAAACTCAATCCAGACAAGATGGAGGTACTGTTAGTGGGTGGTTCATCTATCCGACAAGGTGATGTTTGCCCTGTCCTGGATGGGGTTGCACTCTCCCTAAAGGATCGGGTCCGTAGTTTGGGGGTGCTCTTGGATACAGAACTGTCACTTGAGGCACAAGTGAACTTAGTGGCAAAGAGCACCTTTGATCAGCTTAGGCTGATATACCAATTGCACCCTTATCTGGACAGAGATAGCCTAGCTACAGTTATCCATGCTCTGATAACCTCTTGTTTGGATTACTGCAATGCGTTATACATGGGGCTGCCTTTGAAAACGGTCTGGAAACTTCAACTGATACAAAACAGGGCAGCACGGTTACTAACAGGGACTGGCCGACGAGATCACATCACGCCAGTCCTTTTCCAGCTTCATTGGCTGCCAGTCCAGGTCCGGGCCCGATTCAAAGTGCTGGTATTAACATTTAAAGCCCTAAACGGCTTGGGGCCAGGCTATCTGAAGGAACGCCTCCTCCCATATCTACCTACCTCAGATAGTCATCCTCAGGGGTCCTTCTCCGTGAGCCCCTGCCAAAGAAAGTGAGGCAGGTGGCTACCAGGAGGAGGGCCTTCTCTGCTGTGGCACCCCGGCTGTGGAATGAGCTCCCTAAGGAGGTTCGCTTGGCACCTACATTATATGCTTTTAGATGCTAGGTGAAGACCTTTTTATTCTCCCAGCATTTTAACAGCCTATAAATAATTTTTAAGTTGGTGTTTTAAATTTGTAATTTTGCATTGCTGCTGTTTTTATCTGGTTGAGCTTTTATATTGTATTTTATAGTATGATTTTGTACTGTTGTTTTATACTTTGAATGTTTTTAATTTTTGTGAACAGCCCAGAGAGCTCCGGCTATTGGGCGGTATAGAAATGTAATAAATAAATAAATAAATAAATAAATAAATAAATCAAGTCAAATGATGCAGCTCAGCAGGTCCTGGTGAGCCTTGTACTGGAGTCCCATGCAAAATGTGTGTTCACCTAAGACAGCCTTTCCCCATCCCGATGCCCTCCAGTTGTGTCCAGATTATGGCACTCATAGTCCAACACACTTGGAGGGCACCAAGATGGGAAGGCTGTCTTAGGTGGGGATTATGGCACTCGTAGTCCAACACACTTGCTGGGCAACAGGTTGGGGAAGTCTGACCAAAGACATAGGCCCTGTTCAGAAGACATGTTAAACCACAGCTTTAATCATGGTGAATAAGGCAAAAGGCCCCATTTGCCATGGTTAAAGGTGTCTTCTCAACAAAGCCATAGAGTTTAAAAGCAGCAGCCTTCAAATGCTCTTGTCCCTTGGTTATTGGTCAAAAGTCTAAGTGGAAGGGTCAAATATTCTTTTTTTCTTGCTCAGTTGGCAAACTTCCAAGAGCACATTCCCCAGTCACCATAAAACAGGGGTGGCAGCATTTGAATGTTGTTTTTATACTGTTCTTATGTTTTTGATGGTTTTTACATTTTGTATACTTTTTAATGTTTACCATTTTAACTGTTGTAAACCGCCCAGAGAGCTTCAGCTGTGGGGGGCGGTATATAAATATAATAAATAAATAAATAATGTTCAGGTATTTGGCCTACAGTTCCTATCGGACTCCACCATTGACCAACCTGGCTAAGGTTGATCGACGTTTCTTCCAGTAAATATGAACAGCGTGAATGATAATGTATTCACAACACGCATGTTTGAACACCAGATTGGATCAGGCTTCCCCAGACCTGCGTACACAGGTGTTTAAGGGCACAGTGTTATGCATGTTTAGACAAGAAAAAGTCCTACAACTCCCAGCATTCCCCAGCCAGCATGGGACAAGTGTGCTGGTGAAAGGAGATGTCCTTGTTCCCTCCTTCCCATGGCAACTCCTGAAGCCCCCTGAAAATGCTACACAGGGAGTCAGGAGATCTTGCTAAATGGCATGAGCTGTGGTATTGGCAGGGAGGGGAGAGGGGGGATCCCTACAAATCAGGCGGAAGGAGCTTTGGCGAGCGTGCATAAATTCCACTGAGGCTGATGGGTCTTCAGGCCGCTCTGCTTCATAGTGGCAAACATGTCACTCTAGTGTGCAGCTGCCCAAGGTTCTTTGATCACAAAATTCTGACTGAAGTACAGTTCCAAGGAGAGATCTCGGGGTGTCTATACGCTCTGTTAACCCCGTTGTGGCTGCACGGTTGCGCTGCGTTGTTTAAATGATGCAGCCACCAACTCGCAGCAATATCGGGATTTCACCTTCAGAATTGCGCTTTTTCGCAGTGCCCTGCTTTTCCGATTGCTCCAATGCCACCATGTTGTTTATCCCTTCTGTCTGTGGGGGCTTTGGTTTGGGGGTATTCCTAGGCACAGTTCTGAGTGCAGGGTAAGCCTTGGAATGCAGGGCATTGGGCGGGTGTGTGTGTGTGAGAAAAGCAGGATGGCCGCTGGATAGCTCATGCTCCCTCCTGCCGTCTAGATTTAGCGTTCCTGCCCTGCAGTGACGATGCTGCAGGGTTTGGTGGGGGAAACAGAGACGAAGCAGCAGCACATAGATATATCCCCCACCCCCGTCAAAGAGGTGCACAGACTTGCTGAAACATTGAACAAACACAACATTTGTTGCGGCTTCCTCATTTGAGGCTAAGCACACGATTCTGATGTTTGTCGGAACCGTTTAGTGAGCGTTGCAGGTGCCCAATGGCTATGTATGGACACAGTGGGAGAATCTACATTTAAGTGATTTTTTTTAAAAAATATGTCCTTTTCACCTTTTATTTAAACAATATTTCTTTAGGTTTTGCTGCTGGAAGAGGAATTCGTCAGTTTACTGCTCCTACATCAACAGCAGCTGCTGAACTGGTATGTCGCTTTTGTATTACCTTATGGAAAGCAAAAATCTAAGTTTTTTTTAAAAAAATCTGTATCAAAAAATTTGCCTGCTCAACAATCTTCAGTAATTATAAATACCTTTGCAAAATGCCAATGCCAATCAAACCAGTAATTATAGTCAGTTTAAAAGAGTTTAATATTGATTTGGAATACGGTGATCATTGTGCTATTTTTGTCTGCGATACTAAACACAATCATTATATTAATAACATCAAGATTTTTATACTGCCAAATAGTCAGAGCTCTCTGGGAGTTTCACAAAGATTAAAAATTATTTTAGAATACATTATACGCAGTGTAAAAACATTTACATCAGTGGTTTTCAAACTTTTTCAGGTAAACGGCCCCTTGGTTCCACAAACTCAGGCCCAGTGCCCCCTACCCTACCCTATAAAAATCATTATTCAGAATAGCGATTTTCAACGACCCACTAAGGAAGATAATAACAATAAAATTCAAAACAGTAACAATTAATTGAATATTTACTCAAAATCCAATTATAATTTTTAGTTTATTCAATTAAACATAATTGATGGACTTGATCCAGTGATATCATCTTTTCAAAGTCTGATAGTCATTTAGCAAGAATATTAGATATCACATTTAGTAATTAGGGTAGAGTACCTCACTACCCCGTTTCCCTGAAAATAAGACAGTGTCTTATATTAATTTTTGCTCCAAAAGATGCGCTAGGTCTTATTTTCAGGGGATGTCTTATTTTTCCATGAAGAAGAATACGGTACACATTTATTGTTGAACAAAAAAAAAGGTCTTATTTTCGGGGGGATGCCTTATATTACAGCGAGAGGCAAAACTGGAAGTAGGTCTTACTTTCGGGGGATGTCTTACTTTCGGGGAAACAGGGTATTCTGTAAATTCTTAATGTGATGGATGGGTTTGATGAAGTGATACCAGTTTCCCAATGTCCGATTTAGAGTCACTTAACATGAGTCTTAAATCACCATGTTTAGTAATCTGGAGTCGATTTCTTTGCTTGGAGAGAAGTAGGCAGACCACACTAAAACCACATTCCACCAAATATGATGTTGGAAATTCAACCAGGAGCTTCTGAACTACTCTCTATAGTGCAGGATAGCAATCAGAAATTTCCTTCTGTAACCAAAACTCCTGGTACAATTTCTTAAACTTTGCCCCTTTAAATGGGAAGCACCCACCGCAGGCTTGCTGAGGGAGGGCCGAATGCCTCTGTTTTGCAGCCGGCATGGCGGGGCACACCAAGCAGGGTATGTCTCTTCATTAGCGTTTTGGTGCTTTTGAAACATTTCAATTCACCGTTAAAAGGACTCTTCTTAAATGGTATTAATACATGTGTGGATTATATGGCTTGGGACCAAACTACCGTCTCCCATAAAAATGTCTCTGGGTTTTAAGACCTTCTGGAGAGGCGCTTCTTGGAAAAGACCCCCTCGAGCACCTCCCTGCTGCCCCTTTGTCTCTAAGTGCCTCCCTGCCACCCCCATGCCTCTTAACGCCCCCTATGCAATCCCCCCCAAGGATTCCCTACTGCCCACTTTGGGAATCACTGATTTACATTAATACATATAAACAGACAGCACACACAGCGACAACGTATCTAAAAACAATTTATAAGCAGTCAACCAAAAGACAATCCAGGACCTAATTAAACTCATTATATGCTGCCAAGTGCCTGCGAGAAGAGGGTGGTTTTAACGTGGTGTTGAAAAGATAACAATGTTGGTGCAATGTGTGCCTCGTTGGGAAGATCATTCCATAATTGGGGGCTTACCACCAAGAAGGCCCTCTCCCTTGTTGCCACTCCCCAAGCCTTCCTCGGAGGAGGCACCCGGAGGAGAGCCTTAAATGCTGAGCAGAGTGTATGGGTCAGTTCATCAAGTACTGTGGTCCTGAGCCGAGTAAGGCTTTATAGGTCAAAACCAGCACCTTGAATCGGGCTCAGAAACATAGAGGCAACCAGTGTAATTGAGTGTCAGGATCAGGCCTGTTCTCCCTAGTGTGGGGGAAAGGGTTGCAATGTGGTCAATCAGACTCAGAATCTGGAGAAGAAGGACCAGAAATTTACCAGCCAACACAGGAATCAATTATCCAAGAGTCAAGGATGAATCTTCCCAGCAGCTTATCTGTGAGAATGCAGATGGACCAGCCTGGGAAACCTCCTGGGAACTCATCCTCTGTCTGATGGGGAGGGTACATCAGAGTTGACAGATCTCAGAGTCCACCGCAGGGTCAAGTTGGCGGAGTTGGGAGGTGGTGGGAAGTGTTGAGAGAAGGTGGGAAGTGTTCTCGCTGGGTAGTGGCTTGCGAGAGGCTCCTCAAGAAAGACTCTTCCTGACGAAAAGTGTCTGTTGGAATCCTGGGAACAGTCCTTGAGTTGAAGGCAACTGCTTAGCTTTGTTAGTCAGGTTAAGCTTAGAGCATAGCTCCAGGCATTCACACACCTTTCAGCTGAGAAGAGATGTTTGTTGAATAAAGCTTTGTAGATTACACATCAGATATCTTTATTGTCTCGTACCGGCAGGGGGTCTTGGGATCACTACAGCAGGCCAGAATTGGTTTTTGTATTTTGCATGGTGGAATTAGTTTTCCCAGCAACAATATCTTGTTCGCTGTTGTAATGCACAGTATTTTGGGGTGGCTGGGTCTTGAATGGACAAGTAAGACCCATTAGCTGTACAAAAGACCTGCTCCGGATGGTGATGAAAACTGTTTTGTTGAGATGGATCAGCATTGCTGCTTGTATTGTTGGACGCTCCTTGGGGGTGTGGCTATGAAGACTGTCATGATGAGTGTTTGCACTTCAAAAAGTATCACTCCACCACTGCTTCTCATCATTCATTCATTTATTACTTTTCTATTCCGCCCAATAGCCAAAGCTCTCTGGGTGGTTCACAATATGATAAAACACAATATCATCATCATCATCATCATCATCATCATCATCATCATCATCAATAAAATAAAAAATCACCTGTTACCTGGGCTTTTTAATGGGAAATGTTAGGGATTTCAGAATTTAGCTTTTAATGGTGCAGGTTTTGGACAGCTCTGCACGTAGTAAATGCAACACTGGGCCTAGAGTGCTTCTACATTAAAAAGAAATCACATTGCCTTACCAGGGTGTTGTGCTTCCTGCTTCTTTTGTGCGATTCTTATGGGCTGCATTACGCGGACGGAGAGGGGTGATCACATGGTTTGAATTGAATACTTTTCCTTCTAAGTGTGCTCTGTTCACTTCCATTGAGACAGTGCCAACTAGTGGTGGAAGATCCTACTTTCCCCCAGATATTACCTCATTAAAAGTGGTTCTTTTAATAGTGGGATTTCCAGGGGATAGCACAGGAGACGTCTCGGTCATTAATGACATTGTGTAATGGACCTACAAACTTCTGTGAGTGGCCAATCAGGAGCATGTAATAAATCGCTCATTTAGAGGAGTCCATAGAGTCTAACATGACTTTCCTTTTACTCTAGGGCACTTCCAGAGCTGGTGCTGCAATCCTTACTCTGCCTTCAGGCCTCGCCTATCCTATCCAAATACCTGCTGGAGTGACTCTGCAGACAACCTCTGGTAATGCTTAGAGACACTGCTGTGAGCATCTTCTATGGAGTGGGAAGTGGGGAAGACTGCGAGATTTTTGCAATTTGGAATAGTGGTGTTTAGGTGTTGACAGCTTAAAGGCAGTTCTGTATTACAAACATATCTGGTATTATACAAGATCAGTTGTCACGGCTTCTGCCTAAAGAATTTTGGAAATTGCAATTTGCTGAATCCTTTCTAATACGTCCCCTACCCCACCTTCCGAGAACTACAATTCCCAGTGTTCCCTGTGGAGAGCCAACCACAATTCAAGCAGTTTGTTTGTTGTGGAGAGAAATGCCCCGAGAGGAGATTGGAAATTGGAGGAGGAAAAATAATAATAATGACAGCACTGTAGCGTTATGAGGCTCCTGGGATTTTAATTAAAGAAGCTTGCATGCTGGAAGCCAACTCTGACCTAGTCAATTTGAATAGTTTCGAACTTCCAGCTTCCAAATTCTCCTGCGGCTGTTGATCCAGCAGCACAACACAAGGGGACAGATAAGAGAAGACATCCAGAGAAGGAAAAGACACCCTGTCTTTAAGGAGAAGGTAGTTGGTGTCCTTCAAGGGCGTTGAAGAACATGGTGAAATCTTACAAGATATCAAGGAAGCTAAGGGCGCAATCCTATGCAGGTTTAGACAGAAAAAACCCTACAACTCTCAGCTTTCCCCAGCCATCAGAGCCAATGTGGTGTAGTGGCTAAAGTGTTGGACTGGGAGTTGGGCGATCCAGCTGGGGATCTACACTACTGCTTTAAAGCACTTTATAACAGTTTTGACAACTGTTGGGGCCCAGGACACACTGCATATACAGGTTTCAAAACGTTTTCAAAGTGCTTTAAAAGCAATAGTGTAGATCCCCCCCAAGTTCTAGTCCTCACTCGACCACGGAAGCCCACTGGGTGACTTTGGGCCAGTCACAGACTCTCAGCCCAGCCTTCCTCACAAGGTTGTTGTTATGAGGAAAAAATGGAGAGGAGGCTGGTCATGTACACCGCCTTAGGTTACTTAGAAGAAAAAGGGTGGGATAATAAATAAATAAATAAATAAATAAACCGCTTGAAAATTCTAAAGGGCAGGGGGTCATGATCCATGGAGCAACAGGTGAGTCGCATAGGCTGTCATGTTCTTTGCTATGTTCAAAAGAGGTGTCAGCCGGTACATGGTGCCCTGGGACACCCATGTTGGGGACCTCGGTGCCGTAGGGTTCCTTGCAGAGAGCAAAGTCATCTCTCTGCCTCCTTTTCAGATCCAGTTCCAGCACAGACTGACTCCCTGTATACACCCACTCGTCCCCTCACCTTGGCCTCGTGGGACAAAAGGTTCATCTCTATCCCTCCGCCATCGCTTTCTTCTTGGCCCATCCCAGCTCCCATTAAAACACACCAAGGGAATGTTACCGGGCGTCAGTCGTCAGGTCTGCTCCGGGTAGTCCTGCTTGCTGAAATCTTCGAATCAAGAGTTACAGGGTTTAGAGGGACACTGAAGCGCTTTGTAATCACAGTTACTGGGCTGAGGGGGCCCTGGAAGATTATGTAGCCAAGAGGTGTTGAGCCTCTTTCAGCCACAGGGCCAAATTCCATTTCAGGGAAATTTTAGGGTGCTGGATTCCAGTAATGGGTGGGATATTATTATTGTTGTTGTTGTTTATATACCGCCCCATAGCTAAAGCTCTCTGGCTGGTTTACAAAGATTAAAACAAGGAAAAAGGAGGAAACAGAAGGGGGTTTAGCTTCAAGCTCTTACTGACGCTAACTTTGAGCTCCTTCAGACGGGGGTGGGGGGTGGGATTGCATTCCTTTACCATGGCTCTTCCACATTTGAATCGAGCAGTAATAGCACGAGGAAGACAGCAGCGACCATGTGGCTTGTACAGCCTCAATGCAGTTGAATGGGACAGCGCCTTCCAGTGGGCATTTTATGGCGCAACTTCGCCTGCGCATGGCAGGAAAATGTGACAAATATCGATATATCCCAGAAGAGTCGGGTTTTCTGAGATGTATTTTTTAGTGCTAAAACTGGGAAATGGAGCACAGGAGGCTGACGGCGTCCTCAGAATGACCTGCGAACATCTGTGAGTGGCCAGTAATGAGCGTGTCAGAAAACGCTCATTTAAAGAAGCTCTTTGCTTTAGGGGAGGCCTTTTAATAGCTGAGAAGGCCCCCAACAATGGGTGGTGATGGGCCAGAAGAAATGAGGATGGCCATTTGGGGCATCTCCTTGTTTGCTGTCCATGGAGGGACCAGCCACCTCTCTCTCTCCCTGTGAACTGCCCAAGTTGAACTGGCTGTTGATGGATAGAGCTTGGTGGGTGGCACAAGGCTGCACGATGGACTGGCGGGCAGAGGGTGGAGATTTTGCCATCTCTTGCTCTCCTCATTCTCGCAATTCTGTTTGGCCACTGACAGACGTACAAAAAGGTACTAGCCTTCACAGAATGCAAACGGCTGATAAAAACAAAGGACCATAAAAAGTACAAAATTTAATACAAAGAAAAAGAATTAAAATTGGCAATATTTTTTACATATTTTGTATTTCTAAATTGGAACATCCAGTGATTTGATAAAAAGTGTTCTTTTTCTAATGGCCAGACGTGCTTCGACCAGGAGGTCCTCTTCAGTGGCCCAAAATCTAGGCTTGTATGTGCAAAAAAAAAAAAAAAAAGTTTTATCAAGTGGGGCTGACTGTTTTTTTTTTTATCATTCCCAAATAGAATCAATCATGTACACAAGTGAAACGTTTCAGTTCCACTCAAGCCTCAACTGTAGCATTTTATACAACAAGCCACTGACAGCGACAGCTCTCTTCACAATTTCTTTTTTCTTTCTTTCTTTCTTAGGGCAGCTGTACAAAGTCAACATGCCCATGGTGGTCACCCAGGCCTCAGGAGGTGGGACGGTCCTCCAGAATCCCGTTCAGCAAATATTCCATCAGCTGGGCCGGCAGCCCTTGGTGCCTCCGTCTGCGGTGCAGGCGAACACCTTGTCTCTTCGAGCAGCCGGAAGGGAAAGCCTGCAGGCCCCGAAGCCTGCTGCATCCGAGCAAATGGGGATGCGAGAGAAGGCCTTGCGTGGGGCTGCTGTCATGCAGGAGGCTGTTGGGAGCCAGGGGAAAGCTGCAACGGGGACTCTGGTAAGCCAGCGGCCATCTAGTTCCCCGGAACCCCCCCGGAACGCCAATGTCCAAATGGCGACTCCTGCCTTGAAGACGCCTGAAGCTGATCACACCATGGAAGGGACGGCAGGCAGCTTGTCCGATGGGGGAGATTTGGCTGTGAATCTTGAACAGCCGCTGGATCCTGATGATATAATTGAGCTGATAATTATGGGCAATGAGTTGGATGACGGTGCCCTCCTGGCTGACGAATCCAACCTGCCCTTTGCTGAACAGGTAATTCCAGGGGCATATTTTCCATCCTTTACTTAGAAGATTCCTTTCCTCGCTACGTCTGCTCTTCAGGACAGCTTGCAAATATAATTTTAAACACGTAGCATGTGTAGAATCATGGAATAAGCAAAGCTGTGGGGTTTGGGCCATCCCATGTTAAAAGGACATACAGGCACCTGTTGATTATAAAGTCATAGAATAGTAGAGTTGGAAGGGGCCTCCAAGGCCATCGAGTCCACCCCCCCTGCTCAATGCAGGAATCCACCTTAAAGCTGTCCAGCTGCCCCTTGAATGCCTCTAGTGTGGGAGAGCCCACAACCTCCCTAGGCCAGTGGTTCCATTGTCAGAGTTAGATTGCACCTAGACTTTTCTTTTTCCTCTCTCTCTCTCTCTTTTTTAAAGGGTTACTTTCTGAAGCTCTACCTCACGAGTACCCGCCTGTGCGACGGTTGCACTGCAATTCCGTTTATCTTTGTAAACTTTCCAGGATTGAAATCTGGGAGCAGGATCCTTAAATTCCTCTTCGGCCTTGCTCCTGGGTTTGGCCTTGGAAAACTGACATGGGCAAGAGTTGTAATGCATGTTTTCTGCCGGTGAGCTCATGTCCAGATTGGGATTGGGAGCCTCTCTCATATGAGGCTGAGGCTGCAGAAGTGGTGTGGTGAAGAAATGCTCCTGTGTCTGCCAGGTTATGCAAGTCTGTCCTCCCCTCCCTCCCTCCCTTCCTGTTGGGAATATTGCATCCTCATCTGCAAGTTACAGGAAAAGGGTAGTGTCCAGTTAACTAGTTAATGCATAGAAATTTTGGGCATAGCTAGTCTTAGGATCTCTATAGCCTACAGTTTCCTGCTCCTCCCCTCCCCATCTTCCACCACTGCGGGGTGCAGATGTCTTGCTCTCTTGCTCCTGCCTGTGTAAAGGAACACTAAAGTGGATTGAACAAACATTCCTGAAACCCTACACTGTGCCTGCATTTGTATGTGCAGGAATATTTGTGAGTAAAGCAGTTTTCTTTCTTCACTAAAGGAATATGTGGTCTCTCTCTCTCTCTCTCTCTCTCTCTCTCTCTCCTTTTGTGTGCATGAGGGACTGGTAAAGACTCATTCTGTTCTGCCTCTTGTTTTTCTCTGCCAGCTGCCTTTTAAACAGGAGGCAGCAATACCAAGTCAATCTCACCCTGCTTCCTTCCAGTTAGACACCAATGTGCAGATGGAGTCTCAGAAGGATATGGCCAATGACCTGTCACAGATCATTCAGCTGGATGGAACAGGCGATGATTCACCCAAGGGCGAAATAGGAAGCCCAAGAGATGGAGATGAAGAGGAGCTCATTGGCATCATTGATGCTGAAGATCTGAAAGTCCTAGATGAAGAGGAGGAAGAAGGTGAAAACAGTACTTCAGACAATCAGTCTCTTAGCAGCACTAGTGATACTGATGATCCCTTGGTTGACATCACTGAGGAGGTAAAGTCTTTTATCCTTTTGGAAATTATTTTGTATTCCTGCCTGTGGCTTGGGCTCAAACTACACACAGAATCGTAGAGCTGGAGGAAGGGCTACCCAAGGTCATCTAGTCCAACCCAGTGCAGGAAATGCACTACAAAAGCATCCGCAATAGTTGGTGGTCCAACCTCCGCTTTAAAAAACCTCTGGTGAAGGAGAGTCCACCACTTTCTAAACAGTCTGTTCCATTGTCGAAGAGCTCTTACTGTTGGGAAATTCTCCCTGAAGCTTAGTTGAAATCCCCTTCTCTTGTAATTCAGAATGGGTCCTGCCCTCTTGAGCAACAGAGAACATGTTGCGCTCATGTCATAACATAAGAGCCCTGCTGGATCAGACCAAGGGTCCATCTAGTCCAGCACTCTGTTCACACAGTGGCCAACCAGCTACCCAAGGGAAACCCACAAGCAGGACATGAGTGCAGTAGCACCCTCCCACCCATGTTCCCCAGCAACTAGTGTATACAGGCTTATTGGCTCTGATAGTTGAGGTTGGACTTAGCCATCAGGGCTAGTAGCCATTGATAGCCTTCTCCTCCAGGAATTTATCCAACCCCCTTTTAAAGCCATCCAAATTGGTGGCCATCACCACATCTTGTGGTAGTGAATTCCATAGTTTAACTATGCACTGTGTCCTCCTTGGCCACTGTGTGAACAGAGTGCTGGACTAGATGGATCCTTGGTCTGATCCAGCTCTTAAGTTCTTAGAACAAATTTGCTCCATCTGTGAGAGCCCCTCAGATACTTGAAGATGGCTATTGCATCATCTCTTGATCAACTTTTCTCCTGGTAAACATACCCAACTCCTTCTACCTTTCCTCATAGAACGTGGTCTCCAGGTCCCTCACCATCTTTATTGCCCTCCTCTGGACATGATCCAGTCTGTCAGTTAACTTCTTAATTGGCAGTGCCTAGAGTAGGGTGACCATATGAAAAGGAGGACTGGGCTCCTGTATCTTTAACAGTTCTATTGAAAAGGAAATTTCTGCAGGTGTCATTTGTATATATGGGGAACCTGGTGAAAATTCCTCTTCATCATAGCAGTTAAAGCTGCACGTGCCCTGCCCCCATTTAAATCTCGTCACTCTAGTATAGCTCCTGCCCTTTAATTGTGGTGATGAAGAGGGAATTTCACCAGGTTCCCCATATATACAAATGGCACCTGCTGAAATTCCCTTTTCTGTGCAGCTGTTAAAGATACAGGAGCCCTGTCCTCCTTTTCATATGGTCACCCTAGCCTAGAGCTGGACACAGTCCTCCAGGTGACATGGCAGTGGGTGGCCTTTGATTCATCTCCTGATATATATTGATATAGAGAGGCAGGCTCTGGGAATTACAAATCTGCAGGACTGCTTATCTTTGGGCAAGATGCTATCTCAGGGTATGTCCAAAGAAACTTAAGCTGAACAGTGAGCCGTTTGTCCTGTGACACTGGAAGAGATCTGTACAGCACCAGTAGACTGTCACAAAGACCACCTCCCTCACCCCATGGAGCAGTTTTTAAACAACTTTGCCAGTTGTTCCTTCATGGGGACTCTGGTAGCGCACAGTCTCGTAGCAGTTAGAGAATAATTTCATGGAGCGCAACTGGGGAAAATAATACATCTGTCTTCCTGTGCACTAATATTGTGTGAACTTCATGGGTTTTAATGCTTAACTGGGGAAGCATTGCCTGTGGGAAGGTCACTAGTGTGCCATCAATTTGTATCCTCATTGTAGTTGTGAGCCACTGTAATGTAGCTGTTGAGCAGTGGCACTGTTGAACAGATATCTCCCCACCCACCCCGCCCCATCCTAAATACCTTTCCTGCTTAAAAAGGTACAACGGGCTACCTCAGGGGATGGTTGGTGCTCTGTCAGAGATGCTGTGGATGCATCTTGCTTTGAACAGGGGGTTGGACAGGATGACCTCTAAGAGCTTTTCTACATGAGGCTGTTAACTGGCTGTATCCACTTTTGGATTCATCACAGAACTGAAATCTGAACAGTGCACGAGAAGCATTTCCTTTCCTGCTTCTCTGCTACATAACCTCTAGGTGGCACTGTGATATAGTGGAATAGCACAAATGCACAAGAGGAAATTGCACTTTCTTTTGTTTTCACAATTAAATTCCACATTTTCCTCGTTCTAAAAAAAAAAAAAAAAAAATCTTGCCAAAAGTGCTGGTTAGACACAGAAGCAAAACTGTCATCTAAACAACTGTGAGTAGGGAATGCTGAGTGCACGATAGACGCCTCGTGTAGAAAAGCCCTAAATTCCTTTCCAACTCTTTAATTCAGTAAATCTGCCTTATGGATTGTTCCACTCATATTGGACATGCAGAAGCTGCAAACATCCTCTATATTGGTATAGGTGACTAGGTGTCCTCCAGATGTTTTGGACTGCAACTCCCATAATCCCCAGCCAGTGTGGCCAGTAGTCATGGATAATGGGAGTTGTAGGCCAAAGCATCTGGAAGGCACCAGGTTCCTAGCCTTGCATGATACCCACCCTCGGTGTTCCTGGTAATGTGTTTCTAAGAAGGAGTTAGCTAGGTGTTCTTTAAAAAAAGAATTAATAGTTAAATGCCAATTGGAAAACTGCACGTTGAACTTTGTGTTTTTTCTTCAGGACCCTTTAAATTCTGGTGACGACGTCAGTGAGCAGGAGACACCAGATGTCTTTGACACTGATAATATCATTGTATGCCAGTATGACAAGGTACGGAAATATTTGCTCCTTAAAGGAGCCCTGACACCTTTAAGTCTCTCCCATTCTGTTAAAAGTGTGAAAGATAAATTTGGTTGCAATTTCATTCAAACATTACACAGAGGGAAACCAGTGAATACTCAAACAGGTAGCTGCACCTGATCAGTTCACAAATATGATACCTTCATACTTTACATTTTTAGACGTACGCCAATATAAAATAATAAAATTTACAATGATATAATGTACATTTAAAAAATAATCATGTCCTAGGGCAGGGATATTGCTACATATTTACATGATCCATTATCCTTTGAGAACGGGCGCTTAACCTACACCCCAAACACACTGGGTGTTTCTATATTAAAGAAACCCCCACATCCTTACTGGGATTTCTTCTTCCAAGTTTTTGATGGGCTTCTTTAGATGGTGACCATGTGATATGGAATTGAAAACTTTCCATCTCGTAGTACTCTATATGTTCAATGAAACAGTGCTATCTAGTGGCTGTAACAACGCTGGCTTTATACAATGAGATATCCCATGATAATTATAAGTACTCATTATCACCGATCTTTATGAAAGCGAGATTGTGTGTGTGTGGGGGGGAAAGCATAGGAGACATCCAGGAGGTTGATGATATCATGTAAAGAACCCACAAACCTCACGAGCATGCAATAAATCACTCATGTAGAGAAGCTCCCTCTCTGGCATTTATGTACTTCTATCAAATGCTGATTTGTTCACATGTTGGCTACAAGAACGTAGTGTAGATATGCCCCAGTGCTCTTTGTTTTGATAACAAAATTCTGCTTTTAAGTAGTGCTTTATTTTCCATTACTTACAATGGAAAGCAGCTTTCCTCTTTATGTACTTTCTTACTGGCAGGTTTTAAAGGTTGTTGTAAGCCATTTTCAACAGATCTGACCTTTCTTTCTTTCTTTTTGCTAGGTCCAGCGAAGTAAGAACAGATGGAAGTTTTACCTGAAAGATGGTGTGTTGTGCTTTGCAGGAAAGGACTACGTTTTTTCCAAAGCCTTTGGAGACGCGGAATGGTGAAACTTTCAGAAATACCCGCAGTGATATAATCCTAAAGACTCACACCCTATATTGGAGCATTCAGTAAGAATGTGCTGAAATTCTTGTGTTTTGAAATACGGGATGTGAAAAGAAACTTTGCATGAACAAAGTATGTAACTATGTAAAAACAAAAGTGGTGTTAACAATGACTGTGTGCTGACCAACATTGCCTGTTAACTCATATTTTTTATAGAATCATAGAATATTTGATTTGGAAGGGGCTTATAAAGCCATCTAGTCCAACCCCCTGCTCAATGCAGGAATCCACCCTAAAGCATAGCTAATAGATGGCTGTCCAGCTGTATCTTGAATGCCTCTGGGATGGGAGAGCCCACAACTTTCCTAGGTCATTGGTTCCATTGTTGTACTGCTCTAACAGTCAACATGTTTTTCCTGACGTCCAGCTGGAATCTGGCTTTCTGTAACTTGAGCCCATTATTCTGTGTCCTGCATTCTGGGATGATTGAGAAGAGATCCTGGCCCTCCTCTGTGTGACAACTTTTCAAGTACTTGAAGAGTGCTGTCACGTCTCCCATCAGTCTTCCCTTCTTAAGGCTAAACGTGCCCAGTTCTTTCAGTCTCTCCTCATAGGGCTTTGTTTCCAGACCCCTGATCATCCTTGTTGCCCTCCTCTGAACCCTCTCCAGCTCGTCTGCATCCTTCTTGAAATGTGGTGCCCAGAATTGGATGCATTTTCTGTGTGTGTGTCCCTGTGTTTGCGTGTAAGTGCTGCATTTGGTTTTTATAAACAATTGCATGCGCGGAGGGCATTTCATGCAGTGCAGTTAGCCCTGGGTGCTGGAGAAAAGTTAACAAAGGACCCCTGGACTTGGTAGAAGCTCTTGGCTCTAAAAATGTAAGTGTGTGTGTGTGTGTGTGGAGGGCAGGGAGTAGTGGTGGTTGTAAAGGAAGCCTGAGTCAATCAGTCCTTCCCAAGGGTTCGTTCCGGGGTTCCCCGCTCCCCACGCTATAGGACCGGTAGTTTTTTGGAATAAAGACACACAAATACACCAGGCTGACCAAAGCAAAAATTTAATACATGAGAATAACTACTAAGTAAGGCCTTGGTCGACAGCAGCCACAGAAACAATACAAAAAACTAGGCATGTGCTCCGCTCCGATTAGGAGCGGAGAAGCAGTAGCGAATTGGCCTGCTCCGCCTTACCCAGAGGCGGAGCAGAAGCGGACCGCGGACCCCTAGAAGCAAGGCGAAGAGAAGCGGCCATTTTTCGGAGCTCCTATTTCAGGCGGAGCGCTCCGATCGCCATCTTGAAAACATTTCGCCCATAGGATTGCATTGCGGGAAATAATTGCGGATAACTGGGTTGTTTTTGAAGCTATCGTTCTGAAAATTCTTGTGCTCAGAGAGTCGTGGATGGGGGTCATTTTGAGACTACTCTCAGCTCTCTGCGTCATGCGGGTCGCGTGCTAGAATTTTTTAAAAATCGGGTAAACAAACGGACAGTGCGGGTCAAACGGCAGTTTTCGCCCATAGGATTGCATTGAGGAAAAGAATTGGGGATAACTGGGTTGTTTTTTAAGCTATCGTTCTGAAAATTCTTGTGCACAGAGAGTCGTGGATGGGGATCATTTTGAGACTACTCTCATCTCTCTGTGTGGTGCGGGTCACGTGCTAGAATTTTTTAAAAAATCGGTGGGAAAAATACCTTTTTCAAAGGGCTGAGGGGCAGAGTCAGCTCCCAGTCATGATGATCCCAAAGTTGGAGGAGGGGATAGGCAAAACGGGTAACTTGGGATTCTGGGAAACTTCTCTTTCTTCATCTGAACGGACTTTTCCCAGTGTTTTTTAACACAGTAGCCCCACCAAATGCACAAACACAACCTGAAATCATATACTAAACCAAGAATAAGAGATAGAAACATAGCACTGCTACCCACCCTAACTTTGGGGAACAACTGAAAAGATGTGGTGCAAGGGGATGAGCTCCCCTAGGGCATCTCATTGTGGACGTGCCCCCACTCTCTCCTGTACTGGAAGGCCATCAGAGCCTTCCAAAGAGAGTAACCCGGTGGAGCAATGCCTATCATGAGTCGAAGTGAGCGTTTACTTCTTAGTGGTGGAGCAATGTCTTTCATGAGTTGAACTGACAGTGTTGTTTCTTAAAAGACTGGTCACTAGGACCAGTCAAATTGGCAGCTGCTTCCCCCTCCCCCAGGCACATCCCCCTATTACTGGTAAAAGACAGATATAGCCTTTTTAAAAAAGTTCTTCTTGTTGTTTTATCAGCAACACTGATAAATTCCCCAAAAATCAGGGGATGGTGGGATTGCCTTGAAACTTGGCATCCATGTGGACACATGGATAAGCTATCATGGTGCCAAGTTTGAGGTTTCTAACATGCAAATTGACATAGTTGTAGAATGGGACAATTTGGGGTGAGTTAAGCTGCGCCAAAAATCAGGGGATGATGGGATTGCCTTGAGTCTGGGCGTCCATGTGGACACATGGATAAGCTATCATGGTGCCGAGTTTGAGGTTTCTAATATGCAAATTGACGGAGCTATCCCAAGGGGTCTGAATGGGGTGCCCGATTTTCAAAAATTCCCCAAAAATCAGGGGATGATGGGATTGCCTTGAAACTTGGCGTGCGTGTGTATACGTCCATGAGGTGTCATGGTGCCAAACTTGAGGTTTCTAACTTGAACAGAAAAAAAGTTGTATAATTTTTTAGCTTTCAATGCAACCCTATGGGGGGGGAAAAACGGAGCTCCGATCCGGATCCCCGAGCGGAGCGGAGCGGGGGCGGGGCGAAGCGGCCTGCTCCAAAAATCACGGATCTGCAAGTGAAGCGGAGCGGGGGGTCCGTGCACACCCCTACAAAAAACGGTGGGGAATAAAAGGGAGGGGAAAGGGTAGGATGAGGTAGATTTGAATTAAGAAATACTAACCACAAGTCCATCTAAAAGCATGCAGCCACACCACTAGGCCCCCACTTCTCCCGGCCAAATAGTGGCGAGCCTTGTCCTAGAAAACCAGACCCTAAAACATAACAAAACTCTAACTTCCCTCAAGCACCCCGACTGGGTTGCTTCAGACGTCCATTGCCCCAGGCCGAAGACATTCTGAAGCCTAATCCAATTAGCTCTTTTATCCCTCTTCTCCCCGGCTGTACCAACCCCTCCTCCCTAATGAGGGTACTTGATCTTCGTCACACACTTGGTCCAATTAGCTCAACTAGGAGGTAGCATACAGGTGCGAGGCCTCTAACTGATCTCGGGACTTCGGAGAAACTCCGGCCCTCGGGAAGCCTCACTCTCACTCTTTCCCACATACCAAGCTGGGTCCTGGCGCCAGCCGGGTCATAAACATATCCACCAGATACCAGCCATAAAACATATCAAACTAATCCTTATCTACCCATCACTACTGTAGTTTACCACCTAACAGGAAAACTGGTACAATTCAGAACTCAACAGCACTTCCCAACCCCCTAGTCCTTCACAGTGGTAACCAATCATCCAAGCCAGCTGAAGTTCATGCATGCAATCTCGTGTTAGGTCGTTGGGTCTCCCAGCGATTAAAGTGACCACAAGGCCGCCAGGAATGGCCAGGGATAGGAGGAAGAGAGCTAAGAACATAAGAAGAGCTCTACTAGACCAGACCAAAGGTCTTGCAAGTCCAACGTCCTGTTCCCTGCAGCGGCCAATCAAATGCCTTGGGGAAGCCCACAAACAGGTCATAACACCGCCCTCCTACTATTCTTTCCTGTAGGAACTGGTATTCGGAGGCAGGCTGCCTCTCGGATTGGGGAGGTAGTTACGTACATAGTCCTAATAACCATTGATAGCCTTGTCCTCCATTAATTTGTTTAACTCCCCTTTAAAACTTCTAAAGGTGCAAACTTATGCATGTTTAAGACAGAAAAAAAGTGCTACAACTCCCAGCATTCCCCATCCAGCCTGGGGAATGCTTGGAGTTGTGGGACTTTTTTCTGTCTTAAGCATGCCTAAGACTGTATCCTACGTCAGTTGCCATCACCACATCTCCTGGAAGTGAATCCCACAATTCCTTCTGTCCCTCTTGAACCTCTTACCATTCAGCTTCATTGGATGACCCCGAGTTCTAGTATTACGAGGGGTGGGGGGAACAATCTCATTCAAGCATGATGATATTTATGGAAACTTATTTCCTTGTTGCCTGGAGTTTGTGGGGTTTGCTGGAGCCGATCAAAAACAGAACAGATCAGGAAACATTCTGAGCAGTAAGTTGCTGGCTGCGGCCTGGTGTTCTCCTGAATGGAAGCTAGGAGTGTTGTTTGAGAGACAAAACGTTTTATGCCCAGGGCTGCCCAAGATAGGTGAAGAACAAAATGGCGCCCACTTCCATTCCATCTACAAAAGCCAACTAGACTAGCAGATGAATCTTACTTTTATACTTATTTGTTTGTTTATTTATTTATTACATTTTTATACCGCCCAATAGCCGAAGCTCTCTGGGGATGGAACATCATCCTGCACTTCCTCTGAAGACAGCTGGATAGCTTGCAGCCTTCCTCAACCTGGGGCGCTCCAGATGTGTTGGATTGCATCTCCCAGAATGCCCCAGCCAGCTGGCTGGGGCATTCTGGGAGTTGTAGTCCAACACATCTGGAGCGTCCCAGGTTGAGGAAGGCTGACTTAGGGCAAGCTGTGTGGCAGTTCTTTCCACTGACACTTTCCTGCCTCCGAGGGTTCATTTACACTAAGCAGGATGTTCCACTATGAAAGCGATATATAACAGGCAGGAGCCACACTACTGCTTTATAGTGGTACTGAAATGCACTGACAACTGTTGGGGCCCATGACTCATCTACACCAAGCGATTAAAGTGACCAGAAGGCCACCAGAAGGCACTGTTGTTTTTATGTTTTTGATGGTTTTTAAATTCTGTATACTTTTTAATGTTTACCATTTTTAGCTGTTGTAAACCGCTCAGAGAGCTTTGGCTGTGGGGCTCTATATAAATGTAATAAATAATATATATTTCTTTTAAAGCGGTACAGGGTATGTGTCAATGGGCCCCAACAGTTGTCAGTGCACTTCAATATTGCTATAAAGCAGTAGTGCGGCTCTTGCCTTTTATATAATGCTTTCATAGTGGAATATCCTGCTTGGTGTAGATGAGCCCCTTGCCTCCGCTGCCGGATGCAACTGCCTCACTCTGTCTATTGGTAGGAGCGGCCCTCTTTGTACTCCACTGTGTGACATGCTCACTCAGCAACTGCTAGTCCCAGAGTTCCTTGTGCTTAGGCAGGAGGGAAGAACAGCTGGTGGAATAGACAAAGCGCCATGATAATCGGGCACATTGATCCCAGGGACAATGTGAGCCAGTGCTGTTGGTAAGGTTTACAGCAGGGATTGGGGAATGTGCGGCCCTTCAGATGTTGTTGGATTGCAATTCTCATCAGCCATCACCACTTGCTATGCTGGCTAGGGATGATGGGGGTTGTAGTCCAACAACATTTGAAGGGCTACACATTCCCCACCCCTGTTTCCTAATCCGTGACATAGTGTTTTATGGCACCGTTTGGATTCCAATGGCAGCAAACAACAGCATGGAAAATGCCCACGGAGAAGTCCCCAAAGGGAACAGTGCAGATTAGCAAGCATGACATGGTGAACTTATGCTGACTGACTAGTGATGCCTCCAAGAACTGGTGATTCCTAAGACATGAATAAACCAAATCAGGAAGCAGAGAAACTCATCGCGAGTGAAATCATGCACTGGGCTCCTGCATGCACATTTTCAACACTCTTTCAGCACATTCAAATCTTAAATATAAAGAAATTTGCCTTGGGCAAAGCAAGATTGGCAACTTTTAAAATGCAGACATGTATTTAGGACATATAGGACATATGTAGAAAGCTAGCAATTTCCACCCGGCTTCAATCAATGATTTGCAGTAACATATACTCATAAATTGAGCCAGTGCAGTTCTACTGAACGCATGACTGTGAATATCTCCGAATCCATTTTTATACAGTTTCACTGAAGGACGTGATATGGGGGAAAGGAAATAGCCTCTCTCATCTTATTACGACGCAGAGGTCTTATCTTCAAGGCCAGAATCACGGCAACAATTAAGAACACGGCCCAGCATGAATGGATTTGTCTTTTGCACTGGACGTTTTGAGTATAATTGCTTTTGGAATGTCACACATTTTGAAACTGACCAGGTTTCTTCAAACAATATTTGTGCTTTTTTATTTAGTGTAGAAATCACAGTAATGATTTATGACCTTTTCTGGTTGACTTAAAAAAAAAAGTTTCAATGCTTTGTAAAGCTTGCATTTTGACAATTTTTTGATAATTGGGATTGCACTGTTGAAGAGTGGGAATCTTGAAGCTTAATCATCATATAGTCCAGAGCAAGCAGAATTTTAGCACGAAAATGCTATTCTATGATCACTCACTTCTAAGGTGAATCCAAATGATTTCAGCCTGTTGTGCGCCTGTGTATTCTGCATTTCCTTCCTACCCTTTTCCTTCCTAATTTGTAGCATTTTCTGTTCCTGCTGAAAAGCACAGCACTGGCTTTCCTCTCTGTGGCTTCTGCCTCTCTCCCTCTTATAAAGTGCTGATAAGAGAGGCACGGTCCTTTCCCACAGGCTGATCATCTAGTAAACACGATGACAAAAGAAAAAACAACCCCAAACGGGAACAGGAAAAGGGGCAAGTTCAGGCCGCAGTTCTTCATAAAGTTACATAAATGTTTAACGTGCTGGTAGAATTGCTACAGAGGGAGACAGTTCTGGGAGATGGGAATCCAAATTGCGGTTGGCTCCAGCTGAGCCAATAAAGACTGTGCTGTGATAATTGCTTCCTGTTCAGTGCAGCTTGGTGTTAGAGAAAGATTTATTTATTTATTTATTTATTTAATTACATTTATATACCGCCCCACAGCCGAAGCTCTCTGGGCGGTTTACAACATTTTAAAATAGTAAACATTAAAAGTATACAATTTAAAAACACACACACACACACACACATAAAAACAGTATAAAAACAACAGTATCCATTTAAAAACAACAATTGTGGGGTCCATTAAAAACAAACTTAACGTTGTTAAATGCTGTTAAAATGCTGTTAAAAATGCCTGGGAGAAGAGAAAAGTCTTGACCTGGCGCCGAAAAGATGGCTGTTTAATTCGTGCTTGTTCCCTACGGAGGTGTCAAGGCATGAATGGCAGCATCCAAGTGGGTGGGTAACTCAGGGGTAGCGCCTCCCCCCCCAACACGAAGCGGGATACCAAACAAAATGCTACCTTAGATATGCCAAAGGACTTTGATGTGGCCAGAAGGATTTGGGATTCCCTCTCTTTCTCCTTTGGAACAGCAAGGCCTCTCACGGCCATGTCACCAACAGCTTTTGAAACACCCGTCTGCTTCAAAAGGAAGTTTGCAGTGCAGGAGGTGGTGGCTGGATGGGTTCCTTCTTAAGACAGCAAAAGTCCAAAGCTCCCCTAGGCCTTTAGAGCTGAGGCTTGGATAGAAATTAGTCATTTCCAGAGATGCATGGCTGCCAATGAAAAGGGTAGCCCTGCGTCTCCTCCTTGTGCTTCCCCTGGTGAAATAAAACATAGGATCTGACATCACTCTAAGGGGAAAGTGGAGTATTATGGCATCATTATGTTCTACATTTCATTGAAATAGGTATTAGGGATTGTGGAAGAATCAGACACTCTCCGATACACACAGTTTGTTTTATTCCCACGTATGCATGGACCATCACTTCCTGGAAAATGAGGTAGTGGCCATTAAAAACCCTTCAGCTTTTATTGATAGCAGGAACTGGTAAAACAGGACTTATCACTATATTAGGAAAATTCACATCATCATCTATTAGTTGAAAAACAATCTCAATTCACATGTCTCTTTTCCATGTGAACTGGGTAATTACATTATGAACTCAGCCTTCAGGATTAGATGGAGCAAGTTTCTGATGGTATAAAGCTGCTTCCCGTATTTCCCTTATAGTCTGCTTGCAAAATGTGTGTTCCTCTTGCTACAGAATTTTGATATTCTTCAAGCGCCTCCTAGGCAGAATGCAGATTTATCACGAATAGGAGACTGATCTTATTGGCAGTTTCTTAACTGTGGCATTAAAACTTTTTAAGTTCCCAGTTGAGAAATCAATGGAGGCATAATTAACACTGATTTACGTTCCGAAGGCATTTGTATTCCTGCATTAAGGACGTGTTCCATTATGTTATCTACAGAAGTGTCGATTCGTTCACCGGAGAGTCCATGCAAAGTGTCTCGCTAATTTCTCCCCTTTTCTATAGCCATAAACAGTGAGCATATCAGTGCTATGTATCATTGTGAATTTGAAAGGGATTGCTCGCTAATTTTTTCCGTGAGCAAGTTTGCAGGCTTCCGGGCTGATTTAGCTGGAAAATTATAATCAGAACTGAAAGTGTAATAACATTGTAATGTGATTATAGGTGTATTTTGCAAATAAAGGCTCGAGGCTTGGCAAAGAGAAGGATGAGTAAGGAACAAAATCCACATTTGGCTTTAAACAGCAGAATAAAATCTATATTTTCATTAGTGTTGCTATGAGAAGTACATAGGAAGCTGCCTTATACTGGGTCGGACCATTGGTCCATCTAGCCCAGTATTGTCGACACTGACTGGCAGCAGCTCTCCAGGCAGAATTCCTTCCTTGTCCCACCTGGAGAAATTGGGGATTGAACTGGGGACCTTCTGCATGCAAAGCCTGTACTCCGTTACACTGAGCTATGGCCCATTCTACTGCTATAGTGTATACACACACTTGGTAAGTTCCAGAGCAGTGCAACCAGGTTTCATTTCTTTGAATGAGACAATACTGGAAAACTTAAACATTTGTTTTAGAATTTACCAGTAAGAGCTGCAACAAAAAGCTGAAGAGTGGAGTGCTCCCTTTACAACATTCCAGGTGTTCCATGTCTTCCTGACCACCCTGTTTTCTGTTCCCTTTCCCCAACAAGCAGTCAGCATTTTGTGGTGAATTAACACACACACACAGTCATTGCTCAGTTATTTTGGGTAATCCCCTGAGGTTCCAACTCCCAGTGAGCTGGGACTGAAGGCTCTGTCTACTGGCTAGTGGTTCCAGTGGAGGCTGGTGGTTGTGATTTCAGTGGGGCTATTAATCCACTCCGGGTTTTAGTTAGAACCAGCCATAATTCTAAATGAGCATTCCAAGTTGCTGAACCTATTTTGGGGATGGGGTTCAGTACCTTGGATAGCTCCTTCGGTCCTCTGGCTGCTTTTGACTGAAACCTGGCCCTTGTCTTGATGGCAGCACGTTTGCCGAGGCCTTGGGCCTCCTGCATTGGTACTCCTTCCTGGTATCTGCATGGGAAGGAGAGCCAATGTGGAGTTGCCAACAGTGAGGAGGAGGGAGGAATGGGACAGCTGGTTCTCTTCCCTCTGACCTCCCTCTGGCTGCCCCTTCCTCTCCCCCACTTTTTAATCTGTAGATGTGAACCTTTGCATCTACAGATTAAAATAATAATGAAAAAATAAATTAAAAAAGTGGCGGGGCAGCTGGAGGAGGTCAGAGGGAAGAGAGCCGGCTGCCATGTTCCTTCCCCCTCCCCGGTGCTTGGCCCATCAGCAGCGGCGGCGGCTACCCCGTTCCTCTCCTCCCCCATTTTTTTAAAATTATTTATTTACAGGGACCTGCAGTGCCTGAGCTCTTGGTCTGCCCCCTTCCTTGTCTAGCCCAGTCGATGGTGACCAATCGGGGGGGGGGGCGCCATCAGCTCCGCAAACAAAACAAAAAAATCAGGGTAAGCGCCTGACTTGTTTTAAGGAGAGTTTCCAGGGTTTGCCCTCGGATGGCTTTGCAATGGCAGCTGCCGCCACTCCAAATCCACCCCGGGGCAAACCCTTCATCAAGACAAGACCCTGGAGCGGATTTACAGCCCCATCAAAATCAAAGCCACCAGCCTCCACTGAATGAGGCTCTTCATCTATGGAGTAAGCAGTTTCTGTCTAGATGACCCATTGCCCTCTCAGTTTAAGACAGCTTCATATGTTTGAAAGAACATGGTGGCTATATTTAGTTCATCCACTTTAGAAGTGTGTGCGATACGGTGTACAATTCTGGACACACACACACACTAGAACTGAATAGGGCAACTCAAATGATCAAGGGACTGGAGCATCTCCCCTATGAAGGGAGATTACAACAACTGGGATTGTTTAGCTTGGAAAAAAGGAGGCAAAGGGGAGACCCGATAGACGTACATAAAATTATGCATGGTGTGGAGAATGTGGCTAGGGAGACATTTTTCTCCCTCTCACAAAATACTAGATCCCAGGGTCCTCCCATGAAGCTGTTTGGTGGGATATTCAGGACAAATAAAAAGAAGTACTTTACACAGCACATAGTTAAATTATGGAATTCACTACTGCAAGATGTAGTGATGGCCACCAGTTTGGATGGCTTTAAAAGGGGGTTGGATGAATTCCTGGAGGAGAACACTTTCAACGGCTACTAGCCCTGATGGTTATGTGCTACTTCCAATATCCGAGGCAGTAAGCCTGTGTGTACCAATTGCTGGGGAACATGGATGGGAGGGTGCTGTTGCACCATGTCCTGCCTTGTTGGTCCCTGGTCGACAGCTGGTTGGCCCCTGTGTGAACAGAGTGCTGGACTACATGGGCCCTCGGTCTGATCCAGCATGGCACGTCTTACATTCTTATGTTTGTCTAATAAAGCATGGCTCTTCTTACGTTCATATATATTAATGGCAGAGGTGAACTAACCATGATAAAGGTCATATAGCAGAGTTTGATGTCTTTACAAAATAAAATTAGCTTCAAGGGATGAGATCTTTTTCTACTATCTGGGCGGTCTCTGAAACCCATGCTACAAATGCTCCTGGTATAGAATAATGTGAATAAGAGGAAATAAAAAGGAGATTGAGGCAGAACGCGCTCATTGTAATGAGTAGAGAGATTATTTAAGCTTTACATTTAAAGGCAAATTAAGTTAAGGAAATACATTTGGCTGCTGCTTATAACATTTGACAGAAGAGAGATTTCAAGCCAAGGTAGGCGTCCTTGTATTGGAGATCTCTCTACACCTCTGTCTCTCCCTGCTTCCAGTAGATGGGTTATGCCCTTAAATAGTTGAGGGATGACCTGATCCTCTATGCTCTTCATACAGGAGACTGGCTTCACTGGTCAGACATCAGCATTGGTTGGCAAGGCCGCCTGATCCCCCGCCATTTTGAGTGTTTCTCTAGCCTCCTGATTCAAAAAGTCTCCATTTTGCCTAGGTTAGTACAGGTAGGGTGACCATATGAAAAGGAGGACAGGGCTCCTGTATCTTTAACAGTTGCATAGAAAAGGGAATTTCAACAGGTGTTATTTGTATATATGGGGAACCTGGTGAAATTCCCTCTTCATCACCACAGTTAAAGGTGCAGGAGCTTTACTACAGTGACCAGATTTAAAAGAGGGCAGGGCACCTGCAGCTTTAACTGTTGTGATGATGAGGAAAATACCCCAGGTTCCCCATATATACAAATGACACCTGCTGAAATTTCCTTTTCAATACAACTGTTAAAGATACAGGAGCCCTGTCCTCCTTTTCATATGGTCACCCCACTGTTGTGATGAAGAGGGAATGTCACCCATACAAATGACACCTGGGCCAGATCTACACCAAGCAGGATATAACACTTTGAAAACAATTTGAAAACTGTATGTTCAATGTGCCCGGGGCCCAAACAGTTGTTAAAACTGTTATAAACTGTTATAAAGTAGTAGCTTAGATCCTGCCCTGCTGAAATTCCCTTTTCAATACAACCGTTAAAGATACAGGAGCCCTGTCCTCCTTTCCATAGGGTCACCCTAGTACAGGACTGGATGTGAAGGGCAAAGTAGGTTGTAAGCTTTCCTGTGTTGCAACCTTCCCCAACCAGGTGCCCTCTAGCTGTGTTGGATTCCAACTTCTATCATTCCGAGCCAGCATGGCCATTAGGAAAAAAGGTGCAGGGCATGGGCTGAAAAGAGAAGAGTCACTCACAAAGCAGGTGCTAGCCTTAACCAAACACAATATGCTAAAGAAAACCAAGAAAGTTAAGGTAATAGTTGATTTATAGCAAAGTTTTGTGTTAAAGTAAATTACATTTTTTTTTAAAAAAAAGGAATATAAAGAATATAAAGAGCACTCAAAATGTACAATATACAAAAAGTTAAAAATTCAATATAAAGGTGCTCCGTAAACTTGAAGGTCTTGGCCAGATGCGTTTTGACTGGGACTCAATGGCCTATTACACTGCTATTTCACATTCAGGGAACCAGCTTCAAAAGTAGTGGCTGACTAAGGAATTCCCAAAGATAAAGGATTAAATACATCACTCCCCCGCGGTAGTGTTTTTTTAAAATTTATTTATTACATTTTTATATACCACCCAATAGCCGAAGCTCTCTGGGCGGTTCACAAAAATTAAAACCATAATAAAACAACCAACAGGTTAAAAACACAAATACAAAATACAGTATATAAAAGCACGAACAGGATAAAACCATGCAGCAAAATTGATATAAGATTAAAATACAGAGTTAGAACAGTAAGATTTAAATTTAAGTTAAAATTAAGTGTAAAAATACTGAGAATAAAAAGGTCTTCAGCTGGCGCCGAAAGGAGTACAGTGTAGGCACCAGGCGGACCTCTCTGGGGAGCTCATTCCACAGCCGGGGTGCCACAGCGGAGAAAGCCCTCCTCCTAGTAGCCACCTGTCTCACTTCCTTTGGCAGGGGCTCACGGAGAAGGGCCCCTGTAGATGATCTTAAGATCCAGGCAGGTACATATGGGAGGAGGCGTTCCTTCAAATAACCTGGCCCCAAACCGTTTAGGGCTTTGAATGTCAATACCAGCACTTTGAATCGGGCCTGGACCTGGACCTGGACCAGCAGCCAATGAAGTTCTAAAAGGACTGGCGTAATGTGATCTTGCCGGCTAGTAAGCCAAAGATAACAGAGTTTCTACTACCATGGGCGGCAAACTGTCATCTTTCTTGGTTTTTTGAAAAGAGAAGAGGCCACCAAGTTGCTGAAGCTAAGCAGGTCTGGGAACTGCATGGAGCCACCTTGAGTTCCATAATGGAAGAAAGGTGGATGTACTAAATAAACAAACAAACACAGGATCTGTGCATCCTTTGAGGGTGTTCCTAACCTTAATGGGTACTCATAAATTCAGTGTATTGTCTTTACGGTAGATTTCCTAATACTTCCTCTTGGCGATTCTAAATTTCTAATCACTCGGTGACTTTACATATAAAAATGTCTCTACTTTAAAAAAAAGAAAGAAAAGAAAATGGAAAAGTACAGGCAAAAAAAAAAAAACCCTAATAAGGGTGTTTTTTTGTTAATGTCTTAGCAGGTTTTTAAACGCTCCATGTCCTATAAGCAGATTCTTTTAAGTCTGTGAAGAATGAAAATAATTACAAGTTTAATCAGTGCATGATACCCAACAACCTGATTAGATTTCCTTTTGCTAAATTTCCAGCGGAGGCTTAATAACAGCGTGAGATAACGAGAGCTCATATTAACTGTGTTTTCATGGATTCTTATATAATAAGCTATGGCAGTGAAATTAAAACTCAGCTATACTTACAATTATTACGGTGGGGTTTAATTTTAATTTTAATTTTATTACTAAGGGCACTTTCACAACGATGCTAAAAATAATTTGCACTGGAACGTGTCACCTGTTTACCGACTTATAACGTTTGAAGGGGTGGACCAGATGCTGTACTCAATATGTGGCTGGTAGTGAAAATAACATCCTCATAGCTGGCAAATCTGGTACCACCACGTGGCATCTTTGGGCAGCTGGCAGGGCCTCAGGGCCACGGCAGGGCTTACTCTTAATGCCGGTCTTGGTTCCCCCTTGGTCTCAGATGGCTGAGTTAGGGAAGCCACAATACTACAGTGCAATGAAAATGGGAAATTAAAATGACGATTTACGGTGCCCACCACTTTTATTGCTTGCCAGTGCCAGGCACAGGGGCGGCCCGTCCATATTGGTGAACTAGGTAGTTGCCTAGGGTGCCAAGTTAAGTGGGGTGCCAAATTCAAGCAAAAAAACCATACAAATAGAAATGAAAATTTCATGTCTCTATTTTATCTGATCTTGGACAGATGGATGGATGGACAAACCAAATAATTATGATTCTGTTTCAATTAAAAAGTATGTTTTAAAAACATTAAATGGAAAATAAGGACAAAATGTTTCCCAGTTTACCAAAAACCTCAAACTAAATCAACCGTTGGGGTTTGGGGGTGGTGTGCCGAGTGCATGGTTTGCCTAGGGGGGCAGTTGCTGGCAGCTAGTCTAGGGCCGCCCTGACCAGGTAAGCCTGGGAGGGCGGCACTCACTGACATAGAAACCCATGGCTACTAGTAGTCATGATGGCGATATAAAATCTCCGTTATCAGAGGCAGTATGCTCTCAATGTCAATTCTTGGGGAACATGAGAGGGAGCATGCTATTGCACTCATGTCTTTGTGGGTTTACCACAGACAGCTGGTTGGCCACCATTATTTATTATTATTATTATTATTATTATTATTATTATTATTATTATTATTTATTTATATAGCGCCGTCAATGTACATGGTGCTGTACAGAGTAAAACAATAAAATAGCAAAACCCTGCCGCATAGGCTTACATTCTAATAAAATCATAATAAAACAATAGGAAGGGGAAGAGAATGCACCAAACAGGCACAGGGTAGAGTAAAACTAACAGTATAAAAGTCAGAGCAAAATCAAGTTTTAAAAGCTTTAGGAAAAAGAAAAGTTTTTAGCTGAGCTTTAAAAGCTGCGATTGAACTTGTAGTTCTCAAATGTTCTGGAAGAGCGTTCCAGGCCTAATGGGCAGCAGAAGAAAATGGACGAAGCCGAGCAAGGGAAGTAGAGACCCTTGGGCAGGCGAGAAACATGGCATCAGAGGAGCGAAGAGCACGAGCGGGGCAATAGTGTGAGATGAGAGAGGAAAGATAGGAAGTTGCTAGACAGTGAAAAGCTTTGAAGGTTAACAGGAGAAGTTTATATTGGATTCTGAAGTGAATTGGAAGCCAATGAAGAGATTTCAGAAGTGGAGTAACATGGTCAGAGCGGCGAGCCAAGAAGATGATCTTAGCAGCAACCAGAATGCTGAACTAGATGGTCGTTTGACCTCAGCCAGCACAACTCTTCCTTGAGGTCTTAGGAAAGGGCACACCAGGGACACGGTAATAATAATAAATTTATTTCTTACCCACCATTCCATTTTGATCGAGGTGGGGAACAACAATAAACGATAAAATACACAATACTCAATTAAAACATAATATACATTGTTAAAACATCCTAAAAAACATTCTAAAAACACCTTAAAATTCCATTGGATAAGCCTGCCAGAAGAGATCAGTCTTTATAGCTTTCTTGAATGCTAGTAGACTGTTAAGTTGACGAGTCTCCTCCGGCAGGCCATTCCACAGTCTGGGAGCAGCAGAAGAGAAGGTCCTCTGGGTAACAGTTGTTAATCTAGTTTTTGCTAGCTGAACTGGATTTTTTTCCAGAGGACCTGAGTGCATTTTGCCACCCCCACCCTGTTAAACCCAGAGCCAACCCTGGTATCTAGTTCAATCACTAGTGTATCATCTAGTAGTATGTACCCATGGCCTGATGCCAAGACATTTTCCCACCCACCCTGCTCAGTTAAGGTGGCCACTTCTGAGTCACCCCAAAAGTGGGCCTACATCACTGCAAAAAAAAAGAAAAAAAGATGCCAATTGGCATAAAATTTGCACATGCTAATTTATATGTATAGATGCAAATTTAGACATTATTATTATAATTTAAATAGGAATACAGTACAATTCGCCATAATGGGGAAGGCTGTGACCAGGGGACTCATGTAGCTGCCTGTTCATTCTGCTGCCCAGCTGCTGGTGCTGAGCAGCTTCAAGGCCCAGCTCTTCCATCTGATCATTCTTTATCTGCATACTGGACCGCCTTTCAAATGGAGGATGCCTTCAAAACAGAGAACAGTATTCTGGCAGCCCTTGAAAGAGAGGACTGCCCTCTGTAAAAGAAGACACATGGCCACCCTACACCCAGAGCTATCCAATGTTCTGGAATGAAGGTTGGGGGAATGTAGAATGTCAGAACACAGTCAAGGCCTGGAGACTTTACAAGGAAACTAAACTTCTGGTGGCTGTTTTGGGCAGTAGCTGCATTTTTTGTCTATCATTGAGATTGGCCCTTAGGCTGTGACCTTAAGAGCCTTTTTTCAGTTGTAGCATCCTCTGAATTAGGTGCAGGAGCAATACTAGAGTGACCAGATACAAAAGAGGGCAGGGCTCCTGCAGCTTTAACTGTTGTGATGAAGAGGGAATTTCACCAGGGGCTGCATGCATACAAATGACACCTGCTGAAATTCCCTATTCCACGCAACTGTTAAAAATACAGGAGCCCTGTCCTCCTTTCCATATGGTCACCCTAGACTCTGAATAAGTAGCACTTCCTTCCTTCTAAGGGCATGTTTACACTATAAGCATATATCACTTTGATATCAGTTTAATATTTATACCGCCCAGAGAGTTTCGGCTGTGGGGCAGTATATAAATGTAATAAAATAAATAATAAAATAAAATAAATATACCAGTTTAAATCTCGACAAATCCTGGGAATTTTAGTTTGATGAGGCTGCTGAGAATGGTTTGCTTGAGATCTTTACTCTGTACCCTCAAATGAAAGTTTCCTGGATTCCTTGAGGAACAATTGAATTGGTTAAACCATTTTAAGTCAATTGAGCAGATATGCCCTATGGAAACATGTGGAACCAACTGGAAGCTTGCAGATGGTGAGGCAAAGTAGTTAGCCCCTGGTGAGTTAGCATCAGTGCAGCTGCAAATTAAAACAATTATTTTAGTATCACGCATGTCTCATGCTTTGATCTTGCACTGGGTTATAGACTCAGGATGTTTCCCTATGGAGGGGTCCCAGTGCTACTGCTCAGAAGGCATTGTGCAGCTGGAGTGTGTTCAGAGGAGGGCAATGAGGGTGATCAAGGATCTGGAAACAGGCTCTTTGAGGAGAGACTAAGGGGGAATCCGCACATCGTACCGAGACCGCTTCTAAGTGACCCCAGTGCGACGTGAAAGCGATCGTGTAACTTGCCTTTGGAAGAGCCGAAGAGCTGGCGTCCTTGCCGCCGCCACCCACAGACCTCCTCGCTGGCTGGGACGGAGAGCTCGGGGGAAGAAGGCGGGGTGGAGAGCTTCTTCCGCTCTCCACCCTGCCTTCTTCAGCCGAGCTCTCCTCGCCAGCCGGCGAGGAGGTCTGTGGGTGGCGGCGGCGGCGGCAAGGACGACGGCTCTTCGGCTCTTCCAAAGGCAAGTTACACGATCGCTTTCACGTCGCACTGGGGTCGCTTAGAAACGGTCTCGGTACGACGTGCGGATTCCCCCTGAAAGAACTGGGCATGTTTAGCCTGGAGAAGAGAAGAATGAGGGGAGACATGATAGCACTCTTCAAGTACTTGAAAGGTTGTCACACAGAGGAGGGCCAGGATCTCTTCTCCATCCCCTCAGAGTGCAGGACACGGACTAATGGGCTCAAGTTACAGGAAGCCAGATTCCGGCTGGACATCAGGAAGAACTTCCTGGCTGTTAGAGCAGTACGACAATAGAACGAGTTACCTAGGGAGGTCGTGGGCTCTCCCACACTAGAGGCCTTCAAGATGCAGCTGGACAACCACCTGTCAGGTATGCTTTAAGGTGGATTCCTGTACTGAGCAGGGGGTTGGACTCGATCCTTTGCACAAAAGTCCCATCAAGTTAGAGGTGGTGGCCTTTCTGACAGACAAGGAAGTTTGCACTTGGAATACTCATTGGGTGGCCATCCCGAGAAAAGCAACCAATACACTGAGACTGTGTTGGGCTATAAATTGGCCACAACTTTATTGGTTACAGCTTAGAATTTGACATGTATAAGGGCTGCTGGGTCCCCAATTTATCAGCCTGCCTCTGACTGGTTCACACCATGTGGTGAGAGGCCCCACAGAGAGGGCGGCAGGCTTAGGGTGGAGCATGAAGTTGACTATGCCAAGCATGTGCCATTCGCATCTCTCCTTCCCCACTCTGCTGGGGGTGTGTGTGTTCTGGCATACCAGCCCCTGAGCTGCAGCCCTATGACCTCGGCCCAGACCCCCCAGTCCTGCTGGGAAGAAGAGGGTGTGTACCTCCTTACCTCTTGACTTGGATCCAGCTGAATAACATCCACACTGAAAAGGATGCTTAGCAGACAACATCAACTTCTATTGGTATAAAGATGACAAAAACCTTGTGAGATGCACCAATCGTTCCCCACAGGTAAAATCCCTTCCCAGCCCTGTTAACTGGTGGCTGACTGAACTCCATAGCAATGACCACCTTTATTTACAGGGAAGGTGGTTTGGGGGAGCTTGCAATGGCTATGTGTGCAAGGGAGGGGAGACCAGGCCGCAACCCCTTATAGCCCTGGAGTGGACCGGAGGGAAGAATTAAGAACATAAGAAGAGCCCTGCTGGATCAGACCAAGGGTCCATCTAGTCCAGCACTCTGTTCACACAGTGGCCAACCAGCTATCGACCCACAAGCAGGTCATGGTGCAACAGCACCCTCCCACCCATGTTCCGCTCAGACCACCTATGGCCTTGCCCTCCCCAATGCCTCCCCACTAACCAGGACCATCTCCTTTCCTGCCACGGGCACCTGCGCCACGGTGCCAACAGTGTCCCCACGCCAGCTAAGCAGGGGACCCGGGCTTCTCAAGGATGCTATCATCATCCATCTCTTCCAGAGATATACTCTGGCAGAATTCACTCTAACGAAAAGAAGGAGAGACAATATTCCTCTTAATGCTTTCTGCAATGTTAGCACATTACTATTTTTATGCTCAAGATCACCGATGCAATCACTTATGATAATTAATGGCACTTAATGGGGAAAAAAAACACCCCTATGCTGTCTGCATATATTATGAAGGTCTTTTAAAACCCACGTAGAGGGAATTACTGTGACATACGTGATCTGTGAGTATGTGGTTTCTGGGGCGTGTGTGTGCAGAAGAGGAAATCTATTTACATATTGAGCATGATGCTTTGTTGCAATTGCCACCCTCAATGAATGAATCTACCTTCTCATCCCCATCATCATCATCATCATCTCCTCCTCCTCCTCCTCCTCCTCCTCCTCCTCCTCACTCCCAGTTGCTTGCTTGAGAGGCAGAGAACCAGGGAGTAAGAAGGCAGAGGCCTCCACTGCTCATCCTTCTCACAACCACTGTTGTCTGGGCCAGCTTGAGAGGCAGAGGAACAAGCAGGTGGCCATGTGGAATAGGAGCAAGTCCAGGGGACTTTTGGCAGTGGGCCCTGCTGGTTGTGGGCCCTCAGCAGGTGCCCAGCTATGCCTCCCTTAAACCGCTTGGGGCTCAGGTTATCAGAAGGAATGCCTCCTCCCATGTGTACCTGCCCAGACTCTAAGATCCTCAGTCGGTTCTTTTCCCTTTGAGACAACAACCCATGGCCATCCAAATGCTGTTGGACTCCAACTCCTATCAGCCCCAGCCAGAATGGCCAATGATCAGGGATGCTGGGAACTGTAGTCTAGCAACATCTAGAGGACCACACACACCCTACCCTTGCTTTAGGAGAAGCTTGATATGCAGAAATCAGTATCTGAATCTTTTCATGGTGTGGAGTGAATTTACTTTTAGGAGGATATAACACTTTTAAAACAGTATGAAAACTGTGTCCTGGGCCTGAAAAGTTGTCATAACCATTATAAACCGTTATAAGCAGTAGTGTAGATCCTAGGGTGACCATATTTGGGAAACCAAAAAAGAGGACACCTAGTGTGTGTGTGGGGAAGCAGCTTTCTGAGTCCTGCAGAAAGTACGTTATTCCCCCGCCACCTTAAAGAACCCGATTGGAGTGGAGGAGGGGAAAGGATTTCATTCTGCACCACCACCATCCACTCCAATTGGGGCCTTTTCTATAATGTCCAGGAATGACCCACTTTCCCCTTTAAGATCTCAATTGGAGCTCGGGGTGGGGGAATGATGTGCCTCAAGAAAGCATGTCACTCCCTCCTGCCATGCTAATGGCAGCCTTATAGAGGAAGGTGTGTCATTCCAGGACATTATTGAACATTATAGAAAATCCCCCCTGACACCATGGAAAGAACAAAAACCAGGACAAATCTGGGGAAATCCTGACAGTTGGTCACCCTAGTAGATCCTGGTCTAGCTAGCCTGCGCGGGGTGGTGGTGGTGGTCTTGAACTTCTTTCAGCCTTTGTGCCAAATTCTGTTTTTGAAGAAGCTTTCAGGGGGGCTGCATTCCAGTGGTGGCTGGAGCTGAAAGCGAAAGAGGCGCAGATGAAGGCAAAAGGGGAGTGGCTCTACCAGCATATTTTAGTTACTGCCAGTAACTAAACCTTAAGAAAGGCTTTTCAACCTTTTAGAAGGGCGGCGGGCGGCGGGGAGAAAGGCAGAAAAGCCAGGGAGCCAACAAACAATTATTGGTTAGTAAGAGGTTTTTTTTGCAGTTTTGAGTACAATAAAGGTGGCGGCTATGGGTGGAGGAACGGGGAACACATTTCTCTTAACATTCCTCTTGTGGAAAGATGTGAGGTTCTTTGGGTCAAAAGAGTCCTAGCTGTTGGGCTGACTAGGTGCAGTTTATATAGGGTGACCCATATGGAAAGGCGGACAGGGCTCCTGTATGTTTAGCAGTTGTATTGAAAAGGGAATTTCAGCAGGTGTCATTTGTATGCAGGCAGCACCTGGTGAATTTCTTCATCACAACAGGTAAGGCTACAGGAGCTATACCAGAGTGACCAGATACAAATGAGGGCAGGGCTCCTGCAGCTTTAACTGTTGTGACAAAGAGGGAATTTCACCAGTTGCTGCGTGCATACAAATGACACCTGCTGAAATTCCCTTTTCAATACAACTGCTAAACATACAGGAGCTCTGTCCTCTCTTCCATACAAATGACACCTGGGGGGGATCTACACTACTGCTTTCAAGCGCTTTATAACAGTTTTGACAACTGTTGGGGCCCAGGATACATTGCATATACAGGTTTCAAAACGTTTTCAAAGCGCTTTAAAGTGCTTTAAAGCGCTTTAAAAGCAGTAGTGTAGATCCCCCCCCCCCGCTGAGATTCTCTTTTCTATACAACTGTTAAAGATTCAGGGGCCCTGTCCTCCTTTTCATGTGGTCACCCTAGTATTATGGGAAAAGAAGAAAAAAAGTCTCCCTATCCATTTGCTCCACACCATACTAAAACATAACAGGGAAAACACTCAGAAATTCTATCAGTTGATTATGAAAACTCAAAACAATGGCAAAAATCCTATCTCCAAGGGCACATTGCAACTGGGATGGGGTGTCGAATGGCTTAAAAAGTTAGCTTTGGAATGAACTGGACTAACAAATTCTTCCTGGCTTAAGCAGCAAGGTCAAAATTAACCAACTGCTGAGTGCATTTACCCCTTGACTTTTAAGACAGCAGATGTCTCCTGTGGTTTTTCCAATCTGGAGCAAACCTCCTTTTTCAGGCACAGAGGTTCTTAACATGAAGCAAAAATCTTGCACCCTTACTGGGGCTTCAACTTCTGGAGTTTTCGCAGAATAATGATCATCACAATACATGCGCTTCTCCACCTTTTTTACTGGGAGTGGGGTGGGTAGGTGGGCTTTGCCTGTGTGGGCAAGCTCCATATGTTTCATTTATACAGCCGGTAGATGGCGATGCAATATTGCATGACAATTGCAATTCTGGAAATACATCACCTCTTTTGATGGCGGGATATATATTACAGCATTTTACGTGAGTTAAAAAGGTGGGATAAAGTTGAAAAATGATGGGAGAGGAACCAGAGGTTGACAATGTTATAAAAAGGACCTGCAAAATCTGTGACTGTCCCACCACGAGTACATGATAAAAGTCTGGTGTGAAGGAACCCACAGATTCTTATGACAAAAAATAGCAGAATATTGCAATGTTCGGGAATATAACACTGATGTGATAATTTTTTCACATCCCTTGCAATTATTGAAACCACCCTTCCCCAACCTGGTGTCCTGCAGATGTGTTTGACTGCAACTCAGAGCAAACCTTTCACCAGGTTGGGAAAGGCTGGCTGAACATACTTTCTTTTTTTATTTTAAATTGAGTAGGGCTGCCATGGGCCAGGTGAAACTGGTTTGTTGGCTGTATCCAACTCATGGGGTTTCTCTGTATGAGGCATTTATTGACCTTCCAGTTTCACTTCTGTGTCTAACCAGCACTTTTGGCAAGTATTTTTTTAGAGCAGAGAAAATGTGACATTTATTTATTTATTTATTACATTTCGCTACTGCCCAATAGCTGAAGCTCCCTGGGCAGTTCACAATTGCGAAGCAAAAGAAAGTGTGATTTCCTCTTGTGCATTTATGCTATTCCGCTATGCCACAGTGCCACCTAGAGGTTTTGTAGCAGAAAAGCAGGAAAGGCTCCACTTCTAGTGTTAGGTCCTCAATTCTGCCATGAAACTGAAAGAAAAGCAGATTAGCCGCCGATTAACAGCCTCATGTAGAACAGCTCATGGTCTGCCAATTATTTATTTTATTTATTATTTATTACATTTTTATACTGCCCATCGGCTGAAGCTCTCTGCCAGTCATGATTTAGATTATTCCTAACAGGTTTGAGCAACAGTTTTATAACAACACCCCCTGCAATACCATTCTTTGCTGCTCCATCCAAGCAGTTTTTAAACTGCCAGAAAAGTGGGAAAATAGCAATACGTCACAGTTACCAGTTGCGCCAAGGAGAATTAAGTTTTTCAGGGTTATCGGCAGAGAAATACAACTGTTCGTTGACCTAACCAAGATAAATGAGACCCCAAACCTCATCTCGAAAGGCTTAATATGCTGCCTTGCAGTGTTTTGATAAGCTGTTTGCTGATGAGACTTTTAAAATTGATTCTCAGTGTTCTTAAGAAAAAAAATTATGGTGATAATTTATATTGGTGGAGAGCGAAACCCCTAGGGTGACCATATGAAAAGGAGGACAGGGCTCCTGTATCTTTAACAGTTGCATAGAAAAGGGAATTTCAGCAGGTGTCATTTGTATATATGGGGAACCTGGTGAAATTCCCTCTTCATCACAACAGTTAAAGCTGCAGGTGCCCTGCCCTCTTTTAAATCTGGTCACTCTAGTATAGCTCCTGCAGCTTTAAATGTTGTGATGAAGAGGGAATTTCACCAGGTTCCCCATATATACAAATGACACCTGCTGAAATTCCCTTTTCTATGCAACTGTTAAAGATACAGGAGCCCTGTCCTCCTTTTCATATGGTCACCCTAGAAACCCCCAAATATTCTGCTATGATCATGTGTTCTTGCAGGCTTAAAAGGCCCAGCCAAAAGACAGACCACTTGCAACTGCTAAAGGAACATGTTTTTGATCAATGGTGTAAGTAAAATGACATTTCTTGCATCCCCGTGTGCCAAAGCAATTGGTTTTATTTCCTTTCAACAACTTGGGGCGGTGGTTTCCAGACAAGGGGCATCTCTTCATTAAGGGAAATCCCGTTGTTTACCCAGAGCTGTTGTGCTTCCTAGTTTTTTGGCACAATTGATATGAGTTGGATTACACAGGAGGAGCGGAGTGACAAGGCGGAAGAACTTGCTGCTTCCTGAGGCTCTTTTAAATGACAGACATGGCTGTTTGAATCAAGGGAGTGCCTCCCTCCATACCCTGGTATGTGTGCAAAGGTGGGAGAGTCTTGTTTTATCTGTTTCCTTGCAGCCCCCAGGAAAGCCAGGGCTTACTTCTGAGTACGATTGGGCTGTGAGTTTACAACCCAATTCAGACTTACTTGGGAGTAAGCCCCATTGAACATAATGAGTCTTACTTCTGAGTAGACACATGGGGATCAGATCTGCCTCCCTTTGTTGCAAGGAAGCATTTTACCCTCTTCTCCCTCCATTCAAAGTCCTTCCTTGGCAACTTCACAGCACAATGCCAGCTTTACGCGTTGTTGATTTCGTGCCAGTAAGGGTTTATTCCAGCTTTTCTCTATTATACAACAGAATAGGGCTGGGCTGGGCGAGCCACTGGAGATGTCCTGTTTGTTTACAGCATCATTTAATTGAACCAGAAACTTCCGTGAGTGGCCAGAAACGAGCATGCTATATAATTAGTTCATTTAGAGAAGCCCAATTTTTTTTTATTGTGCAATTACCCTGCTACACTCACGGACTTTTATAGAGGCTCCAGATGATGACCTCTTCCACCTGTAGCAATCCTCTGTTTCTTCATCGCTTCATGCACCATTTTTTTCTTTCTTTCCACAAAAAAGCCCAATAAGGAGGAAAAGGCAGAAGAGTTGTGCAATGTCTTTTGATTGGTAGTGATCGGAGACGTCCATCTGGAAGTAACCCTGGGCACGTAGGCACAACCCATTGGCTACAGGCCTCCGTGATGTCAAGTGGAATAGTTGAAATAGGAGATTAGTAACATTCCTGATAGAATTTCTGAGCGTTTTGCCTGTTGTGCTTTAGCATGGGGTGGAGCAAGTGGATAAGGAGATGTCTTTCTTCTTTTCCCATAATACTAGGGTGACCATATGAAAAAGACGACAGGGCTCCTCTATCTTTAACAGTTGCATTGGAAAGGGAGTTTCATTATTTATTTATTTATTTATTTAGCACCAACGATGTACTTGGTGCTGTACAAAATATACAAATAAAACAGTGATACCCTGCCTAGAAGCTTACAATCTAAAATCACATTAATACATATGAAGGGGGGGGGAAGGGGTTCACAAAGCAGAAATAAGAGAAAAGTCATAGTAATAAGAACAGTAAATCAAGCTAAAATACCAAAAGCTATTGAAAACAAATGAGTTTTCAAATGCGTTTTAAAATCTACAATGGAACTCATGGTATGTAGTTGCTCTGGAAGAGCATTCCAAGCAAACGGGGCAGCCAGAGAGAATGGGCGAAGCCGGGCAAGAGAGATAGAAACTCTTGCGCGGGAGAGCAACATAACATTTGAAGAACGGAGGGTACGAGGGGGGTGTCATTTGTATGCATACAGCACCTGGTGGAATTCCCTCTTCATCACAACAGTTAAAGCTGCAGGAGCTACACTAGAGTGACTAGATACAAAAGAGGGCAGGGCACCTGCAGCTTTAACTGTTGTGATGAAGAGGGAATTTCATCAGGGGCTGCATGCATATAAATGACACCGGCATTTTGTTCTCATCAATCAGACCTGCACAACCTGTGACCTGCCAACTTGAACAAGCATCATTGGCCTCATGCATAGGGTGGCTGGGTGCCCTACTTTACAGAGGACGGTCCTCTATTTTAGAGAACTGTCAGTGGACAGTCCTCTGTTTTAAGATGTCCTCTCTGAGGGGCTGCCCAGGTCAAGTCTGGTTTAAAGTCAAAGAGTCATCAGAAGGGAGAGGGAGGGGCCTTGAAGTTGACCAGCAAGGGCTAGCACCTGGTTAGCAGATGGAGTAGAAGGTATTCAGTTCACCTGGTACCAGTCTTCCTTACTTTGCTGAGCCGTGTTGTATTGATATTTATAGTAATGATTTCTGAATTTTCATCTCTCTCTCTAAGAACTTCAGAAGAGCCCTTCTAGATCAGACCAAGGGTCCATCTAGTCCAGCATTCTGTCCAACCAGCTGCCCATGGGAAACCCACAAGCAGGACATGAGTGCAACAGCATCCTGCTGCCCATGTTCCCCAGCAGTTGGGATAACATAGGCATACTGCCTCTGATACTGGAGGAAGATATAGGCATGAGGACTAGTCACCCTTGATATGCTGGAATACCTGTAAACTGTTGTTTATGTATTTATGATCAGGGAGTACTGGAGGTAGTATAGAGCCATCAGGGGCGGATCCGCACGTCGGCCCCAGAGCGCATTTATGCGACCCCAGGGCACCCCGAAAACAATAGTCTGTACTTGCCTGTAATAAGAAACGAGGAAGAGATGACGACGATGACACCGCCGACGCTGACGGCACCCAGCTTCCTGCTCCCCAGCTGGGACGGAGAGCTGGGTGGAGACCGGAAAAAGTTCTCTACCCCGCTTTCTTCAAAAAGAGCTCTCCGAGCTGGCCGGGGAGCAGGAAGCTGGGTGGCGTTGGCTGCGTCGTCGTCGTCGTCTCTTCCTCGTTTCTTTTTACAGGCAAGTACAGACTATCGTTTTCGGGGTGCCCTGGGGTCGCATAAATGCGCTCTGGGGCCGACGTGCGGATCCGCCCCAGGACATTGATAACCTTCTGAGATGAGTAATTGGTTCTCACTCCATCTGACTAGCTTGTTTCCCAAACTTGTACAGGTGTTCCCTGAATGACCAGCCGAGGTTTTATTTGCACTTTGTTTCTTTTGAAAATGTATTTTAATGTGTTTTTATTATTTTAATCTATTTGTTCACAGCTATATAGGTATAATAAGTAAATAAATAATGACAGCTTTAAAGGACAGACCCCACTCAGTGGTAGATTTGCAAATCTTTACCAAGTGTTTTGGGCTTCAAGAATTAAAGTATATGGGTAGTGGTCCCTGAAACTTCCCTTAAGCCTGGTGTCACAAAGTAGTACCACAAAATATACATTTATTGCCCAAACAGCATTAGAGAGTAACAAATCTATGCCATGATGAAACAAGCAACACACATTATTACACACGATGCAATTAGGATGATTAGAATTATAATAGCAATTGTGGCTAGAGTATTCATAGTAAAATTAAAATTCTATTCCTCTCAACCAACAAAGCAGTCTTCATTAAGATCTTATAGTCACCAATCTGGCAAACATAGTTTGCAGTGCATAGATAAATAGGTTGTGTAGGGGCTCTTCCACACGTCATCCCCAGAGCACATGTATTTGACCCCAGTGCACCCCAAGAATGAGCGTGTAACTTGCCTTTAAAAAAAACGACGAAGAGACGCCGCCGCCGCCCAGCTTCCTGCTCCTCCGCCCCGGACGGAGGGCTGTTTTTGAAGAAGGCGGGGCGAGAAGGGGAGCATTGGATGAGGGGGGGGAGTTGGCAGCGGCGCCCCGGGGCAGCGCAGCCCCGGGACAGCGCAGTAGGGTTGACCACGCGGGATAACCGTGTGGTGGGGGGCACGGCGAGGTGAGCCCAGGCGAAAGGCTCTTTGCGAGGCGAGCGCTGCTCGCGTCCCGCGGCTGCCGGTAGCAATCTCTCTCCCTGCCTCCCTCCCCTCTCTCTCTCCACCCCCTCCCCGCTTCCCCAAGCGTCAAGGGAGAGAGGACACATGGGGCCCGTGTGTGTGTGTGTGTGTTAATCGCCTTTGCAAACAGGCTCAGGCAGGCGCTGCTGCCGCCGCCGCCGCCGCTGCCCTCCCCCCTCTCGCCTCGAGCTGCGTGGAGAGGGAGGAAGAGGTTCTTTCGCGCCTCTTCCTCGTTTCTTTAACAGGCAAGTTGCACGCTCGTTCTCGGGGTGCACTGGGGTCGAATACATGCGCTCTGGGGACGACATGTGGAAGAGCCCCTGGATTCTCATATTCCCAGGATCTCTCTGGGCAATCAGATCTAACTCTTTTGTGGATGACCTCATCTTAAGTTTTAAGGTAGTCATACCACTATTCCTATTTTTCTCAATGTAGCCAGATGTGCCACTGACACCAGTAACACTCAAATGACGGTATCCCTGCTAAACTAAGCTACATGCTGCTTCCAACACCATTCTCGGCAGCCTTCATTTCTAAGAATACATTCCATTACTCATAGTTATCTAACGACACACACAGAACTCATCACATCTGTTACTGGTCACTTACAGCCTGCATATACAAATAATTAGGAATAGCGCGCCTATGAAACACAGTGGATGCTTATCGACAATACATGTTACATTCAGACTGTGTGAACACTTCTCCTCCACGAATTTGTCCAATCCCCTTTGAAAGCCATCTCATTCAGTAGTCAGCACTGTGTCTTGTGGTAGTGAATTGCAAAGTTTAATTATGTACTGTGTGAAGAAGTACTCCTTTTATCCGACCTGAATTTCCTACCAATCCGTTTCACTGATTCCACACCACACATAATTTTGTACGCCTCTACCATGTCGTCCCTTACTCACCTGTTTTCCCAAGCTAAACCATTCCAGCTCTTGTAACCTTCCGTCTTAGGAGAGTTGCTCCAACCCCTTGATCAGTTTAGTTGCCCTTTTGTGCACGTTTTCCAGCTCTACAATATCGTTTTTTAGGTGGGGGGAGCAGAACTGTAAACAGTATTTTATGTGTTGTCACCCCATAGACTTGTATAAGGGCAGTATGGTGTAGAAGAGCACATGCATTTTTTTGTGCAGCTTTGAGTTCTCCCCCACCCCCCTGCAATATGTAACTGGCCAACCTAGGGGCTGTCTTCATGGCACTGGTTTGGGGCCACCTCCCTTTCAAACCCTGTGCTTTCCCTCTGCTGGGGGATTTCCCAGAGCCGCGAAGGAGGGAGCACAGGGATTCTAGGCGGCCGTGTGGATACCGGAGCCAACTCTGCCCTCTTCCTGGTGGAAGGCGACCAATCGCTGGTCGCCTTTCACCAGGCACTGCCCCAAAGTGATGGCGGGGTGTCATATTGACGTCGCTCCAATTGAAAAAGGGTAAATCCCCGACTTTTTCAAACCGCAGCATTGTGGGAAAGCCCTGCGGAGGCTGCAAAGCTGCTCCTGCATAGTCTATCCAATGCAGCACAGATCCACAGGTTTTTCCTGTGTATAGACAGCCCCCCTAGTCATACAGCAGCCCAATAGGGGGGCTCCATAAACCTCCTAAGGGCAGCGTTTGCACTTCTATTCACAAACTATGCAGGGCTGTCATAACAGAAGCAGCAGCTCAGAAAGCCCACATTAGCAAACCTTTACACTCTTCCGTAGTTCGCACGCTATCATCTCCTGCCCCCTATTCTTTTTTTCTTGAATCGACCACTCTGTTTTAATAAGTAGTGAAATTAACTTTATTCTGACCTTGCAATGGTTGTGATCTGCAATGCTTTCACTTTGTTCTGTTCTGCTTGGCATGTCCGTCCGTCCCCCCCGCCTCCGTTACCGCTTTGCTAATCTGATGGATGTCCTGCATAATTCCAGTTAGCATGTCCTTTCGGTCTCAATTCTCTTTTCCTTTTGAAATCCTCGACATTTTAGTGAATATGAAAGTGCTGCTATATGTAGGGCAAAGTGATGCCCGCTCTAAGCTCCGCTCCTGGCGGCATGAAGCTTCCTCCCAGACATGGATGGCTTTGTACATGGCTAGCGGTGCAGTTAGGTGATTTTAGACTCTGGACTTAATGGTCTTATTGGGTGGGAGCTTTTTTGGGAAGGAATATTGCACCCTCATCTGCAAGTTACAGGAAAGTGGCACTGTTGCGGTGAGTTGATTAATGCATGGGATTTTTGAGCATAGCAAACTTGAGGAGTTTCCTGCTCCTACTGTTCCTTACCCATCCACCACCCACCCTTCCTCCATGGCTGGAAGCACAAGCACAAGCACAAGCACTCTCTCTCTCTCTCTCTCTCTCTCCTGCCTGTGTAATGGCAGGAGTGGATTAAACAAACTAAATGAAACCTTATGCTGTACCTGTATTTATATGCAAGAATATTTGTGAGTAAAACTGTTTTCTTTCCTTCCCTAAAGAAAGGTGTGGTCTCCTTTTTAGCCTTGTGGGACTGGTAAATACTTATCCTTTTTTGGGTGTGTGTGTGTCTCTCTCTGCTAACTACTTTTTTTTAACAGGAGGCAGCTATGCCAAATAATTCCCATCACTTTTCGCAGATTTTGGAGGGGCCCTTGGGCAAGACATCTCCAATGAGCCCTTTCCTTCACTGAGTCTGTCTTCTCATCACCATTGTCACCAGCTGCTGTTGGTCCTCCTCCATTATCCCATCATTCATTCATTCGTTACATTTCTATCATATGCTGCTAAATGCCTGGGAGTGGAGGAAGAGTTTAACCTGTAGCTGAAAAGATAACAATGTCGGTGCCAGGCTGGTCTTGCCTGAGAGTTCATTCCATAATTGGGGGGCTGCCACTGAGAAGTCCCTCCCCTTTATTGCTGCAACCATCTGAGCCTCCCTTGGAGGAGACATCTGGAGGAGGTCCTTAGACGATCAACATAGTCTACAGGTAGGTTCATGCCATCGTTATGACCACGTGCATGCTTTTTTGGCAGGTAGACAGCCAGGGAGCAAGTAGACAGTGGTATCTATTTCTCCTTCTCACCACCACCGTTATCTGGGAAAATGTGCAAGCCAGGTGAAGAAGCAGGTTGCAATGCTGAAGAGGAGCATCTCCAGGGGGCTCTTTATCAGTGGACCCCCTGCTGGACTCTGGGCTCTCAGCAAATGCCCCACCATGCCAACTGTTGATGTGGTCCTCAGTGTCATGTGCTCCTCCGAGTGGAAAAACTGGCAAGCCCCCAAACTGAAGTACTATGAATGGGGGTTCCCTTAACATTGAGCTTTGGAGACAGTATGTTTTAATTCCAAGAACTCCCCCATACATGAAGAAATGTTGATTTCATCGCCATTCGGGGTGTGTGTGTCTATATGCGGGGAAAGCTCTGCGATGGCTGCGGATCTGTGCTGCGTCAATTATACGATGCAGGTACAGCTTTCCAGCTATCACGGGACTTTCCCACGAAGCTGCAGATTGAAGAAGTTGGGGACTTATCCTGACTTTTTCAATTGGAACAATGTCAGTGTCTGTTCCGCTGTGTGACGTCGCTCCAGGCTCAATCCGGAGCCAATCCCTGATGGAAGGTGACCGGCAATTGATCGCCTTTCACCAGGAAGAGGGTGAGAGGTACTCAGATGGCCATAGGAAACTCCACACTCCCTCCTTGGTATCAGGATTACTTGATGCCACCCTGGGAGAGGGAAACCCACCCAGTGCCGTGAAGACAGCCCCCAGGTGAAGAGCTCAGAACTGTTACTTGGTATTGTCAGTGGGCCCCTGCTAGAGTGTGGGATCTCAGCATGTGCCCAATCATGCCTACCCTTGATACGCATCCTGGCTTATATGTGTCCCTTGTGCTCCTTCTAACACTGAGCCAGTGTGGTGTAGTGGCTAAAGTGTCAGACTGGGAGTTGGGAGATCTGGGTTCTAGTCCCCACTCAGCCATGGAAGCTCACTGGGACCGTAGCTAGACCTAAGGTTTATCCCAGGATTGTCCTGGGGTCAAACCTGTTCATCTAAGTGCCACATAGGGCATCCAGCGCTCAGGCAGGGACGAACCCGGGATGATCCTGGGATAAACCTTAGGTCTAGCTATGGCCTGGGTGATTTTGGGCCAGTCACAGACTCTCAGTGCTCAGGCAGCCCAACCCATCTCACAGGGTTGTTTTTGTGATGATAAAATGGAGAGGAGGATTATGTACGCCGCCTTGGAGGAAAAAAGGCGGGATATAAATGCAATAATACATACATGCATACATACATACAACAGGGCTCTGTTGTTATCTAAAGTCCTGCCATGAGAGCACCATCTTCATCATGCAGTTCAGCTTCTTTTGTCAAGACACAGGTGAAAGGCTCTCTAACCCTCTTCTCTCCATGGGAAGAGCAGCAAGGCTTTGATGTGGTTCTCTTATTTTACAGCAGAGTTACTACTTTGAGCATCATCAGATGGGGGAAAAATTGTGGTTCCCTACCGTTGCCTCTCTGCCCCTGCTCTTGTCCTGCAATACTCTCTCTTTCCTCCCAGAGAAGAAAGAGGAAGTAAACAAAAACCACGTCAGGGGTGACTGGCACTGTTCTTGTTGGAGATATATATATATAAAAGCTCTTACTTCACTTCCTGGCTGGCATGTCGAAAGGGTGGCCGTTTACACTTTGTTGAAAAGCGAGGACACGGGCTTGCATCAAATAAGCATGGGATAATTTATGTGCATAAATGCAACTTTAGAAATAATGACTAGAATCTGTAATGGACATAAGGTCTCTAGGACAGTTACTAATAGAGATGTTAAGGGAAATATGCGGCAAGGACAAATGCTAAACAGCACACATTAAATTTGATTAACAGCCAAGACAGTAGGATAAAAGAACTGATGTAATGTGAGTACGAAAGAAATTATAACAAGAATTGAAGAAACACATAACATCATATAAAAATATATATAACAGAGTACAGTTACAAAAAAACAGGTTCATATATTTGGCAATGAATTGCCAAGCGAGATAAGACTTAACTGGACTCCGGATTTTACACCTGTTTCACTGCAGCTTCCTCAGAACCTCACTATAATTACTACAAAACATAATTCAAAGATAAGATAAGGGTAATATGAATTCCAGCTAAATGTCTGAAACTCACCACCACTACTATGCTTGTGCCGTGGGAGAACCGGTGAGGCAATTCTTAAATTGCTCCACTGCCCCCAAGTCATGTTTGATTGTCCTCCAAGATGGATTGACTAAAGAAAAAATACAAGCTTTCAATTATGAGGTTAAACAGAGAAGCATACAAATTGTAAGAGATGAGCAATTCCTCTAACCTCAAATCCCAGGCAAGTTTTCCAAAAGGGAAATATGAAGGCATTATCCTACCTCTGCAGTGCAGTGCAGGGTTAGGCAGATGGTTGACCTTGTTTTGGACTTCAAATCCCAGAAGCCTTGGTCAGCATTAACCAATGGTCAGGAATGCTGGGAGATGAAGTCCAAAACATCTGGAGATCTTCTTTCTGTCCAGCCCTGGCGTAGTGGCTAGAGTGTTGGACTGGGACTTATGAAACCCGGCTTCTAGTTCCTTCTCAGCCATGATGCTCAGTGGGTGACTTTCAGCCTAATCAACTCACAGGGTTGTTATGAGGATGAAATAGAGAAAAAGAAGACCATCTACATGACCTTGGGCTCCTTGGGGAAAAAGGCAGAATGTAAATGAAACAAACAAACAAACAAACACCCAATTGCCCAGTGAGAAGTAAACTGGCTTCCAGTTGCCAATGTTTGGCCAATGAGCAACAAGGCACTAGGATAATTGACATTCTCTGTCCTGGGGTTCTGATGGGAAATTCCTTAGCCACTGGCCAATTAAGATTTCAGCTAGTTTCATCTGCACTCCTTGGCACACTTTGTTCAGAAGCCAATTTGCCAGAAGTCAATGGCGCTTATTTCCAAGTGTTTGGGATTAATCCCATTGGTGGTGAATGATGAATGACTCCAGCCACTCAAGAACTAGGACGGGCCCCTTGAAACACAGTGTCTGGTGCCGCTAGAAGATGTGCATTATTTTTCTAAATTCGTTTCCCCTTGTCATTGCTGTTCCTGCTTGTCGCGTGCTTTCATTTTATTCATAATTCAAACAAAGGCAGTGGGGGAAACACCCGTCAGACAGAGCCCTTATCGGGATGCGTTCCATTTATTATGCATTTGCAGAGTTTGCTTAAGACGCTGAACACACAAAGGCTGATAACTGAAAACATATTGGGCTCATTAAGAAAATGTACTTAATGAGGAGCTGATCAGATAGATCTCTTCTCTCTAACATGGTAGCCATGCCTGGAACCGATCCAGCCCTTCCATCACTTACTTCCAAGTAAATCCCACACAAATTAGTGCGACTTTTACTACTCAGTAAATTGATTTACTTATTTAATAATCACAATAAAAATATACTATCTGAGCTGTAAATTGCAGAATGACTAGCAACAATGATACAATACAATAAGATACATAAAATGGCTGTGCTACCCCATCACACTAAACCATTGATTAGCATGATGTGTGTGAGGAGGCACAATGCACAGTGAGTGTTCAAGACAAGCGTTCCCTCTTTCTGGTCCTCCTCGCACGTGCGTGCTTTTTGTTAACCACTTTCACTTCCACTCACCATAGTTTGCCGTGCATTACTCATATCCAGAATTGTGGTTAGCATTAACTATGGTAGGGTGACCATATGAAAAGGAGGACAGGGCTCCTGTATCTTTAATAGTTGCATAGAAAAGGGAATTTCAGCAGGTGTCATTTGTATATATGGGGAACCTGTGAATTTCCCTCTTCATCACAACAGTTAAAGTGCAGGAGCTATACTAGAGTGACCAGATTTAAAAGAGGGCAGGGCACCTGCAGCTTTAACTGGTGTGATGCAGAGGAAATTTCACCAGGTTCCCCATATATACAAAGGGCACCTGCTGAAATTTCCTTTTCAATACAATGGTTAAAGATAAGGAAGCCCTGTCCTCCTTTTCATATGGTCACCCTAAACTATGGTAACTATCTATGGTTAGTTTTAACAGATCAGCTTCATAAACCATGTTTTGAAGTTGGCTTGTTTGAAACTAACCATAGTTAATTTTAATTAGTTTGTCACTCCACATGACATGACAAACCTCCATTAACCCAGAGCAACAGCTTCTTCTAGGCCATGCAGGAGGAGAGGGGAGTGTGTAAGCCTGAGGTTTGTTAAAGGTCATGTATATCCATTACCCAAAAGTTTAGTCTAAGAGCTTTTCTACATGAAGTTGTTAACTGCTCTATTTTCAGTTTCATTGCAGGACTGAGCTCTAAGCTCTGCACAAAGTTTTTCCTTACCTGCTTTTCTGCTAGATAACCCCTAGGTGGCACTGTGCTATAATGGAATATCACAATTACACAAGTAGGAAAATACCTTTTCTTTCACTTCAAGCAATACTGACATTCAGCTTAACTATTTTCCTCATTTTAAATCCCTCCCCCAGAAAATGCTCTTAAAAAACAGAAGCAAAACTGGAGGATCACATCGTGCCTGGGTCCAGCTCCAGCTGAGAGCCCCCTCCCTCCTGCTACCAACTGTCGCTGCTGAGGCCATTAGAGGGGAAGGAAGCGGCAGCTAGGCATCTCTCCATCATACCTGGATCTGTATGGAGCCATTAGAGGGAATGGGAAAGGAAGCAGCTGCTGAACTTTGCAACTAAGTATCTAGTGCCTAAATTTGCTCTTCCCCCTCCTCCCTCCCCATCCCCTTTCCTTTTGTGTCATGTTTTTTAGATTGTAAGCCTGTGGGCAGGGACTGTCTTAAGAAATATTTTTGTAGGCTGCCTTGAGAGCCTTTTTGGCCAAGGGGGGGGAATAAAAGTGCTATAATAAATATAACAAATAAATAAAGAACCCATTAACGATGGTTACTTGCTCTAAATGCAATGTGTATAAGCAGGGAACATCAGTGATTGGAGGTAAAATATTTTCCTTGGGAGGGTGGGAAGAGGGGTGGGAAGAGGGGTGGGACCTCTGGAGAAACTGGCAGCCTCTATCCCTCCCCCCCAGCTGGAGGTTCCTCATCTGTGCCCTGTAATTACATCCTGTTCAGTGCAGCATGGCATTGTTGATTAATTGCCCCTTAATCAGTCAATTCCTGTTCCCCACTGAGGTGAGGGCCCCCTTTCATCTCATTGTTTATTTTTTAAAATGTGCAATAGCAATGTTTTATAATCATCATCATCATCTAAGTAGAGAGAACCGGTAATTAAAGTTCCTCTAAGTGAGAAACAGGCGCTAATTGATTAAGGGGCAATTCATCACTAATGCCGTGCTGTGCTGAACAGGAGGCAATTACTGGGGCAAGAGTGGCAAGGAGGAAGCATCTAATTAAACTTGCAGACAACATTTGCTGTACAGGATGTATTTCTGGGTAACATTATGAAGAAAGAACTTTACTGTGAGGACTGATACTGTCAGGTACTATAGCACTACATTAGGTATGGGATGGTGTGGAACTGTTATTTAAATCCCGCTGAAAGGCAACAGCCTGACTTGGTTTGACTGAGTGATTTGAGGGCATCTCTGCTGGGGGAATGGGGTTGAATGTAGGGTGACCATATGGAAAGGAGGACAGGGCTCCTGAATCTTTAACAGTTGTATTGAAAAGGAAATTTCAGCAGGTGTCATTTGTATATATGGAGAACCTGGTGAAATTCCCTCTTCCTCACACCCGTTAAAGCTGCAGGTGCCCTGGCCTCTTTTAAATCTGGTCACTCTAGTATAGCTCCTGCAGTTTAACTGTTGTGATGAATTTCACAACAGTTAAAGGAATTTCAGCAGGTTCTCCATATATACAAATGACACCTGCTGAAATTCCCTTTTCTATGCAACTGTTAAAGTTACAGGAGCCCTGTCCTCCTTTTCATATGGTCACCCTAGTTGAATGGGAAAAACGGACTTCTATTTGCTTGAGAGCAGATGTGGAGAACAGAACAAAGGAGGGGGGAATCCTATAGATTAACAAATGATTGTGAGGGGCAGTTGTTACTAGGGATGTTGTGGACACCCGACTGGGTCTGTGAGTCCAATGGACTGCCCCCCTCCCAGTTCCAGTCAGATGCCTGTGGTGCATTTGCGAGCCCTCAGGTTAAGCACCACCACGGCCTGATGAGTGTTCAGCAGCCGTCCGTCCTCCTCCTCCAGGGGCTCTGGAAATTGTGTGTCCCCATCTTGCATAAATGGCAGCCGTAATGGCCCCATTAACACAAGTTTAAAGGTGCAAACACTCCTTTTGCACCTTTACTCTTGCATAAATGGAGTCTTTAAAGCTGCCATTTGTGCAATGGGGAAATTACCGAATTTCCGGAGCTTCCATTCTTGCACACAATGGAGGCTCCGGATGAGGGTGGGTGGGCTCTTGATGTTGTCAGACACTCGCCAAGCCGCAAAAGGAGCTCATGTGGTGCCACGTGCGGGGGTGGGCAGCGGCGGCAGGGCTTCCGTCCAATGAATCAGACCTGGGCGAGTTCACCCCTCCCTAAGTGGGGTCGCTGCCTCTGCGAGAAAGAGATGTGAAGGAAGATGCTATAGATGGAACGCTCTCTTCCCTCCTCTGTGTACAAAAATTACCTACCAGTTTCTTGGAAGTTAACGCATGGTCAGCGCAGATGGATCTTCAGAGCCCTTATGACAGCCAAAGACTTTTATTATCACATTGGAAGGAAAAATTCACACCTTCTATAATGCAATGGGTTGAGGACCTAATAACATTATCAACTTTTGAATGAGTGTTATATAGGTAGGGTGACCATATGAAAAGGAGGACAGGGCTCCTGAATCTTTAACAGTTGTATTGAAAAGGGAATTTCAGCAGGTGTCATTTGTATATATGGAGAACCTGGTGAAATCCCCTCTTCATCACAGCAGTTAAAGCTGCAGGAGCTATACTCGAGTGACCAGATTTAAAAGAGGGCAGGGCACCTGCAGCTTTAACTGTTGTGATGAAGAGGGAATTTCACCAGGTTCTCCATATATACAAATGACACCTGCAGAAATTCCCTTTTCAATACAACTGTTAAAGATACAGGAGCCCTGTCCTCCTTTTCATATGCTCACCCTAATATAGGGCTCATCTACACCAAGCAGATATTCCACTATGAAAGTGGTTTGAAAGCGGTATTTAAAAGGCAGGAGCCATACTTCTGCTTTATAGTGGCATTGAAGTGCACTGACAACTGTTGGGGCCCATTGACACCGTATACTGCTTTCATGCCACTTTCATAGTTCTATATCCTGCTTGGTGTAGATGTGTCAATGGGCCCCAACAGGTGTCAGTGCACTTCATTACCACTATAAATCAGTAGTGTGGCTCCTGCCTTTTATATACCACTTTCATACCGGAATATCCTGCTTGGTGTAGAAGAGTCTGCTCCAACTTGCAAGCGGAGAAATACTTTGTCTGCTTTTCTTGAAACCTTTGTATAATTCTCTCCCTTTTTAAAAAACAGTTCATACAATGGAAATGATGATAATGCTATATACACAATCTATGGTTCCCCACCCCCCGTTTTCATGATGTATTTTCTGTTTTGTTCGTTGATATTCACAATATTATTAAAAGAGGCCCTGCAATCTGCTTGTTCGTCTGCCTCTCACTCTGGCCCAGACAGTATTGGTGGTGTCGAAAAGGGGCGGTCGAAGCCACTAGCACTTGCTCATTGGCTCTCAGCCTGGCAAGCGAGCAGGTAGTGCCGATGATGAGGAAGAGGAGCAGCAGCTGACAGTACTGGTGGGCAGGTAGACTCACGGAGGGGGAGGGCCCCGGGGAGAGTGTGTTGCAAAAGGGCCCTCCAAAACCCAGAGCCGGTACCAGAGTACAGGCTTGCTCCAACCTCATAGCTTCTAGCAAATTCCTTCCCCCTCTAACTGTACAATAACTGCTTCCCTACACAACAAATCTTCCATCCACAGCCCATCCTTCTTGTACATCTCTAAGTTGGCTAGGATCATACTGACCTAATTCCATCCATCAACGCCTTGCCTCCTCTTGAGTTTTGCAAACTCTGTGCCTCACGATCCTCTCTCTCCGGTATGGCGGGCAAGATCCAATGACAGACACTAAGGGTGGGTGGGTGAGGGGTGTAAATTTAATTCTGCATTCTGGCTGTGATGCACTGTCACTAGAATATCTTGGAGCGAGGAGCCCTCCCAAGTCTAGGATAGCATCACCATTTACCCACAATTCAGCTCATTTCCATGCAGAATATAAGTTAGGCCGCATAACCAATTGCTTGTCTAGATATGACAGTAATTTTATGCAATTCAGTCTTCAAAGTTTCCTCTAACAATCTCACAGATCCCTTTCCTATCACTTAGACATGTCTCCGCTTGGTGTATTATTCTCCAGCGGTGACAGTGTTATCTTTCTAGCAGATGTTAATACCTACATGGAAAGCTCCAGGAATGTCCTATTATTTGCTGTAATTTTCTTCCTCAGAGAGAGAGAGAGAGAGAGAGAGAAGAAAATTTAGTTAGTTTGGAGAATAGTTTGGAGCTCAATGAGGAAAAGACTACTGTTTTCCAACACACTAGGAAATGAATGGGGGTAATCTGAGTTCAAATTTGTGGGCAGAGGTTGAATTGTTGGGTAGCCTGGATGAGTGAACATTATAGAAGGGAGTGGTGAAAGCCAATTGCAATTTTTTTTGTGGGCCGGTGGGGAAGGGGACATCCTTAAGGTTACATAGGAATTCATAGCTCAGTTATGAACATGCTACCTCCAGTATCCGAGACAGTAAGCTTGTGTGCACCAGTTGCTGGGGAACATGGGTGGGAGGGTGCTGTTGCACTGCATCCTGCTTGTGGGTCCCTGGTCGATAGCTGGTTGGCCACTGTGTGATCAGAGTGCTGGACTAGATGGACCTTTGGTCTGATCCAGCAGGGTCCACCTAGCCCAGTATCGTTGACACTGAGCGGCAGCGGCTCTCCAGGGTTTGGGGCTGAATTTTTACCTGCCCTACCTGGAGATCGAACCTGGGACCTTCTGCCTGCAAGCAGGTGCTCTATCTCACTGAGCCATAGCCCTACTTGGGTTTGAGTCCTGACAACACACTTTTGAGAAGTTTTCTATTGGTGAAGGCAGGAGAAAGGACCTGCCTTATGAATCCCCATAATTGGTACGACTGTTGCAGTTGCTGTAATTTGGTTTATGGGATCAATGAGCTGTCTGGAGCTGCCATGGACAGAGGATCATAATTGAAATCAATGAGTTTATACTGAGTGAAAAATTACCCTGTGAACGAAATTGGGCTCATGATCACACCCAGCTGAGGAAGGGCAGTCTGCCTGCTTCTGAAATCTTTAGAAAACAAAGTCTGCCTTTGTATGGAATTGCATTCCCTGTAATAAAATAAAAGGGTTGATAAATTTCCAAAGGATGCCTTGCAGGTTTTGTTGTGGTGTGTGTGTTTGCAATTTAGCAGAATTTTCATATCCATAATATAGTTTCCTTGGTCAGCATCTCCTGTGGATTTTTCTTTTCCTTTTTTTTAAGAGCCCCAAATCTTCAGTTCATAAGAGGCGATTTATGACCCACACAGCTGAATTGCAAGTGCTAGTAAACAGGTTCTTGGGAAAGATTTAAGTTGGGAGGACAGCTCCTATAAAGAGGAACAAGAATTCATTACATTTCGCAGATGGAACAGATAAAAGGAAGGGGGGGGAATCCATAACTTTGGGCAGCTGTGAAAGTAAAACCTGAAACCTTCACAATGCAATGTAGTTCTGTTGCAAGGCTTCATTCAAATGGTCCGTGAAAGTTTTAAATCAATTGTTATCGGAATGGAGGCGAAAGGAGAAGCGAGTGGACCCAGCTCTTCACTTGAATGGCGGGGAAAATCAACATTTCTTCATGTATGTGGGTGTTACTGGAATGAAAAAGTGCTGTCTGCAAAGCTCAGTGTTAATGCAGCCTCTATAGTTGCTTTAGGTTGGGGGCTTGCCAATTTCCCCCCTCTGAGGACCACATGACACTGAGCACCGCATCAACAATTGGCATGGTTGGGCATTTGCCGAGAGCCCAGAGTCCAGCAGGGCCCCACTGAGAAGAGCACCCTGGAGATGGTCTTCCTCTTCACAATTGCAACCTGCTTGTTCACCTGCCTCTCCCCTTGCCCCAGGTAAGAGTGGCAGTGAGAAGAGGGAGAAGTAGATGCCACTACCTTCTTGCTTACTGGATCTTTGCCTACCAAGTAAGCAAGTGGAAAAAATGATGAGAAACAAGAGGTGGAGCAGTAGCAGCTGCTGACGCCTGGTGGTGATGAGGGTTACCAGTTCAGCATAGTTTATTTAAGCCATGATGGGTTGTGGTCCGTCCTGGTGGCCGTTTTGAATATTCAACCACCAGCAGGGGTTGCCATGATATGCTGCATCATCTGAACCCAGGTGGCACAGCTTGTTGGAGGGGGAACCCCCCCCTCCAATAACCCTGCAACAGGCCATGGGTTATTGAAGGGTTGTTTCCGTCTCTCCAACAAGCTGTGCCGCCTTGGTTCAGATGACACAAGCTGCAACTTGAATAGGCAAAATGGTGCTCATACCCATTGTGGCTTATGGCAGGCTGCGGTGACTATGCAGACCAGGTCACTAAGGGATGAGGCTCATTGAGGATGCTTCGCCCAAGAGCTGTCAAAAACCTGGAGTTGACCCTGACAACACATGTGATATTTGTCGGATATCTTTGTTTTGGAAAATGAAACTTTATGCACATCATTGCTAGGCCTGATTGCTTTTCATTTCATTCTGGTTGCTTGCCTGAATTTGTCAGGGCATTTGGGCCAATCTCACGAAGCAAATCAGGATGGGCAAAATGATTTCAGTGGGGTGTGTGTGTGTGTGTGTGTGTGTGTGTGTGTGTGTGTAAAGAGTTGTGTGGAGGAAGCTTATAATTGTGATTTCTTTTCTTTAAATATTTAAAACTTTTTAAAAAACATTGCCTTTGCCAGCAGCTTGGGCAGTGAGGCACAGTGGAAGCTGGTGGCACCAATGTCAGTGGGGTGGTGAATCCTGTCCCAGGTTTTAGTCAGAACTCTAAAGGAGCTATCCATAGAGCTTTGCACACCACTGACATTGGAGCCACCAGCCTCCATCTGGTCTCCTCCATATTGGACTGGGGAGACTCTGCTTCAGTTCTCCACATGGCCATGAAGCTCACTGTGCAGATTCACAGCCACCGCGGGGCTTTCCCCACGTATAGACAGCCCCCTTGAAATGGCCAAGAGCTGCTTGTGGTTAGGTTACCCCAGACCTCTGCAGCCTGATGCCCTCCAGATATGTTGGACTGCAGCTATTGGCCATGCTGGCTGGGATAGGATGGAGTAAACCCTACTGAGCTAGAGGAACCAATGACGTCAGTATAACAGTGCTTTAGAACAGCCTTCCTCAACCTGGGGTGCTCCAGATGTGTTGGACTACAACTCCCAGAATGCCTGGGCATTCTGGGAGATGCAGTCCAACACATCTGGAGCGCCCCAGGTTGAGGAAGGCTGCTTTAGAACCTCAGGCTCAGGCTCTCAATCTGGTCCTCTGGCATTTTTGGCTCCACCCCTTTGGCCACGCCCACCAATGGAATGCAGCGCCTGAGAACTTCTCAGAAATTGAATACGGCCCTAATTTTGAAAGACATTCTGCACCTTTGCTTTATATATGAACAGAATTGTACAAGTACCTTTGATAGATCATATGACAGCTTCATTTGGAATATTCCCATTTTGGTATCTTTTTTTTCTTAGGGAAGAGGAAATAATTTATTAAAATAAAGCTCATGATCCCTCTTTTTCTTCTTCTTTTTTTTTAGGAGGCGCTAATCTTCTGAAAGTAATGCTTAATCAACAATGTAAAGAAAGAAAGTAACTAAAGAGCTCTGTCTAGTTAATTAAATAAAATCAGGTATTCTGCTGGAAGCAATTAATGAACCATGAGTAATATAATTATTTTCTGAAAATTGAAGCAGGAAAAAGTAATTACTTATTTAAGACTAAATAATTACAGTATTGTTCTTCAGTATAAGGCTAGACAAAGTTACACTTCTGATTCCCTTCCCCAACTGGATTTTATGCACAAACCACATATACGCATGAACGACTTAATTCTAGTATAAATGCCCTTTAAATGTAGTGACTCCGATTGTGGTTTGAGCTGCATCATCTAAGCCAGGCTTGTGTGTGACTTGTGACCGAGGCTGAACATGGTCCACTAGTTGTATACCTTGGCCTGCTCAGCCAGGTTCTTCACCACCTCCGATTTTTGCAGTCCCATTTGGGGAGATAAAACCAAGGACATTTATCAAGCACTTGCTAGACTTCTATAGATATCTGAGTCATTTGTGTTTGGTGTGGTAGCTCATTGGCTGTGCAGGACCTTCCCGGCTGCGTTTTGCTCCCTGGAAAGGGCTATTGTTTCTTCAGGCCCTCATTTTTCAGCCATTGCTTACTTTCTCCCACTTCTTTGACTTACTTAAACCCATGTGCCTCCCTCCACGGCTCTCATGGCTCCCTGTCCCCAAAACAAGATTACAGCCCCTCAAGCAGCTCAGGCTCCTTCAAAGCTCCCTCCTCACCTTAAAGCACAGATCACCCTCCTCAACTTAAAGCATCTTAGGCTCTTTCACAGCTCCCTCCTCACCTTAAACCACCTTGGGCTTCTTAAGAGTTCCCTCCTCACGTCAGGCTTCTTCAGAGCTCCTGTCTCACTTTAAGCACCTCAGGCTCCTTCACAACTCCTTCCCTCATTGCCCCTTATTGTACCAATTTCATTTCTCCTTTACATGTTTCCTCAACCCTCCTCCTCCTCTACCTACCCTTCCTTATCACTGTTTCTCATCACCTTGCTTCCACAATTCCCTCCTGTCATTTAGCTTGCCATTGACTCTTGTTTCCCTTCACTCCTGGGACCTCATCCTAGTCCTAAACCCATCCCACAACTCCACTCCTGACCTTGGATTTTCCTGAGTTCCTGATCATGTGTAAAATCCGTGTGTGTGTGTGTGTGTGTGTGTGTGTGTGTGTGTGTGTGTGTGTAGAGGCTCTATTCACAGTTCCGTTAATGGGGAGAAGGTAGGGGAGAAGGTAGGCCCAACATGTGTCACCTGAACAGGGCTACTGTGCACCAAAATGTCTCAAAGTAGCAAACCCTGACTGAAGATCCTTTAAACTGTCAGTCAAAGAGAAACTAGCATGCAATAGACCTGATGCTATTATTATTATTATTATTATTATTATTATTATTATTATTATTTATTTATTTATTTATATAGCACCATCAATGTACATGGTGCTGTACAGAGTAAAACAGTAAATAGCAAGACTCTGCCGCATAGGCTTACAATCTAATAAAATCATAGTAAAACAATAAGGAGGGGAAGAGAATGCAAACAGGCACAGGGTAGGGTAAGCAGGCACAGGGTAGGGTAAAACTAACAGTATAAAGTCTGCATAACATCAAGTTTTAAAAGCTTTAGGAAAAAGAAAAGTTTTTAGTTGAGCTTTAAAAGCTGCGATTGAACTTGTAGTTCTCAAATGTTCTGGAAGAGCGTTCCAGGCGTAAGGGGCAGAAGAAGAAAATGGACGGAGCAGAGCAAGGGAAGTAGAGGCCCTTGGGCAGGCGAGAAACATGGCATCAGAGGAGCGAAGAGCACGAGCGGGGCAATAGTGTGAGATGAGAGAGGAGAGATAGGAAGGAGCTAGACCGCGAAAAGCTTTGAAGGTTAACAGGAGAAGTTTATATTGGATTCTGAAGTGAATTGGAAGCCAATGAAGAGATTTCAGAAGCGGAGTAACATGGTCAGAGCGGCGAGCCAAGAAGATAATCTTTGCGGCAGAGTGGTGAACAGAAACCAACGGACTGATGTGAGAAGAAGGAAGGCCAGAGAGAAGAAGGTTGCAGTAGTCCAACCGTGAAATAACCAGTGCATGAACAAGCGTCTTGGCGGAAGAGACAGACAAAAATGATCGAATCCTGGCAATATTATACAGGAAAAATCGACAAGATTTAGCTACTGCCTCAATATGAGGAATAAAGGAGAGCGAGGAGTCAAATATAAAGCCAAGGCTACGAGCTTCCTTGACCGGAGTAAGCGTAACATCATTGACAGTAAGAGAGAATGAGAGATGAGGAGAAGGTTTAGGAGGAAAAACGAGCAATTCAGTCTTTGCCATACTGAGTTTCAAACGACGATGAAGCAGCCAAGCTGAGATATCTGAAAGACATGCCGAGATACGATCGTGAACATCAGGAGAAAGTTCCGGAGATGACAGATATAGTTGTGTATCATCGGCGTACAGATGATATTGGAGGCCATGAGATTGAATAAGCTTGCCCAAGGGCAACATGTATAAAGAAAACAACAACGGGCCAAGCACCGAGCCTTGCGGAACCCCTACTGAAAGGGGAAAGGAGGAAGACGAGCTGCCATTAGCCAACACGCTGAAAGAGCGACCCGCTAGATAGGAGGCAAACCAGTTATAGACAGAGCCACAAAATCCAAGGTCATGAAGGGAATCTAAGAGAAGATCATGATCAACCGTGTCAAAGGCTGCAGTTAGATCAAAGAGAATAAGAACGGAATAATGGCCTTTAGACTTGGCAGTAAGGAGATCATTGGTGATCTTAGTAAGGGCTGTTTCGGTGGAATGCAGAGGACGGAATCCAGATTGAAGTGGATCCAAAGCAGAGTTACTAGAAAGAAAGTCAAGACAGCGAGAGTAGACCGCCCGCTCCAGGATCTTTGAAACAAACGGCAACAAAGAGACAGGTCAGTAGTTAGACAGAGATAGCCTATCAAGAGTAGGTTTCTTGAGAATGGGAGAGACTGTAGCATGTTTAAAAGCAGAAGGAAATGAACCAGAGGACAGAGAAAGATTAATAATATGAAGCAAGGAAGGGAGGATAGCAGGAATAAGATTAATAAAGCCACGAGAAGGAATCAGATCACGAGAACAAGTGGAAGGCTTCGAAGAGTGCAGTATTGTAGACAGTTCATCCGCAGAGACCGAAGGAAACGCAGAGAAATTTGCAGGAGGAACTGACAGATGAGGAACAGGAACTGAAAGAGGAGCAGAGCTGGCCAGATCAGAGTGGATAGTTTGGATTTTAGCATTGAAAAAAGAGGCAAAGTTATTAGCAGACAGAGAGGCGGGGAGAGATGGCGGATTAGGCTTCAGAAGAGAATTGAAGGACGCAAAGAGCCGCTGAGGATGCCTAGCATTTGACTGGATCAGCGTTGAGTAGTACTGCTGTTTGGCCAATGAAATGGCAGAAGAGAAAGAGGAGAGTACAAATTTGTAATGGACAAAGTCCGCCCTGTCCCTGGTCTTACGCCAAAGGCGTTCAGCTGCTAGCACTAAATAGTCTGAATTTTTTGAGATCTTTGAATTCTGATTGTTTTCACTCCTCTGCCTCTCCTGCACCTTTGCTTCCCTCCAACCCTAGGCTCATTCAGAAGACGCCTTTAAACCATGGCTTTAACCACAGTGAATAAGCCTTTTTGGTTTACTCACCATGGTTAAAGCTGTGGTTTAAGGTGTCTTCTGAACACAGCTCGGCTTTCTGGCTTAACCGCCGTGGTTAAAGCCATGGTTTAAGGTGTTTTCTGAACGGGCCTCCTTTCTTATTGCTCCTCTTTTTCTAATAAACCTTTGTGGCACGTTAAATAATAAAAAAATGTGTAATGGCACAAGCTTTTGTGCTCTGCAGCCCACTCTTCACCCAATTCCAAAAGATGATGCTGTAATACATTTGTTATTCTTTAAGGTGCCACAGTCTGTTGGTTTTTGCTGCCACAGACTAGCACAGCTTCCCCTCTGGATGTTGCTCCTGCTATTGTTATGGAGGAGTTTAATAAAATGGAATGCCTTTTTTTCTTTTTCTTTTGGTATACTGCAGGGCTGAGGAACCTTGCTACTGTGGAGGGCTGCATCCCCTCAGTAGCGGATCTATCAGAGGCCTCCAAGCAACTGTGGGTGGGGCACAGCCAAAAATGGGCAAGGGTAGTGCCACCCCTCCCTATCTCTGGAAAGAGGGACAGATCGTTCTTGCCTGGGGGCCCAGTGGAGGCTGGTGGCTCTGATGTCAGTGGGGCAGTAAATCCGCTCCTGGTTTCAGTCAAAACCAGTCAGCATTCTAAAGGAGCTCTCTGAAGCACCTTGAACAGCTCCTTTAGAGTTCTGACTAGTTCTGACTGAAACGCAAAGCAGATTCACCAGCTTCCACTGCATAAACCTGAACCTATTGTTTACAGAATATGTTTGAAATTAGTCTGAGGGCCAAAAGAAGTTAAGGTAGGGTGACCATATGAAAAGGAGGACAGGGCTCCTGTGTCTTTAACAGTTGCACAGAAAAGGGAATTTTCAGCAAGTGTCATTTGTAAGCATGCAGCACCTGGTGAAATTCCCTCTTCATCACAAAAGTTAAAGCTGCAGGAGCCCTGCCCTCTTGAGCAGATACAAAAGTGGGCAGGGCTCCTGCAGCTTTAACTGTTGTGATGAGGAGGGAACTTCACCAGGTGCTGCATGCCTACAAAGGACACCTGCAGAAATTCCCTTTTCTATACCACTGTTAAAGATACAGGAGCCCTGTCCTCCTTTCCATATGGTCACCCTAAGTTAAGGGCCACGCACAGATTTAGGGCCTCAGGTTCTTCATGTTTGACTGGTTTTGAGCTGTGAATCTCAATGCTTAAATCTCTCCTTAGCCATGATCTCGTACAGAAAAGCCACAATTTTATGCCTCAGCCTCATCACTCCCTGAATCTCTGTAATATGAGGATAATACTGGACTATACGTTATCCCAATAAAATTGCCACACGCCTCATAATTCGGCCCCATTCTTTTGTGAATGGCCTTGTGATTGGTGCGACTTTGGCTGAGGCGAAGTGGAGGGGAGAACAAAGGGATTTCTGTTTCCGCTAGTCTAATAAATAGAGATAATAACTCAATTTTGTTTTTAATATCTCAAACGGAAAGGTCAAGCCAAGCGAATATGGAAAGTCCAAGGTAGTATTATCCCTTAGCAAAAGCCATTTCCCAATGGCAGATATGTAACATTTTAAAACCAGCACAAAATCAAATTAGTTAGCTTTTAGCTGGCATAAAGGGCGGCAAAAAGAAAGCAATATTAATATCTAAATTTCTTCTGGCTCCCGAGGCAGTGAATCCAAAACTGGCTTAAAGAAAAGTCAGGTAGGAAAACAGCACAATTCATAAATCTCTTACTACTCAAACAGCTCTTGTCTTAAATACTTAGAACACCAATCTTCCTTGGCAAATAGTATATATTATAACGAAAGTTTCTTGGACTCCTCTGATTAAGGCCGTAGCTCAGCAAATCACTTGGGAGACTGTTTAACTGTCTTGCTGACTCCCTGCTTAAGTGGATTTCTGGTTCAGATCTATGTTCTTTTGTTCATTTAAATGGCTGCCGTCTATTGGACTCCCTGATATAAGAGCATAACATGAGCTCTGCTCAGGCCTAGTGTCAGCACACAGCATGGTGGGGAGAGGCAATGCTGGAGTCCACGGACCTTGCAGAGCCCCTGTGGCTAAAGCAAGCCTCCCTTATATATATAAAATGGCTGATATGCCTGGCATTGCTCAGGTCCGTGAACAATGTTTACAACTTATTTGATATATAATAAATTTCTATGCCACTTATTCATCTTTAGGTTGGTTGATTTTTAGTTTGGTTGTGTTAGTAAATTGTTTTGTTAGAATAAATGGGAAAATGTGTTAATAAGAACTGTATTTTAAATTAGAGCTTCGTTTACTTCTTTGGAGGAGAGCAATGACAAATCTTGATAAAATAGTTAAGAGCACAGACACCACACTGACAACAAAGGTCCACATAGTTAAAGCAATGGTATTCCCCGTAGTAACTTATGGCTGCAAGAGCTGGACCATAAGGAAAGCTGAGTGAAGGAAGATAGATGCTTTTGAACTGTGGTGTTGGAGGAAAATTCTGAGAGTGCCGTGGACTGCAAGAAGATCAAACCAGTCCATACTCCAGGAAATAAAGCCAGACTGCTCTCTTGAGGGAATGGTATTAAAGGCAAAACTGAAGTACTTTGGCCACATAATGAGAAGACAGGATACCCTGGAGAAGAGGCTGATGCTAGGGAAAGTGGAAGGCAAAAGGAAGAGGGGCCAACCAAGGGCAAGATGGATGGATGATATTCTGGAGGTGACAGACTTGACCTTGGGGGAGCTGGGGGTGGCGACAGCCGACAGAAAGCTCTGGCGTGGGCTGGTCCATGAAGTCACGAAGAGTCGGAAGTGACTGAACGAATAAACAACAAAATAAACCTCATTTTTTGTTTTACCTGAAAAGCCTACACCTCCCATCATGCCTTGGCTGGAGCAACCGTCTAAACCAGAAACAATCAGGATGCACAACACCCTTTCTACCAGCCAAAAAAGATGCAAACCTAAAAACATTAGGGCTATGCACGGACCCCCCAAACCGCTTTGTGGCCCGATCTGCAACTTTTGGATTGGGCCGATCCGCTTCGGGTCGATTTGACTCTTCCCGCTCCACTCTGTGGAGCGAGATCTGGAGGGGCAGATCAAGATTTTGCCCCCCTTCCCTACTTACTTGCCTCTGTGGCAGACAGTGGAGGCAGGTAAGTGGGGAAGGGGGGGCAAAATGGAGGCTGAATAAGCCCCCTCCCCCTTATCTGGCTCTGCCACCGTTGCCACACGGAGTGCGACGGCAGCAGTGGCGGAGTCAGGTAAGCCCCCCTGCCCCCTTACCTGGCTCTGCCACCATCACCACATGGACTGCGGCGCCGGCACCACGTGAGCCCCCCTTACCTGTGTTCGGAGCTCCGGATGGAGGCGAATCGCTTTGCCTCGATCCGCAGCTCCCCCAACCCGATCCGGATCCGCCTTTGACAGAGGCGGATCGGGTCGGTCCACTCCGGATTCACGATCCAAATTGGAGTGGAGCACAGCCCTAAAAAATAAGTTTTCAAAATGTACCCAACATTGCCCAGATATCTGAATAACATATAGTAGGGGAAGCAGATGCATCATCTTAAAGTAGCAGGCCGGTACTAGGCATTAGGGGTGTGCACGGACCCCCCACTCCGCTTCACTTTCAGATCCGCCATTTTCGGATCGGGCCGCTCCGCCCCGCCCCCACTCCGCCTGTGCCCACTCCGCTCCGAGCTCCGGATCAGGGTCAGAGCTCCGTTCCCCCCCCATAGGGGGGGTTACCGGGCCCTGCCGCCATTGCTGCCCATGCGGCGACGGCGGCAGAGCCCGGTAAGGGACCAAGGGAGAGGGGGACCTTACCTGCCTCCGTCCGCGGTCCGTCGCCGTCTTCAATTGAGCCCGCGGTTCCACCGGGAAGTCTGGGCCGCGGCCCAGACTTCCCGGTGGAACCGCGGGCTCAATTGAAGACGCTGATGGACCGCGGACGGAGGCAGGTAAGGGAGAGGAGGGCGGGGGGGTTACCGGGCCCTGCTGCTGTCGCCGCATGGGCGACAGCGGCAGGGCCCGATAAACCCCACTTACCTTTCCGGCGGAGCTCCGGATCGAGGCGAAGGATCCGCCTTCACCTCGATCTTCTCTGCCACGCTCCGCCGGCCCCCCAATCCTCTTCGCCTCCGCCTTAAGGGCAGGCGAAGCCCCCCGCTCCGCTCCTGCTTCTCCGGTCCGATTAGAAGCGGAGCACATCCCTACTAGGCATGTCAGTTAACCTTTACATACTCCTCAGTCACGGTTTACATACTCCTTCCCCCCCTATTACATCACAAAACCACACCCCCTCCCTTCTAACATTCCATACTCACCAGACATAGTAAACTAGATATATACAAGATACTCAATTGTGGGGTAATGCCACAGTTGCCACCCACCAGGAAGAGGGCAGGGGCAGCTCCGGTCCCTGGCTGGCTGGCCAGAAACCCTGTACTTCCTCCTTGGTGTCGGGATTACCCAACGCCACCCAGGGAGAGGGGAAGCACAGGGTTTCTGAGAGACCTGGTGCCAACCCAGCACCATGAAGGCACCTCCCTGGATTCTGTTCCTCAGTTAGGGCCAGTTCACTCTATCTGAAAGATTGCCTCTTCCCATACATACGTCCCTATGCTCTGAGATCATCATGAGAGAGGCCCTGCCTGCTCCAAGTTAGCTCATATACTGATAGTTGGTGGGTGGCTAGAATCATAGAATAGTAGAGTTGGAAGTGGCCTATAAGGCCATTGAGTCCAACCCCCTGCTCAATGCAGGAATCCACCCTAAAGCATACCTGACAGATCGTTGTCCAGCTGCCTCTTGAATGCCTCTTTGAAAGAGGCAGAAATCAGACTGCTCCTGAAGAAAGCTATCCTGGACCCAGAAGTTAAAGACAACCTCCCTAGGTAACTGGTTCCATTGTCGTACTGCTCTAACAGTCAGGAAGTTTTTCCTGATGTCCAGCTGAAATCTGGCTTCCTGTAATTTGAGCTACTCGTGAGCAAAATAAATGCAATCCTCTGCCCATTCCTTCCTATAAGTTTTATAGCATGTTTTCCATTTGTGGCAGCATTTTCAGGGTTTCATAAAATGACGGATTCCCACTTGGAATGAGGGCGAGAGGCACCGGAGGTTGATGATGTCATGAAAAGGACCTGCAAACTTCCACAAGCGACCAATCATGATCATGCAATAAATTGCTCGTGTGGAGAAGCTCTCAGGACTTCAAGGGCAAATACTCTGAATTTCTCTGCTGACCTCTGCTTTTCTTATTATATTACCCAGCTAGATAAATTGTCTGATGGAAAAGAGAGTTGATGGCACTTGGGAAACATAACAAACATGGAGCTGGATGTGTGTGTGTGTGTGTGTGTGTGTGTGTGTGTGTGTGTGTAGGTGTGTGTGTAGGTGTAGGTGTAGGAAGTAAAATGGATTATCTCGTTTGATGGCTTTAGTTGCACTAGCTGTGTTCTCAGTCTATGACACAGAAAAGAATTTATGGCCACATTTGGGGAAGTAGATTTTTTAAAGCTGATTAGCTTAGAATCAACAGCAAATGGTACAGTGATGAAAGCATTTCAGAGAAATTGGGAGGGGTGCAAAGTATTGGTGGGGGGCGGGGAGGAACAGGGAAGGCAGGTGGCATTGTGGCTTGCTTTTACTTCACATAAAGGGAAGATAAGTCAATTTAGATCTAATGAAACAGGTCTGTGGATGGCTGAAGGTTAGTGATTAGTAAGTGGAACTAAAGACGTGGTTATTACCAAAAGTTATTTTCTTCGTATTCAAGATGAAAGTGGAGCGTACCTGTAATTATTACTGTCGAACCTGAGGGAATGAGCAGAACAGTGCTAGGTCAATTTGACCTACAAGAGAAAAAAGTTCTTTCGCACTTTCTAAAGCATCTCAGCTACAATCCTTCTCCCCCCCTCTTTTTAATCTTTCTCCCCCCTTGTGAGGACAGAAGTGCACTTAACTACCCTCCCCCGACAGCCAGGGGTGGGTGGGTCATACTCCTCTCATTCTGTCGTCATGAGAAAGATTAACTGCACTCTCTCCTGAAGATGATCCAATCCATCTTCATGCTGATCATTCTCTGCTGGAAGCTCTTTCAACTATCCAAAGTAGGAGACCTACGGAATGACAAAGGGGGTTAAGACAAGGCCAGAGAAAAAGAGAGAGAAAGGGTCCCATGATGGTGGAGTTGGGAAACGATCTTGATTTTATTTATTTATCCTACAGAACTTGAAGGCTCATGTGGGGTTACAGTTTTATGGAACTAAAAAAACAAAACAACATAAAAACATACCACGATCCCAAAGGCCTATTAGAGCTTATTACACAGACCTGTTAAGCTGAGCAGCAGCCCATGCACCATAACCATGTAATCTACTGTAAGGACATCAATGGAAGCTGCAGACATTGTTGGAAATAATGTGGGGCTTTTTAGTTTAGGGGGGGAAGGGTGAGTGAGGATAGAGGTTTATAAAATTACGCATGATGTGCAGAAAATGGTAAGAGATTGGTTTTTCTTCCTCTCTCATAACAGTAAGAACATAAGAAGAGTCATACTGGATCAGACCAAAGGTCCAGCACTCTGTTCACACAGTGGCCAACCAGCCGTCGATCAGGGAACAACAAAGCAGGACACGGTACAACAGCACCTTCCCACCCATGTTCCCCAGCAACTTGTGCATACAGGCTTACTGCCTCTGATACTTGAGGTAGCACATAACCATCAGGGCTAGTAGCCATTGATATCCTTCTCCTCCAGGGGCTCATTCCGGTGGAAGATTCAGGACAGACGAAAGAAAGGACTTCTTCACAAAGCGCACAGTTAAACTATGGAATTTGCTGCCACAAGATATAGTGATGTCTGCCAAGTAGGCATGGAACCACTATAAAGCCTTGCCCTAAATTCCCAATCCAGATAGCTGATCCAGAAGGATACCATGGTCAATGGTATTATAAGCCGCTGAGAGGTCCAAGAGCACCAACAGGGTTACATATCCCCAACTCTCTTTATACAAAGGTCATCCCAGAGAGTGACCAAGGCAGATTGAAATGCATCTAGAAACTCAGCTTCATCCAAGAAAGCCTGAGACTGATCAGCAACCACTCACTTGAGCACCTTGCCCAGGAAGGTGGTGTTAGCAACAGGCTTATAGTTGTCCTCAACATCTGGGTCCAGGTTAGGTTTCTTCAGGAGCAGCCTGATTGTTGCCTTTTTCAAAGAGGCTGGTACAGCTCCCTCTCTCAGGGATAAATTTATCATCTCCTGAACTCAGCCAAACACTTCCTTATTAGATATAACAAGCTGAGGCCAGATCTACACTAGGGGTGTGCACAGACCCCCCCCCAATCCGCTTCGTAGCCCGATCCGGAAAATCCGGATCGGGCCCGATCCTCTTCGCGCCACTTCGCCCGTCTCCCGCTCCGCTCTGCGGAGCGAGATCCGTCTGCCGCCGTCACTATATGGACGGCGGTGCAAGAGAAACCACCCACCCACCCCGCCCCCTTACCTTCCTCTATCGCGGGATTCAATTGAGGCCCCGGTTGAAGCCGGAAGAGGCCTCGGCCTTCACTTCCAGCTTCAACTGGGGCCTCAATTGAAGCCGGCGACGGAGGAAGGTAAGCATCCCTCCTCCCTGCTCCCTTACCTGGTGCTGCTGCCGCCGCCGTGCTGGCAGTGCCAGACTAGTCCCCCTCCCCCCCACTTACCTTCAGACGAAGCTCCGGATTGAGGCGATCCTCTTCGCCTCGATCCGCAGCCCCCCTGACTCTCTTCGCCTCTGCCTTAAGGGTAGGCGAAGCCCCCCGCTCCGCTCTTGCTTCTCCGGTTCGAGGAGAAGGGGAGCACATCCCTAATCTACACCTTGTGTCAAATCATTACAAATGTGGAATAAAAGCAGGATATAACACTGTGAAAGCGGTATATGGAATATGGATTGTGCCCCAACAGTTATCAGTGCACTTAAATACCACTTTAAAGCAGTAGTGTAGATCTAGCCTGAGATGCTTGGAGGCTTCCCAGACGCACCTGGCTGGCCACTGTGAGAACACAATGCCAGACTAGTAGCTTCATCCCATGTACCTGTTTCCCTCGAATTATCCCCTACAGCGCTAAGCTGTCGCCATTGTTATTGTTAGCGGGGTTGGACTTGATGGCCTTGTAGGCCCCTTTCAACTCTATGATAATACTGAGTAAGTTTTTTCTTACATGAAGAAGCCACTGGAAACTATAGTGATTTTCCACACGGAGAGGAATAGATAGCTCTGGAAGTGACATGCTATACAAATGAAATGGGAGACTGTACGTAACCATACGGAATCCATGTGCTGGAATTCATTTTTAGTCTCGCCAGGTGCCGAATACATGATGCTTCACACCTGCAATGCCCTGGGTTACTGTACACCTGGAATACTAGATCAGAATAAAAATGGGTAGCCATAGCAACTTGCTATGGACGTGGCCAAGGCAGAGAGATTAAAGATTCATATTCTTCCAAAATAAAGTTTGGGAGGAAATACATATTTGTCAGAAGGGACTATGTAGCACGGGGCGTATTCATGATACTAAATGGCAAAGAATTACTGCAGGAGAGGAGGAAATCACCATTTGTGTCAATAGCAGCACCCCCCCCTCTTTTTATTTTAATAAACACCCATTTCGTAATCTCCATTGACTGCACGACACCAGATTCTGATTGACGTTCCATTCAGGCATGCTGGTGGCAAGATGAGATTAGACACATTGGAAACCAGGCTGCCTATTTGGCCAGGCACGTCTTATTGTTTAATTGTTACATGCCCCACCTGGGGTTTCTGCATTACGTGCGTCCCTAAATATCTCTGCAGCTGGATCTATTCCCAGTACAGAGCCATTTCGGATACATTGCACTTGTTTTCCGGGCTTCTCCATCCCACAATTCCCTCTCCCTCCCACCATCACAAGCAAATTCTTCCTGCGTTGGGGTTGTTCTGCTGTATTGTTAGGGATCCATGTTCAGATGGGCAGCTGTGAAGCGGTGGAGTCGGATCAGAACCGATAGAGACAAAGTCCCACCCTGAGCAAAATCACAGCCTGAATGGAAAGCTTTTATGCCCTTTCCTGGTGAGGTGAGCAAAATAGGGTGAGTTGAGGAGTAGGGTGACCATATGGAAAGGACAGGGCTCCTGTATCTTTAACAGTTGTATTGAAAAGGGAATTTCAGCAGGTGTCGTTTGTATATATGGGGAACCTGGGGAAATTTCCTCTTCATCACAACAGTTAAAGCTGCAGGTGCCCTGCCCTCTTTTAAATCTGGTCCCTCTAGTATAGCTCCTGCATTTTAACTGTTGTGAGGAAGAAGGAATTTCACCAGGTTCTCCATATATACAAATGACACCTGCTGAAATTCCCTTTTCTATGCAACTGTTAAAGATACAGGAGCCCTGCCCTCCTTTTCGTATGGTCACCCTATTGAGGAGTCACTCTGGTAAATTGGAAGCCTTTACTGTGTGTGTGTGTGTCTGTGTCGGGGGTTTAGCCTGAGGATCACGTTCAGTTTTAGAGACGCTCTCCACATTCCAGCAGTGGACAGGGCCAAACAAACAAAAATCCAGGGGTGGGGAACCTCAGGCCTGCAGGTCAAATTCCTCCCACTTGGGGGTCCCAATCTGCCCTTCCAGGAGGGAATCTACACGTCGTACTGAAGGCGCTTGCATGCGCCCCCAGTACGCCCCCAAAATGATGGTGTAGATTCCTGCCTACCTGCAGCCCAGAAGAGACGGAGGCGGCGGCGGCTGGGTAATCCGGCCGCATCCTTGCCACCGCCTCCGCCTCCCCGCCGGCCTCCTGCTGCCCGGGTAAGAGCGACCCAGATCGGAGAGCTCGGCGGAAGTGGAAGCCGAGCTCTCCGACCCAGGTCGCTCTTACCCCGGCAGCAGGAGGCCGGCGGGGAGGCGGCAAGGACGTTATTATTATTATTATTATTATTATTATTATTATTATTTATTTATTTATTTATTTATTTATATAGCACCATCAATGTACATGGTGCTGTACAGATAACACAGTAAATAGCAAGACCCTGCCGCATAGGCTTACAATCTAATAAGTTGTAGTAAACAATAAAGAGGGAAGGAGAATGCAAACAGGCACAGGGAAGTGTAAACAGGGTGAAGCTAACAGTATAGAGTCCGAACAAACTCAATATTTGAAGGCTATAGGGAAAAGAAAAGTTTTTAGCTGAGTTTTAAAAGCAGTGATTGAGTTTGTAGTTCTCAAGTGATCTGGAAGAGCGCTCCAGGCGTAAGGGGCAGCAGAAGAAAAAGGACGGAGCCGAGTAAGGGAAGTGGAGGTCCTTGGGCAGGCGAGAAGCATGGCATCAGAGGAGCGGAGAGCACGAGCGGGGCGATAGTGTGAGATGAGAGAGGAGAGATAGGCAGGAGCTAGACCGTGAAGAGCTTTGAAGGTCAGCAGGAGAAGTTTATATTGGATTCTGGAGTGAATTGGAAGCCAATGAAGAGATTTCAGAAGTGGAGTGACCTGGTCAGAGCGGCGGGCCAAGAAGATGATCTTAGCGGCAGAGTGGTGGACAGAGACCAGCGGACTGATGTGAGACGAAGGAAGGCCGGATTCCCCAGTTGCCTCCTCCTCCTCCGTCTCTTCTGGGCTGCAGGTAGGCAGGAATCTACACCATCGTTTTGGGGGCGTATTGGGGGCGCATGCAAGCGCCTTCAGTACGACGTGTAGATTCCCTCCTAGTCCCACTCCATTTCTCTTGGCAGCTGATGGTTTCCTGGTTTCCCAGCTTTTGTGCAGTTTTCCCCCCATTCTAAAAGGATGAAATGCTTCTCCTAACTTCCTGGTAGTAAGAGTTTTAAACTAAAATTTGCTAGTCTTTTTTTTTGCCCTGCCCCTATTGCTTTTGGCTCCACCCTCCAAAGCTTTTACAAAAATGAAATTATTATTATTGCATTTATATACCACCCCATAGCCAACACTCTCTGGGCGGTTTACAAAGATTAAAACATGGAACATTAAAACCAAATATACAAAATTTAAAATCATAAAAAAGCATAAAAAACAGGTTACATACAATATCTATCTATTCTGGGTCAATTAAAAACTCAACATATGCTGTTAAATGCCTGGGAGAAGAGAAAAGTCATGATCTGGCACAGAAAAAATAATAATGTTAGCACCAGGCGAGCCTCGTTGGGGAGATTGTTCCAAAATTGGGGCGGGGGGCACCATTGAAAAGGCCCTCTCCCTTGTTGACATCCTCCAAGCTTCCCTTGGAGTAGGCACCTGGAGGATGACCTTAGATGTTGAGTGTAGTGTATGGGTAGGTTCATGTCGGGAGGGGTGTTCCATCAGGTATTGTAGTCCCAAGCTGTGTAAGGCTTTATAGGTTAAAACGAGCACCTTGAATCGGGCTCAGAAATGTACAGGCAGCCAATGCAAGTGGGCCAGAGTTGGTCTTATATGTTCGAATCTTCTGGTTCTGGTTATCAATCTTGCCACTGCACTTTGCACAAGCTGCAGCTTCTGAACTGTCTTCAAAGGCAGTCCCACGTAGAGCGCATTGCAGTAATCTAACTTGGAGGTTACCAGAGCATAGACAACTGAAGCCAGGTTATCCCTGTCCAGGTAGGGGTGTAGCTGGACCACAAACCAAAGTTGGTAGAAGGCACTCCGTGCCACTGAGGCCACCTGAGCCTCAAGTGACAGAGATGGTTCTAGGAGAACCCCCAAGCTATGAACCTGTTCCTTCAGAGGGAATGCAACCCCATCCAGAACAGGTTGAACACCCACTATCCGGTCAGAAGAACCACCCACTAATAGCATCTCAGTCTTGTCTGGATTGAGTTTCAGTTTATTAGCCCTCATCCAGTCCGTTGTTGTAGCCAGGCACCGGTTCAGCATGTCCACAGCCTCACCTGATGAAGATGAGAAGAAATAGAGCTGCGTTTCATCAGCGTACTGATGACAATGCACTCCAAAACTCTGGATGATTGCACCCAATGGTTTCACGTAAATGTTAAAAAGCATGGGGGACAAGACTGACCTCTGCGGAACTCCATGCTGGAGAATCCATGGAGCTGAGCAACGTTCCCGAAGCACCACCTTCTGGGACCGACCCGTCAAGTAGGAGCAGAACCATTGCAATACAGTACCTCCCACTCCCAACTCATCCAGTCGTCCCAGAAGGATACCATGGTTGATGGTACTGAAAGCTGCTGAGAGATCAAGGAGAATCAACAGAGTCACACTCCCTCTCCTTTCTTTCTCCCAACATAGTTCGTCATACAGGGCGACCAAGGCTGTTTCTGTGCCAAAACCAGGTCTGAAGTCCGACTGAAATGGATCCAGATAATCACTCCCATCCAAGAGTCTCTGGAGCTGGCCTGCAACCACTCATTTAAGGACCTTGCCCAGGAATGGAACATTTGCCACCGGCCTATAGTTATTAAGATTTTCCAGATCCAGGGAAGATTTCTTCAGGAGTGGTCTCACTACCGCCAAATGCCCGCAGAGAGGCATTTGGCCTTCAGGCTGCAAGAGATCCCAAACTCCTGGTCTAGTCTCTTTGAGCCTAGCCTCTCTAAAAAACTACTATCCCTTGGATTCCTTGGGGCATGCTATGAAAACCAAACAGGTTTAAATTTGTCTGTGGAAAAGGACAGATGTGGGACATAGCTGGAGTTGCTGGAAGATAACATAAATAGTGATGAGTGAATTGACCTGTCATAATTTGTAATTTGCTCATGGAGTTACAAACCCATTTTCTCAGAAATTATGAGATTTTGAAATATTTCTGTGCATGTGTTTCACCAAAGTGCATCTTTGGAATGTGGCTTATTATTATTATTATTATTATTATTATTATTATTATTATTATTATTTATATAGCACCATCAATGTACATGGTGCTGTACAGAGTAAAACAGTAAATAGCAAGACCCTGCCGCATAGGCTTACATTCTAATAAAATCATAATAAAACAATAAGGAGGGGAAGAGAATGCACCAAACAGGCACAGGGTAGGGTAAAACTAGCAGTATAAAGTCAGAACAAAATCAAGTTTTAAAAGCTTTAGGAAAAAGAAAAGTTTTTAGCTGAGCTTTAAAAGCTGCGATTGAACTTGTAGTTCTCAAATGTTCTGGAAGAGCGTTCCAAGCGTAAGGGGTAGCAGAAGAAAATGGACGAAGCCGAGCAAGGGAAGTAGAGACCCTTGGGCAGGTGAGAAACATGGCATCAGAGGAGCGAAGAGCACGAGCGGGGCAATAGTGTGAGATGAGAGAGGCGAGATAGGAAGGAGCTAGACAGTGAAAAGCTTTGTAGGTCAATAGGAGAAGTTTATATTGGATTCTGAAGTGAAGTGGAGTAACATGGTCAGAGTGGCGAGCCAAGAAGATGATCTTAGCAGCAGAGTGGTGAACAGAAACCAACGGACTGATGTGAGAAGAAGGAAGGCCAGTGAGAAGAAGGTTGCAGTAGTCCAACCGAGAAATAACCAATGCATGAATAACCAATGCTTGTGTAGTTTGGTGTGTCCCCCACACACCCCGGGTGTATTAAGTTGTGAAATATTTCTTATCTGATTAGCTATTGTCACATGTGCTTTGTTTACTGGGATGGATCAACACAGAGCTGCAGGTGGAGAAATTCAATGAAATCAATAAAAAAGCACATCAATAAAAAAGAAATAAACACCACCCATCAGTAAAAACTTGCTTTGGTATCAGCTTAAAAGCCAAAAAGCTTTCCCGAATAAAAATGTCTTTGTTTGCTGGTGGAAAAACAATAAAGATGGAGGTAGCCTGGTGCCACTTGGCAGGGAGTTCCAGAGCCTGGGAGCAGCCACTAAGAAGATCCTGTCTTGCATTCCTGCCAAATTTGCCTCAGATGGTGTTTTAATGAAACAGAGCCATCTAGTGGTAGAAAGATTCCGCAGTATCTAGATACCACATTATGTACTTCTTTTTTTTTTAAAAAATGCGCCATTTCCAAGGGAGATGTCCTGGCTGTTCACAATGTTGGGTAATAGGCCCACAAACTTCCATGATCTGTATTGAGTTCGTTGCAAAAGTGGGTAAGTCTTTTCTTGTCTGCTCCTTTTTATATCTCTCTGTCCACTGCTGTCTATACTGGAAGCAAACTTCACAAGCATGCTATAAATCACTCGTATGGCGAAGCCCCTAGTGTTTATGCCGAGGAGATGAGAACTCCCCATGACCTCAAGGCAAGGGAATTTTGTCCTGGAAGCTGAAGACAGTAGTAAGCCAGTGGAAGGATTTGAGGAAGACAATGTATGTAGATAAACACCAGCCATTTCTCATTTTTAAAAATATGGTAATTATTCTAGCCAGTACCTGCTTAGGACTCCAAGAGAGTTTTGTTTTTCAATAACAAATCTTGCTTAAATGAAGGCATTGACATTATGTCTCTGCAAGGGCAATTTACTCCCCACAGTAATTTTGACTTCATTTGTTTTACATGGAGTGATATTTTAATCATCCTTTCGGTGCTTATTGATGAGGGCTTCTCTGCAATATGATGAGGAGATTAGTTTAAAATAGTCCCCAGTGAATTTAAAACAATAACAGGGAAATGAGCAGACACTAAAACAAATCAAGAAATGTATTAGATTTAATAAAAGGCCATCTAATAATTTCTTGAATTTACAAAATGATTGTGTTATTAACTATGGCAGGACAGAATGCACACAAAACACAGCAACTACTTATCAGAAAGTAAACAGGGACTCACTTTCTTTACTTGGTTTATATAAAAGAAATACATGAGAATTGGGGGGAATTGGATTCTTTTTAAAAAATGGAATGCAAGTCTGTGAGGAGCCCTGGGGTGTGCGGGGGGGTTGTATTTTTTTTATTATTACATTTTTATACCGCCCAATAGCCAAAGCTCTCTGGGCAGTTCACAAAAATTAAAACCATTAAGAACATAATAAAACATCCAACGATCTAAAAAACCCACAGGATCTCTCAAGTTGCTCAGTAACAAGAGCTTGCAACAGCTAAGGCTAGCTGAATAGAACAAAAGTGAATCAGGACAAGGGCTCTTTTAAAGGCACAATCCTGCTCACGTTCAGACAGCAAAAAGTCTTACAACTTCCATCATTCTCCAGCCAGCATTCCCCAAAGGAGGCAAAGTTTGCAAAGTGGGTGGGGTTTGGAACTAGGCTAACATCTGTATGAAGCTAGGCCAAAGACTATAGGGTTCACTACCCTTGTTTTAACTGGCGATGGCCAGGACTGAATCTGGAGGCTACATTGGGGTGACCCTATGAAAAGGAGGACAAGGGGGATTCCACACGTCGTACTGAGGCCACTTCCATGCGGCCCCAGTGCGACCCCAAAGCGATCGTGTAACTTGCCTGTAAAAGAGACGAGGAAGAGGCGTCCTTGCCGGCGCCGGTGCTGCCACCCACCTCCCTCCTCGCCGGCCGGGACGGAGAGCTCGGCTGAAGAAGGCGGGGTTGAGAGCGGAAGAAGTGGAAGAAGCTCTCCACCCCGCCTTCTTCCCCCAAGCGCTCCGTCCCAGCCGGCGAGGAAGGAGTTGGGTGGCGGCGGCGGCGCGAAGGACGTCTCTTCGTCAGCTCTTCCAAAGGCAAGTTACACGCTCGCTTTCATGCCGCTCTGGGGTCGCTTAGAAGCGATCTCGGAACGACGTGCGGATTCCCCAGATTTAAAAGAGGGCAGGGCACCTGCAGCTTTAACTGTTGTGATGAAGAGGGAATTTCACCAGGTTCTCCATATATACGAATGACACCTGCCGAAATTCCCTTTTCAATACAACTGTTAAAGATACAGGAGCCCTGTCCTTCTTTTCATATGGTCACCTACATCAGAGGAGCTTATGCGGGACGCATTCCTACTTAGGAGATTATGCCCATAATGTGTATTTTTTTCCAGCAGTCCCTTTTATGAATTTTCTTCGTCTTTTCTTTCCGGTACTTTGAGCACATAAATGGTAAAGTTTAATTCTGCAGAAATCCTTAGTAGAAACCATTATGCTTTGTTATTTGTATTACCTTCTGGAAATTGGCCTCAGTGTATATATGCAGTCTTCTATAATGCTATGTATTTATTATTATTATTATTATTTTTAAAAAATATATTTTTAATTTGCAGGTATATAACAATGACAAGCACAAACAAAACACAACGAAAGGGGGAAGCCACTAATAGAGAAGCAGGAAAAAGAAGAAAAGGGGACGACGACTGTGGAATGGCCTTCCGGAGGAGATTTGTCAACTTGACAGTCTTTTAGAATTTAAAAAAGCAATAAAGACTGATCTATTCCAGCAGGCCTATCCAGTGAAATTTTAGAATGTTTTCAGGATGTTTTAATCATGTATGGTATGTTTTAATTCGTTTTAATGTGTATTTTATCTCATGTTTTTATACTGTTTGTTTTACACTTTGAATTGTTTTAGTTTTTGTGAACCGCCCAGGGAGCTTCGGCTATTGGGCGGTATAAAAATGCAATAAGTAATAATAATAATAATAATGAACCATATCCATATACAATAAGCATTTTATAACTCTTAATAAAGAAAAGAGAATAATAATTATGATACAAATAATTAATGAAACAAAAACATTTTAAGCCGCTGATTCCCATACCTATTATTCCAAAACTGAACAAAACATGCCCACCTATCCATATACTCTGTGCCTCTTAAAATTCCTTCCCTCCTTTGTATATAGTCAGCTTATCCATAACTGCAAGTATTTATTAGATAAATGATACTGGACAGGTAGAAAAGGCACAGTGAATCTGAGGTAATGTCAGAAGAGCCACGGGGTTTAATTTTGCTGCTTTCATTTCCTTTCTCTACATTTAGCCACTATTAATGTTAAAACTGGGTTTCTCTCTCTCTCTCTCTCTCCCCCCTCTTATTTTGCGCAAGAAAGATTATGCATGACACTGATACCTTATTACTTCTTTCGGTTCGCTGGTTGGATAAAGCTCACAATCTTTACCAGTTGGGTTAGAGCATTAAGAAAAGTGTCTTATGATAAATGAGCTGAAAGCGGAATCAAGCAGATGGGATTTTTAGACCAAGCTGACTCCAAGGTTTTGCAAAAGGATAAGAATTTCAGGAATGGATTATGTAGTTTTATTTATTCCATCATGCTGTTGCTCTGAATGAATGTGCACGCCAGTGAAAGGAAGCAGCTCTCCTGAACCTTCATGGAGCGCTTGAAGGGGAACACCAAGTGCAACTTTAATATTTAAGAAGTGGTATGAAAAACTGTTGTCCTCTGCACATGGATTCATTGAGGCATTGTCTACGCATGCAGCAGAACAAGCTGGGAAGTAAATGTGTGGACAGCAGTCTGAGGTGACCATATGAAAAGGAGGATAGGGCTCCTGTATCTTTAACAGTTGTATAGTAAAAGGAATTTCAGCAGGTGTCATTTGTATGCATGCAGCACATGGTGAAATTCCCTCTTCATCACAACAGTTAAAGGTGCCGGAGCCCTGCCCTTATGACCAGATACAAAAGAGGGCAGGACTCCTGCAGCTTTAACTGTTGTGATGAAGAGGGAATTTCACCAGGTGCTGCATGCATACAGATGACATCTGCTGAAATTTCCTTTTTAAGTTACCGTTAAAGATACAGGAGCCCTGTCCTCCTTGCCATATGGTCACTAAGAGTGTGCACGGACCCCCCGATCCACTTCTCTTCCAGATCCGCAACTTCTGGATCGGGTCCGCTCCGCTCCGGTTCGCTGCGAAGCTCCGGATCTGGATTGGCGCTCCGCTTTCCCCCCATAGGCTTGCATTGAAATCCAAAAAACCTACAACTTTTTTTCTGTTAAAGTTAGAAACCTCAAGTTTGGCACCATGACACCTCATGGAAGTATGCACACGCATGCCAAGGCTCAAGCCAATCCAAGCCTCCCCTGATTTTTGGGGAATTTTTGAAAATCAGACACCCCATTTTCAAACATGGGATTTGCTCTGACATTTTGAAAGATATTTTTTTTGAAGTGGGCACCCTCACAGATGCCATCTAGATCCACATTCATGGCAAGTTTCAAGCAAATCCCACCATCCCCTGATTTTTGGCGGGGCTTTAACCTCTAACGCAGCACCTATAACCCCAATTCACACCTCTTTCGATATCTCTGTCAATTTTCACATTAGAAACCTCAAACTCAGCTCCATAATAGCTTATCCATGTATACACAAGCATGCCAAGACTCAAGCCAATCCAAGCCTCCCCTGATTTTTTGGGAATTTTTGAAAACCGGACACCCCATTTTCAAACATGGGATTTGCTCTGACATTTTGACAGATAAATTTTTTTGAAGTGGGCACCCTCACAGATGCCATCTAGATCCACATTAATGGCAAGTTTCAAGCAAATCCCATCATCCCCTGATTTTTGGCGGGGCTTAAACCTTTTAACTCACCCCAAATCAAGTCCCATGCTACAACTACGTCAATTTTCACGTTAGAAACCTCAAGTTCAGTACCATGACACCTCATGGACGTATACACACGCATGCCAAGACTCAAGCCAATTTTGAGTCTGATTTTTGGGGAATTTTTGAAAACCGTACACCCCAGTATCTCAGGGATTTAAAGCTGCAGACAGCTCAGTGGGGCCATTTCAAAGAAAATTCCAACATGCCATGAATTGGGGAGTAGATAAACCTATATGAGTCTTCTTCCACACTTGAAAAATTGATTTCGAACTTCCAAAAGTCTAAGTGAGCGCAGGAAGGACTTATCCCCTGAGTCAAAGCAAGACACACACAAACCGTCCCTGCGAGGCAGACAGGGGAGGAGGGAGGGAAGGCAGGCAGGCAGCAGACATTTCTGGGGGCACAAGGAAGTGAGCCAAGGATAGTTTCAAAGCCAGTAATGCAAACCATCCCTGTGAGGTGGGAGCAGCACAGAGAGATGCCTTTTCTTTTGCATCCCATAACTAGTAGGCTAGGAGGATAACAGTAAAGCTTTGTGATCCTTGCTTCAGAGTTGATTGACTGCACTGTGATCACAGCCATTATTAAACAACAACAACAACAATAGTAATGTTAATAATAGCAGTACTAATTAATATTAATAGCAATAACAACAACAACAACAACAATAAGGAGTTGAACCATAATGAAAGCCTGCCTGACTTCACTGAAGAGGAAAAGCCAGGAGAGTTTGGGTTATGGGGTGTAAATATAAAATGGAATAAATAAATAAATAAATAAACAAAGGAGGGATGGAATTAAAAGCAGCAGTGTTGCTGAATAAACAAGAAGAATTTTTTTTAAAAGGCTATGTCTGTCTTTTACCAGTAAGAGGAAAGTGGACGTGCCCAGGGGGAGGGGGATATGCCAATTTTTGACTGGCCCTAAGTAAGCACCAGTCTTAAGAAGCTACCTGTCACTTCAGCTCATGATAGCCATTAGTCTCCACTGGTTACTCTTTGGAGGGCTCTGATGACCCTCCAAGGGTGGGAGAGTGTGTGCACTGGGCACGTCCACATGCCCTAGGGGACCTCATCCCCTTGCACCACATCTATTCAGTTGTTCACCAAGGTTACTGTGGGTAGCAGTGCTGTGTTTCCTATCTGTTATTTATTTGCTTAGTATATGATTTCAGGTTGTGTTTGTGCATTTGGTGGGGCTACTGTTTTAAAAAACACTGGGAAAAGTCCGTTCAGACTAAGAAAGAGAAGTTTCCCAGTATCCCTAGTTACTAGTATCCCGTTTTGTCTATCCCCTCCTCCAACTTTGGGATCATGTGATCATGAATCTGCCTCTCAGCACTTCAAAAAGGTACCTCTCCCGCTTTTTTTACCCAATTTTTAAAAGAATTATAGCAAGCGAACCGCACCGTGCAGAGTGCTGAGAGTAGGCTCAAAATGACCCCCAGCCACAACTTTCTAAGCACAAGAAATTTCAGAAAGATAGCTTTAAAAACAACACAGTTATGCCTTAATCTTTTCCGCAATGCAATCCTATGGGCGAAATGATCCAAAATGGCGGGTGGAGGGCTCCGTGAAAAGAGAAGCGCTTCTCTTCACCATGCTTCTAAGGGTCCGCGGTCCACTTCTACTCCACCTCTGGGCAAGGCGGAGCAGGCCAATTCACTTCTGATTCTCCGATTCTAATCGGAGCGGAGCACATCCCTAATGGTCACCCTGGGCTGAAGCAGGAAGCTAAGGTGTGTTGGAAATATTGTAACCTTGTTTGCAAGTTACGGGAAGGGGGTGATTTTGCATGGGCATTTGGGGCATAGCTAGCCTTAGGATCTCTATAGCCTACAGTGTTGCTTTCTGTTCCTCCCCTTCTCTCCCCTTTCTCTTGCCTGTGCTAAAAAAACATCAAAAAACAGACTGAACAAACTTTATCTGAAACTATACACTGTACCTGCCTTTTTATGCAAGAAACTGTGAGTAAACAGTTTACCTTTTCTTCACCAAAGGAGGATGCAGTTTGTTTTTTAGCCTCTGCGTGAAGGTGGGACTGATAAACACTAGGGTTGTGCAAGCGTCGGATTTCTGAAGGTTTGGCGGCCATTTTATGAAGAATACGCCATTTAGTGCACAGTCCAGTCCGAAGTGGGGAAAAAGCCTACAACTCCCAGAATGTATTGCTAGGGAGGGAGGGACTTACAGGCGTCCAGAAACGGTGGGCAAACATCCACCCATACGATCGCCTGTGTGATCCCTAGATAGGTTTCTGCACTTTCCATGAATGTCCCGCAGCAGCCCCCTGCTGCCCCCTGAGAGATGCCAATTTCTCCTCACTGCTCGGCCTAATGGTAGGGCCATCATCTCAACAGTGAAGCAGGCCTTCTGAGTGACCAAGCCTCTAGCTCAGGGCTGTGGAGTCCTTTGGGAGCTTCAGAAGTGGCTAGATGGGTCCATTAATCACATTTCACCAACAAACATACACCCATTCACACACACCGGGCACACAGAGGATCCCTGAGGGCAGGGAGAGAGATTTTAACCTCACTCTCTGAAGTGATCATGATTACTGTGTGTGTATAGGGCGGGGGAGGAGCTTAAAACCTCTCCACCCCACCTGCAGAGACCTTGATTAGGATTGCTGCTGGGACATACAGTATCCCCCACAAATTTGGGCTCCCACCTGTCCATGAAACAGTTGTTTGGCAGGCTGGTGGGAGCCTGATTCTGCTGGGAAATGGGGTACACAGAAAGAGTCACCCACACGTTCCTTGTTTTCCAGCTGAACTTGTCCAACAGTGGTACTGGGGAAATTGGGGGGGGGCAGTTTCCCCACAGCAGGTAGCACATGGCCCACAGGCTGTGGGTTGTCCACCTCTGCTCTAGCTCAAACTAGCTGGGATCTAGAAGAATAGAGTCTTGCCTCAGTGCTGTTTAATCCAGGCCCACGTCTATACGACAGTGGGATTGCTTCTCATTTAATTTTAACCCGAATTTTAGTTGATTCAAATCTAGCCAACGAGTGTCACACTGCAGCAGCAACAGCGATTTATCTCCTGAATTTATTTTTTTGTAGTGCAGTTATTAATGCACATATTTGCACATACGCATATTCGCACGTACGATGCTATGGATTATAGACGAGGCAAGCTATACATTTTATCTTTGGAGTTCCGCAGATTCATAGAAGAGGAAAAGTGAGTGGGGAAAGGAATGAGGCAGCAGAGGAGGATGCGAGTGGGGGATTGACAGGTCTACTCTCTCTCACTGCCCGTTCCCCCTCTCTTTGTTTTCATTTGAAAAGCTGTATCTGCCCATTCCCCATAGAAGAGGAAAAGCGAGTGGGGAAAGGAACGAGGGAGCAGCAGAGGAGGAGGATACAAGCGGGGGACTGACAGGTCTCCTCTCTCTCGCTGCCTGTTCCCCCCACTTTGTTTTCATTTGAAAAGCTCTATCTTAATTCAACATTAAAACGGTGGGAAGGAACGAGGCAGCCAGAGGACGCGATAGGTGGGAAGGCAGGAAATCAGCCAATCACATTGTCCTGCCCTCAAAGTTACGGCCACATGTCAAAATACGATTTAACTCCCCCAAGGACACAAAACTATGATGTGGTGCAAACTCAAATGTTGATAAAAAGTCACGGTAAATCGCAAATGCGAATATGCACATTACCGCATTAAAAACCCGGTGCTACAGTGAATGGACGGCTGTGTCATGTGTCCTGAAATGCAAATATGTGCATTTAGGTTGGGGTAAATTAGCCATATAGACAAGCCCCAGTATTTCTGCGTAGCCTCTTAGTGAACTCACAGACTGTAACGGCCTTGAGCAGTTAATGAAGTGGTGGAATTGCGGATTTTGATTCCTCTTGAGGAATCTGAACCTGAGATCCAGCCTTCAACTCTTTTTTGTACGGGTGGGCTGCAAGGTGTTTCCCCTCAGACTGAGACCTTTGGCTGGCTTGAGGTCTGCAAATACACACATACCGGAAACCTCTGTTAAAATGATAAAACATCTGCTATCGTGTTACAAATAATTGCATTTTCATTAAAACAGGATCAAATGTCAAGCCACCGCTCATTACACACCACCCCTAAACTAAAGTGTACAAAACTAACACACTTGCCAGATAGGTTTCGACCTACTGGTCCAACAGCATGAAGTCAGAAATATCAGTATTCCTGTTATGGGAGCAACACAGATAATTTCTATGTGTAATTGACGAATGTGTACATGGCTACTTTTCCGGGTTTCAATTGCATGAAATAAAAAAGCTGATCTGGTTTGAATTACATGAAATAATTACCATTATTAGTAGACTTCTAAAAAGTAACATTACTGGTTGGTGTTGGTAATGACATGAGATGCTGAAGAATTATTTTCCGTAAAATGTTGCACCCTCACTTTTTCTATATAGTGCAAAATTTCAATTTCAAGTTTATAATTTCAATGTAAGATTCGTGTGTATTTTATGTGTGTGTCTGCATATATGTAGATTTCTGCTGACCCATACAGGTACAGACTTAATCAATCTGCTTGTTTTGCGTAAAGTACAGAAAACTGCAAAATTTCAATGACTTCGATATGGATTTTTATTATGTAATTATTAGGATGGATTTGTTGTGTTTTTTTTAAAGCATAGCGCTATTTTGGAGGATAGATCTATCACTAGGTTTAGTGCTGTTGCTGGCTGAGATAAAACCTCGATGTTCAGAGGCAGTGTATCTTTTAATACCAGTTGCTGAGGGACCAAATTCAGGCAAGGCTGTTGCTTTCACGCCCTGGTTGTGGAGCACCACTGTGGTGAACAGGATGTTGGGCTAAGAAGACCTTGGGTGTGATCCAGCAGGGTTCTTCTCATGTTCTTCTACACAGCTTGGCCTATAAGAATTTCAGGCTATCAGAACAGCAGAGGATGGCCTGACCTTGCAACCATCCAAGCTAGGGTGACCATATGAAAAGGAGGACTGGGCTCCTGTATCTTTAATAGTTGCATAGAAAAGGGAATTTCAGCAGGTGTCATTTGTATATATGGAGAACCTGGTGAAATTCCCTCTTCATCACAGAAGTTAAAGGAGCAGGAGCTATATAGAGTGACTAGCTTTAAAGGAGTGCAGGTCACCTGCAGCTTTAACTGTTGTGATGAAGAGGGAATTTCACCAGGTTCTCCATATATACAAATTAGGGGTGTGCATGGACCCCCCGCTCCGCTTCACTTCCAGATCAATGATTTTCGGATCAGGCCGCTTCGCCCTGCCCCCGCTCCGCCCATTTCCGCTCCGCTCCGCTCGGAGCTCCGAATCCGGATCGGAGCTCCGTTTTCCCCCCCCATAGGGTTGCATTGAAAGCTAAAAAAGTAAACAACTTTTTTTCTGTTCAAGTTAGAAACCTCACATTTGGCACCATGACACCTCATGGATGTATACACACGCACACCAAGTTTCAAGGCAATCCCATCATCCCCTGATTTTTTGGAAATTTATGAAAATCGGGCACCCCATTCAGACCCCTTGGGATAGCCCCGTCAATTTGCATGTTAGAAACCTCAAACTCGCCACCATGACAGCTTATCCATGTGTCCACATGGACGCCCAGACTCAAGGCAGTCCCATCATCCCCTGATTTTTGGCGGGGCTCTAACCTCTAACGCACCACCCATAACCCTAAGTCACACCCCTTTCGATAGCTCTGTCAATTTGCATGTTAGAAACCTCAAACTCGGCACCATGATAGCTTATCCACATGTTCACATGGATGCTAAGTTTCAAGGCAATCCCATCATCCCCTGATTTTTGGGGAATTTTTGAAAATCGGCACCCCATTCACACCCCTTTCCATAGCTCCGTCAATTTGCATGTTAGAAACCTCAAACTCGACACCATGAAAGCTTATCCAGGGATACATATGCACGCCGAGACTCAAGGCAGTCCCATCATCCCCTGATTTTTGGGGAATTTATGAAAATCCAACACCCATTCACACCCCTTTCCAATAGCTCTGTCAATTTGCACGTTAAAAAACCCCCTCAAACTCACCACCATGACAGCTTATCCAGGAATACATACGCCGCACGCCGAGACTCAAGGCAGTCCCATCATCACCTGTTTTTTGGCGGGGCTTAAACCTGCAGACCTCTCAATGGGGCCATTTCAAAGGAAATCCCAACATGCCATGAATTGGGGAGTAGAGATCAACCTATATGAATCTTCTTCCACACTTGAAAAATGGATTTGGAACTTCCAAAACTCCAAGTGAGCGCAGGAAGGACTTCTCCCCTGAGTCAAAGCCAGACACACAACATCCCTGCAAGGCGGGCAGGGGAGGAGAGAGGGAAGGCAGGCAGGCAGGCAGCAGACATTTCTGGGGGCATAAGGAAGTGAGCCAAGGATAAGCCAGTAATGCATATAAAATGGAATAAATAAATAAATAAATAAATGAAGGAGGGGTGGAATTAAAAGCAGCAGTGTTGCTGAATAAACAACAAGAAGAACTTTTTTAAAAAAGGCTATATCTGTCTTTTACCAGCAATAGGGGTACGTGCCCAGGGGAGGGGGAAGCAGCAGCTGCCAATTTGACTGGTCAACCAGTCTTTTAAGAAGCAAGGCTGTCAGTTCAACTCATGAAAGCCATTGCTCCACCACGAGAGCTCTGAAAAGTGGAACTGTCACTTCAACTCATGATTGGCATCGCTCCACCACTAAGAGAAGTCGACCGCTCACTTCAACTCATGATAGGCATTGCTCCACCGGGTTACTCTCTTTGGAAGGCTCTGATGGCCTTCCAAGTACAGGAGAGAGTGGGGGCATGTCCACAATGAGATGCCCTGGGGGAGCTCATCCCCTTGCACCACATCTTTTCAGTTGTTCCCCAAAGTTAGGGTGGGTAGCAGTGCTGTGTTTCTATCTCTTATTATTGGCTTAGTATATGATTTCACAGGTTGTGTTTGTGCATTTGGTGGGGCTACTGTTTTAAAAAACACTGGGAAAAGTCCGTTCAGGCTAAGAAAGAGAAGTTCCCAGAATCCCAAGTTACCCATTTTGCCTATCCCCTCCTCCAACTTTGGGATCATGTGATCATGACCGGGAGTTGACTCTGCCCCTCAGCAATCGAAAAGGTAATCTTTTTCCTGCCTTTACCCTACTTTTTAAAAAATTCTAGCGCGCGACCCGCACGACGCAGAGAGGTGAGAGTAGTCTCAAAATGACCCCCATCCATGACTGTCTAAGCACAAGAATTTTCAGAACGATAGCTTCAAAAACAACCCAGTTATCTATGGGCGAAATGTTTCAAGATGGCGATCGGAGCGCTCCGTGGAAAGAGAAGCGCTCCGAAAATGGGCGCTTCTCTTCGCCTTGCTTCTAGGGGTCCACGGTCCGCTTCTACTCCGCCTCTGGGCAAGGCGGAGCAGGCCAATTTGCTCCTGCTTCTGCGCTTCTAATTGGAGCGGAGCACATACCTAATACAAACTGAACTTCCTGCTGAACTTCCCTTTTCAATACAACTGTTAAAGATACAAGAGCCCTGTCCTCCTTTTAACAGGGTCACCCTACCCAAGCTGTTCCTCAAGATGCTACATAGCTACAGATGTGTCATGGCTGGCTGGTAATGATGGGCGTTGTAGTCCAAACCAACTGGAGGGCACCAGGTTGGGGAAGGCTGCTATGTAACTGTTGCAGTTCAGTAAGAATTGTCCCCAAGGTGTTTTTAATGCTATAAATACTTCTGTTACTTTTCTTTCCCTGAAGCAATTCTGGTTCTTGTGTGTGTGTGTGCACGTATGTGTGTTAGGATAACTTTTCAAATGTGAGTATAATAGCAGTATTTCCATATTATGCAACACTTTGCTTTCTGCCTCTTGCCTTGTTATCGCCTACGCTTTTCTTGTTGTCGTCTTTTCTTAAAAACCTTTTTCATCCTCAAAACGTGAAGAAAATGGTGATACACAATGTTATCAGCTAAAGGCTGGCATTTATTTTTTAATTAACCACCAGGGAAAGCAGGGTGTCCGTCCCCCCCCCCCCCCGGGCAACCAAGGGAGTATTTTAATGGACCATGAGAAGAGAGCAAGCAAAAGTCCAAAGACACAATGGAAGAATAAAAAATGGGATGTTACTGGCAGGTCTCTCCAAAGGGCTTGAGGGAGACAAATGTCAAGGTTAGTTTATTTGTTAGTGTTTCTTGTTTTGTCTTCCCAAAGCCCACTGGTGGGCAAGGTCAGTAACCTGATTAGCTTCCTGTTCTCTCAAGAACTCTTCCTTACATCCTGTCTGGGTTGGCAATCCATAAAACATGGCCTGGAGATATGGATCCAGATACCCGGTTATGAGTTGCCCATTCTTTCTGTAGATTTCATGACTTCAAGCTAGAGAAACTATCAGAGTGTTTCCTACACGGATCTGCTATTAATCCGCTGCATCTGCTTTCGGTTTCATTGCAGAATTGAGACCTGAGCTCTACACGAAGAGTTTCCTTTCCTGCTTTCCTGCTACATAACCCCTATGTGGCACTGTGGCACATCAGAATGCTGCAGATGTACAATTGCGCTTACTTTCGCCAACAGAAATAATACCCCATTTTCCTTGCTCTAAAAAAATAATAATCACAGAAAGTACTGTTTACAAACAGAAGTGAAGCTGGAAGGTTGTGACATCATAAACACCTGTAAGCAGGGAATGATGTGCTCAGAACAAATGCGTTGTGGAGAAAAGCTTATTATGGCGAAAGAAAGTGTGATTTCCTCTTGTATATTTGCACTACTCTGCTATACTGCAGCGCCACCTAGAGGTTATGTAGGAGAAAAACAGAAAAGGAAATGCTCCTTGTGTAGTGCTGGAATCTCAATTTTGTGATGAAACTGAAAGTACATGCAGCAGATCAGCACCTCATGTTGAAAAGCCATCAGTCACTTCTATGTCCCCTGGATGGCGAGGGGGGGGCACAGGAAAGGGGCAAAGAGGAACCCTGGTTTAAATTAGTTCACCCCTCCACTTGCATGTAAGGGGGGAAGCTGTGCTTTAAAGCCAGAAGGGATGCTAAATGCACCTGTCAAGAACGCTGAACATAGGATCTATCTGCTTGAAGTAGGGAGGGCAGCAGTGAAGCAAGTGAGTACTTTCATACCTCATGACATTGCCCCAATACCCATGCCTTATCGCAGGGGTGCAAATCTGGCCTGCCTGGGGTCCCAATTCTCCAGATGTACCCTTCCTCTTTCCCCTCAACTACTGATCATTTAGTGGCTGTCTGACTTTCCTGCAGTTTCCTGCTCCCCCCAACCTGTTCTAGGAGGTTGAAATGGCTCTTCTAAGGCTGAGTTATTGGGAATATGAACTTCAAGCTTCATATACGCTATTTTTGGGAGAATATTTTAGCTCCTCCACTTTTGTGTTCAGCCCTGCCCACTCCTGGAATGCGGGCCCTGAAAGCTTCTCTAAAATGGAATTTGGCCCTTGGACTGAAAGACTTTTTGCACCCTTGTCTTATTGTCTGATCTACACTGAGCAGGATACGACACTTTGAAAACTGTATATGGAGTTTCCTTTCCTGCTGTCCCACTTCATAACCACTAGGTGGTGCTCTGCTATAACAGACTATCATGATTGCATGAGTAGGAAAATACATTTTCTTTCACTTTCAGAAACAATAATCCATTGCCCCTGCTCGTCCCGGGGAAAGTGCCCTTAAAAATACCAGAAGTGAAACTGGAAGATCACGTCATTGTCTAAAGAAAACAACTGTGAGTAAAGAATCACTAGCACACAGTAAATGCCTCGTTCAGAAAAGCTCATAGATAGTGAACTGTCTCACTGGCTACTGATAGAATGGAGCATCCGTTCCGTGCGTCTGTGTTAGGCGGTTTGTTTTTCGGTGCTGGTGTATGGGATATGTTTTGCCTGGGGGTGGCCGGTTTAGCATTTCTCTAAGCACCACCAGTTTGCCTTCTGGGAAATGGGTATTTTGTTGTGCTTTGTGGGGGCATATATGTGATTGGGCATTTGAGGTTCAGCCTCATCAGTTTGTCTTCTGTGAAATGGGTGTCGGAGCAGGAAATGGGGGGCGTTCAAAAGAGTGCTTTTGTTTTTTGGAGTTCGCAGTCCCCTTGTCCTTACTTTTAAAACTCCCCATAGCCTTGCTCCACCCTATCTTTCAGCCCTTGGGTTGGATCCAGATTTACACAGGATCAATGGCATTGACGGAAATGGCCTTCCCCACCCCTCCTTCCCAAAGCAGCCCATCCAGACCCCTGAAAATGCTACACAGAGAGTCAGGAGACCATGCAAAATTATACATGGTGTGGAGAATGTGGACAGGGAGACTTTTTCTCCCTCTCTAAAAACACTAGAGCCCAATGGGGTCATCCCACGAAGCTGATTGGTGGGAGATTCAGGACAGATAAAAGGAAGGGCTTCTTCACACAGAGTATAGGATTCACTGCCACAAGATGTAGTGATGGCCACCAATTTGGATGGCTTTAAAAGGGGGGCTGGATAAATTCCTGGAGACGGCTATCAATGGCTACTAGCCCTGATGGCTATGTGCTACCCCTAGTAAGCCTGTGGGCACCGGTTGCTGGGGAACATGGGTGGGAGGGGGCCTGTTGTATCTGCGTCTTGCTTGGTTGGTCCTTGGCCGATGGCTGGTTGGCCACTGTGTGAACAGAGTGCTGGACTAGATGGACCCTTGGTCTGATGCAGCAGGGCTCTTCTTATGTTCTTATGCTGAATGGGATGAGCTGTGGTGTTGCGCTGTGTGTGTGTGTGTGTGTGTGTGTGTGTAGAATCCCCCCAAATCAAGTGGTGGGACTTTCTGGAAGTGGAGTCCTGTCTCTTGCAGAAGGCAGATCTTGGATCTGACCCCATGTTTCCCATTTCTATTTTACTGCTTGGCCTTCACCCCTCCATTTATTAACGTAGCACCATCAATATGCTTGGTGCTTTACAAAATACAAGAGGATAGGGCCCTGCCCCAAGGTGCTTAGAATCTAGAATACTGACAAAGGGAAAACAACAGGGGAAAGGGAGACTGCAGGGGTAAACAAGGAAGCAATATGCAGCTATTTCATCACTTAGAGATAACGGGGAGGCCGTGTGCCACGTCAGGGAGGTGGAATGTGGCTGCCTTTTTTGGTGGTATTTAGTGTTGCAACAATTTCTCCCACACTTTTACAGTGTATTTGAATTTTATCATTATGAAGCCAGCTTTATTTGACTTTTATCATGATTGAGGACTATTCCTTATACATTATGATTTTTTTGTTAGCATTGGGGTTATAATGGGAGCCAGTGCGGCGTAGTGGCTTAAGTGTTGGACTGGGAGTTGGGAGATCCGAATTCTAGTCCCCAATCGGCCATGGAAACCCACTGGGTGACTTTGGGCCAGTCACAGACTCTCAGCCCAACCTACCTCACAGGGTTGTTGTTCTGAGGACAAAATGGAGAGGAGGAGAAGTATGTATGCCACCTTGGGTTCCTTGGAGGAAAAAAGGCGGGATATAAATGCAATTATAAAATTAAAAAAAAATCACTGTTTCACCTTTTGGGTCCACTGCATTAATTTCATCCCATTCATGACTGCATAGTGAGCTATTCTTTAGTCATCCATTACATTTTGAATCTACATTTTGTTCTTAACTGGGGTGAATGCCCTGCTTCCTGCTCTCTTTGTGCAAAGTTCATGGGATACCAAGGAGACCTTTGTTTAAGGGAAAAACCAGAGACATTAAAAAATAATAATACACCAAACCTTTTGGGAAGTTGAAGCTGAACTAAGAAACTCAAGCAAGCCATTTGGTGGTGCTAGTGTTACAAAATAGGAAGGCTCTCTTTGCCTTCATTGCTGGCTTCTCTTACAGACTGTGGCCAGACGAGAGATGACAAGGAGAAGTATAAATTATAGCAGTGGCCAACTGGTAAACAAGAAAATCGGAGTAAATCAGTCATTTCAAATCTTCCTGCTAAACTCCACGTATCCTCCGCGAAAAACCTCCGCCTCTCGGTAGGAAGCAATTCGCATCAATCTTAAAGGAAGTTCTTGCTGATTGGAGTTAAGGTCCAGAGGGTTTGATAGGCAGCAACAGCATCCTGGTAGCTGTTATGGATGATCTTCTAGCCTCAGCGAAATGAACAGAACTCGTGCCTATGACTGTCTGTGCGCCTGTGTGCGCGCGTGTGTAGAGAGGCTCCCAGGGCACTGAAGAAACAGAGCCCAGGGAGAAGAGCACAGGGGATGTGGTGGTTACATTGGTTGGGGAGACCAACTTATTCGTTATTTATTTATGTAGAAATATTGCTATACCATCCAGTGTTGGCTGGTGACTCTGATTTCATCAGGGCTGTGATTCCATTCTGGGTTTTAGCTAGAACCAGCCAGACCTCTAAAAGAGCTATCCAGGGTGCTGAACTCTATCTCCAAAAACGGGTTCAGCACCTTGGGCAGCTCCTTTAGAGTTCTGGCTGGTTCTGACAAAAACCCAGAATGGAATCACAGTCCTGATGAAATCAGAGTCACCACCCTCCACTGATACCGAGTGTTATCAGTTCACAGGGGGGTGTTCAAAGTGTATTGAAACAGCAATTAAACTCAAACACAACAACAACAACAACAACAACACAGCGAAGAAAAACTAACCAAGCTTAGCATGAAAACCCGCATATGCCTGGATAGACTGATAGCTTTTCAAAAGGTACCTAAAAGACATCAAGGATGGTACCAGTTGTGCTGCGGGTGGGGTGGGGGGAGAATTCCAGAGGTGTGGTGCCACAACAGAAAAGGCCCTCTCCCTGGTTGCTGCCAGTAGTATTTGTGCAGGCAAGATTCCTCCTTGGCAAGAGAAAGTTTATTTTCAGAGGTCTAAGTTTATTTCTCAAGTTATTTTCAGAGATGTTTTTGAGTGTGTGTGAGTGTGGTGTGTGTGTGTGTGAGAGAGAGAGAGAGAGAGAGAGAGAGAGAAAACTTGGAGGCTTCTGTGTATCCAGCTGGGCTGACCACAGAAGGGCAGGAGGACTGGTGGAAGTGATCTTTGCCTCTCTATCCTCTCCTCATTGCGGTTTTCACTAGATTGGCTTTTCTGCCTGTCTTGCGAGGATGCTTTGGATGGGAAGGGAAGGAGGCTGGAAGCGTCTTGGGAAAGCTTGTTTCCTGGACTCTCCAGACTCCTCCCTGCTCCCTTTCCTCCCTCCCTGAGCTCGATTTTCTGATGTCGGAAGCCAGCCAGCAGAATTTTTTCCATGCCAATTCCAAGGGGGTGGGGTGGGGGGTAGGATCTCCGACTCCCCCTTCCGAGGTCAGAGCACTGTCTCCGACCTTGGAAGAAGGAATCCACACTATCCTCTGGGCCCTCAGACCCTGTCTTCGGACCTTTACTGTGACATCTCTGTTCTGGATTAAGAGCTCTGGCTTGGCCTGGCCACCCTGCACCATTATTTTGAAATGGTACCAACTTAGTTAAGGGGTCAGATAACCCAAGAGAGGAGAGTGTAGCTGTTTGAGTTGTCTGGAAAATCAGTTGCATGGTACTTTATTCATTGGTAACAAATTGTTAAATTATTACATGTATTACTATTTTTTTAATTATTATTATTATTATTATTATTATTATTATTATTATTATTATTATTATTTAGTATTTGTCCAGCCTTGGGTACTATGTGACTTGCCCTGGGTGGAGGAGAATCCATTTGCTTTTCTGCTTCAGACAGCAAAATGTCTTGAGCCAGCCAACAAGAAGACCAGTCCATTTCCCAAAGAGCTTAGAAGCTAAAATGCAACACAGGAGAAGCAACCAGAGGGTCAAGGGAAGGATATCTTGCTGTAAACCCATCAAGTCACAAAAACAAATAATGTATATATGTAGCATATTATCAAGGAATTAAGCATTTGTAAATTTGGTATTCCCCCACCCCATCTTATCCTAGAAGACAGGTTAGAAAAAAAAAAACCATTTTATAGATAGAGTACAATGATGAAATCGAATTTTCTACATATTTCTATTGCTTTCCGTTAACCTAACACTAGTAAAAGATTGAATACAGAGACCACCAAGATAATAATAGCCAGGTAGTCTGGGCTGAACCCTGAATTCCATTCCTAATGCTGAGGACTTTTGGTAACACCGATACACTAATAGTCTAGCAATCTAGTTATTAGATTGTAAGCCTATGCGGCAGGGTCTTGCTATTTACTGTGTTATCTGTACAGCACCATGTACATTGATGGTGCTATATAAATAATAATAATAATAATAATAATAATAATAATAATAATGAACAAAATCAACCTTAATTTTTCCAACAGAATTGCCTTTAAATGTTTTCTAATGAAGTCTTCTGTCTTATTCTAAGCTCCCTCCCTTTCTCTCTCTCTCTCTTTCTCATTCTCATTCAGAAAGAGCAAAGACTTCTCAGTGGCTTGCAGTTAACCCTCACCAATTTTTACCCATGAGTTTTAAGAACCGCATTGTCACCAACAATCCAACGGAGCAAGAATCATTGCTTAATATCAGCAGAACCTGAGCGGCTCCGTTTTCATTTGGAATGCGCTGAGAGAGATCCTCCATGTCCACATGACAATGCTGTCCAAGCAACGTGCACAAAAGCAGTTTAAAGAAGGCAAGAAACAAAACAAATTGAAAACGCAAGCTTACAGAAAGTAACATACGCTACCTAACCGAGGCATCAAACTATTCAGTCCTTCTTACTTCCCCAATAAACTCTACCTAGCTCAACTGTTCCTAATTTGTCTTCTTGGAGCTACTACTTTAGGGTGGCAATTTGTCCTACTTTACAGAGGGCACTCCTCTATTTTGGAAAGCAGGCAGAACAGTCCACCGAGGGAGGTTGTGCATTCTCCATCTCTGGAGTTTTTTAAGAAGAGGCTGGACAGCCACCTCTCATGGATGATTTAATTGGTTTTCCTGCATATTGCAGAGGGTTGGACTAGATGATCCTTGTGGCCCCTTCCAACTCCACAATTCATTGATTCTATTTGAAGAGGTGTCCAGTCCAAGTCTGGCATAAAGTCAAAGACCCATAAGGAAAGAGAGCAGTGTCCCATCAATACTTAGTGCCTGGTCAACTGTCCGAGCAGGTGCACCTAGTCAGACTTCCCCAGTATGGTGAGGTGTATTATTTTTACATTTAAATTAGAATTATTATTTAAACATTTGTACTTATGCCTATACATTTGCATAGGCAACTATTATGCAAATTGGCAGTCCTTGATGCTGTAGGTCTCCGGAACCTGAGGTCTGTCTGCGGCCATTTCGGAGTGGCACTAGGCCAGCCTGGTGCCCTCCATATGATTTGGAGTTCAACTCCCATCAGCCCCAGCCAGGGTGGCCAATGGTCAGGAATGCTGGGAGTTGTAGCCCCCAAGCTCCAAAACTGAAATATCTGCCCACCCTCACCCCCAGACCTCCATTTGCAGAATTTGCACCATCACTTGTGCATTGACATATTCTCTTTGTTTATTTAATTCTTTTCTATACTACCCTTAATCCCATAAGATTTCAGGCTGGTCTACAATAAAAATAATGAATTACTTAAGAACTTAATATAGTACTATAGCATCAGGCACGATTTTGCCCTCCCCCTCCCCATTTCCCCCCCTTTTCTCATCTACAGCTAATCTTTGCCCTCCATCTCTGTGTCCTCTGCGTTCAACCATTGTTCAAATCTCCCCTATTCCTCCCGCCCCACACATTTTGTTGTTGTTGTGGAAAACCTTCCCATGGCCTTTCTGTCTAGCTACTTTTTCCTGTTTCCCTTGATTACACCCCTAAATGCCTTGATCATATTGTCCCAGCTTTGCTGCCGTTACTTTTGTCCTCTAGCTCAGAATCCAGATTTTGCATCAAGGTGACCCAAATTCTATATCAAGAGAAAAAAAAAACCAGCTTGCAAAAATAAAAAAGAGGAAGAAAATTATGTAGCTGTGCTTATTTGTGCTCTTTTTGCATAATTTGGAACACACTTTGCTTCTGCTAGTCTTAGGTTAGGGGCATCACTGGCATCCGGGCGAATATTGCTCAGAGTTTTTTTTAAATTTAATCAGTGGAGGCTTGTGCCTCTTATTTCAGTGGGGCTGTAAATCCACTCTGGGTTTCAGTCATAACCTGTCAGAACTCCAAAGGAGCTCTCCAAAGTGCTGTTCCCCTACCCCCAAAATAGGTTCAGCACCTTGGATCACTCCTTTAAGAGTCCTGACTGAAACCCAGAGCGGATTCACTGCCCCACTGAAATTGGAGCTACCAGCCCCTACTGATTTTAATTTATCTTGGTTGTGAGTGGCCTGGGAGTGCCTGAAGCACTGGTCAGTCTCGTAAACTCCATTTATTTATTTATTTATTTATTACATTTTTATACCGCCCAATAGCCGAAGCTCTCTGGGTGGTCCACAAAAGTTAAAACCATAATAAAACAACCAACATGTTAATTTAATTTAATTTATTTATTAAACAGTGTGGGCTGGATCCAGATTTGGGCATGTGCAACTCCAATGGGGGATGCGGACTCCCCCACTCCCTGATGCCCCTCCAGCCCCCTGAAAATGCTAAACAGAGGACTGGGCCCCCCTTCTGAGTGGGGGGAGCTGTTTTCTGTGGGGAGGGATACCCCAAATCAGGCAGAGACCCCTTGTGTAAGCATAGCTCTTCCATCCACAGAAGGCAGACCTTGGATCCAACCCTGTAAATTTCATTAATACATCATTTTTATAAGCTTGCCTTCATTACTAAAAGGCATGAAATCTTTCCCTTTCACAGTGTGTCCACCCTGACTAGGATTCACCGAACACAGAATTCAGGACAAAGAATGGAATTTTAGCAATTCTACCATTTTTCTCAGACTGTTCTGGGAGAACCTACCAGGCTTTAAGTCAAACTTGGGGTCCCTGTGGCTTTCCAGAAGTTTTTGGACTACAAGTCCCGTAATCCCTGGTCATTGGCTAAGCTGGTTGTGGCTGATGGGAGTTAGGTATCTTTGTATTAACCCTCCCCCCCACAGACACTTGGTAGTAAAACACGCCGATACCCATCCAAAATATGTTGCAGAAATGGCGGACAGGTCCACTCCCGCACACCTCTGATGCCCATGCACACGCCCCTCACAGCTGATTGGCTGTTCGCTGTACCTGGAACTCGTGGTGAACAGCAAAAGGGGGGGCACACTGCAAACATTCTTCGGCCTGGAAGTGAGAGAGCAGGAAAAACCGCCACAAAAGCAGTCAAGGATATTCCGGGAAAACTGAGAGTTGGAGCTGAGATCCCCACGGGAGCAGGTGAACGTCATGTGCCCCGTTAGTGATGACTGTGATGCGATCCTGCAATAAATGGCTGGTGTAGACTCGCCTATAGTTGTTGCACTATATGTTTCCCTGGTCCTGTGCTACATCACTGGGGAGCTACTGGAAGTGACAGAGAGAACATGGCAGCCATTTTGGTGGCAGTCCTGTGTCTTTCAATCATTTAATTCCCCACCCCACTGACAGAACACCCAAAATGTAATATCCTACAATCCTCTTGGAAGCGGCTCAGTCTTCAGGCTATGGTGATTTAGCCTGTTGTAAATTAAATCAGAATTTGAGCCTTTCATATTCCCTTCTATTGACCTCATTTCTTTTGAGTTTGGATTTCCTTTGATTAAAAAAATGCTTTAAACTCATACTTAATTAGAGCATGCCTGCTAGGAAATAAGTTTTGCTATGCTCCTCCCATCCCATTAATTCTGTGGGAGTTTTAATTAGGACTGATGAAATTTCTTCATTAGGAAAGAGAACAATTTCTAAAACTGTTTTAAAAAAAGCAAAACAAAACAACAACTCAGGTCCTTGGGAGAAAACCAGTCCTTTAAAAAAAAAAAAAACCCAATAACAACAACAACAACAAATAAATTAGAAATATATTTGCTAATCTCAAGGGGGAAACAAGGCATTCTGCTCTAAAATAATTAAATGGATGGCTGTAGATCTTCAGACTTACACTGTCTTTATAGATAACCGCAATCAATCAAAACTCCAAACACATCCATTCTGATCAAGACTTCCATGTATTTGCAGTCCATGGTACTCAAGTAGATGTGTGTCTGCATGAGGCTAGTGGGGGTTACTAGGGACACAGCTTTCTTCATGGTGCCTCCACATCTTTGGATACATCTGATCTCATTGCTGCTGGCTCTTATTCCAGTCTGCATTTGGTGCTTAAGAACCATTAGCTGCTACCACTGCTGTGTGCACGTGTATGTTTAACTGGAAATTTTATGTTCCTGCTTGTGTAATATCGTAAGCTACCTTGTGAGGGCAGTGTATCCTGAAAGGTGGCTGAAAAGCCATTTTAATTAGGGTGACCACATGGAAAGGAGGACAGGGCTCCTGTATCTTTAACAGTTGTATAGAAAAGGGAATTTCAGGAGGTGTCCTTTGTAGGCATGTAGTACCTGGTGAAATTCCCTCTTCGTCACAACAGTTAAAGCTGCAGGAGCCCTGCCCTCTTTTGTATCTGGTCAAGTAGGCAGGGCTCCTGCAGCTTTAACTATTGTGATGAAGAGGGAATTTCACCAGGTACTACATGCCTACAAATAACACTTGCTGAAATTCCCTTTTCTATACACCTGTTAAAGATACAGGAGCCCTGTCTTTTCCATATGGTCACCCTAGTTTTAATAAACAAACAAACAAACCTGTTCCCTCCATTAAAATGAATGGGGAAGTCCTAAGGAGTGGCCAGATACAAAAGAGGGCAGGGCTCCTGCAGCTTTAAATGTTGTGATGTATAGGGAATTCCACCAGGTGCTGCATGCATACAAATAACACTTGCTGAAATTCCCTTTTCTATACAACTGTTAATGATACAGGAGCCCTGTCCTCCTTTCCATAAGGTCACCCTAACAGTGTTAGAGCAGTGTATAACAACTCTACACTGTAGTCCAGCATTGTTAGTGTTTTAGAGAAATGCAGATGGGGCTGTGAAATTATTTGTAGCAGTAGTGCAATGTATTAAGGGTTAGAATGCGTCGTTCCGATGCATATATAATGTTACGATTTTAGCTCCTGGAGGAAGAGGCCCATGTGGAGTGGCACCTCTCCTCATCTGTCTCTTAGCGATGGATCTGGAGCTGAGGCAACTCCACAGAAGTTAGTGTTTTCTCATGAATTGTAGAACTAAAGAAAGCTCTTGTGATGGCACCTGAATCTATTGCGCTTTGCCTGAAGAACAAAACCGAAGGGCCATTACAGGGGTGAAGGGAGTTGTGGAAAGAACTGACAGTTTCAGCTGTGGGTGGAAAGACATTGTCTGGACACCAGGGGCTCATCTACACCAAGCAGATATTTCATTATGAAAATGGTATCTAAAAGGCAGGAGCCACACTACTGCATTATAGCAGTATTGAAGTGCAGTGACAACTGTTGGGGTCCATTGACACATACCATATGCCGCTTTCATACCACTTTCATAGTGCTATATCTTCCTTGGTGTAGATGTGTCATGGGCCCCAACAGTTGTCAGTGCACTTCATTACCACTATAAAGCAGGAGTGTAGATCCTGCAGAACATTCCAATATCACTATAAAGCAGTAATGTGGCTCCTGCCTTTTATATACCACTTTCATAGTGAAATATCCTGCTTGGTGTAGATGAGCCCCAGGTCTACCCATTGAGAAACAATACCTGGTCTACACATTTCTCAGAAGTTGGATCTACCTCTCTTGGAAGACCTAGTGCCCAGGACTTATCTCTGCTCAGAGCTCCATCAGACGAGCATTTTATTGTACTCTCGTTACTGGGCACTCATGGATTTTCTCAGGTCCCTCTCACATTGTCGTCTGCCTCTTGCACATCTCCCACCCCTTCTAGCCTTCTTCTTGCCACAAAAAACCACCCCAGTAAGCCTGACTTACTTTTAGAAATAGAAGTTGCCACTATCTCCTGCTGTGTGCAGGAGAAGTAGCAAGATCAAAATGGCCCATTCAGCACGTTCAGCCCACAAGCATGTTGTTTACTTCCTCTTTCAAAAGAAGAAGTAATGAGGGACAAATGTGTGGGCGGAGAAGCGATGGTAAGCAAACATAATTTCCCCCTGTGGGACAACGCTTCCCATCACCGAATCTACCAGAAATGGTAGACCTGTTCTCTGATGCTGTCAGGGCTTTATTATTATTATTATTATTATTATTATTATTATTATTATTATTATTATTATTATTATTATTATTATTATTAATTGAAAAGTGCATCCATACACAAAATGTACAAGTTCAAGGAATAATATACATTTCAAAAAGTACATTGCTGTAGCTCAAGATTCAAGCCATGCAAAAGTTGTAATTTGCTCCTTCCTCTGCTAAAGACACTCACCTCTGCTACTCTTTAGAGCTTGCCTTTCCCAACTTGGGGCCCTTCAGGTGCTTTGGACATCAATTCCAATCAGCCTCAGACGGTACAGCCCATGGCCTGGCATGCTGGGACTGCAGTCCAAAGCATGTAGAGGGCACCAGGTTTATTCATTTACAATATTTATATACCACTGCATATCTAAAATAGATTCCGGAGTGGTGCACACATAAGCATAAAGAGTAAAAGGAAAGGAAGGTTGTTGAGGAAGGCTGTTCTAGAGAGTTTCCACCAGAGTTTCCAAGATGAAGGGAATAACTTTAGGACAAGTCATGTGAAGTTGTCAATATTAGCATTTATTTATTTATTTATTTATTTATTTATTTATTTATTTATTTATTTATCATCTTTATCTATTGCTTCCCATCCACAAGATTTCGGAATGGTGAATAACAAATATCATAAAAGAATACAAACACCATATTAAAAAGTTACTCTTTTTAAAAGGTCAAAGTTCCGATAAAACCTGATAATGTGATAAAAAGTACGATATGATATCCTTGAGACAGCTGTACTGTATTATGCATTTCGCTTTCTCTCTCTCTCTCTCTCTTTCTCTCTTGTTCTTAGTGTGTGTGTGTTTTATCCCTCACGCCAACTTTTGTTGGAGTTCATGATGCGTCTTGAATATAATACCCTTCTGCATTAGTGTTGTTCAATTCCCAGGGTATTCTGTGTAGCCTTCTAAATGTCAAAGACTGTGATGCTAAGCAACAAAGAACACACAGAAGGAAAGTGCGCAGGTGTATTGCAGCAGTGTGCACTATCCATGTGAATTACAACCACCAATTGCTGTGCAACTTTTCCTCCGACCCAGCAAAAATTCCAGTGGACATTGCTTCAGAGTACTCCTGTTTTGGCTCAACAGTTGTCATAACTTAAGACCTGAGTTTGTGATTAGTATGGATAATGACGATGATGTTTCTGTTTTGATCCATCTTGAACTTTGATGGTTTTCAATGAGTGTTATTCAGATCTTTTATAGAATGGTGATAGTATTCTTAAAGTGACCTCATTCTTAAATTAAACAAACAAATAAATAATTGCATTTGTTCTATTAATATTTACAATGAGTACCGCATGACAAAGACGTTAGCTGAAATGTGCTGGGCAATTTCATCATATTAAAATGTGTATTAATGTGTATTAAGAGCCAGTGTGGTGTAGTGGCTAGAGTGTTGGACTGGGAGTTGGGAGATCTGGGTTCTAGTCCCCACTCGGTCATGGAAACCCACTGGGTGACTTTGGGCCAGTCACAGACTCTCAGCCCAACCTACCTCACAGGGTTGTTGTTGTGAGGATAAAGTGGAGAGGAGGATGATTATGTACACCGCCTTGGGTTCCTTGCAGGAAAAAAGGTGGGATATAAATGCAAAAATAAATAAATAAATAAATACAATAAAACATCACATTAGACTCAGATTAATACACTAAAACATTGTGTTAAACTGTCCTTCGACAATGGCTTGAGGTTCTCATCTGTTCCTTGCTTTCGTTGGTCATAAGAACATAAGAAGAGCCCTGCTGGATCAGACCAAGGGTCCATCTAGTCCAGCACTCTGTTCACACAGTGGCCGACCAGCTGCCCACAGGGAAACCCACAAGCTGGACATGAGTGCAACAGCACCCACCCTCCCCTCACCCATGTTCCCCAGAATACTGCCTCTGATACTGAAGGTAGCAGATAGCCATCAGGACTAGTAGCCATTGATAGCCTTCTCCTCCAGGAATTTATCTAACTCTTTTAAAGCTATCAAAATGGGTGGCTATCACTACACCTTGTGGTAGTGAATTCCATAGTTTAACTATATGGTGTGTGAAGAAGTCCTTCCTTTTATCTGTTCTGAATCTCCCACCAAGGCTTCATGGGATGACCCCATTGGGTTCTAGTATTTTGAGAGAGGGAGAAAAATGACATTTTTGATGCTGACTTTCCTCCTCCCCAGCATCACCCAACACCTCCTCTGCCTTCTCTTTTGCTGGACCTGCCTAGGAGTATTATACAAGACATTTATAAAATGGCAGACAGCCTTTCATATAGAGGCCTGTCCTCTATCAAACTGGACACATGGCCACCCTAGGAAGGGTAAGGGAAGGGAAGAATCAGCACTCCCTCCTACCCACCACTTTACCACTTCTGAATAACAATTTCTTTGCAGCATCAACAGTCTGGGAGGATTATTTGCTTCTTGCACAGCCTTTGGTCTCCCTGGAGGCAGGTGTTTGGACATTATAGTTGGGATGGTGGATTAGTTGCACTGGCATCCAGTGGAGGCTGGTGGCTCTGATTCCAGTGGGGCTGTGAATCCACTCTGGGTTTAAGTCTGTGGAGGCTGTTTGCTCTCTTGGGTGAATCTGCCCCAGATTTTAGTCGGAACTCTAAAGGTGCGGAAACACCTTGAACACCAGTGCCACTGATTAAATGAGCAAACCTCTGGGCAATACTAGCACAAGCAAAGTACGTTTCAGATTATGCAAAAAGAGCATAAATAAGCACAGCGGCTTCATTTTCATTCTTGGATAGCTCCTTTAGAGTTCTGTCTGGTTCTGACTGACACCCAGAGTGCGTTCACCGCCCCACTGATATCAGAACCACCCCCCTTCCCTTGTTCCAGTCAGAATTCAAGTTCTTACGCTCACGTGAAATCGTCTTCGGTCGTTGCTTTACTGGTGGTGCACGCTAGCGGCCTGCTCTGTCTGCAAATTTGGTCCGCAGTCTAAAGGGTCTCGGCACCACAGGCGAACGGGCCCACCAGGAAGGCCGCGTCATTTCTGAACTGCACGGGGCGGCCATCTCACGTGGCTTCCGCTGTTGCGTTATTAGTGCTGATGGGACTTGAAGCCGCGCACCCCCCCCAGGCAGCGAAGCGCACTCGGAGTCTCCGTTCATTTAACTCGTTACGACGTTGCCTCTGAGCACGCGGCATTGTTTTATTAATGGCTGCTCCTTCCCATCAGGGAGGAGCACGGCTCTTTCAGAATGTAATATATTTAATTGCGGTGATAAAAACGATAGGGATCTGTCTACCGCCGTTTGCGCCTCTAATGTTCCATCCGTTATCTCAGGGCTTCTCCCTCTTTGCGGCTTTTCTCCCCACCAACTGCCATGTCCTGCCGCCACAGGAAGAAAATGTATATAAATATGTAAGAAGAGATTTAATTACCGAAAGCGCGTGAAAAGCACTGGGTACTTGTGTGACTGAAGTCCTCCCCGGGGACAGGATAAATATCTGACGGAAAAATAGGGCACTAATTAGTCAAGAAGTTGAATTACATTTATGCGTGACATTATCCATTTTTCATACAGTCAGGAAAAAGTATTGTTCGCTCTGGAAAAGTTGTGCCGTGAGCCTAGCGGTGGGAGATGAACTCGCGTTCGCCTGACACAGCTGCAGCACGGCAAAGGAACCTGACGTCTCCCTGCCCTGTTGGTGTCAGAAGGAAATGGCCCCCTGCCCTGCTCAGGCTGCTGCCTAGTCGTGTCCTGATGTTTGCTCAACAACAGGGGGTGGGCAACTTGCATTTCTGAGGCCACGTGCAGCCTTTGCCCTAATTTTTTGTGGTCCACGAACCTTAATTTCAAAAGACCTCTGCAAGCAATCAGTTTGAACCTCTGGAAAGAGTGATCTGTCCCTTTCCCCAGCAGCCTGTGGGTGCAGCAGAAAAAAGAGAGTGAGAGAGAGTGAGAGAGAAAAGGAGTGGCTTCAACCATTGCCTAGGGAGGTTGTGGGCTCTCCCACACTAGAGGCCTTCAAGAGGCAGCTGGACAGCCATCTGTCAGGGATGCTTTAGGGTGGATTCCTGCATTGAGCAGGGGGTTGGACTCGATGGCCTTGTAGGCCCCTGCCAACTCTACTATTCTAAGATTCTATAAATTTTGGCTCTGGCCACGCCCACTCCTGACTTTGGCCCCTCCCATCCCCAGCATGTGGGTCTTAACAAATTATTCCCAATGGAATGCAGCCCTCAAGGGGGAAAAGGCTCCGCATCTCTGCTCTGAAAGATAACCTGCTATCTTGTTTTCTAAATTTCCAGGGAACGGACCCAACTTTGCAGCGGTTGGCATAGCCCTTAGTTTGATACAGGGAAGCCTTCAAACAAATGTATGCAGCTGTCAAGAGTTGGACATGTTTTGCTCTCCCTGTCTGAGTGAAGCCACTCCACGCACTGACATCCCTAGGCACGACTCCTGCCAAGGCCAGGTAAGTGGGGGAGGGGGGCTTACCTGGGTCCGCTGCCATCACCTGGGCCACAGTTGAAGCCACTGCATGGACCACGACAGACCCAGGTAAGTGGGGGGGGGGCTTACTTGGCTCTGCTGCTGCAGTCCGTGTGGCGATGGCGGTGGAGCCAGGTAAGGGGGGAGGGGGGCTTACCTGAGTCCCGGGCGGTGGCTTCAACTGAAGCTGCCGCTCGGACCATGATGGACGACAGAACCATGTAAGTAGGGGAGAGGGGGGTGTTACCTGGCTCCACCACCTGCTGTGGGGGCAGTGTGTGGGGGCGGACGGTGTAGCCAGGGAGGGGGGGAGGGGGCTTATTTGGCCCCTCATTTTGTCCCCCCTTCTCCACTTAACTACCTCTGCTGTCCACTGTGGAGGCAAGTAAGTGGGGAAGGGGGGGCAAAATGGGGGCTGAATATTGATTCAGACCTTCGGGTCTCACTCCGGATCCGGTTCCGGAGCAGATCGGGGGAGGTCCGGATCGAACCGAACCAGTCCGGGCCCGATCCGGAAGGTCGGTGGAGGTGGTGCACAGCACTACCATGTTCCCCAGTAACTGGTGTATTACTGCCTCTGATACTGGCGGTAGCACATAGCCATCAGGAGGACCAGTAGCCATTGAAAGCCTTGTCCAGGAATTCATCCAATCCCCTTTTAAAGTCATCCAAATTGGTGGCCATTACTACATCTTGCGGTAGTGAATTTCATAGTTTAGCTACACACTGTCCTGAATCTCCCACCAATCAGCTTCATGGGATGACCCTGGGTTCTAGTATTATGAGAGAGGGAAAAAAATCTCTCCCTTTCCACCTTCTCCACACACTATGTATAATTTTGTACACTTCTATCATGTCTCCTCTTACTCCTTTTCTAAGCTAAACAATGCCAGGTCTTGTGCCCTTCCCTCAGAAGGGAGTTGCTCCAGCCCCTTGATCATTTTATCTGCCCCGTTTCTGTACTTTTTCCAGCTCTACAATATCTTTTTTTAGGTGTGGTGACCAGAACTGTACACAATATTCTAAGTGTGGTCACACCATAGATTTGTATATAGGCAGTATGATACTGACAGTTTTATTCTCAATTCCTTTTCTAATTATGCCTAACATGGAGTTTGCCTTCTTTACAGTGGCTGCACTGATGGGTTGCGTGTGAACTGAGACCTGGCAAAGAGATTATTGGATTGTGAGGGAATATAGTTTGGAATTGGAACAACCTATCCGGTGTGGAAATTATGGGAGTTGTAGTCCAAGGCAGCTTGATGGCACCAGGTTGGGGAAGTCTGAATTAAAGGAAACCCTGTACATAATACAAAGGTTCCTTCGAAAGGGTTCTAGTCTTGCATTTGGGAGGTGAGGGGAAAGAATATGTTGAAAGTTTTAGGAGAGAAAGTGGATGGGTTAAATACACCCTTTCCTTACACTCCTTCTGTACTGGAAATGGTCCCTCCTAAGATACTTTCCAACAGAGATGGGGACGTTGGGCTAATTTTATATCTGGCTGTGCTATGGGCCCAGTAGAGAGAATTCTCAGTAGCTTCTGACAGCAAGAATTTCAGCATTCCTTGGTAGGAAATTGGAACAGTGAAACCAGTTTCACATTCTTAAGCTTGTTGTGAAATATGCCTGGAGCACCAGAAAGGGAGTATGTGAAGCCTTGCCTGGAATTGATGAGAAAAAGGAGAGAAAATACTTCAGGTGGGCTGTGCTAACTAGGAGAGAGCAAGGGACAGAGATGAAAGCCAAGTAGCAAATTATTATTATTATTTATTTATATAGCACCATCAATGTACATGGTGCTGTACAGAGTAAAACAGTAAATAGCAAGACCCTGCCGCATAGGCTTACATTCTAATAAAATCATAATAAAACAATGAGGAGGGGAAGAGAATGCACCAAACAGGCACAGGGTAGGGTAAAACTAGCAGTATAAAGTCAGAACAAAATCAAGTTTTAAAAGCTTTAGGAAAAAGAAAAGTTTTTAGCTGAGCTTTAAAAGCTGCGATTGAACTTGTAGTTCTCAAATGTTCTGGAAGAGCGTTCCAGGCGTAAGGGGCAGAAGAAGAAAATGGACGGAGCAGAGCAAGGGAAGTAGAGGCCCTTGGGCAGGCGAGAAACATGGCATCAGAGGAGCGAAGAGCACGAGCGGGGCAATAGTGTGAGATGAGAGAGGAGAGATAGGAAGGAGCTAGACCGCGAAAAGCTTTGAAGGTTAACAGGAGAAGTTTATATTGGATTCTGAAGTGAATTGGAAGCCAATGAAGAGATTTCAGAAGCGGAGTAACATGGTCAGAGCGGCGAGCCAAGAAGATAATCTTTGCGGCAGAGTGGTGAACAGAAACCAACGGACTGATGTGAGAAGAAGGAAGGCCAGAGAGAAGAAGGTTGCAGTAGTCCAACCGTGAAATAACCAGTGCATGAACACGCGTCTTGGCGGAAGAGACAGACAAAAATGATCGAATCCTGGCAATATTATACAGGAAAAATCGACAAGATTTAGCTACTGCCTCAATATGAGGAATAAAGTCTTGCATTTGGGAGGTGGCCGGACGCTTTGGAGCCAATTGGCTTCGGACCAATTTGGCCTTCGCCCGAACCGCCTTGTATCCGGTTCGGAAGGGTCCGAACCACCCTGATCCACTTCAGATTCGGGGTTCGGATCTGAAGCGGTGCACAGCCCTAACTGGATAAAAAAGTAGGTGTGATGGAGCTCACATTCTCTACAACACCTGAAAAGTGCACCCTGCCTTAATCAGATAGGGCAGGATCCAATGTTGTCTGGGTGACAGTGCAAATGATTTTGTGCTAGAGCAAACTAAGGGGGAATCCGCATGTCGTACCGAGATCGCTTCTAAGCGACCCCAGTGCGGCATGAAAGCGATCGTGTAACTTGCCTTTGGAAGAGCTGATAAAGAGACGTCTTTGCCGCCGCCGCCGCCACCCACAGACCTCCTCGCCGACCAGCGAGGAGAGCTCGGCTGAAGAAGGCGGGGTTGAGAGCGCCTTCTTCCCTGCCGTCTTCCCCCGAGCTCTCTGTCCCAGCCGGCGAGGAGGTCTGTGGGTGGCGGCAGCGGCGGCGGCGGCGGGAAGGACGTCTCTTCGTCGGCTCTTCCAAAGGCAAGTTACACGATCGCTTTCACGCCGCACTGGGGTCGCTTAGAAGCGATCTCGGTACGACGTGCGGATTCCCCCTTGATCTAGCACAACACTAATAATGCTTCTTGATGCAATGAGTTTTACGAGGGAAATACATTGTGCCAGCATTTACTAGGGAAATGCATTGTGTTCTAGAGTTGTTTTATGCTAGCCACAATGTCATTTGCACCAGTGCCTGGATCCCATTGGATCCCATCCATTAAGACCTAGTTAGCTCATCAGGCTTTGCCTCCCAGTTCAAGTCTTGCTCCCTTTGGCACAACAATTCCCAGTAAAAACTAGGATGAGCCTAGCAAAGTAAGACATGACTTTGTGAATTCTTTCTCACAGACTCAAGGTTCCACTCTATTGTTTCTGCACCTGTTTGCTATCAATGAGAGTTTACACTTTTACAGAATGGAGGTACAGGGCCCTCAGCATTATTTTATTGTAACTTTGGTTCCTCTTATGTGTATTTGTGTGAGTGTGTGTATAGACAGCAGGGGCTGTGGATTACTTTAGATTGAGGGAAATAGCATAATTATGTATAATGTAAATTTGGTGCAAATCCACATAATCACATATTTACACCGTAAATGTGTAATTAGATAATTACCACTAGCAATTAACTATTACTAAATGACAGTGGTGCCATAAAACCCTAATTAAACTAAAAATTGTTCATTTTAAAAAGTTCTGTGTCTCACCTGATGTGATTCCTCGCCCCTCACCAATTATCCAAAGTCCCATGTTCCTACTAGGGAAAATTGAGCTGCAACTGTTGCATTTGAGAAATTCATGTTTCATAGAGAAGAGAGGACATATAGTTCCCCTCTTAATTTTGTCCTTTCTCTGTTTGTGCATTTAGAAATAGCTTGGCTAATTATTCTTGCTTTCTCTCCCCACCCAAAGAACATAATTTTTGTACAACGTCATGGAGATATCCTCACGTTCATCTAGAGTCCTTTCAGATGTGGGGGAGGAAATCACGTTTCCTTACCGTGGCTCTCTTCCTGGTTCTTTCCCGTGTTTGAAACGAGCAGAATTACATGGAGAAGAGAGCAATGACCATGTGGCTGTACATTTCAATGGGACAACACCCTCTAGTGGGCATTTTATAGCGCAACCTCCCCTGAATACTGCAGGAAATCCTGACAAACCCGACATATCTCAGAAGAGTTGAGCCGACGTCATCATTAAAAGGACCCATAAACATACATGAGAGGCCAGTAATGGATGGATGTCAGACTGACTGGTCTGTAGTTCCCAGGTTCCTCCTTTTTGAAGATAGGGACAACGTTAGCCCTCCTCCAGTCATCCGGCACCTCACCGTCTTCCATGATTTTGCAAAGATAATCGACAGTGGTTCTGAGAGTTCTTCCACTAGCTCCTTCATTACTCTAGGATGCAGTTCATCGGGCCCTGGAGATTTGAACTCATTCAAAGAAATTAGGTGTTCCTTGACCATTTATTTATCAATCTCAAACTGCAATCCTGCTCCCTCAACTTGTGCTTCATTTTTTCCAGGGGGGTCACGGTAGGAATTGAGCCAAAGTAGGAATTGAGCACTTCAGCCTTTTCTTTGTCATCTGTTATCAATTTACCATCCTCATTAAGCAGTTGAACCACCCTTTCTTTCCTCTGGTCTTTTACTATTCACGTACCTGAAGAAAGCCTTTTTATTGCTTTTAGCATCCCTCGCTAATCTCAGCTCATTCTCAGCTTTAGCCTTCCTGACGCCATTTCGGCACTTCTGTGCCACCTGTCTGTTCTCTTCTTTTGTAGCCTGGCCTTCCTTCCACTTCCTATATGTATCCTTTTTTGTATTCAGGTCATCTCCTTCTCACAACCTCCCTTGTCTGGGCAAGAGCAAGAGGCAGGTGAACAAGCAGGTTGCAATGATGGAAGAGGGGGAGCAAATCCAAGGTGCTGTTATCAGTGGGCCCCTACTGAGGTATGGGCCCTCAGCAGGTGCCCAACCATGCCTACCCTTGATACTGGCCCCATTTATTTATGTTCTATTTATTTATTACAAAGACTTCAAGAGAGTGTTCGTGGTTCTCTCCCTCCCCCATTTCCCCCTGATGTCAACCCCATGTATCAGTTAAGGCTGAGAGATAGTGATGAAGGCCAGTGTCACGCAATGAGCTTCAAGGCTGCGTATGAATTGGAACCCAGGGGGGTGTCTTCACGGTGCTGGGTTGGCGCCACGTCCCTTGAAAACTAGGGCTGTGCTCCGCTTCGCATTGGAGCATAGAAGCAATAGCGAGGTGGCCTGATTCGCCTCTGACAAAGGCAGAGACAAAGCGGGTCGGGGGGGCTGCGGATCGAGGCAAAGAAGATCGAGACCAAGCAGATCCTTCGGCTCGATCCGGAGCTCCGAAAAAAAAGGTAAGTGGGGGCTTACCTGGCGCTGCCGCAGTCTGTGCTGCGACAGCGGCAGAGCCAGGTAAGGGGGCAGAGGGAGGGGGGCTTACCTGCCTCTGTCGTGGTCCGGTGGCAGCTTCAACTGAGGCTGAGGCTCAGACCGGAAGACCAGGCCACAACTGCAGCCTACTCTTCCACTTTGAGCCTTGGCCTCAGGTGAAGCCGCTGCTGGAATGCAATGGATGCAGGTAAGGGGGGAGGAAGGAGGGGGGCCTTACTTGGCACTGCCGCTGCTGCAGTCCGTGTGGCAACGGCAGTGGAGCCAGGTAAGGGGACGGGGGGAAGAGTCTTACCTGAGTCCGTCGCGTTCTGGAAGCAGCTTCAACTGAGCCTGAGGACTCAGTCCAGAAGACCAGGCTGGGACTGGGGCCTGGTCTTCCTGTTTGAGTCCTCAGGCTCAGTTGAAGCACCCGCTGGACTGCGATGGACACAGGTAAGGGGGAGGAGGAAGGGGGGGCCTTACCTGGCGCCTCTCCCGCCGCTGCGGAGCTCTGATTCGGAGCCAGAGTTCTGCAGCAGAGTGAAGCAGACCATAGGCGGATCGACGCGGGGCAGAGTGGGCCCAATCCAGAATTTGCGGATTGGGTGCGGAGCGGATCGGGGGGTCCGTGCACAGCCCTATTGAAAACCCCACGCTTTCCCTCCCCTGGGGTGGCATCTGGTAATCCTGACACTGAGGGGGGAGTGCGGGGTTTCTGGGTGGCCATCTGAGGACCGGGGACACCTCTGCCTTCTTCCTGGTAAAAGTCAACCAATCGTGGGTCGCCTTCCACCAGGCACTGCCAGGCCATGTCTTCACTCCGACTCCAGAGTGAGGCGAAGGACTGTCTTGCGTGTCCTCACCTCACTCCAGAGAAAAATGTCGGGGTAAGTCTCAGATTTTCCCCCCCTCCGCAGCTTCATCGGAAAGCCCCAGGGTGGACGCACGATTGTAGCGGTGTCATCTAATCAATGCTCTGCCACAGTGCACCTTCCTGGGTCCTTTCCAAGCGTTTAGACAGCCCTCAGGTTTCACCAGTCCCAGTCCAACGCTCTAACCACTGTGCCACGTTGGCTCAATGGGTATATATTTCAAGTATGGGTATGCATTTAAATTGGGTATGGATTTATATTTATGACCCACCCTTTAGAAACCTTGTCCAAGGTGGCTAAAAACAAAGTCTGTAGTTTGGACTGGGGAATAAAATCTTACATGTTGCCATTAGAAAACTCAAGTGGCATTTATCTAACAAATCCATCCATCCCACCAAAAACAAAGTTCTGAAAAGATGTTGCACATATCCTTTCAGAATATGCTGCTTTTGCGAAAAGGCAGTTGCCTTTCCCCGTTGGGGAAGCAAGTTAAAGGGAGAAAGACAAAACCGGTTAGGAAATAAGTTCGGGACTAATAATGCTCAAATATCAAGGTAAGTTTATAAGCACCTCTTGAAGCATCAAACATTTTTGGGGTGGGTGGGGAAAGGCATATTTGAAGGACTTTGTTCAGTCTATGTTTAAAAAAGATAAATTTCCAAGAAATTGGCACAGTGTTTATCCATGGCTGAGTTTGCAGTAATAAAGTCAGTGAAGGAACAAGCTGGGATGATTTACAGGCAGTAAGCTTCTGTAAAATTTACAAACTGCTGGTGTAAAATGTTGTGTTTTATGATGCATTTTGCCCAGGCTGCATATATAAAGGGTGCTGCAATGGGAAAACGAAAGCAATGGACTACCCTTTGGTTTCTTCTTCTTCTTCTTCTTCTTCTTCTTCTTCTTCTTCTTCTTCTTCTTCTTCTTCTTCTTCTTCTTCTTCTTCTTCTTCTTCTTCTTCATAATAATAATAATAATAATTGTCCCTTTCTCGCTCATGGCAGTTTTTATAAACAGACATGATGGGCATTGCCAAGTCATGCTGTCTTTTACGGATTCAGGAATTTCCTGACAATTGAGCATGTTTTAATTATGTCTGCTTTCTGGATGGTGGTATGGATGTATTTTGGTAGGCCCAGTTTCTGAGGGTTTTCTGTATAGTTTTTTGATGTGATGCCAGTGACTGAAGTGACTAATGGAATAATAGTGACCTTTTCCTGTTGCCATAGTTCTTTGACTTCCATGGCCAGTGGTGTATATATTTCTTTTCCCCCCTCTTCCTTTTCAACAATATTTTTGTCATTCGGTATTGCTATGCCGATGAAGTATGTATGTTTTTCTTTTTTGTCTATGAGTGTTATGTCTGGTCAGTTGCAAGGTATTGTTTTGTCAGTATGAATTGTTCTGTCCCAATATATTTTACGATCTGCATTTTCCAAGATTGTTTTGGGTGAGTATGTACAGTATGGTGTAGGTTGTTTGATAAGGTTGAATTTGTTGGTGAATTATTTTTGCAGCTGTATTGTGTCATTATTATTATTATTATTATTATTAATAATAATAATCACAGCACAAGATGGTTTGTTCGAAGGACCACAGACCAGGGTTCTACCTTGCTTTGGGTGTTGGTGTTTTTAAAAATTGGCAGGCAAATTTGAATGGTGACTGGATCCCAAACAGTGCGCTCGGCATGATAGTGGTTGCCACAGATGTGCACAAATGGCCACTTGAAATTCCGCACCATATTTGCGGGAAGAGGAACTGGAGGCATTATTTCAATGAATTTCTCCAGAGAGTGGAGAATTGTCTAACGGTTTCTTGGGGGCAGGACTCAGCCCCCAGGAATGTTTTGGCATTTTTTTTTTCTCTTGGGGTGGGGTGGGGGAACAGCCACTGCAAGTGCCAACAGCAACAATTGTGTTGGCAACAATGCCTCAGATTTAGCATCGTTCTGGGGTATTGTGGGAGAGAAATGGCAGCTGCAAAAATAAATAAATAAATAAATAAATGGTGGAGAGTCTTCAAAGAAAATTCTGCAGTGTCTCCTATTTTTTCTAAAGGGAGAAAAAGAAAAATCTCAGAAATTATCTCAGGGAATTGGATCAAGAAAGGCATCCCTCTTCCTTCCATAGGTGGACCAAAATCCCCCTGGACGGCATCCTACACAACCCCAGAGTGTTATAACGTTTACAGTGACAGGCTAGAATTGGGCAGACCCGGAATCAGTTCTCCACTCAGTCGTTATTGCTCACCCTATCCCACAGACCCAGTTTACATGATCATGGCGGCTGAGACAAGCCACTGTGGTTTGTTTCAGCTGCTGGTTATCATGTCGTCTGAACCCCCGTGGCATGGCTTGTTTGCGGGTGGGCATCAACTCTTAAATAACCCGTGGGCTGTTGTTGGGTTATTTTGAGGATTGCTGTCCAGCCCACACAACCCATGGTTTAAATGACACGACAAATGATGCCGGTGTGGATACTGAGGGAAATCTGGTCAGCACGTGTCTGGCACGCAAAGCGGCTGCAGCAAGCAATGGTGGCTTGTTTCACTTGCTGTGATTGTGTTGAAGCGGTCCACGGAGTTGTTGGGAGGATAAAATGGGACTGGGTATGTGTGTGGGGTAGAATTATGTACATGGCTTTGAACTGCTTGGTAGAAAAATAGAATATAAATGTAATAAAATGAAATTTAAGGAATGGATCCCTGTGCCTCAAATGGAATAAATCAGAGCTGGACAGAACCAGTCTGTACCTCAGCAACTCCATTTGGGGAATCAGCCTATAGATACTCACCACAATGCAGTAGAGGCAGGTGCCTCTGATTTTAGTGGGGCTGTGAATTCATGCTGAGTTTCAGACAGAACCAGCCAGAACTCTAAAGGAGCTGTCCAAAGTGCTGTTCCTGCTTTACACCCTGCCTCAAGATGGACCAAAATGCGAGGGGCATTTATCTCCTGGGTGTGTGTGGCAATTTTTGGTTACTTTTGTGGGTGGAAAAATCTCCTGAAGTTTCACGGTGGGTGTGTTGCTCACCTGATTTTGAAGACGATCTGCTTATAGTGGGAGTTCTTTTCTTTCCACTTAAAAAAGAAAAGCCGCATCAAGGCCACTCATACAGGGCTTTTCTACATGAGTCTTTTAACCTGCCACTTTACTGAGGCTTCTGTTTCTGGCTTTTTGTGGGATTAAGATAGACTCATTTACACATGTGTCCCCCCCCCCCCCCGGGGGGTTATTATTTTTCTGCCCTTCCAGATTGCACAACTGAAGAGAGTTTTGCCTGTTGGGTGATACATAAATGTAATAAATAAATAAACCGCTAGGTGGAGCTGTGGCACAACAGAATTGCACAAATACACTGGGTTCCATGCTGCTATTCAGGGAAATACCAGACTTCCCTTATTAAGGTTTGTGTGTGTGTGTGTGTGTGGGCGGGAGAATGATAAAATTGTTGTAAAGCATGGTAGAAGCCCTGGAGGATGATAATTACATTTAAAGCTCCACAAACTACGAGATTGAGGACTCATGAGCACTAGGGCTGTGCACAACCCCTCTGATTTGCTTTGGAGGTTGATTCAGGGGTTCCAAATCAGCCCCAATTTGACTCGGGGTGATTTGGGCCTGGGCCAACCTACTTTGCATCCTGAGCTGACGTGAGATCTGGACATCCAAAGTGGGTTGGCTGTTGTGGTTTCCCAGGTACCCACTGAGCAGCTACTCAGTGGGTGTCTTGGAAAACCAGGCATGAGGAAAACAGGGAGTCCATTGGACTCCCCACACCCATCTCAACCTCCCAAACTCAGAGCCGCTGCCTTCGCCTGCCCGTGGAACTTACCTGAGCTGCCCTCAATGAGAGCCTCCATTTTCACTGAGGAAAGGTGCTCTGCAATTTCCTAAGTCTATGGTCTCAAAACTATAGTGGCCATAGTTAGAGACCTCAGACTCCAGGAATTTCAGAGCCCCCATCTTTGTTGAAAATGGCAGTTCTAAACAAGGACAGGCAGCTACCAGGCGGCTCAGGTAAGTCCCTTGAGTGATCGAGGACAGCAGCTTACCATCGCCCAAAGTCAGGCCAAGACGGCCTGATGTGTTTCAGACTGCCTCTGCCCAATCTGGATTCAGGGTTCAATCTCAAATTGATAAACAGGCCTAGTTTTCACCTGCCTTTCAATGGATGAAACTGTTTTTTCAGCTGTCTGGGGGGGGAATCTACACTACTGCTTTTAAAGCGCTTTAAAGCGCTTTGAAAACGTTTTGAAACCTGTATATGCAGGGTGTCCTGGGCCCCAACAGTTGTCAAAACTGTTATAAAGCGCTTTAAAACAGTAGTGTAGATGGCTCTCCCTCCCTTCAGCTGGAGGGGGTGCCATCTTCTTCCAGCATTGATGGGAATCTCATTCAAAAACACATTGAGATTTCCATCTATCAGGAGAGCATCTCCTAACCATTATCTTACACTGATAAGAGTCATCAACTGGCCAGCCTAGATAATTAACCCACAATTCATCTAAGAAAGGAATAGTTGTCCAGCAGCTATAACAGCATCCATTTCCCCCTTCTCATTTACAGAATTTATAAACCATCTGCGGATTGAAAATAATTCAATGTGACATACAAGATTAACAAGATGTCCCCCCCCCACTCCACGCACTGTAAAAAGTTTATCTTACAGCCCTGCAGCCTTGTAATAATCCCTTGGTGTTTACGTACCGTGTCTCACCCAAAGCGAAAAGAACAAGACCGCACAAACATAAACCCACACTTAAGAGTTTCATAAGGGAGGCTCATTTTAGGAACCTAGCAAGGTACTCCCATAATTCTGAAGTGATAAAAGCTGTGCCTTAATGACAGCGGTTAAAATAAAGCAATACGACACTTGCGCCAAAGCCATTTTATTAGCAGGGCCACAGTTCTGGTGCTTTTTGCTTTTTTCCCTGGATGGATTTACTGTTCTCTAAATCTAATAAGCTTCCTTTTGTTTAGCACCGCCATCATAATGGTGCTTCTCTGGAAAGTTCTTTATAATCTTGTTATCCAAAAGCTAACTTTTAAAAAAATATCTTATCAAGTGCCATAAGGGCATTTCCCAGGGAACCCAAAGAAGGAATAAAGAGCGTTTGAAGAGCAGCCAGTGACTTTGGCTGCATTTGTGAAGGACCTCTTGCAACTTTCATTATGGTGCTTCAGCCATAATAAAGGGAGAACCCCAAATAAAGGGGAGAACCCAAAGTGATATGGGTAGGGTGACCATATGGAAAGGAGGACAAGAGCTCCTGTATCTTCAACAGTTGTATTGAAAGGGGAATTTCAGCAGATGTCATTTGTATGCATGCAGCACCTGGTGAAATTCCCTCTTCATCATAACAGTTAAACCTGCAGGAGCTTTATAGAGTGACCAGATACAAAAGAGGGCAAGGTTCCTGCAGCTTCAATTTCACCAGCTGCTACATGCATACAAATGGCACCTACTGAAATTCCCTTTTCTATACAACTGTTAAAGATACAGGTATAAAACCATTCACGTAAGGACATAAAACAGATGGCACACACAACAATATATATCTAAAACAATTCAAAACCATCAGCCAGGGACAATCCAGAACCTGATTGAAAAGACGCGTTATATGCTGCCACATGCCTGAGAGATGAGGGTAATTTTAACTTGGTGCCGAAAAGATAACAATGTTGGTGTCAGGCGGGCCTTGTCAGGGAGACCATTGCATAAATGGGGGCAGGAGGAAGCGTACCAGGTAGCCTCATAATCGGAGAAGTTAGCTACAGAGCAACTCACAGCAAAGAGGCCATGATGTTAAGCTTCTTTCCCAAACTAAGAGCCATTCTACAGGTGACAGGAAGTTCTTTCTGCCCATTTTTGCTGTAATGAAAAGGAGTGGAGTTGAGGGCTCTGCTGAACAAATCCTTATTCCTTTTTGTTATTTGCTTACTCAAAATGGCCGCCCTCTACCAGGGGAGGCTGGTGACTCCTGTGTCAGTGGGGCAGTGAATCTGCTCCGGGTTTCACTCAGAAGCAGTCAGAATGCTAAAGGAGCTCTCCGGGGCAGCTTTAGAAGTCTGACTGGTTCTGACTGAAACCCCAAGCAGATTCACCACCCCACTGACACAGGAGACACCAGCCTCCACTGCCCTCCGCTGCTTCTCCCCTTATGGGAAAAAGATCCGGGGCTCTCAGTTATTGTCTCTGCTATTGTCTGGAATTGCTACAGAGTTGACACCACGGCAGCTATGCGTGAGATCGTTTTTCTCCTATCCCATCAGCGATTGTAGAACATTATCGGTTCCAGCAATGACATCAGGGAAGAGAATGAACTGTACGGTGTTTGGCAGCACTTAGGAAAAACGTGTCAGAGAACTGTCAGTTTAGGGAAGTGTTAAATGATGCCTTGAGAGGCCAATTTGTTGCCAGCTTATATAATGACCAAATGCACTAACGTTCACAAATGCGGTGAGTTGGCTTGGGTTACAGAAACTGCAAAGCGGAATGGTCAGAACTTTGCATGAACTGGGAAATTCATCTATTTAGTCAGCAAAAATGCAAGCCCCAAAAGGCACAGGTGTGTGTGTGTGGAAGTAGGGGGACACTATGCCATTGTGCTTGTTGTTATAGGGGCATCAGAGGACTTCTCTGGCTTCCAATAGAACAGGCACTGTGACTGGGTTTGAACAACACACTAACCCACACTAAGGCCTTAGCTAGACCTAAGGTTATCCTGGGATCATCCCAGGGTCATCCCTGTTCATGTAAATGACGCACAGGGGATCTTGGGAGCAGGCAGGGACCACCTCAGGACGATCCTGGGATAAACCTTAGGTCTAACTAAGGCCTTAGTAGCTGAATGTGGGTTGATGCTGAACTGTGAGTTAGTGTGCTGTCTGAACCCAGGTCATTTTCTTCAGGGTAGCTGGTTAACCATGCAGTGGCTGCATTTGGACAACACAATAGTGAATGGTGGGTTAATAGTCAACTCCAGGGTTGTTTATAGAGGAGGTACTCCCCCCATAACATGTTCCTACATAACTGTGGAGTGGTTGGGGCTGGCGTTGATTGAACAAATAGTCAACCCAGCATTTGACTGACACACCCCATGCCCCTCTCCCTGCCCTCCCTCCTCCCTCAGTCCTCCTGCTGGTATCCCATCAACCATTGCAAGTTCTGCCGACTGGACTAGAGCGGCAGTGGCTGCTTGAGCCACTCTTGCCTGGGAACTCTGTAGCCAGCCGAGACAGTCCACTCAACCCTGAAAAATAGTCCATTGAGCCTGACAGACAACATGCTCACCAATGGTTGTGCAGATAGTCAACTCTGCAGAGCGTTGTGTTTCTCTGTAACTAGTCAACTGTGGGGTGATTTTTGCCTGACAGACAACACAATAATTAACAGTTGACTATTCCACTAACGGTTGACTACTTAAACCACCGTTGGTTATTGTCTTGTCTGAACTGTGCCAGAGTGTGGCTTATTTTTCTCAAACAAGCCACCTTGAGAACCCACGGTTTATCGTTGGGTTGTTCAGGGTGGTTAACAAGCCACACTGTATGGTTAACAAGCCATCCTGCAGAAAACCTCCTGTGTTCAGACAACATGCTAATCCATGGTTCAACAAACAATCCACATTCTCCATACCATGCATAAATTTGTACACCTCTATCATGTCCCCCCTCAGCCTCCTCTTCTCCAAGCTAAACCATCCCAGTTGATGTAACCTTCCCTCGTAGAGGAGATGCTCCAGCCCCTTAATCGTTTTAGTTGCACCTGTCTGCACTTTTTCCAGCTCTATAATATCCTTTTTTAAGTGTGGTGACCAGAACTGTACACAGTGTTCTAAGTCTGGTCGCACATTAGATTTGTATAAAGGCAGTATGATACTGGCCATTTTATTCTCAATTCCTTTTCTTATAATGCCTAACATGGAGTTTGCCTTCTTTACAGCAACTGCACACTGGGTGGACCCTTTCCTCTCCTGTTTGCAAGAGAAAGAGAATATCTTACCTTTGAGTGGGTGGAGGGAGCTTTGGCTCAGTAATCCAGGCAAGCTGGCAAGTTGGCTGGCTACAGCAGCCAACTCCAGAAGTTGAAATGGCACTTCTGAGTTTTGGAATTTGGGTGGTGGGGGTAGGGGAAACCCTTTAAAACCCTTTATAAATGTTTGTGGAGGGGGGGTTAGAAGGAAGAACCGATGAGTGACAGAAGGGTCAAATGTTCCCACCCCATCTGCCAATTCTGTCCAACATTAGTGAGCTTCTCTACATGAGCAATTTATTACAAACTCATGACTGGCCAGTCAAGTTGGTTTGTGGCCATCAACCTCCAGAATGCCTCCTGTGCCTTCCCCCAGTAATCTCGCTTTTTTAAAAATGGAGATAATAGAATAGTTAAAATAATTGCAGGATTAATTCTGCTAGATGGCGCCCTTTCATTGAACTTTATGGAACATTGCCCAGAGGGGAAGTTTTCAATTACAATTCATGTGACCACTGTTGGTTGCCATCTAAAGGAGCCATAGTGAATGTGGAGAGACCCGAGGAAAAAAGCCTGGTGAGGATGTGGTTCCCTCCCCACCCCTTAATGTAGAGATGCCCAGAGTTAGAAGGATCCTGAGAAGCCTGTCTGTAATATTAAGAGAACTGGCCATTGATTTACCCCAAAAATCAGCTCTAGAAAGGACAATGAATGACTGCATTGAGCAGGGGGTTGGACTTGATGGCCTTTTAGGCCCTTTCCAACTCTACAGTTCTATGATTCTATGACACATTTTCAGAAATGCCCTGCTCATCTCCCTGCAATTGGATCCCATTCCTCTCTAGTTTTAAGTTTGTTTGTTTTTTAATGCAAAACTGACAGGCAGTTCTCCACTTCATTCACGAAAATATTGAAGAGCAATTGAACTTGAGGCCCTGTGGAATACAACTTGTTATTACTCACTTCTCTTCCAGCCTGGTCATCACGCTGACAAAATGCGATCTCCCATGAATCTAACCCAGCTGAGTTGTAAAACTTTATTTTGTTAATATCTATCCTGTCCGCTTTCAAATAAATGTGTGTAACTACTTTTGAGTGGCTGAGTCCATAGCTGAAATGCATAAAATCAAGCAATGTTATTATTTTGTCAGGAAAGAGAGAGGTGGGGAAATAACTGAGCTCATAAAATATGGTTGACATTTGTTTGCTCAGTGCTGACAGAAAGACAGAGGCACTGGACACAATTTGAAAGTCAAATTGGACAACTTAGGAGAGACACTGTGTTTTTGTTATCCATATTATTCTGGCAATATTCTTTAAAAATTCATGTAACTGCCATTAAAAAATTTTTTTTTTTAAAGCTAGTCATAAATTTGTGGACTCTGTATTTCACTGTCAGTTTGATAATCAGAGGATTAAAATCAATTGCTGTGACTACATTAGTACGAAAGGCAAAAGCAAAGCAAAACAGCCTGTTTGACTCTACATGTGGCTTGCCACATGTAGAGTCAAAGTAGACGAGTTGGGGCAGGGGCAGTATCAGGGGACGGTGATGGGATTATTTAGTAATGATGCCTCCTGTCAGAGAGGCAATTAACAGAGAAAAACAAAAAGGCAAAACAGAATGAGCATTTACCCTAGTCCCACATGCACACAAGGCTAAGAATAAAAAGAGATCACATCCTTCTTTAGCGAAGAAAAGGCGAAATGGATTTAGTCACAAGTAATCTTGCATATAAAAGGCAGGTACAGCGTACAGTTTCACAAAAGTTTGTTCAGTCCATTTTGTGTTTTATAACAGTGGCAGGAGAGAGCATGAGAGAGCAAACTCAACTGCTCCCAGCAATGAGAAAACCACATTGTAGGTTATAGTTGTGGTCAAAATTCCCATGAATTAGCTAACTGCAGCACTGGTCTCTTCCAGTAATTTGCAGTCAAGGTTGCAAAATTCCCAACAGTCATGAGGCAGCTACTGAGGGTTCATGTCCTTAGTAGCTGCCCCACACATCTTTCTCCCTCTCTTATAATACTAGAACCCGGGGTCATCCCATGGAGCCGATTGGTGGGAGATTGAGGACAGATAAAAGGAAGGCCTTCTTCACACAGCGCATAGTTAAACTATGGAATTCACTACCACAAGATGTGGTGATGGCCATCAATTTGGATGGCTTTAAAAGAGGGTTGGATAAATTCTTGGAGGAGAAGGCTATCAATGGCTACGAGTCCTGATGGCTAGGTGCTACCTCCAGTATCAGAGGCAGTAAGCCTGTATGCACTAGTTATTGGGGAATAAGGGTGGGTTGGTGCTATGACACCATGTCCTGCTTGTGGGTTTCTGGTCAACAGCTGGTTGGCCATTGTGTGAACAGAGTGCTGGACTTGACGGACCTTTGGATCACTGCTGCCTAACCACCACCTCTGACAGCTGGGGGGAATCTACACACAGTCTTCGGGGCACCTGGAGTGCGCCTGCATTGTGTCCCGAAATCGATGCTGTAGACAGTACCTTAAGCGTTCCAAGAAGAGGCGGAGGAGGAGGAGGCGGCGGCGGCCCTGCATCGCCCCTCGCGGGGACGGGGTGAAGAGTTGCCGGGCTCGGCGGCTTCGCCGGGGAATCTGCTGTGTCCTTGGCGCCACCCACCTGCCCGCCGGCCTCCTGTTGCCGGCGAAAGAGCCACTCGGGCCCACCTGGGTCATAGAGCTCGGCAGAAGAAGCCGGCAGCGGGCCCGGGTGGCTCTTTCGCCGGCAACAGGAGGCCAGCGGGCAGGTGGGCGGCGCCAAGGACGCAGCAGATCCCCCGGCGAAGCCGCCGGGCCTGGCAACTCTTCACCCCATCCCCGCGAGGGGTGATGTGGGGCCTCCTCCTCCTCCTCCGCCTCTTCTTGGAACGCTTAAGGTACTGTCTACAGCATCGATTTCGGGGCGCACTGCAGGCGCACTGCAGGCGCCCCGAAGACTGTGTGTAGATTCCTCCCTGGCCTGTGAAGCTAGCCTACATTGGGGATTGGGTGGGGCAAGTCCTCCTTCTCCCAGCATTGAACACTGCTTGCATTAGATGTGGGTTCCGGAAAGCTGAGCTCCAGGAGAGGACCCAGAACGAGTTGCAGGGGAGGCAGTGGCGTGGCTGCAGCAGCCTGGCATGTTTCAAAAGGCCATTGGCCGGGTGGAAGAGAACCAGAGGAGGAAAGGAGAGCGGACGGGCAGGCTGCTGGGGAACAGTGGTGTCTCTTTCCCTCAGAGGAGACGAGGTTCCCCTTCCAGGCTGGATATGGGCACTTGTTAGAAAGCGGACTCAAAGTATCCCCCGAGCCCGTGATGGAGAGGATGTGGGCACTTCTTCTGACAGAGCTTGAGAGAACACAAGCAAAGCCACGCTAGATCAGACCAAGGGTCCATCTAGTCCAGGATTCTGTAGACACAATGGAGAACCAGCTGTTGACTGGAAACCCACAAGCAGGACACGGGTGCAACAGCACCCTCCCTGCCATGTTCCCCGGCATACTGCCTCCGATATTCCTGTTTTAGATCGGGAGGCTATGCCAAGAAAAGAAATAACATCCCCCCCTCCCTGCAATGTAGCCCACTGCTAAAATGGCAGAGCAAAGCTGGGACTGAGGTTGGTTTGGATTCCTTGCAAAAACCACCCCCGTATAAGTTGCAGTAAGGGTCAGTTAAATTGCCCCCTGCCCCCTGCTTCCTCTTGGATGAAATCCAGCCCCATGACAATTGCACTGAATGGGCCCCTGGGTAGAACTTCTCACTTGTTCTAGAATGAATGCACACCTCCAGGAAGGTTTAGGTGACCCAGCTACATGCGCAGGGACTGTCCGTGGAGATCCCACTCCCACAGCCATTACTAGGGTGACCATATTTTGGAAACCAAAAAGGAGGACAACATGGTCGCCCCCAAGGGGGCGTGTCCAGTACCAAGGGGGCATGCCCACCCGAACATAGCCTTGGTCACATGTCTGATTTTACAGCACACATTTAAGACAAATCTGTTCTACATAATATCTTAATGTTAAAATCACTGAAATAAAGAACATGTGAGAGATTCAATGTATCTGAAATTAACTTCACTCACTCATACTTTTGTAGGTTTTGCTGTACTTTGAAGCTTTTGCTATACTGTGTGTTACATTCTCCCCTTCCTTCAAATATCTTTTCTGACTGTATCTTCACTCATTGCAAGCTGCTGTTGTTGTTAACAGGGTTTGCTACTGGCCCCAGAATCATTTCAAATTTGGTATGGCTAAAGCTCTACCTAAAAGCTATCATGGTGCCAACTTTCAGCTCTTTATCTTTAAAAATGACGATTTTAAAAATAATAATTTTAAAACCTCAATTTTAAAAAATTCCTAAAAAATCAATGGATGAACAGATCTGTTTCAAATTTGGTATGACTAAAGCCCTTCCTAAGAGATACCATTGTGCCAAATTTCATATCTTTGTCTTAAAAATTGACGTAGTTATAAGCATTTTTGTTAATTCCCATGAGAGCTGCTCTTTGGGGGGGGGAATCCGGATTTCCCCTCCCGGATTTGCCATCAAAAGCCCGGACAAATCCGATCATATGGTTACCCTAGCCATTACCACAGTGAGAAATGCCAGGGCCTTACTACCCCGGGCCCTGGCGGTGCTGGTGTGGCGTTCATGACAAGCTGCGGCTACTTTAAAATTCATCCCAGCATGTGCCACAAATCCTGGTGATTGTCCGAACCGGACCACAGTTGCTCAGAAAATTCATTTCCCCCCTGCTGCTGTGAGGATTGCAGCTAAGCTCAGGAGGAACAAGGAAACCTGAGGCTGGTGGCTGATGTGCCAGGCTGCTTCCTGGTGAGCCCTGGTTGCATGACACCACTGCTCCCGACACTGTTGGCAGGGAAGGGAAAGGTGAAGTAGATCTGGGGGGAGGGGGAGAGTTGGGCTTGGGCGGGGAAGGTTTTTAGGGATAGCGAGGGCTGATCGGAAGCCAAGGATTCTTCTGCAGCTTGGATTTTGAATTTAGGGGCTTTCCAGAGCTCACTGTTTGTTGGAAGTGAGCTCCGGAAAGCCCCCAAAGTTAATCTCTGAGCTTGGCTCAGGAGAACCTTGCCTGCATATCTGTTTATTACATAGATACATTTTGTTCTTCCTTGGGGAATCTCTGAGCAGCTTATACAGCCCTCCAAGGCCTAATCTACACCAAGCAGGCTACTGCGCTATGAAAGTGGCATGAAAGTGGTATATTATTTATTTATTTATTTATTTAGAATATTTATATACCGCTCCCCATTGAAAAATTTCAGAGCGGTGTACAAGATAAAATGAAAATAAAAACAGAATAAAACAGTTAAAACAAAATTTAAAAGAAGCAAAAACAGAAATTCAAGGCTGCATGTTAAAGAAAGGCTTCTTGGAATAAAGATGTTTTCAGGAGGCGCTGAAAGGAGTACAAGGTTGGCACCTGCCTGACCTCCAGAGGCAGGGAGTTCCACAGGAGGGGCGCCACCACGCTGAAGGCTCTTCCCCTGGTGGATTCCAATTGGAGGATGGATCTATGTGGAACCACCAGGAGCAGGCCCTCGGATGACCTCGGTGACCGTGCAGGTTGGTAAGGGAGAAGGCGCTCTCTCAGCAGCTCACACTGCTGCTTTATAGCGGTATCGACGTGCACGGACAACTGTTGGGGCCCATTGACACATGCCATATACTGCTTTCATAGTGCTATATCCTGCTTGGTGTGGCTCCTGCCTTTTATATACCACTTTCATCGTGCAATATGCTGCTTGGTGTTGAATTTTCTGTTAAACTTTCTTTGAAACAACGGGGAAAGGGGGTTGAACAGTGCAATATCCTGCTTGGTGTAGCTTAGCCCCGAGAATGGACAAGCCTCCTTTGCTTTAAGAACTTAACAGCACCTTTAGACGATCTTCTGGGCTTCACGTCACCTGCAGGTTTGGAGAGTTGGCACATAATCTGTAAAATGAGAGGTGCTTGCTCAGACTTATATCTGCCTGAAGGAAGCAACAACTTTTCTTCCTAGATGTTGGGATGCGTGACTGTGGGAGTTCACTACAGAGGCAGATGTGCTCTGTAGATGCTCAGAGGCATTCTTTGCCAGAAAACTCTCAGAAAATGCCTACGTAGCTGGTGATTTGCAAGATGATTATCACCTTAAGCTCTGCTTTTGCAGGAGGGGGATGGTGGGAGGGATAGAGTTTCAGGAGTGTAGCTCTCATCTCCAAATCTCCTGGCGGGATCTAAGCATCTTTCAGTGCCTATCATCCAAGTACTGACCCACTCTGATCCTACTGAGTTTGTGAAATCCGTCAGAATCAGAGGACGAGGTAGGATGGCCGGAGGCCAGTTTCCAGCGCAGCTGAAAAGCCCAGCGATAGACTCCAAGGTCACCTTATAGGAAGCGTTGAAAGCCTTAAAGTTGGGGTGTGGGGGAGGCGGGGGAGACGAGAGGAAGAGAAAAAGAGAATCTATGAGAAACTGAAAGGAGAAGAAAGCTAAATTATACATGCTTCGATTGGTGCACTTGGGAAGCATCCTGAACAAAACCTGGGGAAAGGATCAATTTCATCGTTGACTAATTCATTGCAAATGGTCAGGATAAATTGTTACTCTTCTGCATGATGTCTAATTGCGAAGAATCTGCAGAATGGTTCCCCTCCTGCACAATGAAGTCCCCCTCCCTTTCTTTAAAAAGCAAACAAATGAAACATCTAGACAGGTGTATTTTGAGTAGGGTGGGCAAAAAAGAAAAAAGAAGAGAGAGATAGAAAAAGAGAGATTTTGCTGTTACTGTTGGAAAACACACACACACACCCCATCTCGACATGCTGAAACTGTCCCTTCTCCTCAGGAACCAGTTCTGAGGGATTACGGACTCTCAGGAAATTGGCCATCTGCTTGCTGTAGAGATGTTATGAAACGGCACTTTCCCGATAGAATCTACTCAAGGTTTTTTTTAAGGTTTTGGTTTAGGCATGAACAGTCAGCAGGAAGAGCGTTTTCAATTACTGAACACCAAGTTTGTGCAGCAAGCAATATTCTGCCTTCTGGGGAAAGTATTCCGTGGATGACTTCCTAGCAGAATATATAGACATTGACAATGAACTTGTTTGGCCAATTCTCCCGGTCTAATGTTCAATTTTTGTGAAAAAGGCTGCCTTCTTTGCATAATTTCCTAGAGGTGAACACTACTGAACACAGGGTGTGTGTGCTTCTGAGTAGGCACTTACTCGAGGGGTGTCTTCACAGAGCTGTGTTAACACTGTGTCACTCAGAAACCACACGCTTTTCCTCCCCCGGGTGGCGTCCGGTAACCCCGCCACCGAGGAGGGAGCGCAGAGTTTCTTGGTGGCCATCTAGGGACTGGGGCCACCCCCGGCCTCTTCCTGGTGGAAGGTGACCAATTGCAGACTGCCCTCCACCAGGCACCACCTGGCCATGCCTCCTCTGTGACTCCTCTGTGAGGCTTTGAGCATCCTTGCTTTGCTCTGGAGAAAAAAGTCTGGGTAAGTCCTTGACTTTTTTTCTCCGCAGTGTTGGCAGAAAGCCCTGGAGTGGGAGCATGATTGCAGCAGCGCTGTATAATCGCCGTCACGCACCCAGCCTGGGACTTTCCGAGCATTTAGAAAGCCCCCAGAACGTGTCCTCAATCACGCATGCATACGGACACACATTTAAGTCCATGTGTACTGGAACATCACAAAAATACTTGACAGAGGTAGGCCGTGCACGTGGCAGATTGTACGCTGCGCTAGACACAGTGGGGGAAATGAGCTCAAGGATGCTGACAAAACTGAAACATGAAGGGCACATGCTCTTATTTACCACAAACAGGTCTCACCCCCCCATGTCTCAATGTGGGGCAAAGGATGTATGACGTCGATGAACGTCTGATGTGTAGGTAGGCATGTTTTTGTCTCTTCCTGCCATACAGGTGATCCAGGGTTTGTTTATTATTAATTAATTAATTAATTAATTGCATTACTATATCGCCCAATAGCCGAAGCTCTCTGGGCGGTTCACAAATTTAAGACAATTCAAAGTATAAAACAACAGTATAAAACCTTAATAAAAAATACAATATAAAAGCATAACCAAGATAAAAACTGCAGCAATGCAAAAATACAAATTTAAAACAGCAAAGTTAAAATTAATTTATAGACTGTTAAATTCTGGGAGAATAAAAAGGCGTCTAAAAGAATATAATGTAGGTGCCAAGCGAGCCTCCTTAGGGAGCTCATTCCACAGCCGGGGTGCCACAGCAGAGAAGGCCCTCCTTCTGGTAGCCACCTGCCTCACTTCCTTTGGCAGGGGCTCGCGAAGAAGGACCTCTGAGGATGCCCTTAGGGTCTGGGCAGGTACATATGGGAGGAGGCGTTCCTTCAGATAGCCTGGCCCCAAGCCGTTTAGGGCTTTAAATGTTAATACATATGAAACCAGGGACTGCAGATCATAGAATGATAGAATAGTAGAGTTGGAAGGGGCCTCTAAAGCCATCGAGTCCAACCCCCTGCTCAGTGCAGGAATCCACTTCAAAGCCTACAAGACAGATGGTTGTCCAGCTGCCTCTTGAAGGCCTCTAGTGTGGGAGAGCCTGTGTTTGGTGTTGGAAAAGCTCCCACTGCGCACCAGCAGGGCAGGAGGCCTGAGAATAAAACACCTCTCTCTTGAGAAAGGCCTAATCTACACCAAGCAGGATATTGCACTATGAAAGCGGTATATGAAAGGCAGGAGCCACACTACTGCTTTATAGGGGTATTGAAGTGTACTGACTGTTGGGGTCCATTGACGCATGCCATGTAAAGCTGCCTCCTTCTTGGTGTGGCTCCTGCCTTTTATATAAAGCTTTCATAGTGCAATATCCTGCTTGGTGTAGATTAGGCCTCAGTGTACTTGGCATAATAGCTTGGCTGCCTCATGAAACAGGAGCCTGCCCCTCACACACGAAACATCAGACATGCTCCTAGCTGGGACATCTGCTGTGAATTGCCCTGCCTTGTCAGGAAGAGATTGGAACACTCTGATCCATTCATGGCTTTTCTTCCCTCCTGCACTTTTGAACCTAAGAATGTGCCAAGAGCTCATTCCCCTGCTGTGTCCTTCCTAGGGTGACCATATGGAAAGGAGGACAGGGCTCCTTGTATCTTTGATAGTTGTATAGAAAAGGGAATTTCAGCAGGTGTCATTCATATGCATGCAGCACCTGGTGAAATTCCCTCTTCATCACAACAGTTAAAGCTGCCCTCTTTTATATCTGGTCACTCTAGTATAGCTCCTGCAGTTTTAACTGTTGTGATGAATAGGGAATGTGGTCACCCTAGTCCCACCACTACCAGCTATGTGACAGGCACGATCCACCACAGGTGTCAAACTCTGCCCACCTCCTCAGAGCTGATTGGTGGGATCTAGTCATCTTTGCCCCATTTCACTGATTCAACAGGGATTAAAAAAGAAAAGAAAAGAAAGGATTATGCCCTTTGGGGGAAAAAAAAGGCTCAGCTTTCCTGAATACCCTAGGGTGTCCCTTACAGGGTAACACAATGGCTGTGTGAATATGAAAATTAGATTCTAGAATTTGACAGTGCTTAGAAGTACCACCTGTCTAGGGTTCAATTGCAGAATTAAATTGTCTTCTTTCCTTTTTGGTTGTCTGCATCACCTAAATCCAATCGTAGCTACAACCTTGTCCTTCAATATACTCTTACTTTAATTTGGACTGGTGATGAGATTAGCTAAGTCAAGGGGCTCTCCCGGCATCTGTGCTTCCCAGTTTGCTTCATGCCAGGGAAGGAGAAAAAGCAGACAACCTGCTAAAGTACCTCATCCAGTGGAAACCAGAGTGGATATAATGAATCGTTCAAGCTGTTTCTAAGTTCTCCTTACTGACCAAAGGAAGGTGTAGGTCAGGGGTGTTGAATCTGGACTGGGCTTTCTGTCTCTATGGGGAGATTGGAGAGGGAAGGGAGCATAGCTCAGTAGAAGGCACAAGGCTCCAGGATCAATCCCAGGCATTGCCAGGTAGGGCTGGGACATCCCTGGCCGATGGCTAGTTGGCCACTATGTGAACAGAGTCCTGGACTAGATGGACCCTTGGTCTGATCCAGCAGGGCTCTTCTTATGTTCTTAATAAGACTGCAATTCTGTGCACAGTTTCCTGGAAGTAAACACTATTGGAACAAAAGTCGGCTTACTTCTGAGTAGACACCACATGTCCTCAGTTGCACAGAAGGTGGCCAGGTGTCCTCTTATGTGGAGGATAGGCCTCTATTTGATGGGCTACTAGAGATCTATCCTTTGTAAGATTCCTTGTCCTGCCCAATTCCAGTCTAACAATAAAGAACCATGCTTCTATGGTAGAGCACCTGCTTTGCATGAAGAAGGTCCCAGGTTCAATCTCCAGGTAGGGCTAGGAAAGGGTCCTACCTGAAACCCTGGACAGCTGCTGCCAGTCAGTGTCAATAATACTGGGCTAAATGAACCAAGAGCATTTTTACACGAGGCCTTTATTGTATGTTTGTGATTGGTGGAACCTTTACATGACATTGTCAACCTCCAGGGGCCCTTTTATGCTTTCTGGACATTATAGCAGCTTAATTCTCTATGGGGAAAATGAAACAAGAGACTTCAAAGTGGAATACATTTCCAGTGAATTTCTGGAGTCTCGCTGTATCATAGCGCTACCAAGTGGCTATATAATGAAATACATAGGACTTGCCCAGAAAGGAAAAAAAATGGATGAAATCATGTGAAAAGGAACCGATCTTAATCCCGGAAGGAATCTGGAAGCATAAGCCCAGGGTGCAGGATTTTAGTCTCGTGTACAAATGCTCCAAGGGTCTGACTCAGTAGAAGGTGGGTTCCCGTTTTTCCTCTGAAGGGAAGAGAATGTGGGAGAGTAACTTTCACATTCATTCCTTGTTCTCTAATGTGAGAAGCATCCTTCATTTATGACGGAGCATCTCCGCAGGACGCTACTAGCATCTACTGTATATGGCTGTTGGGGAGAGAACCGCTATGCTTTGGGAACCATGAATTTCTGATGTCCAGAACAAGCTTCTCTGGTGGAAGAAGTGACAGCCATGCAGCATGCAGAAAGAGTTATTGCAGCTTGTGAGAGGTGTGAGCAGACTACATATGGGCTGTTAGCAGGAAGATGGTGGAAAGGGCACAAAATCTTTCACCTGCAGGCCCTGGGAATGTGGCTGTGATGAGCCGGCTGGCAGATCAGACATTTTGAAAGTATTTCTTTAGGTCTGAGCCACTGGAGTGGAAGCAAACGTTTTCCTTGGCATGCACACGGCAGATCTGCTTGAGTTCACAGAGAATCCTGAGCGACATGAAATACATTTATGCTGGTATTAGTGTAAAATTAGCGTACTCTATAGACACAAGCTTGCCAGGATTTTGAAATTCAAAAGAAGTCGATTGAATGCTTCTTCCACAGCACCCCTTTTTGGGAATTTCTTCTCTATGACAGAAATAATAATAATAATAATAATAATAATAATAATAATAATAATAATAATAATAATTTTATTTCTTACCTGCCTCTCCATTTTGATCAAGATGGGGTCATCAGGAACAACAGTAAATACAAAATACATAACACTGAATTAAAACATAATATACATTGTTAAAACATCCTAAAAACATCCTAAAATTACACTGGGTAGGCTTGCCAGAAGAGATCAGTCTTTATAGCTTTCTTGAATGTTAATAGACTGTTAAGTTGATGAGTCTCCTCCGGCAGGCCATTCCACAGTCTGGGAGCAGCAGAAGAGAAGGTCCTTTGGTAATACCTGTCACCCTAATTTTGGCTGGCTCAGAGGACCTGAGTGTGTGGGGCGGATTGTACGGGAGAAAGCGATCCCACAGGTAGCCTGGACCCAAACCATGTAGGGCTTTAAAGGTGATTTTGTTGTTTATTCGTTCAGTCGTTTCCGACTCGTCGTGACTTCATGGACCAGCCCACGCCAGAGCTTTCTGTCAGCTGTCACCACCCCCAGCTCCCCCAAGGTCAAGTCTGTCACCTCCAGAATATCATCCATCCATCTTGCCCTTGGTCGGCCCCTCTTCCTTTTGCCTTCCACTTTCCCTAGCATCAGCCTCTTCTCCAGGGTATCCTGTCTTCTCATTATGTGGCCAAAGTACTTCAGTTTTGCCTTTAATACCATTCCCTCAAGTGAGCAGTCTGGCTTGATTTCCTGGAGTATGGACTGGTTTGATCTTCTTGCAGTCCACGGCACTCTCAGAATTTTCCTCCACCACCACAGTTCAAAAGCATCTATCTTCCATCGCTCAGCCTTCCTTATGGTCCAGCTCTCGCAGCCATAGGTTACTACGGGGAATACCATTGCTTTAACTATGCGGACCTTTGTTGTCAGTGTGGTGTCTCTGCTCTTGACTATTTTATCAAGATTTGTCATTGCTCTCCTCCCAAGAAGTAAACGTCTTCTGATTTCCTGGCTGCAGTCAGCGTCTGCAGTAATCTTTGCGCCCAGAAATACAAAGTCTGTCACTGCCTCCACGTTTTCTCCCTCTATTTGCCAGTTAGCAATCAAACTAGTTGCCATAATCTTGGTTTTTTTGAGGTTTAACTGCAACCCGGCTTTTGCACTTTCTTCTTTCACCTTTGTCATACGGCTCCTCAGCTCCTCCTCGCTTTCAGCCATCAAAGTGGTGTCATCTGCATATCTGAGGTTGTTAATGTTTCTTCCTGCAATTTTAACTCCAGCCTTGGATTCGTCAAGCCCAGCACGTCGCATGATGTGTTCTGCATACAAGTTAAATAGATAAGGTGAGAGTATACAACCCTGCCGTACTCCTTTCCCAATCTTAAACCAGTCCGTTGTTCCGTGGTCTGTTCTTACCGTTGCTACTTGTCCGTTATACAGATTCCTCAGGAGGCAGACAAGATGACTTGGTATCCCCATACCACCAAGAACTTGCCACAGTTTGTTATGATCCACACAGTCAAAGGCTTTAGAATAGTCAATAAAACAGAAATAGATGTTTTTCTGGAACTCCCTGGCTTTCTCCATTATCCAGCGGATATTGGCAATTTGGTCTCTAGTTCCTCTGCCTTTTCTAAACCCAGCTTGTACATCTGGAAATTCTCGCTCCATGAATTGCTGGAGTCTACCTTGCAGGGTCTTGAGCATTACCTTGCTGGCATGTGAAATAAGTGCCACTGTCCGATAGTTGGAACATTCTTTAGTGTTTCCCTTTTTCGGTATGGGGATATAAGTTGATTTTTTCCAGTCTGATGGCCATTCTTGTGTTTTCCAGATTTGCTGGCATATGGCATGCATCACCTTGACAGCATCATCTTGCAATATTTTAAACAGTTCAGCTGGGATACTGTCGTCTCCTGCTGCCTTGTTATTAGCAATGATTCTTAAGGCCCATTTGACCTCACTCTTCAGGATGTCTGGCTCTAACTCACTGACCACACCGTCTGAGCTATCCCCGATATTATTATCCTTCCTATACAGATCTTCCGTATATTCTTGCCACCTTTTCTTGATCTCTTCTGTTTCTGTTAGGTCCTTGCCATCTTTGTTTTTGATCATACCCTTATCTCTTCTGGCTAACCTCTGGAATTTTGCATTTAATTGGGCATATCTCCCCCTATCACTGTTGCCTTTTGCTTTCCTTCTTTCTTGGGCTACTTCCAGTGTCTCAGCAGACAGCCATCTTGCCTTCTTGGTTTTCTTTTTCTTTGGGATGTTTTTTGTTGCCACCTCTTGGACAATGTTGCGAACTTCTGTCCATAGTTCTTCTGGGACCCTATCTACTAAGTCTAGTCCCTTAAATCTGTTCTTCACTTCCACTGCATATTCATTAGGAATATTAGTGAGCTCATATCTAACTGATCTGTGGGTCTTCCCTATTCTCTTTAGTTTGATTCTAAATTGTGCAATAAGAAGTTCGTGATCCGAACTACAGTCTGCTCCAGGTCTTGTTTTTACTGTCTGTATAGATGTCCGCCACCTTTGGCTGCAAAGGATGTAGTCAATCTGATTTCGGTGTCGGCCATCTGGTGAAGTCCATGTATAAAGCCGTCTTTTTGGTTGTTGGAAGAGAGTGTTTGTTATGCACAGTGAGTTGTCCTGGCAGAATTCTATCAGCCTATGTCCCGCTTCATTTTGTTCTCCTAGACCATGCTTACCTGTAATTCCAGATGTCATTTGACTGCCCACCTTAGCGTTCCAGTCTCCTGTAACGAAAATAACATCTCTTTTTGGTGTATTATCCAGTAGGTGCTGCAGATCCTCATAGAACTGATCTACTTCTGCTTCTTCAGCATCTGTGGTTGGGGCATATATTTGGATCACTGTGATGTTAAATGGCTTACCCTGAATTCGAATTGAGATCATTCTATCATTTTTTGGATTGTATCCAAGCACTGCTTTAGCCACTTTATTATTAATTATGAAGGCTACTCCATTTCTTCTGTGATCCTCTTGTCCACAGTAGTAGATCTGGTGGTGATCTGATGTGAAGTGGCCCATTCCAGTCCATTTCAGTTCACTGACACCCAATATATCTATATTTAATCTTGACATCTTGCCAATAACCACGTCCAATTTGCCCTGGCTCATAGATCTTACATTCCAGGTTCCTATGGTGTGTTGACCTTTAGAACATCGGATTTGTCGTTCACCACCAGCACCGTCGGCCGCTAGCCGTCCTTTCGGCTTTGAGCTAGCTGCGTCATCACGTCTGGGGCTAGTTGAACTCATCCTCTGTTCCTCCCCAGTAGCATTTTGACCATCTTCCGACCTGGGGGTCCCATCTTCCGATGGTATACCGACATATCTCTGGTTGACTGATCCATTTAGTTTTCACGGCAAGAGTACTGGGGTGGGTTGCCATGACCTTCCCCAGGGATCGTATTTAGTCTGACCTCTCTGCCATGACCGTCCCGTCTTGGGTGTCCCTTCATGGTTTAGCTCATGGCATCCTTGAGGTGCTCAAGCTCCAGCACCACGACAAGGTAACGATCTCCTTTGCTGGAGTTAAAGGTGATAACCAACACTTTATACTTCACCCAGAAACTAATTGGCAGCCAGTGAAGAGATTTTAAAACTGGTGTAATGTGGTCACCCCTAGGTGTGCTGGTGACCATTTTAAGAATGCTGTCAGACAAACTAGGGGTGTAGCCCAATGCATTTCAGAGCAGTAGGAACCTTCTTTAGAGACAATCCTTGAGGGTTACAATCAACCATGCAAACAAAGATCTACCAAACTATTTCAATGGATAAAACTCTTTAAAAATGCAAACATTAATACAAATGGAAAGGAAAACATTTTAAGAAAATATGCTTTTGTTGCTCTTTCCATCCATTTGTATTAATATGTGCATTTTAAAATTGCTTAAAATGATTTTATTCTATAAATAGTTATACATGTACCTTTGAGAACTAGGGCTCATCTACACCAAGCAGGAACTTCCACTATGAAAGCGGTATGAAAGCGGTATATAGAAGGCAGGAGCCACACCACGGCTTTATAGCGGTATTGAAGTGCACTGACAACTGTTGGGACCCATTGACACATAGCATATACCACTTTCATACTGCAATATCCTGCTTGGTGTAGATCAGGCCCTAGTTTCTCTTTTTTGCATTCTTTTGGGTTTAGTGCCTCTGTTTTGGATTTTGGGTTTTGTTCTTTTTTCGTTTTTTCCTAACCTTCTCTATCACCGTCATCATTCTCTGACCTTTGCACTTTATTGACCTCTGAGCCGTCTGTCTCCTCTACATCTTTTGATGCCATGGGCCAATTTGCTTTAATGTTGCGGTAAGTCTGGACAGGCAAAGGGGTCACAGCCCTGCTTGTCGCCATTGGCTTATTTACTCTGATGTCATAGTGGATACACAGCTTTGGCTTCTCAGTTTTGAAAAGGAGACCTTGGAATTAGAATTCTAAGGCCAATGAGCAATTTTCCCTAAGAGGATTTTCAGATGGGAGGAAATCATGTTTCCTTACCATGGCTCTCTTCTTGCTTCTCTTCCGCGTTTGAAATGAGCAGAATTTCATGGAGAAGAGAGCAGCGATCACGTTGCCTGTACATTTCAATGGGACAGCACCCTCTAGTGGGCATTTTATAGCACAATGGCAGGAAATCCTGACAAACTCGACATATCTCAGAAGAGTTGGGTTTTCTGAGGTTTATTTTGCGATGCTAAAACTGAGAACAGGAGCGAGAGATGTGCAGGAGGCGGACGGCATCGTTAAAATGCACCTCAAACATCTCTGAGTATCCAGTAAGAAGCGTGCTATAAATCACTCATTTAAAGAAGCCATGAGTTAAATCACACGAGTATTACAGATGATCCCTGTTGCTATGTTTTGTCATTGTTACACGAATGATTGGAAAATGCTTTATTTTATTATGTAATTTTGTTCTGATGTTGCTGTGAGCTGCTTTGATTGAGCATGGTTTGATCTTGGAAAAGCAGCATACAAATAAATATGCTGGCCGGGGAATGCTGGCAGTTGTAGGATTTTTTTCTGTCTGAACAGGCATAGAATCCCAACCTTAATCGCTTAAGTCTGGCCTAATTGTCAAACCAATGACAATTAAAAGAATGTAGGTTTGACTGGATTTTAAATTGCTCCAGTACTTTTTGGAATCTCTGAGCTAGTTTCTTCACCCCATGCCTTCCTGTCTTCAGAACAGTGGGATATAATCTGGCTGCATGATGTGAATGTTCATCATTTGAGTTTGCAATAAGACAGCCAAGGACTTTCCATGCCCCTTGTGCGGGGAAATGCGGTCTTTAACCATCATCTGATTTAACTAAATAAATGACAGGCATAACAGAAAATGGAAAGAATTGAATCCACTGCTCCAGAAGCTGCTGCTTAAGATGGAGTAAAGAAAGAAAGAAATAGTACATCAGTGGAACTAGACCTTTCACTTATGTCAGGTAAACATACATAGGAATTACGTGAATGTGGTGGTGGGTTGCCCCCTTTAAAGGTCCCTCTTGTTCATTCAGTATAACCCTTCCAGCCCGAAATAGCAACCGAAGGTGTTGCAAACCAGACCCCTTGCTACTATAATGAGACTTGTCTCCTGCTCATTCTAGTGTTTAAAGCATCAAAGATTAAGCTTATGTGTACGTGCGTGCGTGCGTTCTGCGTGTGTGTAAGGAGAAGAAGAAAGGATACCGTCCCTTCTCACTAGGCAGGGGGTGAAAGGCTGTCATGATGATGCAGTTTGCACTTTTAAAACCTCAAGATGCCTTTCAGTCTCAGGAAGTCCTCTTGCCCCCTTAGGAGAGTCATTTTTCTACCTGTCAGGATGAAAATGCCAGGATTAGGGAGCTCAGACATTGCCTACCCGCGCCGATCAGGCTCAGGATGAGTGAACGTGAGTGCTCTTCTTGACATGGCTGCTGTTTAATTCCTGCCCGTTGCATCTCTCTGTAGCGTGGGAAAGAATGTGGTCCTTTCTCCCCTTTTTTACTTGCTAGCTGCACCCACAAGCATCCGTTCATGGGGACAGGGGGGGTGCAGCTGCCTCCCCACCACCCTGGACTTGCAATTGCACCCTTGTCTTGCAATTGGAGGGGAAGGAAGGAAAGGAAAGGAACCTCTCGTGCAAGCACTGAGTCATTACTGACTCTTGGAGGGACGCCAGCTTTCGCTGACATTTTCTTGGCAGGCCTTATAGCGGGGTGGTTTGCTGTTGCCTTCCCTGGCCGTTATTACCTTTCCCCCACCTAACTGGGTTCTCATTTTACCGACCTCGGGAGGATGGAAGGCTGAGTCGACTCGAGCCAGCTGCCTGAAACCAGCTTCTGCTGGGATCGAACTCAGGCCGTGGGGAGAGTTTCAGCTGCAGAAACTGCTGCTTTACTGCTCTGCGCCACACGAGGCTCATACTTGGAGGGGAGTGACATATATTTAACCCTTTACTCCTGGAAATTCTTCAGTCAGCCCCTGCTTTGCAGTTATTTCTCTGACTGTGGATCAGCCATGGTATGTCAACCTAGCACTATAAATAAATTAGTGCACTAATTGACCATAGGAATTCCTTTCTCCTTATCTGTGGCACTCATAAATGTTTTGCTTTTATATATGTTTTGTAGTGACTGGCCATTGAAGAAGACTTCCGAGTCAAAACATGTCTGGCCAAACCAATCAAGCTTGTGAAACACTTTTTTAAAACTGTATTTTTAAATGTGTAATGTATTACATATTGTAAGTGCTCTATAGTCTTGATTGTTTATTTCATCTTATTTTACTATAAAATTGTGTTGAAATCCATCACCTTAACCTCTTTGGTTTTCTAGTATACTGTCTATGGTTAAGGCCAACACCTGTTTTTTGTGCAAGGTTACTTTTTGCCCTTCTGAAATGTAGGGGCTTTTGAGGGTGGGGGCAAGGGAAGGGATTCACAGAAATACTGGTTAAGGGCCGGGACAAATCACAGGACAGCTTTAAAGACACCTCTCCCCCACTTGCCTTAGGATTTACCTTTCTATCAAGGATCACAAACCCCTCTGTGAGTGGAATTCTGTGCGACAATGTAAAAAGATTGTAGGTTGGATCCAAATTTTGCCATACTTAGAATAGGCCCATCAAAACCAATAGGAAGTAAGTTAGAGAGGATTTCAATGGGACTACTTCAAGTATGACTAAATCTGGATCCAATCTTATGTGTGTAAACTCCTAGAACTGGATCACTGATGCCCTACTTCACCACAAAGCACATAATACATTTTGGTTTTGGAAGCATTTTTCTCCCTCTCCCATAATGAACCCGGGTTATCCCATGAAGCTGACTGGTGGGAGATTCAAGACAGGTAAAAGGAAGGACTTCTAAACACAGTACATAGTTAAATTATGGAATTCACTACCATAAGATGTAGTGATGGCCACTAATGTGGGTGGCTTTAAAAGGTGGTTGGATAAATTCCTGGAGGAGAAGGCTATCAATGGCTACTAGTTCTGATGGCTAAATGCAACCTCCAGTATCCAAGGCAGAAAGCCTATATGCACCAGTTGCTGGGGAACATGGGTGGGAGAGTGCTGTTACACCATGTCTTGCTTTGTCGGTCCCTGACCGATGGCTGGTTGGCCACTGTGTGAACAGAGTGCTGGACTGGATGGACCCTTGGTCTGTTCCAGCAAGGCTCTTCTTATGTTCTCCTGTCCTAAGCAAATGTGAATGAGAAGAACTTGCTTTGAAAAGTCTCCCATTCCCACATATGGCTTGTTGTAGTTCAAATCCAGATGACGTTTTGCTTGGCCCTGGCTTCTCTATATGGCTTTCACTTTGCTATACACCAGTGTGTGCTTTTCAAGTCCGTTGGAAGAATGGGTAAGATGAGAACTGAAAAGCACTCTGCCAAATGAGGGTCTTACTCAAGAAAGTGGATAATAATTGATAATAGTGCTTCTTAACCTGGGATGCCGCCTTCCAGGGTTTGATGGAGCATGTTGTGTAGGCTTGTCTGTCAGGTCACATCAAACTACAGAAGTGGCCTGCAGCGCTGGCATCCATGACTCCCAGTCAATTGCCAGTAGAGTGGAAGGCAATAGCTGACCATCGCTTTGGATTTCACGCTAGTCTGTCACAGAAATCTCATGTGACAGCTTGATGTGCCTGGGAATGTGCTCTGATAGAGCCTTATATTCTTGAGAGGGCTGGCCAGCCCAGTTGCACTGCCAATCTGTGCTGGATACTGTGTTGCTCATTACAATGCCATAATACCGAACTAGTTTCGATTGAGTTACACTTAAGAACATAAAAAGAGCCATGTTGTATCAGATAGTCCATCTAGTCCAGCATTCTGTTCACACAGTGGCCACAAGCAGGGCATGAGTGCAACAGCACCCTGCTGCCCAAGTTTGTTCGTTTATTACATTTCTATTCCACCTTTCTTCCATCATGGAACTCAAGGTGGCTAGATGTGGTTCCCATGTGTAGGGTGACCATATGGAAAGGAGGACAGGTCTCCTGTATAGAAAAGAGAATTTCAGCAGGTGTCATTTGTGTGCATGCAGCACCTGGTGAAATTCCTTCTTCATCACAACAGTTAAAGCTGCAGGAGCCCTGCCCTCTTTTGTATCTGGTCACTCTAGTATAGCTCCTGCAGTTTTAACTGTTGTGATGAAGAGGGAATTCCACCAGGTGCTGCCTGCATACAAATGACACCTGCTGAAATTCCCTTTTCTATACAACTATTAAAGATACAGGAGCCCTGTCCGCCTTTTCATATGGTCACCATATCCATGTGGTCTCTTCTCCAACCAGACTCAGACCTGCTTATTGCCTCTAATACTGGAGGTAGTATAACCCCCACATGAGTACAACTGAATCTGAAGCGAGGTCCCCCCACCCCAAAACAGATCAGCCCTTGTGGGTTCCTGGGTGTCTACTATGTGGCTGCACAGCAGGCGTCCAGGAAAGCAGGCTCAAGGTCAACTGGGAGTCCCTTAGACTCCTTGCTTGCCCTCCCCACTCCCTTCTTCCATCCCTCCCCACTCCACCCTGAACTGGGAGCTGCTACCTGCAGGACAAGTTTGCCATTCATCCTCCATTAAAGCCATGATTTAAAAGTAAGGAGCTCTGTTATTTTCATAGATCTGTGGCCAGAAACTATGGAAATGGTCCTTTATGGCCACATATTTTGCAACTGTAGAGCTATGAAAAGAAAGAGTGAGTGAGTGACGGGAGTCCAAATAACTTATAGTCGGTCTCGTACCAGCTTTCTCGCATGGGCTGGGGAGTGGCCCACCAGCACCCTGAATTGGCCTGAGGCACCCTGACCTGATCTGATCTGCTTCACCTCGGGGTGCCTCAGGCTGACCTGGTAGTGCCTTGTATTTGGGCTAAGGCGGGCCAAATTGGCTCACTTCAGCTTGGATTTGGGGGTTTCGGCCTGAGGCAATGCACAACACTAGATTTCATTTTGATTGCATGCATCTTTACTCAGAAGTAAGGCATCCTCTATGCAAGCTTGTTACTCAGCCTCCACTCCCCACCCCTGCTCTACAAATATACATTTTTTGAATCTGGCCGAAGTTCAGCTAAAATCATGCTATTCCCAATTTTTTTTTTTAAAAAAAAATCCCTGCCTCTCTAGTGATCAAGAACAGAGTTGCTTTAAAAATAACTGATTCCATATGGTAATAATAACACTTATAATGGATTTTGGGGCTCAGTGGCTTCAGTTTTCCTCCCACCTGGAGTAGTTCCTTCTAAAGCATGAAAGAAATACTTTCTGCCCTCGTATGCTACAGCTCATAAAAACAGCACTATCATTATCCACTCCAGATTGATGAGCTTTTTTAGAATGCAGAAGTTTTACATTTTTTTATTATTATTTCAGGCGGCAATAAGTTATGCGCCTTAAAACCAGCTAAACATGTCCCCATAGGCGAAGATGTCAGCCGAAAAGAAGACATCATTTCGTCTGGTACTTCTTCTTCCAGTAAGCACTTTAACACCTAATCACAAAGATAATGTTTGCGGGGTGCTGGGGGTGGAATTTCCCCTCCAACACAGCAGGCGTGTAAAAAGATGTTATCGCTGAAGCAGGACAGGAGCGGCACAGGATGCATTTCAAAGAGCGGATTCATCTTGCAAGTTTTAAAACATGTACGGTTTTAAAGAAAAAGAAAAAGAAAAGAAACCTCTTAGGGAGAGGCTTCAGGATGTCTGCTGAGAAAATGAAGGGGCTGGTTTGTAATGAGGATTTTTGCACTGGAACGAACGTGGATGGAGAAAATGGCAAATTTCTCGCACATAGGAAAGATTGGCTGAAACTCTGCTAGAGCTGTTTGAGTTTGCGGAACGACACCGCCAGAGATTGTCCAGTGTGTCAAGTTCTGGGCAGATACATTTTTAAGGACCGTGACCAATTAGAATGGGTTTAGAGGTGGGAAGCCAAGATGGTCAGGGATACGAGGACTGGTTCCTATGAGAAAAAGTTGCAGGGCTGGGGAAGGTTAAATCTGGATAAAGAAGACTGAGGGCTCATCTACACCAAGCAGGATATTCCACTATGAAAGTGGTATATAAAAGGCAGGAGCCACACTACTCCTTTATAGAGGTATTGAAGTGCCAACTGTTGGGGCCTGTGACACATCTATACCAAGCAAGATATAAAACTATGAAAGTGGTATGAAAGCAGTATACGGTATGTGTCAATGGGCCCCAACAGTTGTCAGTGCACTTCAATACCACTATAAAGCAGTAGTGTGGCTCCTGCCTTTTACATACCGCTTTCATACCACTTTCATAGTGGAATATCTGCTTGGTGTAGCTGAGCCCTGAGAAAGGGTATGATGCACTCTTCAAATGCCCGAAGGGCTGACACAGGGTGAAGAAGTCCTCTTCTCCATAATCCCAGTCGTAGGACTAGATCTAATGGGTCTGAGTTACAAAAGGGAAAGCTTTGAGTAAGCCTAAAGAGAAACCTCTTGGTGGTGAGATTAATCTGATGATGAAAACAATTGCTCAGAGTAGGGGTCCGCAACACAGCGCCTGTGGGTGCCATGACACCCAAGGGGATCTCCAACGAGCTCTCCCCTCCCTGCCTTCCCAAAAAGTTTTAAAGAAATCCTGGAGAAATGTTAGGGCAGCCATCTTTCTGTCCCTTTATAGTCTCTACCCTGGAACTTTCTCTGCCCTCTACCCCATAGCTTTTCCTCACTCCATCCCAACTTCTAGCCTCACCGTTTCACCTTCATCTTTAGCTCACTGTTTCTCCTGCTCGTAACATCAACCCTTGCTCTTTCTTTACCCCCTTGTTTTGCTGTTTCTTCCCTCGCCCAGCCTCTAGCCTTGCTCTTTCTCCCCTTTACCCCTTTGCCATGCCATTTCCCCTCCCTCCCAGCCTCTAGCCTTGCTCTTTCTCCCCTTTACCCCTTTGCCATGCCATTTCCCCTCCCTCCCTCCCACTAGCCTTGCTCTTTCTCCCCTTTACCCCTTTGCCATGCCATTTCCCCTCCCTCCCAGCCTCTAGCCTTGCTCTTTCTCCCCTTTACCCCTTTGCCATGCCATTTCCCCTCCCTCCCAGCCTCTAGCCTTGCTCTTTCTCCCCTTTACCCCTTTGCCATACCATTTCCCCTTCCTCCCAGACTCTAGCCTTGCTCTTTCTCCCCTTTACCCCTTTGCCATGCCATTTCCCCTCCCTCCCAGCCTCTAGCCTTGCTCTTTCTCCCCTTTACCCCTTTGCCATGCCATTTCCCCTCCCTCCCAGCCTCTAGCCTTGCTCTTTCTCCCCTTTACCCCTTTGCCATGCCATTTCCCCTCCCTCCCAGCCTCTAGCCTTGCTCTTTTTCTCCTTTACCCCTTTGCCATGCCATTTCCCCTCCCTCCCAGCCTCTAGCCTTGCTCTTTCTCCCCTTTACCCCTTTGCCATGCCATTTCCCCTCCCTCCCAGCCTCTAGCCTTGCTCTTTCTCCCCTTTACCCCTTTGCCATGCTATTTCCCCTCCCTCCCACTAGCCTTGCTCTTTCTCCCCTTTACCCCTTTGCCATGCCATTTCCCCTCCCTCCCAGCCTCTAGCCTTGCTCTTTCTCCCCTTTACCCCTTTGCCATGCCATTTCCCCTCCCTCCCACTAGCCTTGCTCTTTCTCCCCTTTACCCCTTTGCCATGCCATTTCCCCTCCCTCCCAGCCTCTAGCCTTGCTCTTTTTCTCCTTTACCCCTTTGCCATGGCATTTCCCCTCCCTCCCACCCTCTAGCCTTGCTCTTTCTCCCCTTTACCCCTTTGCCATGCTATTTCCCCTCCTCCCACTAGCCTTGCTCTTTCTCCTCTTTACCCCTTTGCCAAGGCATTTCCCCTCCCTCCCAGCCTCTAGCCTTGCTCCTTCTTTCCTTTACCCCTTTGCCATGCCATTTCCCCTCCTTCCCACCCTCTAGCCTTGCTCTTTCTCTACCCCTTTGCCTTGCTGTTTCCTTTCTTCTCAGCCTCTAGTGATGCTATTTCTTTCCCTACCCCTTTGCCTTGCTGTTTCTTTCTTCTCAGCATCTAGCCTTGCTTTTTCTCTCCCTTCTACCCCTTTGCTTTGCTATTTCCCTCCTCCCTCCCATCCTCCAACTGTGTTCTTCCCCACTCCTTCTGGGCTCACTTTTGACTAGCCGGTTTCCCATGGCAGCCATTATGTGCCTAGCCACATCTTCTGTGGGAGCCATTTTGTGGTGGTGCCAATGGCATTTTCTCATATTCCCAAATGTGCAAATTCCCTAGAGGGCTGGTGGGCTCTCGCTCACGGGAGATCTTCAAGTGGAGTCTAGACAACCATTTATTCGGTAAATACATTATTTACCTTCTGCAAAAAGGTAAAATAACAAATAAAACCCGACCCCATTCCCCACCCCCGATGGGCACGGACAAAATGCATTATTTCTGAAGGTGAAAGGAAGTGCTTTTTCCACTTGTGTAATTGTTGCTACTCCACTACACCATAGTGCCACCTAGAGGTTATGTAGCAAAAAAATAGGGAAGGAAACACTCTTCGTGTAGTGCTCATATTTCAATTCTACGATGAACTGAAATTTGCAGAAGAGCACAACTGTGCTCCTTCTCCCTCGTTGAAAAAAATGGCAGCTGTGATGTCCTTCTGGGATGTCACGTGGCTGTCTAGACACTGTGGGAGGATCATGGAAGCATCAGCATCCAGCAGTGGGTTGGGCTAGATCAGGGATGAAGAATGACTTTTAACCTGAGGGATGAATTCCCTTTCATCAGTATTATTATTATTTATTTATTTATTTATTTATTATTTATTTATTTATTTATTTATTTATATAGCACCATCAATGTACATTTGGTCTAAATACCAAAAATATCAGCCTATTTTAACTTAAAGCTTTTACTGCCTGTAACTAAGGTTTAGGAGAGGCAGTTTAACTTTTTAGAATGGGGAAAAACCTGCATGAAAGCCAGGAAACCACTAACCCTGGAGGGCTGGATCTGGCCCCTGGATCTGGAGATCTCCATCTCAACCCCTTCCAAATTTATGATTCTTCTGTCTAACCTTACCAGAGAGAGCTTAGAGGTGCCATTTCAGATCTTGGGTGGGGGCAATGATATGCTTAACATCTTTAGGACAGTGAACTGTGCTTGGTTTAAACATACATTTTAAAACAGCTCAGAACTATACAGTACATGTCTTTTCAGAAGCCATTACTGCTTCAGTCAACTGCCTCAGCTACCTAGGGAGGTTGTGGGCTCTCCCACACTAGAGGCATTCAAGAGGCAGCTGGACAACCATCTCTCAGGGATGCTTTAGGGTGGATTCCTGCATTGAGCAGGGGGTTGGACTCGATGGCCTTGTAGGCCCCTTCCAACTCTGCTATTCTATGATTCTATGACTTACTGCTATGTACACGAATGAAATCTGCAGCTGTGCAGAACCGTTCTATGGTCCTTGGGAGACTGTTCCAGGGATCATAGGATACGTCAGATGTTCCCTCTTGGGGCTGTAGACACTCCTACGACCTCTGGTGGGACAATGTGACATTGGGCAGTTCCCTCTCCCCCTTGTAGCTGTGTCAGAGAGGAGGAAAATAAAGGAGGGAGGCTGTAGGTCAGTGGGGGAGGCCCCGCTTTGTGTGCAGAAGGTCCCAGGTTCAATGCCCAGCTTCTCTAGGTAGGGCTAGGAAAGGATCCTATCTGAAACCCTGGAGAGCCATTGCTACCATTCAATTGACAATATTGGGCAAGATGGACCTGTGATCTGACTCAGTGTAAGGCAGCTTCCTATGTCCTCCTGAATCATAGAATCATAGAATAGTGGAGTTGGAAGGGCCGTATAAGGCTATCGAGTCCAACCCCCTGTGGCAGCTGCTCATCTAAAGTCACAACAATGACTTTGGAAGACCTTGGCGATGTCAAAGAGGGAGTGGGGCAGGGTGGGGGAGGAGAGAGGAAGGGAAAGGCCAAGGTCTGCAGGATCTTATGGCCTCTCTGTTACTGTCCCCTCCTCCTCCTCCTCCTCCTGAAGCATAGGGGGATTCCACACGTCGTACTGAGGGCGCTTCCATGCACCCCCAGTGCGCCCCCAAAGCGATCGTGTAGCTTGCCTGTTCGATGGGACGAGGAAGAGGCGTCCTTGCCGCCGTCACCCACCTACCTCCTCGCCGGCCGACCCGGCCGGCAAGGAGGTAGGTGGGTGGCGGCGGCGGCGGCAAGGACGCTTCTTCCTCGTCTCTTCCCAGGCAAGCTGCACGATCGCTTTGGGGGCGCACTGGGGGCGCATGGAAGCGCCCTCAGTATGATGTGTGGAATCCCTCACCTCCATCCCTCCTTCTGCCCTGCCTGGCTCTTGTTGGCAGGGCATAGGATAGACAGAGGGCTCTGATTTTTAAATCTATTTTTTATCGATCCATACAAGGGAAAAAGAACAACGCCAAAATGCAGGCACATGAAATAATGTGATCTAACAATGACAATAGGGACATTGATTCAACTCAATTGTGATACACAGTAATTAAGAAATAGGGACCATAAACCATCAGAGCATTCCGTGTTTCGCCTGGCCTCTCTTATTCTCACGCACTCAGTGCGTTTTGCCATTTCAGCCCTTCCCCGCCCCCCTGCAGCAATACTCCAGCCAGTCTGCTGCAGAAGGTATTTTAGAGTGATGACATCTGTTAGCCACTGATATTTAGCTCCTGTTAGGCAATTGCAGATTATTTCAAAATTGGCATTGCTCAGGCTATCACTTCAATGCCCAAACAAGCACTGATAGTAATAGGATTAAAGGGGATAAGGTTAGATGTAATTACATAGAATTCATGGAACACATGGATAAAATCAGCTGTATGATTATTGAATTTCCATCATTTCTTTTTTGGATGTTTATAGATTTTATTTAGTTTGTGGGGTTACAGACCAAAAATGAAGTGTTGTATAATGGTTTTTGATTTTATTAATACAGGCAGATACAGATGCCTCCATTTTAAAATAGATTTTAACTATCTATACTCTAAAATGGTAAATCTTACAATCCTCCCCACCATGGCCACCTAAAGTAATTTCCAGTGGCATCTTTTAAGGCTGCAGTTGTATAGCTCAGTCTTCCCCAACCTGGTGCATTCCAGATGTTTTGGATTACAACTCCCAGCACTCCTGACCATTGATCATGCTGGCTGGAGCTGATGGGAGTTGCAGTCCAAGACCCCTGGATGGCACTAGGTTGGGGAAGCCTGCTATAGCTACTATATGTACCTGAAAGTAAAGCTCAAAGAACCCAATGGGACTTACTTCTGAGCCTACATGTCTAGGATTTAAGAGATGATATATTTTTGACAAGAGAGTGAAGTTCTCTCAGTTTCAAAATCACACACTTTCCTTTCTTGGGGTGAACTCTGAAGACCCCATTCTGCAAAATTGTAAAGAACGGTAGAGCCTCATTAAAAGCTTGGAAGAGCAAAGGGAGAGGCAGGCCCAGAACTGGTGTTTGAAAGTAGTGATTTGTTATAAGAAAATTGCCCAGTGTAAATTGCCTGTCGTTCAAAGGTTTTCCTTGAGCAGTTCTAGGGTGACCATATGAAAAGGAGGACAGGGCTCTTGTATCTTTAACGGTTGTATTGAAAAGGAAATTTTAGCAGGTGTCATTTGTATATATGGGGAACGTGGTGAAATTCCCTCTTCAACACAACAGTTAAAGCTGCAGGTGCCCTGCCCTCTTTTAAATCTGGTCACTCTAGTATAGCTCCTGCAGCTTTAACTGTTGTGATGAAGCTGGAATTTCCCCAGGTTCTCCATATATACAAATGACACCTGCTGAAATTCCCTTTTCTATGCAACTGTTAAAGATACAGGCTGCTTGGGAAGGCTGCTGTGCTTGCTGTCTCCACCTATGCTCAATGTACATACTTGTAAATTAGGGTGACCATATGAAAAGGAGGACAGGGCTCCTGTATCTTTAACAGTTGCATAGAAAAGGGAATTTCAGCAGGTGTCATTTGTATATATGGGGAACCTGGAGAAATTTCCTCTTCATCACAACAGTTAAAGCTGCAGGAGCTATACTAGAGTGACCAGATTTAAAAGAAGGCAGGGCACCTGCAGCTTTAACTGTTGTGATGAAGAGGAAATTTCTCCAGGTTCCCTATATATACAAATGACACCTGATGAAATTTCCTTTTCAATACAACTGTTAAAGATACAGGAGCCCTGTCCTCCTTTTCAGATGGTCACCCTATTGTAAATAAACTCAAATATTACAGAAGTACCATGAGATTGCAGTGAACTCTCCTTCCCAAAAGAAACATAACTCAGGTAAGTGCTGGCCTTGGAATGTCTCACAAGTTGGGGAAGAGGGGAGGGTGAAACATGTGTGGACAACCTGTGGGCTGTGCCTCACTACCATGTCTGCCCAAGCTGCCAGATTCTCCCCCACCCCTATGTATCACTGCTGTGCGGCCACAATTGAACTGGGCCACAATTGAACTGTGCGGCCACAAATGAACTCTGACGCCATGTTTCTCGCCTGCCCAAGGGCCTCTACTTCCCTTGCTCGGCTTCGTCCATTCTCTTCTGCTGCCCCTTACGCCTGGAACGCTCTTCCAGAACATTTGAGAACTACAAGTTCAACCGCAGCTTTTAAAGCTCAGCTAAAAACTTTTCTTTTTCCTAAAGCTTTTAAAACTTGATGTTGTGCAGACTTCTACTGTTACTTTCTACTGTTAGTTTTACCCTACCCTGTACCTGTTGGCATTCTCTTCCCCTCCTTATTGTTTTACTATGATTTTATTAGATTGTAAGCCTATGCGGCAGGGCCTTGCTATTTACTGTTTTACTCTGTACAGCACCATGTACACTGATGGTGCTATATAAATAAATAATAATAATAATAATAATAATAATAATAATAATAATAATAATAATGGGAGAGAGTCTGTGAGCCTGCTGGGGGAAAGGGCAAATGGGGAGAGTGAATTTTCTGCGCATTCCTGCTGTTTGGCAGGCTGTTGGGAGAGGGATTCATGGGAAAAGGTAAGTCAAAGGAAAATTATTCTGCTGGGGAAACACACACACAAAAGGGGTGTGTCCATCCATGGCTCTTTCTACACCTAAGGGTTATCCCAGGGAAACGGAGGGATCATCCCTGCCTGCTCCTGGGATCCCCTGTGTGGCATTTGGATGCACAGGAACGATCCTGGGATATTTATTTATTTAATTATTTATTTATTGCATTTCCATACCGCCCAATAGCTGAAGTTCTCTGGGCGGTTCACAAAATGAAGACAATTCAAAACAAAAGAACAGTATGAAACCATAATATAAAATACAATATAAAAGCACAGCCAAGATAAAAACAGCAGCAATGCAAAAATACAAATTTAAAATACAAATTTAAAACAGCAAGGTTAAAATTAATTTATAGACTGTTAAAATACTGGGAGAATAAAAAGGTCTTCACCTGGCATCTGAAAGAATATGATGTAGATGTCAAGTGAACCTCTTTAGGTGTAGACATGATGTAGACATGCCCCATGTATGTGTGTGTGTGTGTGTGTGTGTGTGTGTGTGTGTGCGTGCGCACTGGTGTGTTGTATGTGCATGTAGGAAGGATGTGTGGTATGTGCATGTGTGTGCATACCCCCATGCAGCTGTCAGGGGCAAGACAGGCCCATCTCTGCTCTAATAGTATGATCCCAACCAATCAGGGATCACATAGATTCGTAGGCAAAAGGCTCTTTCCTCTGATTGGACCCATGAATCATCTTAGAGGCTGTAGCATCATAGAAGCTAAGCAGTGATAGAGCCTGTTCAGTACATCTCCTTAAGTCCCCCCCCCCCCCATATCAGTGTAAGACCCTTTTCTTTCCTAGAACAGACAAGGCTGAGCTGTGGCTGCTGAAGGGAATTCATTGGTCCCTGCTGAACTTTTCTAAATGGTGTGAGGCTGGTTTTATTGTGACTGGTTTTATTTTATGGAGTGATAGTTTAATTATGTTTTTATGAAGCGTCGGCCACCTTAAGCATGTCGAGAGGTGGAGGGATATTAGTAATTAGATCAACAGGAATTGATCGTGCTGGCTGTGGATGATAGGGATTGCAGTCCAACAGGTCCAGAGGGCACCTGGTCAGGGAAGGCTGAATTAGATCAATCAATCAGGGCATGAATGATGGGAGACAACTGGAAACCCACACTCCCCAAGTAAGCTCTTGTGACTTTTCTTACGAAAGGGGCAAGTTTCCACAAGCCCAGAAGTCTACAACATTTCCAGACCCAGCAGCCACCTGTAATGGCAACCTGTAGCATGTAGGTTACACTTTTGTCCATTGGAGGATGGTGGCTCTGATGTCAGCGGGGCCATGAGGCCATTCTGGATTTCAGTCAGCACCTTGGATAGCTCCTTTAGAGTTGTTACTGGGGCCAGATCTACATCAAGCAAGATATGACACTTTGGAAATGTTATGAAAACTGTATATGGAGTGTGTCCTGGGACCCAACAGTTGTCACTACTGTTATAAACCTCAATAGTGTAGATCTTGCCTAAACCATGTGGACTGGTCGATTTGGTATTGTTGATCTTTGGTATGGTTAGTTTCCCCCCCCCCCCCCAGCACAGTAATATGATATTCTCTTTTATTGTTTAGATGTGTGCTTTCAAACTACACAGATTAAAAAAAAACTTTCTTATTAGGTTTTGTCATTTTCTTTTTTTAAAAATTCCCTTCGGTTGATTTTTTAATTAATATTTATTCATCCTATTAGAGTGAATACAGAGGCCTTCTTCAGGGATAGTGTGACACATGCTCTGTAGCGTCGCTCTCCCTGTCCCTCCTGCCTCAGATAGATTAGAATGTTGAAAATAAAATGGCCGCCTGCTTCCTCTAGCACAGACATTTCCTCAGTGGAATCATCAGTGTCTTGAAAGTGCCAGCACATGCTCTGGTTGTACATCTGCAACAAATAGTGCCTCTTTTTCTTATCAGTCGTGCTGCTACATGCAAGATGTGTGTGAGAGAAAAATATTGGGCAGACCCTGCATTTGATACGGCTATAGCACAGCGTTCCACATCCTGCTGTCCTCCAGATGTTTGAAATTACAAGTCCCAGCATTCCTGACCATGGGACATACTGACTTGCAATGATGGGAGTTGTAGTCCAACACCTTTGGAGGGCACCAGGTTGGGGAAGGGCTGCTCTAAACAAAAACAAAAAAAGTTGTTTGTCATCAGTTTTCCACAACCCCACAGTCACCTCTGCATATCCTATTCTCCATCCTGTCCTCGTGGTTTATCTGGTTTGGGAGAATGAGAATTTCACTGGCACTGTTTCTGCCTCCTTAGGGAGGATGTGGCATTAAGGCTTGTGAGCCTTAACTCCCAATTTCCCTGCTTTTTGGTGCTCAGTTGAAAACTGTAGTAGGTTTTTTGTTTAATGAATATTTATTATCAACAGTAAGCTCAACCCAGTCATTTCATTACTATTTTGCTAAGGTTTGTGAGATGTGTGCTGTTTCGTTTGGTCTGTTCATTTGCATCTCAGCAGCCTGAGAAGAAGGCAACAAGTGATTCAGCACAAGGACAGAAGGAGAGACAGAGTAGAGGAGGTGAAGCAGGCATGTTTAACAATAATAATGATCAAAAATTATTATTGTTATTGATAATAAATTATAACTCATGTTGATAATTCCTCGCTCTTAATTGATCGGGATGAGGACCATGGCGCATGGCGCATAAAGAAGGGGCTTCACTCGTCCTTCCAGTCCCTCATGCTAAAGTCATGGTTCACACGACGTACTAAGCCATAATGTTTAGCTCAAAATGTTTAACCATCCCTTTATGACCTGATCCCAGTTGTCTGGAATTTCCGATGTGACTGATTCAGGAAGCATTGCCTGCATTTTCAAACAAACATTTCTTGCCCTCACTGACATCACCTCATAGCCAAATCTGATTGCTCACATATAGCAGGAGCACGAGAGAAAAAAAATAATCTAGGGTGGAGGCAAAGAGGGGCAAAGTATATTTCTGGGGCGGGGGAAGAGATGTGTCCCTTATGTTAAGATCTCAGAAAGAAAAATAATGGCATATTTCAGATTAAAACTTACATCCTAAAGTTATTATTTCTCAAATAACTGGGGGAAAGGTTAGGGGAAATTAATTTTAATTTTGAAAAATGTTAATTGTTGGTTAGAAATTTTTCCCTTTCTTTACAAGGGCTGTGCTCCGCTCTGATTCGGATCGCGAATCCAGAGCGGAGCGACCCGATCCGCCTCCGCCAAAGGCGGATCTGAATTAGGTCGGGGGAGCTGTGGATCGAGGTGAAGCTGTTTGTCTCCATCTGGAGCTCCGAATGCAGGTAAGGAGGGGAGGGAGGCTCACCTGGCACCGCCGCAGTCCGTGCGGTGTCGGTGTCGGAGCCAGGTAAGGGGGCAGGGGGGCTTACCTGTGTCCGTTGTATTCCATTGCAGGCTTCAACTGAGGCCCAGGCCTCAAAGTGGAAGGAGGCCATGGCCTGGGCCTCAGTTGAAGCCTGTGATGGACCGTGACGGAAGCAGGTAAGTGTGGGGGATGGGGGGCTTACCTGGCTCTGCCACCGCAGTCCGTGCGGTGACAGCATCGGAGCCAGGTAAGGGGGCAGAGGGAGGGGGCTTATTCAGCCCCCATTTTGTCCCCCCTTCCCCACTTACATGCCTCCGCTGCCCACCGCAGAGGCTAATAAGTAGGGAAGAGGGGCAAAATCTCGATCCGTCTCTCTGGATCTCGCTCCGCTCCATGGAGCGGGTGAGGGTTGGATCAACCTGAAGCAGATCGGCATGATCTGAAAGTTCCAGATCGGGCCACGAAGTGGTTCGGGGTGTGTGTGTGTCCATGCACAGCCCTATTCTTTACTATTAGGCAACCCGTATGTAAAGAATAAATTAAGTTAATTCTCTCTCCTGAATGTCTGAGTCCAGCTATGGGGGGGGGGGGGAAGTGGGATGATGAACTCCTTATTTGGGGAGGTGCTTATTCCCTCTGCCCCCATCTAGTGCCACTCCTCCCAATATAGCATGATGTGATATCATTCAATTCACTACATCATCCCTGATTGGTTGGGATCACCAAAGCCAAAAGGTGCATTATCTAGGAGAAAAAATGGTTCCGAAGCAGCAGCAGATGTGTAAAAATACAGCCAGCAAACAAGACTGGGGGAAAAAAGAATATTTTCACAATGAAAATACGGTGTGTGTGTGTGTGTGTGTGTGTGTGTGTGTGTGTGTGTGAAATCTTTATCTCCTTGGAAGCACTATTTTCAGCCCAACAACTGAAACTGGAAAAATATTCAGAGCAGTTCTAACCAGTATCTCTAATATGAGAGAGAAACAGTACAAGAATTCCTTCCTCCTACCAGAGTCTGTTTTCAAAACATGGCATACTCTGCCAGTGCTTTGTCTGTGGTTATGTCTTTTTATAAATAGGCTCTTAAGTGTCAGGGGCGCAGCAGGAGGTACAGCACAGCACACGGTATGACTCAGTGGGGGTCTCTCTCGTTCTCCCTGGCTCCAATTTCCAGTGGAGAGTGTTCGCTGTCATGGTGACAACTCTACTCATCATCTGGGTTTTATTTCTCCCCCAAGAGAAAGTTAGCAAAGTTATAATAATAATAATGTACCCCTGGAGTGAGGTGGAGGTGAACCTGCATGGAGATCAGCTCACAGCTCTTCCCATGGACTCAGTGAGCATTGCCTCAGGAAGAGGCCTGTGTCAGCAAAACAGCCGGGGTTATTTGTACTTGCTATACACACACTACAAGGGCCTACACCCAATTACAACCAGAATCTACAATTGGGATACATGGAGCAGGACCTTCTGCCCGGTTGACACAACAGGCTATCACAAGTTAATTAAGCCATGAGGACTGTGGTGCATGCCAGCTGACATTTTGAATATGCAACCTCTGACTAGGAGTTGCTATGTCTTGCCGTGTCTTGCGAACTTAGCCGGGGAGGGTTATTCAAAGATTTAATGAACCTCACAGAACCCTAGAACAGACCGTGGGTAATGTGAGGGTTAACCCTCCCCATCTGGGTTTGCATGACATGACAGTTCACGGTGACACCAATTGCGGATTGCATATTCCAAATGGTGGCCAGCGCACACTGTAGCTCCTCAAGGGTTAATTAACCCATGATGGACTGTTGTGTCATCCGAACTGGCCCATTTTCTCTCTCTTTCTTCCCTACTCATCTCTCTCTCTCCCCCCCTCTCAATATCTCTTCTTCTTTCTCACTTTCTCCCTGTCTTGCTCCCTGTTGGAGGAAAATTGCACCTAAGTCATGCAATTAAGCTTAGAAAAAAAACTTTTCATTGTCACCAATGGATTTTTCCCCATAAGCTTAATTACTGTGGAAGGAGGATCTTTTCTCTGTTTTGGGAGGGGTGAGGTGCTACTGCATGTGGGGAGGGGAGATTAAACCATCCCTCCCCAGCTGCAATCCCCTTGAAACTGTCCCCTGCATGGCATTTAAGTGGAGAAAGATACCTTCCATTGGTACCAAAAGGAATAAATTCAGGGCCCTGAGAAATAGAGTTGCACCTGGGAGCCTCTGGGCTCAGCTCTATCAATGCCCTTGGGGTGGACCAATTTTACCACCTCAAAATTAAACCCAAGATTGTAGAAGGGAATCTGTGAAGAACTGGGGAGCAGGCCCGTTTCCCATGTGATATGGGCAAAATCCCAACCCAGCCCATCAGATGCATCACACTACAATTCCCATCACCCCAGCCAACATGGCCAGCGACAATTGGAGTTGTAGTCCAACACATCTAGGAGCAGGTGTCAGATTGGGGAAGACTCTGGAAATGTTAGTGCAACTTTTTGGAGCGGGGGACGTTTCTGCGATTTGAGCAAATCATGACCGACGTTGTGCAAATTAGAGCCGGATATGCGCAAATTACACAAATTCGGCTGTGATGTCTGCAAATCACTCAGAAAAGTGCGCAACTTGCAGAACCTCCCCCCCTCCAAATGTCAAAATTCCTGGAAAATCCAGATTTAGCTGGGCGCTTCAGCAGGAATTGACAAAGCCCAGGACACCAAGCCTAGGAAAATATGTCAAGCCCCGCTGCTGCCCAACTGATTTCTTCTGACATCCCTAGCTAGAGATATGAATGTTCCCAGCAGCAGTGAGCTAGACTGCATGACACGAGGGTGGTTAAGAAGCCATGGTGCCGGTTAATGCCCCCAATTAACCTAACATCCCTCACTAGGGCCACAGCTAGACCTAAGGTTTATCCTGGGATCATCCAGGGTTCGCCCCTGCCTGAGCACTGGATCCCCTGTGTGTCACCTAGATGAACAGGTTTGACCCCTGGACGATCCAGGGATAAACCTTAGGTCTAGCTATGGCCTAGGTGTGGGTTGTTGTGATGTCCAAACCCGGTAGGGTAGGTGGGAGTAGGTTGGCTAACAAACCACCCAGCAACCCTAGAATTGGCCATGGGTTATGGGGTAATAAACAACCCTTTTGTCGTGTGATCCCAGTCAATATGTTGTTCGCCATTGTAATGCTCAGTATTTTGAGGTGTCTCAGGCCCTTTCTACACCTAAGGATTATCCCAGGAAAATGGAGGGATCGTCCCTGCCTGCTCCTGGGATCCCCCGTGTGTCAGTTGGATGCACAGGGATGATCCTGGGGAAAAAGGCAGGTGCAGAAACAGCCTTAGTCTTGAATGAGCAATCAAGACCTATTAGCTTTACAAAAGACCTACTCCTGGTGAAGGTGAAAACTGCTAGCCGTGTTTTAGATCACTATCTTAGAATTTTGAACTCTCTGCATATTGAATTGCCTGAGCTTTCCTTGGTGGCATGGCAACGGCGACAGTCCCAATGCGCGCCTGCACTTCAACATAGATCTCTACACCACTGGATTAGAGCCAGTGCCCATAAACAAACTGATAAACAGTGGAAAACTTTGCCTTAGGGTACTCCATACAGAGGTTTAGAACTGGGATAAAAGTGAAGAGCTTGAATCTCTAGGGGTTGCCAGTTTACCTCTGCCTTCTGGCCTATGCTAGAACCCAAAGGGGTCATCCCATGAAGCTGATTGGTGGGAGATTCAGAACAGATGAAAGGAAGGACTTCTTCACACACCATATAGTTAAACTACGGAACTCACTACCACAAGATGTGGTGATGGCCACCAATTTGGATGGCTTTAAAAGGGAGTTGGATAAATTCCTGGAGGAGAAGGTTACCCACGGCTACTAGTCCTGATGGCTAGGTGCTACCTCCAGTATCAGGAGCAGTATATCTGTGTACACTAGTTGCTGGGGAACATGGGTGGAAGGGTGCTATTGCAATGTGTCCTGCTTGTGATTCCTTGGTCGAAAGCTGCCACTGTGGGAACAGAGTGCTGGATCCAGCAGGGCTCTTCTTATGTTTGTATGCATTGCTAATCCCCCTTTCTTTTGTTGTGTAAATAGGAATGAGACAGTGGGGATTGTTTTCTTTTTCTTGTTAAAGCTTTGAAAACATGTGTTGTGCCGCTGTGTGCCACGATAGGAAACCGTTTGCGTGCCAGGCGTGCTTTCCGATTTTGTCTCCTGAACGCTAGTTTCTGAACACATCCAAGCCACCTCCTGTCTCACATAAAATTCAGCATGAAGCGAAAAGTGCTGTTGCTGCTTGTTTGCAATCAAACCGTAATGCGCTGCTCACAAAGAGGACATTGCCGAGTGAACCGCTGCCTTACATTGTGCCGGCGGTGGAAATACCTTGTGCTAAAACCCACCTTTTCTTTTAGCAAGGTTGGGCTGAAGGTGTGTGGCTTGGCAGAGTCACTGCTACTACATTCATAGAATCATAGGATAGTAGAGTTGGAAGGGGCCTATAAGGCCATCAAGTCCAACCCCTTGCTCAATGCAGGAATCTACCCTAAAGCATCCCTGACAGATGGTTGTACAGCTGCCTCTTGAATGCCTCCAGTGTGGGAGAGCCCATGGCCTCCCTAGGTCATTGGTTCCATTGTCGTACTGCTCTAACAGTCAGGAAGTTTTTCCTGGTTTCCGGATCTACACTACTGCTTATTACAGTTTATAAGGGTTATGACAACTGTTCAGGCCCAGGACAGAATACATATACAGTTTTCATACCATTTTAAAAGTGTTATATCCTGCTTGGTGTAGATCGGCCCTAAGTTAGATGTTGGGGATTTCCAGAGATGTCTGGCTGACCAGTGATGGAAAGAAGATGCCGGACAGAATGGACCCTTACGCTGAAATCCAACAGTCTCCTCCTTCCAGCGGAATGAACTGGCAAAAGGGATTCCGCCTACAGCCCTCCATCTGCCCCTCAGATCCGTTCCAGAGGATTGGGAGTGTATGTGAGTCAAAGCCTGCTTGCCTGACGTTAGATGCCACCCTCAGTCTGATCCACTAGGGATCTGTTATGTTGATTTAATTTTTTTTGGTGGGAGCATCATGCATTCCAGTTGACCCTAATAAACACATTGCCCTACTGTATACATAGAACATAACACAAGCCATGGTGGTTCAGACCAAGGGTCCATTTAGTCTAGCATTCTGGTCACATAGAATTTATTTATTTATTTATTACATTTTTATACTGCTCAATAACCGAGACTCTCTGGGCAGTTTACAATTAAAACCATGACATACAACAAGTCAAAATTAAAAACTTTAAAAATCTCATATACAACCAAAACTTATTTATTATTTTATTTATATCCTGCCCTTTTTCCTCCAAGGAACCCAAGACGGCGTACGTAATCCTCCTCCTCTCCATTTTATCCTCACAACAACCCTGAGAGGTAGGTTGGGCTGAGAGTCTGTGGCTGGCCCAAAGTCACCCAGTGAGCTTCCATGGCTGAGTGGGGACTAGAACCTGGATCTCCCAACTCCCAGTCCAACACTATAGCCACTACACCGAACTGGTTATAGTCCAGGGAAAGCCTGCGTGAAAATATATGTTTTCAGGAGGTGTTTAAAGTAGGGGTGTGCACGGAACCCCCGCTCCGCTTCTCTTCCAGATCCGTGATTTGCGCATCGGGCCGCTTCGCTCCGCCCCCGCTCCGCCTATGTCTGCTCCGCTCCGCTCCGCTGCGGAGCTCCGGATCCGGATCGGAGCTCCGTTTCCCCCCCATAGGCTTGCATTAAGCTAAAAAAGTATACAACTTTTTTCTCTTTAAGGGCCTTCCTAGACGAGGCCTTAGCGCGCATTCTGTCCCGGCTTCCCTGCTGTGCGTCCAGATGACGCACAGGGGAATCCGCAGACAGGCCGCGCTGAGGCCTGGTCTTACCCGCCATAAGCGAAGTCGCTTATGGCGCGCCTTTTCCCCAGCTCCGGCCTCAGGCCGGAGCTGGGGAAAGTGTGGAGAGTTCCGCGGCTTTTCGCGGCTCCTCGCTTACTCGCGAGGAGCCGCGAAAAGCCACGGACCTGGCACGATGCGCTGTGCCCATCGTGCCAGGAGGTGGGTGATCCGGGGGGGGGGGAAGATGGCAGAGGGCGACGAAGGAGACAGCGAGGTGATGGCAGAGGGCGACGAAGGAGACAGCGAGGTGATGGCGGAGGGCGACGAAGGAGACAGCGAGGTGATGGCAGAGGGCGACGAAGGAGACGATGAGGTGATGGCAGAGGGCGACGAAGGAGATGGTGGGGGGGCGGAGGGCGACGAAGGAGATGGTGGGGGGGCGGAGGGCGACGAAGGAGATGGTGGGGGGGGCGGAGGGCGACGAAGGAGATGGTGGGGGGGCGGAGGGCGACGAAGGAGATGGTGGGGGGGCGGAGGGCGACGAAGGAGATGGTGGGGGGGCGGAGGGCGACGAAGGAGATGGTGGGGGGGCGGAGGGCGACGAAGGAGATGGTGGGGGGGCGGAGGGCGACGAAGGAGATGGTGGGGGGGCGGAGGGCGACGAAGGAGATGGTGGGGGGGCGGAGGGCGACAAAGGAGATGGTGGGGGGGCGGAGGGCGACGAAGGAGACGGCGAGGGGGGCGGATGGGGGGGATTAAATTAAAAAAAAACCCTTACCTTCTCCGGCGGCTTCGGGCCCCACATGGCCCCTTTAAAAAAAAAAAAACATGGCCGACGCTGCAGGGCTTCCGTCGTCCCTGCGGGTCGGCCGTCTAGGAGGCTGGGCGGCGCGCGTTAAACTTAGCACGCCGTCGCCCCGCCTCCCTGCCGGCTTATCCCGGCAGGTCTAGCAAGGCCCTGTGTTAGAAACCTCAAGTTTGGCACCATGACACCTCATGGATGTATACATATGCACACCAAGACTCAAGGCAATCCCATCATCCCCTGATTTTTGGGGAATTTATGAAAATCGGGCACCCCATTCACACCCCTTTTGATAGCTCCGTCAATTTGCACGTTAGAAACCTCAAACTTGCCACCATGATAGCTTATCCAGGCATACACATGCACGCCAAGACTCAAGGCAGTCCCATCATCCCCTGATTTTTGGGGAATTTATGAAAATCGGGCACCCCATTCACACCCCTTTCGATAGCTCCGTCAATTTGCACGTTAGAAACCTCAAACTCGGCACCATGATAGCTTATCCAGGGATACACATGCATGTGAAGACTCAAGGCAGTCCCATCATTCCCTGATTTTTGGGGAATTTATGAAAATTGGGCACCCCATTTGCAGATGTGGACTGTTCTCTGACATTTGGACAGATAAAAAAAAGGGAAGTGGGCACACTCATAGATGCCATCTAGACCCACAATCATGCCAAGGTACAAGGCAATCCCATCATCCCCTGATTTTTGGCGGGGCTTAAACCTGCAGACAGCTCAATGGAGCCATTTCAAAGGAAATCCCAACATGCCATGAATTGGGGAGTAGAGATCAACCTAAATATGAATCTTCTTCCACACTTGAAAAATGGATTTGGAACTTCCAAAACTCTAAGTGAGCGCTGGAAGGACTTCTCCCCCGAGTCAAAGCCAGACACAAACCATCCCTGTGAGGTGGGCAGGGGAAGGGAAGGGAAGGGAGGGAAGGCAGGCAGGCAGCAGACATTTCTGGGGGCATAAGGAAGTGAGCCAAGGATAAGCCAGTAATGCATATAAAATGGAATAAATAAATAAATAAATAAACAAAGGAGGGGTGGAATTAAAAGCAGCAGTGTTGCTGAATAAACAACAAGAAGAACTTTTTTAAAAAGGCTATGTCTGTCTTTTACCAGTAATAGGGGGGTGGGTGGACGTGCCCAAAGGGGGAATCATCTGCCAATTTGACTGGTCCTGTCTAGGTACAAGTCTTTAAGAAGCAAACGCTCACTTCAACTCATGATAGGCATTGCTTCACTGGGTTACTCTTTGGAGGGCTCTGATGGCCTTCCAAGTACAGGAGAGTGAGGGCACGTCCACATGCCCTAGGGGAGCTCATCCCCCTGCACCACATCTATTCAGTTGTTCCCCAAAGTTAGGGTGGGTAGCAGTGCTGTGTTTTTTCTATCTCTTATTATTGGCTTAGTATATGATTTCAGGTTGTGTTTGTGCATTTGGTGGGGCTACTGTTTTAAAAAACACTGGGAAAAGTCCGTTCAGACTAAGAAAGAAGTTCCCAGAATCCCAAGTTACCCGTTTTGCCTATCCCCTCCTCCAACTTTGGGATCATGTGATCATGACCGGGAGTTGACTCTGCCCCATAGCAATCGAAAAGGTAATCTTTCCCCCGCCTTTCCCCTACTTTTTAAAAAATTATAGCAAGCGAACCGCACCATGCAGAGAGCTGAGAGTAGGCTCAAAATGACCCCCAGCCATGACTCTCTAAGCACAAGAAGTTTCAGAAAGATAGCTTCAAAAACAACACAGTTATCCCCTTTTCTTTTCCGCAATGCAATCCTATGGGCGAAATGTTTCAAAATGGCGATCAGATCGGTCCGCGGAAAGAGGATCGCTCCGAAAATGGGCGCTTCTCTTCGCCTTGCTTCTAGGGGTCCACGGTCCGCTTCTACTCCGCCTCTGGGCAAGGCGGAGCAGGCCAATTCACTTCTGATTCTCCGGTTCTAATCGGAGCGGAGCATATGCCTAGTTTAAAGGATGTTACATTTTCTGCCTCCCAAACCCTGTGGAAAATGTCCTGGGTTCAGGCACCATGCTCAGCCACACTCAACCGCTGAGTGTAGGTTAGTCAGTGTGTTGTGTGAACCACCCCATTGATAGCCGTATCCTCCACGAAGGAGTGGATTTTTGATTCTCCCCATGCCCAAATAGTTCAATGCAGGTATCTCTGTTTTTTTGTGCTTCTGATATTTGATAGAAATTTGCAATGGAGGATCCATAACGCCCCCGCCCGAGATCTCAGTTGTCTCCCTACCCTCCCCCCTTCCTTCTCTTTGGAAAGGAATTGAAATGGAGACATGAAAAATATAGTTTCCATTAGAAGAACGTCCCTCTTGTCTTTCCCTGTCACTAGTTCCTTACAACAGCCTGCAAGCAGAAAGGCATTACGAAGGTATATCAGTCCCATTACAGTAGGGACATTATTACACATTGTTAGCATAGCATGCCAAACGGGGAATAGTTGCACTTGCTGTTGATACAGCGCATGCTAGCCGTGCGTTTCTCCCATGTGAATGCGATAATAATAATAAAGAGCATGCGCCTTGAATAATGTATGTTCTCGAAGTGCTCTCGGATACTTTAAAATTATCCACTTTTGGCAGATATGTAGCTGTTAAATTTTCATCAGAGGTTCCTTCTCTCTCTCTCTTTTTTTATCCACATGTCTCATAAACCTGCCTATTACTCGCAGATGAATGTTTCTTCGCACTCCTCTTGCTCTGAATGTACGTTTGTGCTTTTGGGGATAAATAAATAGCAGATGGGAGAATGATGAGCAAACTGAAAATGAGAGATACCAAAGCGATACACCTGACTGAACGGCCCATTTCTTCAATTCATGGCCTGGCTTCTTCCAGCATCCATCCATCCATTAGACCCTAAACGACACATTCGACCAACAAATACCCATTCGGAAGATCGTGTACAGTTCTGCTTGCCCTGTTTCAATAAGCGTATCCTAAAGGGAGGAAATTGGAAAAGGGACACTAAAATAAAACCTTCCCAATAGTGAAGGCTTTAGGGCTTTTGTTTTGTTTTTTGTTTTAAAGATGATAGGGCTAACTACTAGCTACATATATGCAGCTGATCCTAACTTCTTCCTCCACCTCCTCCTCCTCCTCCTCCTCCTCCTTCTTCTTCTTTCTGTCCCGCTCATGTCAGTTTTTCTAGATGGACATGACGGGCTTTTACAGATTCAGGAATTTCCTGACAATTGAGCACGTTACAAGTATGAATGCAGAGTTGGGAAGGACTATGGAAACAGAGAGTGTTGAGAAATATGTCAGTAAGAATAAAGGAGAACTATTATAAAATTTTATGGAGGTGGTACTTAACTCCGGTTAGATTAAACAAGATCAATAATCAGCATTCAGCAGATTGTTGGAGGGGCTGTGGTGAAAAAGGAACGTACTTACATATGTGGTGGGATTGTAAATATGTGCAAAAGTTGTGGAAGATGGTGTTCTTCGAGATTGAGCAGATTGTTGGAATGAAAATAGAAGATACACCAAGAATTGCATTACTCTCAATGCAAGAAGATCTTAAATGTAGTAAAAAAATTAAGGAACTGATAACGAATTTGCTGACAGCTGCAAGGTTAATCGTAGCTAGGAACTGGAAGATTCAAGGGGATTATTGTATTGAAGAATGGTATAAAGAAGTGTGGGACATTGCTATTAATGATAAATTGACATGTAATATTAAAATGAAAAGAGGTATAGTAAAAACGAATGATTTTGAGGGAATCTGGAAAAAGTTCCTAGTATTTGTGTTCTCTAAGGGAAGCGGGAAACCACCAACAGAAGAAACTATGAGTTTCTGGAAACAGGAATGAGATCCCGAGGTGGGGGGTGCACTTTTATGTTGAGTATGATTATGTTTAATAGATTAAGCTTGAATATATGTTACAAAGGCTATTTTGTGTTTATGTACTATGTTCTTATTTTTTTAGTTATCTGTATTGTTGTAGGTAAAAGTCAATAAAAAAAATTAAAAAACAAAAACAAGTATGAATGCTTTCTGGATGTTGGTGTGGATGTATTTTAACCGGAAGCTGAGGTTTGCATAGAAAGGATTTGGGGGCGTGTGCATGAGTGTGTCGCACCTCCCTGCTTTCATGCAGGTGTGCACAACCTCTCTTGGGCCACAGCTAGACCGAAGGTTTATCCTGGGATCATCCAGGGTTCGCCCCTGCCTGAGCACTGGATCCCCTGTGTGTCACCTGGATGAACAGGTTTGATCTCTGGACGATCCAGGGATAAACCTTAGGTCTAGCTATGGCCTAGGTCTGAAGGCCAAATCCATTTGGGAGAAGCTCTTGGGGGCTGTATTGCAGAGGTGGGTGGGGCCCCCCAAGGGGGTAGACCCCCCCCAAAATCCAGCCTATTTTAGCCTTAAAGCTCTTATTGCCAATAACTAAGCTTGAGAAGAGGCATATGCAGCTTGGCTGTTGTCCGGAGCTGCCCCTTTCCAGCATGTAACTCCTCTGCTGAGGCAACTGTTACTGTCTCTGCAGAGGCCACCAGTGAGGGAGGAAGCAGCAGCCAGGCACCTCTCCACCGTGCCTGGGTCCAGCTCCAGCTGGGAGCCCCCTCCCTCCTGCTGCCAACTGTCTCTGCAGAGGCCACCAGTGAGGGAGGAAGCAGCAGCCAGGCACCTCTCCACTGTGCCTGGGTCCAGCTCCAGCTGAGAGCCCCCTCCCTCCTGCTGCCAACTGTCTCTGCAGAGGCCACCAGTGAGGGAGGAAGCAGCAGCCAGGCCCCTCTCCACCGTGCCTGGGTCCAGCTCCAGCTGAGAGCCCCCTCCCTCTTGCTACCAACTGTCTCTGGAGAGGCCACCAGTGAGGGAGGAAGCAGCAGCCAGGCACCTCTCCACCGTGCCTGGGTCCAGCTCCAGCTGAGAGCCCCCTCCCTCCTGCTACCAACTGTCTCTGGAGAGGCCACCAGTGAGGGAGGAAGCAGCAGCCAGGCCCCTCTCCACCGTGCCTGGGTCCAGCTCCAGCTGAGAGCCCCCTCCCTCCTGCTACCAACTGTCCCTGCAGAGGCCACCAGTGAGGGAGGAAGCAGCAGCCAGGCACCTCTCCACCGTGCCTGGGTCCAGCTCCAGCTGAGAGCCCCCTCCCTCCTGCTGTCAACTGTGACTGCTGAACTTTGCAACTAAGATTATAGTGCCTGAATTTGCTTTCCTTTCCCCCGCCCCCTCCCAATCCCTTTTCCTTTTGTGTCATGTCTTTTAGATTGTAAGCCTGTGGGCAGGGACTGTTAAGAAATACTTTTGTAAGCCGCCATGAGAGCCTTTTTTGGCTGAATGGCGGCATAAAAATCCTTAAATAAATAAATAAATAAATAAATAAATAAATAAATAAACTGCACTGGCTGCCTATTCACTACCAGGCCAGGTTTAAGGTTCTTGTACTTGTGTACAAAGCCCTAAACAACTTGGGACCAGGATACCTGAGAGAGGGCCTTCTCCCCTACCAATCTGCCCTGTCACTGTCATCCGAGGGCAAGCTCCTGGTGGTTCCACATAAGCCCATCCTCCGATTGGCATCCGCGAAGGGAAGAGCCTTCAGTATGGTGGCCCCCCTGCTATGGAAGTCTCTGCCTCTGGAGGTCAGGCAAGCAACAACTTTGTATTCCTTTTGGCGCCTACTGAAAACATCATTATTCCAGGAAGCCTTTCCTTAATGACTAGCCAGTGGTTTACTGTACATTTTGCTTAAGCGATTTATTTATTTATTTATTTATTTATTACATTTCTATACCGCCCAATAGCCAGAGCTCTCAGGGCGGTTCACAAAAACCGTTCTGTTTTTATTTTATTTTATCTTGTATACCACTCTGAAATTTTCAGTGGGGAGCAGTATATAAATACTGTAAATAAATAAATAAAATTTAGCTTTTCAGAAAGGGGGAAAAACCTATACAATAGTTAGGAAACCACTAAACAATTGGTGGTCGGGGGGGGGGAAAGGATGGGGGGGCATCTGGGGAACCCTGCAGAGGTAGATTTGGCCCCTGGGGCAACATTTCTGCAGGCCTCCTTTAAAGGCCCACCTCTCCCCAGTCTCATGGAACAAGAAATCTAGGGATACCTCCCCAAACCTCTCTTTCTCCCTGAACCTCCCTGCCCCTTTGTCTCTTGGAAAGAGTGAGTAGGCTAAAGAGACACAATGATGCTTAATATTTGAAGATGAAAAAGGACAAAGAAAAGAAAAAGAAAATCCTTATATAACCTCCTGTATTCAGCACATTCCGCCTCCTGTGGTTGCTCTACATCCTCAAAGCCAATCCAGAAATCCATGTTGTAAGTAAAAAGAACAACATTCTTTGGTGTGCTAATGCATCATTAATGCTTCCTCCACCCCCACCCCCCAAAGCTGGTCCTACTGTAGGGTTTGTCTGATTGAGATTGCAGTAAGTAAGAGCCTTTTCCCCCATTCCTGGGAGAAATTTATGGATGTGTATTGTTGTTATTGAGCAAAAAAGGAAATGGAAAATAAATAAATGGCGGGGGTGTCTCAACCCAATTCCAGTCCTTGCCCAATTTCCTACAGAGTGATGACTCCTATGTAAAGACAGAACTATGCTTTACATGTCTTTTTGCAAGTGTAAAAAAAGAGTAAGTGGGAGAATTTTTCCTGCAGCCACAATAAAATCTCTAAGCATCCTCTTTCTAACCCCCCCTCCAAATGCAGCAAGCCATTTTCACTACTATCCCCCAAAATAGCACTGACCAATTCATCGGGAGGGCAGCCTGGTGGTGAACCAGCAATTTGGGGGAAGCTATGTGTTTATGGGATATTTTATCTCTTTTGTAGGATGACCACATGGACAGGAGGACAGAGCTCCTGTATCTTTAACAGTTGTTGTATAGTTGTATACAAAAGGGACTTTCAGTAGGTGTCATTTGTATGCATGTGGCACCTGGTGGAATTCCCCTCTTCATCACAACAGTTAAAGCTGCAGGAGCCCTGCCCTCTTTTGCATCTGGTTATGCTAGGCAGGGCTCCCGAAGCTTTAACTGTTGCGATGAAGAGGGAATTTCCCCAGGTGCTGCATGCATACAAATGACACCTGCTGAAATTCCCTTTTCTATACAACTGTTAAAGATACAGGAGCCCTGTCCTCCTTTTCATATGGTCGCCCTACACGGTTTTGTATTTTAATTATTTTCAAGCTTCCACGTTTTGCCACATGCCAGAAAGGTGGCTTAGAAATCCTAAAAAACAAACAGCTTGATCCAATGGCTTTTTGCTCAGTAACAAGTCCCACAGAAATTCAATGCGACTTGCATGTTTTGGAAGTAGAATTAAGCTGCAATTTTAAACACACTCACCAGTGACAAAGCTCCAGTAAACCCAGTGTGACATCTCTGAGGAAATATGCACAGGATTGTGCTGATATGCGCACATTTAACGTGCTGGACTGGGAACTGTAAGTAAAAATCCAAACACACACCTGAAGAGGTGTGTTAATTTCAAACCTCCCCAAATCTGGTATCTCCCCCAAACTGATGCTAAAACACAAAAAAGACACCTCAAAATTGAAACAGGAAATTGAAGTTTGTCATAGTTTTGGAGGGGCAAAGATGATATTGGATATTTAGCATTTACCAGGAATGCCCCCCATATGCATTTTCACACCTGGGTTGGTGGTAAAAAAACTGGGGGTTCCTAGCACAAAACATCACAAAACTGGCATAAATCTTTGCAGGTGGGGTGATATGTTTATTTTTTAGCACACCACATTGGCATAGTTTTGGAAGGGATACCAGATCTGTGGGTCAAAAAGCTTCTCTGGAATCATAGAATCATAAAATAGTAGAGTTGGAAGGGGCCTATAATAAGGCCATCGAGTGCAGGAAATGAGCAATTTATTGCATGCTCATGATTGGCCGCTCACGGAGGTTTGTGGGTTCTTTAGATGACATCATCAAACTCCAGGGCCTCATCTACACCAAGCAGGACATTGCACTATGAAAGCAGTATGAAAGTGGTATATAAAAGGCAGGAGCCACACCAAGCAGGATATAGTGGTATGAAAGCAGTCAATGGGCCCCAACAGTTGTCAGTGCACTTCAATTCCACTATAAAGCAGCAGTGTGGTTCCTGCTTTCATAGTACAATATCCTGCTTGGTTATTGGCCCAGGATGTCTCTATACTTTCCCCTTATCCTGCTTAAACAACACATGGAAATAATCAGCTATTTTTAAAAACACACACCACAAAATCAGTCCTGTGTAAAGTTGGCACTGTGCTATAATCCCACAACTGGATGGTGCTGTTTCATTGATGTGAAAGGTAGGGCTGTGCACAGACCCCCCCCCCCCGAACTGCTTCATGGCTGATCCGGAACTTCCGGATTGGACCCGAACCGCTTTGGGTCAATCCGACCCTCCCTCGCTCCACTCCGCGGAGTGAGATCTGGAGGGCCGGATCGAGATTTTGCCCCCCTTCCTCACTTATTTGCCTCCACAGTGGATGGTGGAGGCAGAGAAGGGGGGAAGGGGGGACAAAATGGGAGCTGAATAACCCCCCCTGCCTCCGTCGCCGCATGGACTAGCGGCGGTGGAACCAGGTAAGCCCCTCCCCCCACTTACCTGTGTCCGTTGCGGTCTGTTGACGGCTTCAACTGAGGCCCAGGCTTGAAGCTTCGGCTATTGGGCAGTATAAAAATGTAATAAATAAATAAATAAATAAATAAATAAATAAATAAAGCTGGAAGAGGCCGCAGCCTCTTCCGGCTTGAAGCCTGGGCCTCAGTTGAAGCCGGCGCTGGACTGCGATGGATACAGGTAAGCGCCCCTCCCCCCTGCCCCTTTACGTGGCTCCATTGCTGTTGCCGCACGGACTGCGCCATTGCCGCCAGGTGAGCCCCTCCACTTACCTGTGTCCGGAGCTTCATATTGAGGCGAACTGCTTCGCCTTGATCTGCAGCTCCCCCAACCCGATTCAGATCCGCATTTGGCGGAGGCGGATTGGGTCTCTCTGCTCTGGATTCGGGGAACCGAAACGAAGCACAGCACAGCCCTAGTGAAAGGAGCATGCAGAGAGAGGAAGTATTCAATTCAAACCACATGGCCACCTGTGTAATTGAGCTGATTGTAATTCTAGAAAGAAAGTGGAAGCAGAAAGCCCCGGTAAGGCAGCAGGATTTTGTTTTTAAAAGGTAGAGAAGCTCATCCAAAGTAAAATACTGTATTGCTTTGAATGGGATACACATTCACATATGCAGCCCCATAGATGTTCCTGGACAAATAACTTTGTACATTAACAGTGCAATCCTATTCATGTCTACCTGAAAGTAAACAGATTGACTCCAAGGTAAGAGAGTATGGGATTGCAGCTTGTCTAGAGCTAAGTCAAGGTCTAACTGTTCTACATTGCTGCAATAACCCTAACCTGCCTTCTGTTTATGTAACTGATTTTGAGCTAAACTAGACATAACACTTCTAAAAGATGTTAATAGCAACTGAAGGGAGGAGGATGCTGTTATGGTCATGTCCTGCTTTGGGCTTTTCATTGGGGCAGCTATTTGGCCATTGTGTGAATGGAATGCTGGACTAGATGGGGCTTTGACCTGATCCAGTACAGCTCTCCTTATGTTCACAAACTGTGGGGAGCGAGGGGACGGGACTGGATCAGGAACATGAAGCAGGGCTAGCCTTCCCCACAACACCATTTTCAGAATTGAACCCCCACCCACCCACCCAAAGCTGATATTCCTTTGTGGGAGAAAGTTACAGGTGCCAAACGTACACATTTTAGTATGGTGCAGGGGACAGGATTGCTAGTAACTCTAAATAATGGACAATATTGCCTGGAAACAGTTGCTTATGCAGGTTTAGTGGCAAAATAGCAGCACTATTTCAGCAGCTAACTTTTCTGGCTGTCAAAAGTCCAGAGATATTTTATGGAGGCACTCATGATTACCCTGAGCCAACTGCATATTTTATAACCCGCAGCCCATTTCTCTCTTGCTGAATGTCCAGTTACCCATAATCTAACTGCACCCCCCCCCACCCTCGGCAATCCTGGTTAGCGTCGAAAAGGAGGCCTGTGCACACTTCCATCCTAAGATTTCCCATTTCAAAAAAGTGCCAGATCAAGAGATAACGATACCCTTATTAGCTCCAAGACCATTATGCCACCCCCCTTTCCCCTCTGTCTGTTGGCCAGACTGTTTTCTACACTGATGATATCACCCACACTCTTAGGGCTCATCTGCACCTATGAGCCTTCTGGGAGGGAGGGGGCTTTACAGCTTCTGGGATGGTCCCCATGCATTCACATGCCCACGCGTCATCCCAGAAATCAAGAGGGATGTTGTGGGCTCCATTCCTTCCCCCCGTCAAGAAATGGAGCGCAATTGCACTCCACCACAAGTAAGTTTTTTTTTAAAAAAAACACCAAACAAACCTTGAAACGCCTCCACCCCCCCACCCCCATGCCCTGATCACATACAAAACAGTGGCTGTGGGAGTCTTGACACAGGACATACTTAAACTACAGAGTTCGCTATCTCAAGACTGAAAGAACTGGGCATGTTTAGCCTGGAGAAGAGAAGATTGAGGGGAGACATGATAGCACTCTTCAAATACTTAAAAGGTTGTCACTCAGAGGAGGGCCAGGATCTCTTCTCGATCCTCCCAGAGTGCAGGACACGGAATAACGGGCTCAAGTTAAAGGAAGCCAGATTCCGTCTGGACATCAGGAAAAACTTCCTGACTGTTAGAGCAGTGCGACGGTGGAATCAGCTACCTAGGGAGGTTGTGGGCTCTCCCACACTAGAGGCCTTCAAGAGGCAGCTGGACAACCATCTGTCAGGGATGCTTTAGGGTGGATTCCTGTATTGAGCAGGGGGTTGGACTCGATGGCCTTGTAGGCCCCTTCCAACTCTGCTATTCTATGATTCTATGATTCTAAGACGTGGTGATGGCCACCAATTTGGATGGCGTTAAAAGGGGGTTGGATAAATTCCTGGAGGAGAAGGCTATCCATGGCTACTAGCCCTGATGGTTATGTGCTACCTCCAGTGTCAAAGGCATTTAGCCTATATACACCAGTTGCTGGGGAACATGGGCTGGAAGCTGCTGTTGAACCTGTGTCCTACTTGTGGGTGCCTGGTCAACAGCTGGTTGGCCACTGTGTGAACAGAGTGCTGGACTAGATGGACTTTCGGTCTGATCCAGCATGGCACTTCCTATGTTCTTAGGTGGCCAGTTTTAGAGCAAAAAGGGCAGGAATGTACGAGAGGGTGAAAGATCCCTCTCCTTCTCCACACAGCTTATTTCCCTACAGTCTTTTCTCTTCCAGAGACTTTTATCCTCCGCTCAGCTCTGATACTGGAAGTGAGCTTCACTGAGAGAAAAGAACACAGGGGTGGGGGCAGGCAGGCAGGGACTATGGGGAAGTAAGTGGCAGATACATGAACGATTCCGTTCCTCTCCTCTGTGCTCTCTTTTGCTTAAATGTCGTCGTCCCAGCCCCCATTACTTTGGATATGATTTGGCTTAGATGGATTCATTTATCTATTTATTTATTATTAGCATTTATACCTTGCCTCGTTTGCTAAGAAGCCATCAGGGCAGCATGCAGCAATTTAAAGCGATAAAACCTTAACGCAATAAGAAACAAGAACATTAAGGACAGGAAAACATTAAAACAACTATATAATTTAAAAGGCTGGAAATATACCAGTGCGTTCAGATCAAGGATCTCAGCCAGTGCAAGTCTAAGTCCACTTAAACTCTGGGTCTGGGGCTGCAAGGCGGCTCAGGTGCCAATTCTATATCCGTGCAGTGCCAGGTCAGCGGACTAGAGGAGGAAACCAGAGGCAGATCAAGCTGGGCTGCTGACACCAGAATTTTTGCTGGTCCTCAAAATCAGGCAGTCCTGGAGACAGAGTTTCATCAGACAGGGGAAAATCATGGTTCCCTACTGTCGCTTCTCCGCCCCCGTTTCTATCCCACAATACTTCCTCTTTCTCAACAGAGAAGAAAGAGGAAGTAAACAATGACCACGTGGCCCATTGTGGACATTTTTATTGTGCTGCTTCTCCTGCACAGAGCAGGAGATCGCGGCAAGTTCCGTTTTTAAAACCAAACTGTTCTTATCGGCGTCTTTTTTTTTTTTTTTGTCATGGGAAGAAGGCCAGAAAGAGTGGGAGATGCATGGGAGGCAGACAGCTTCATGAATAGGACCTGCAAAAATCTGTGAGTGCCCAGTAATGAGTGTGCTATAAAACGCCCATCTGATGATCCCCTCCATCTGCTGCCCCTTCACATTACAAAGCTCCCAGATTTGCTGAATTTCCATGGTTAGGGCAATGTGTTGCGAGCAAAGGAGGCCACCGTTTCTCTCTCTGCCTCTGCAGGCTCACTGACTGCCTACAAACATGTACTTCCTCTCCACAGTGCCAGCACTTAGACTTGAGCACCTGAGAGTTTGCCTCTCTCAGCCTCTTTTTCCTAGGGCTGTGTACAGCTCCCCCCGGATTCGTCTCAGAGGCTGATTAGGAGCTTCTGAATCGGCCCCGATTCAATTTGGGGCACCTCAGAAGCACCCTGTCCCAGTTCAGATTTGGTCCCCAGCATGAAGCTGACCCGGACTCCATAGGGCTCCCTTCCTGTCCCGCTTATCCCCTGAACCTGGCAAACTGCTGCCCTCCACCCACGGGACTTACCTGAAGCCTCCAGTCATGGTGGTGAGCCGCCCATCCTTCAGGAGTGCCGCCCTCTTTAAGGAAGATAACTAGGGTGGCCATATGAAAAGGAGGACAGGGCTCCTGTATCTTTAACAGTTGCATAGAAAAGGGAACTGCAGAAGGTGTTATTTGTATTTATGCAGCACCTGGTGAAATTCCCTCTTCATCACAACAGTTAAAGCTGCAGGAGTCCTGCCCTCTTTAGTATTTCATCACTCTAGCTAAAGAGGGCAGGGCTCTTACAGCTTTGACTGTTGTGATGAGGAGGGAATCTCACCAGGTGCTGCATGTATACAAATGGCACCTGCTGAAAACCCATTGGGCCAAATCAGCCTGAAGCACTTTGACTGATTCAGGCCCAATCTGGTCCTGATTCAGATTCGGAATTCAGGATTGAGGCGGTGCATACTCCTACTCCCCCCCCCCCCAGTAATATGGAGATACTCCTGGCATGGGTAGAGATGTGATAACTTGTGTGTGTGTGAGGTAGATTGGATGTGTGTGTGTGTGTGTGTGTGTGTGTGCTTTTTCTCCAAGTTTTCCAAAAGTCCTTGGGAGAAAAATGGGGAATTCCTCACCCCCTCATTATTCCCCCCCCCAGGCCTTCATCTCTCTAGGCACGCCACACACAACAGATGTTTTGAAGGCAAGTTCAATGAGGATTATAGATAAAGTTGTATACTAGATGTGCCATGGAATGGATGGATAGATGAAGAACATTAATTCCCTCTTACTGAAGTGTCCCTGAATACATGGACTGCTGTTCCTGGTGTCCCAGATGCACCCAGCAGAAATGGGCCTGAACAGTTTGTACTCCTCTTGCAACCTGATGTAGCTAAACATAACTTGACGGATTCTGCAGCTGTGTGTGGGAGAGGGCTGTCTGGCATTCATTCTTCGAATGTCTCCCTTCCTGGGTTGGCAGGGAAATGGACGGCTGAGAAAACGATGAATCGAGCGAAGGAGGTGGTCATCTATGAGAAAACACACTGCACAGATGCCAGCTCACACACGACCCAGTGGATTGGATCCAGCATTAGCCTAACTTAAATCACATTCATTTCAGTGGGTCGGCTCAAAGTAGGTCTAAAGTGGGACAAAACCCAATGTCAGATGGGAAAGAGGGCATCCACGTGAGGACGGATAACTTTCGCTTTCCTCCACATTCGAATTTGTAAAAATCTCAAGTTTGTTCCATCCAATATGTATGACGAAATCTGCGAATTTTGGCAGGTTATTTCCCAAAAACATACCAAAACCAAATTCTCACCCATCGGTCGTGGTGAAATTCAGTAGCACAGCTATTCCCAGTATAGAGAGGACTATGATGTTACCTTTTTTCCATGTAGATGTTAAAGATAAGGAAAAAAAGAGGTGGAAACTGTACAGTACTGTACTGCTGGTGACTCCGATGTCAGTGGGGCTCAGCACAGCATCACCTCCTCCTCCTCCTCCTCCTCCTCCTCCTCTTCTTCTTTTAAAAAACATTATGCAGTTAGGGTGGGCAGCTAGTTGGGCAGGTCTGTTGTTACAGGAGTTACAACCCAATAGTGCCTAATCCAAAGACAATGTGTTTAGCATCAGGCCAGCAGAAGCAAACTCCATTTTCTTTCCATAGTGATGATGGTGCTACGATGGAAGTAAATTTAACGTGCAAATCTTCACAGGCTTAGAATATTAATTTTTTTTTTAAAAAAAAATCAGGGTTGGGAAAGCGTCCCCCCCTCTCTAACACATTAGGAATGTGGAAGCAGGTGGAAAGCATGGAATTATGGGCAGGGCGGGGTTAGAAGTCTGTTTGTCTTGTTCCAGGCAGCCATCCGCCCTCAACCAGACGCTCCATTGTGCACGACAATGGAGGCACTGGAAATTACATCATTTCCTCCGCTGCGTAAATGGCGCCCGTAAAAGCCCCATTTACACAAGAGTGCACAATTCATGGAGCCTCCATTGTTGCGAGGGCGGACGGCTGCCAGGCGCTTGACCTGTGGGCCTGTGAATGCGCCGCAGACACCTGACTGAGTCCAGGGGGGTGGATGTGGGGAATGCATCGGACTGCCAGACCCAGTCAGGTGCCGGCAACATCCCTATGTGTTCTGAGGCCTCCCCAGCATCCTTCCTTCCTGCTCTGCAGAGACCCAGCCTGATGGACAAAAACATATGTCTGGCCAAAACGCAGAGCTCCGCATTGAATGGCCATAAGCATCTGAATTTGGAAGTCTATGGCCATCCTGAGAAGATTGTGCCCTAATACAACCTGGCCATCTGTTGGGGTCCCTGTAAGACAGAGGTGTTGAACCTTTTTCCGCCAGAGGGCTGGATTTAATTTTGGAGTAGCTCTGGTGGGCTGCATATGCTAGTGGTGGGTGTGGCCGAAGGCACAGGTGTTTGGCCTGGAAAAGAGAAGACTGAGGGGAGACATGATAGTACTCTTCAAGTACCTGAAAGGTTGTCACACAGAGGAGGATCTCTTCTCGATCCCCCCAGACTGCAGGACATGGACTATTGGGCTCAAGTTACGGGAAGCTCAATTCTGTTTGGGCATCAGAAGAAAATTCCTGACTGTTAGAGCAGTATGACAATGGAACCAATGACCTAGGGAGGTTGTGGGCTCTCCCACACTAGAGGCCTTCAAGAGGCAGCTGGACAGCCATCTGTCAGGGATGCTTTAAGGCAGAGTCCTGCATTGAGCAGGGGTTTGGACTCGATGGCCTTATAGGCCCTTTCCAACTCTGCTATTCTATGATTCTATGGTCTGGCCCAAATACAAAAAAATGCCCATACATTTTAGCTCTTACTGCCAGTAACTAAGCCGTAAAAGAGGCACTTCAACTTTTTAGAATGAGGTAAAACCATGCAAAAGCTGGGGAACAACCAGATGATCCACCCTCAGGGGAAAGTGGGGGGGGGGCAGAAGAAGGGGGCCTGGTCCTTGGGTGAACCCAGGATTTACTTCCCGCCCCCTGGGCATGAGTTTCTGCTCCCCTTCCATAGGACCATGGAATGCAGGGACTCAAATTACCTGGCTGCACCGCCGTGTGCAGGATCTTCTACATGAGGTGCAATGCGAGTGAGCCTTTTCCAGTGGCACAGGCCTATTCCCCGAATCGTTTTCTCAATTGCACACTTATGCTGTGTTCTCTGAGTGTTCCGTGGCTGCCTTGTGTGTGTTTTCGGAGTTTTGTTTTTTCGATTTGCAATGGGCCAGTTCCTCCCAGAGGTCACCTTGACCTCAGCTTCAGAGGATGCACCAGATAAATGGAATTGCAGATAAGTGATAACACTTACTGCAGGCTTCATCAACAAACTCCCTCCTCAGCCGTCGAGTCGTCCTCGACGGCTGTTTATTATTTCTGTCTGTTATTAGTCTGGGCAAAAAGGAGATTTAAGAAGGATGAGCACCGTGTCATATAATTGAGAGGCAATCCATATCAATGAGGCTGTCCGGAGGTGCTAGAGGCGCCGACGGGACTGCTGATGTCATTTGCCACGGCTGGCGGCAGCTCTTGAGAAGGCATTCGGCCCCATTTTGCTTATCTGTGAATAAAAGCGTTGCTTTTGAATTTCCTGTTACCGTGCCAACATTCCACCTAGATGAAGAGACATAGATCACTCAGTTTATGAATCCTCTCTCTTCTCCCAAATTTCAGATGCTTTAAAGCATCCAAAATTCGGATGCTTTCAGCCCCAGGACCAAATTCCATTTTGGAGTAGCTCTTGTGTGTGTGTGTGTGTGGCACATTCCAGTGGTGGGCGGGGCTAATGGGAAAAGTGGGCAGGGCCAAAATACAAAAAATGTCAGCATCTTTTAGCATAGGGCTCTTCCTGCCTAGGGAGGTCAAGGGCTCTCCCACACTAGAGGCCTTCAAGAGGCAGCTGGACAGCCATCTGTCAGGGATGCTTTAACGTGGATTCGTGCATTGAGTAGGGGGTTGGACTCGATGGCCTTATAGCCCCCCTCCAGCTCTACACTTCTGTGATTCTATGAGGAAGCCTTCTTGAATGGGGGAAAACCACACAAAAAAGCCAGGAAATCAACAAATGACTGGTCAGGGGAAAGGGGTGTGGCTATCTGGGGAAACCTGGAGGGCCAAATTCGTCCCCCCCTCAGGAGTTGTGGTTGTGCACCCCTGGTTTAAAGAAAACAATGTCTCGATCCAACAAGGAGGGCGGGGAGTTCTGAGCTGCACACTGCCTTTTAAAGCAAAACAAGGCAGAAGATAAATGTTGATAATACAATAAATAACAAAAAGATCTCCCACTTTCACATGGGTTCCCCCACTGACAGCTGAAGGGGGCGCTCCGTCTACTTGTAAGGGGCTGAGTATGAGGAGCTGCTGTTGAGATGGGTGGAGCATTGAGCGGATGAAGATGGCGGAAAAGGGTGTAAGCTGAGAAGCTCTGGTTCAGAACTCAGACTAGCCGCAACTAGGTGGCCTTAGGCAAGCCGTCATTCTCTCTGTCTCAGATACACACTGCCACCCCCCACCACCATCTGAAATGTAGGGATCCTAATAAGGGCCCATTGTGCAGAGGTCTTATACAGATTGCCAATATAGTGTACGTTTTCGGTAGCGTTGTATCAGCGCACACGCAAACACTGGTAAGGTAAAGGGAGGGGGGAAAACCACAGATGAACTGAAGGAATGGAAACCTTCAGCAAACTGTGCATGTACAGCTCACTTTATACAACTGGGAAATAAAAGTGCGCAAACAGTCTCTTAAAAAATCTCCACCCTATTTGTGAGAAGACACATTGGGGAAACCATTTCATCACATTTCTTCATGGCTTCTTTTTGTTGCTGCCTCTACAAATGGTAGTAGCAGCAACTATGTTGGAAACTTAGAGAGCCAGTGTGGTGCAGTGGTTAGAGTATTGGACTGGGAGTCAGGAGATCCGGGTTCTAGTCCCCACTTGACCATGGAAGTTCACTGGGTGACCTTGGGCCAGTCCCTGACTCTCAACCCAACCTACCTCACAGGGTTGTTGTTGCTGTGAGGATAAAATAGAGAGGAGGAGGATTATGTATGACACCTTGGATACCTTGGAGGAAAAAGGTAGGATATAAATGAAATAAATAAATAAACGTAGCCACTTTTTCCATCCTTCACAATTGCCCAGACCTAATATAATTCCAGCACATTGTGGTGGAGAAATGGTGGCACATCTCTCTCTCTCTCTCTCTCTCTCTCTCTCTCTCTCTCTCTCTCTCTCTCTCTCTCTCTCTCTCTCTCTCTCCCTTTCTACACCTAAGGATTATCCCAGGAAAATGGAGGGATTGTCCCTGCCTGCTCCTGGGACAATCTCCCTGTCCATCTCCTGTCCCTGCCCATCTCCTGTGTCATTTGCATGCACAGGGATGATCCTGGGACCATCCCTGGAAAAAAGGCAGGTGTAGAAATGGTCTCTCTCTCTCTCTCTCTCTCTCTCTCTCTCTCTCTCTCTCTCTCTCTCCACATACACACACACACACACACACGGTGGAAACTGAGAAAATATGCTGCAATAGTAACCTTTTTATAAGGTTGGGCTGAAAAAAAGAAAAATCTCATAATTTTGTATCAGAAAAACGTCTTCTGAGAAAGTTTGCTCTCCTTTATTAAAAACAGAACAGCGGAGGGTTCCTAAAACATTGCTTTCACTTTAGAAATGAGACCAGGGAATTTGGTGCTCCAGCATCCAGGGAGTTTTGGATAAGGAGCATTTCATAACCATTGGTACCAGAACGTCCAGCTTTTTATCCATTGTAACCCCTAGATCCTTGATGGAATTGCTGTTACTTACCCAGTGAGTCATGACCATCCTTACCACTAGGTAGAGTGAGGTGGCCGCCTCAGGCAGCAGACGCTGAGGAGTGTCTAGCAGTGACGAGGTGTTGGGAGACAGAGCCGTGTGTGCCATGCGAGCTGTCCTGCACCACCAGTGGAGGCTGGTGGCTCCTGTTTCAGTGGGGCAGTGAATCTGCTTTGGGTGTTTCAGTCAGAACTGTACAGGAGCTATCTAAAGGGCTGAACCCCAACCCCCAAATAAGTTAAACACCTTGGAGAGCTCCTGTAGAGTTCTGACTGAAACCCAGAGCGGATTCACTGAAATAGGAGCCACCACCCTCCCCTCTGTACTACCTAAGCAAGCCCAAGACGCAGCTGCCAGCTGGGTCAGCATCTGGGGCTGCCATTTTCTCCTTCACCTCAGGGAATATATTGTCTTGGCCCAAACCTAGTTAGTCCCCAACTCATACTTGCCTCTCTGGTTCTTTGCTGGTATTGCTCTACTCCGCAGCTGTCCCCCTCCGGATGTTTTTGGCCTACAACTCTCATCAGTCCTAGCCAGCATAGCCAATGGTGAGGGAAGATGGGAGTTGTAGGTCAAAACATCTGGAGGGCTACAAGTTGCCCACACCTGCTTTACACTGACCTTGACGAAATTCCTCCTCTTATGCTTAGTGGTGTGGGAGCTAGACTTCACACATTTATTTCATGATCTCTCTATAGTCCTCCATAATAATGAAAAGTTGAGGCTTAGCAAAACTTTAAAAACCCAATTCCAACACCCACCTACCCACCCTCCCTGTTTTGGAAAAGAGAGACAGAATCCTGAGGCTAGGTACTCCACAAACCAAGGTTTTCTTTGATGTGGCATCCAGGCTGGCCATTTATGAAAATAAAAACCCACAGCAGAAAATGAAAAATACACACTCCGTAAAACTGGTTCATTAATTCACATTCAAATACAAGTCTTTGTCCCACTGCCAGGTTAGCTCAACAGTTTGCAAACTTTGGCCTCATCTACACCAAGTAGGATATTGCACTATGAAAGCAGTATGAAAGTAGTACATAAAAGGCAAGAGCCACACCAAGCAGGATATAGTAGTATGAAGGCGGTATATGATATGCGTCAGTGCACTTCAGTACCACTATAAAGCAGCAGTGTGGCTCCTGCCTCTTATATACCGCTTTCATAGCGCAATATCCTGCTTGGTGTAGATGAGGCCCTGGTTTTAGTAGACCACCCAGGTGAAGAGTCTGCAAGGTGATTAAGCATGGGAGATATCTGATCAGGCTTTCCCACGTGTTTTAAAAGTTAAAAGCAAATCTGAGACTTTCATATCAGGATCTTAGTGTGGGGGGTGGGGAAAGGAAGTTAATGCTCTTTCACTATACTATTTTCCTAATCTAAATTCACAGGTAGTAAAGTGTAACCCTCGGCCTCCCCAAACATATCCAGACATTACATCAGGGATGTGGAGTCTTTTTTTCTGTTGAGGTCCTATCACTGCAGTCAAAACCCATAGGGGTGTGTGTCTGTGTTTCAGATGTGTGTTGGCACAGAGCCCAAAGTGGGCAGGGTTACAGATGTGACTCTTACCTTAGTTCAGTATGCCATGAGAAAAGACACTTGCACCCAGGCATTCTGCTTACCCCACGCCCTCCATCAGCTTCATAGTTGGGGGCCTGAGTAAATCCAGCGGAGGCTGGTGGCCACAACTCTAAAAGAGCTCTCCAATGTGCTGAACCCTACTCCCAAAATGGGTTCAGCACCTTTGATAGATTCTTTAGAGTCTGGCTGGTTTCAACTGAAACCCAGAAGATATTTACAGCCCCACTGAAACTGGAGCCACCAGCCTCGACAGAGGAGGGCCAGGATCTCTTCTCGATCCTCCCAGAGTGCAGGACACTGAATAACGGGCTCAAGTTAAAGGAAGCCAGATTCCAGCTGGACGTCAGGACAAACTTCCTGACTGTTAGAGTAGTACGACAATGGAATCAGTTGCCTGGTGAAGTTGTGGGCTCTCCCACATTAGAGGCCTTCAAGAGGCAGCTGGGCAACCATCTGTCAGGGATGCTTTAGGGTGGATTCCTGCATTGAGCAGGGGGATGGACTCGATGGCCTTGTAGGCCCCTTCCAACTCTGCTATTCTATGATTCTATGATTCTATAAATCATATGAATAACCCGGAACAAACTGGTAAGGTTGTGTGGTCTGGGGAGAGTCCAGAGGTCTGGACTGAGGGATGTGGAGGTCCGCATTTGGCCCAAGGGTTGGAGGTTCCCCATCACTGCATTAAACAGATTGGGTAGCTTGTATGGGAGCAATCTCTTTTACCTTTGCTTTGGCAGATGGGGACCAGCAGATGAAAAAAAAAAGTGGGGGAAAGCAGGGATCGGCTATCTGGATCGCGGAGGGAGTAAGGAATTGGTGCTTCATCTATTGGCCCTCTGGATTAAAAGCCACAATTACTCAGATTTATTGACAAAACAACTCTGTAGAGAAGCCATAATGAAGTCATAGAGGACAGAGTGTACATACAAATGGTCCAATCCCTGTCATCTCTCTTTAAAACAACAACAACAAATGTAACAGATCTCAGGTGGCAGAACTACCAGGCGAGATGGTACTAGGTCAGACAGGCCTGTGGTCCAACTTGTTCTAAGGCAGTTTCATCAATGTTAACTAAACAAGCCTGCACTAGGGAAGGAAAAATCTGTCCATTTTGATTTTTCTCACCTTCCCATTTTTGCAATCTTAAATTGGGTTCATCCCAAAGTTTGAGAATTTTTCCAGTCTTAAATTCAGTTCATCCCAAACTTTGAGATTTTTATATTTTTTTTAAAAAAAGTTTCCATGAAAATTTGTTCACAATTTGCTGCAGGTTTCTCCTCTAATACATGCATTGCTATATGCAATTTTTGCCTAGGATACACATTTTTTTTTGCAAGCGATTTTCCTAATGTAATTCATTTTAAATGTTATTTTCACTAATATATTCATTTTGAGGTGCATGTTCCCCTAATATAAACATCATCGTGCAAATGTTTTGATTGGAGAACTCCGTTAAAAAATTCGAAGAGGTGCAAATTTCAAAGCATAACTGAATTTCAGTTTGCGTATTGGTCTGAAGGTGCAAAATTAGGTATGTTTGCATACAAATGTGAATCGGACAAATTTCTCGACCATCCCTGGCGTACAGTTTGTGGGGATGGACAGCAGGTTAAGCAAAAACAGAAATTTGCAGCCCTGCTTTACTAGCACTGAAAACCAATACACTTTGGGGCTGTATTGCATTTGTACTGTCCATGTAGAGGGATTCAGACTTAGTCATACTTAGAGTAGACCCATTGGCATCAATAGGTCTTAATTTAGTTATGATTAATTTAACTCCCATTGATTTCAATGAGTCTATTCTGACTACGACTTGGATCCCACCCAAGGCATTTTAGCACCTGGCCAAATCAAGACACTCTGGCCTAATACATACCTAACTCAATTGACTGAAGAACACTTAACTCTGGGCATTTTGCAGCTGGATGAGAACCTGGAGAAACTTCTGTATTCTTTTGCCCATGTCTCCTTAGGGTAAGCCTGGACTTCCCTTTGATAACTCTTGGCATAAATCTATGGACATTCTGCTTTAGTTCACATGATTCAGAGGGACTAATGAATATATTGTTCCATCACTGATTTTAGGAGCTGGTGTATAATGGCCATTTTTCATATGGGAGGTATGAACAGAGGAGGAAGTTTCCGTTCTGTAAATCTGGGCATGCATTTCACAGCAGCCAAATTTGCTCAGCAAAATGAAAAAATCCCGGCGGAAAGTCTTGGTGAAGATGGCATAGAGAAACGGGTTGGCGCACGAATTGATGGGGTAGAACAAAACAAGGAGGATCTTTGAGTTGGATACGGTGATGAGAGGGACCTTGAGTGATGCCGATATGGCGAAAAAAGAGATTGGGGCCATGCAGAGGAAGTCCGTGAAGATCAGTATGGCCATGCGTTTGGCAATTTTGGTGTCGCTGTTGGAGGAGAAGACGTTGGGATTCCTTACAGTGAAGTAGATGCTGATGTAGCAGGTGCAGATGATGAGGAAAGCCAGGATGTTCAGTACCAACAGAAACATGATATACGCTTGGGCAAGGGGCGTTTCTATATCCATGGGTAGGCAGATGCTAACTTTCATGTAGCTGCTGACTTCAAAGATGGGAAGGAGGGCCACGGCGAAGGCTAAAACCCATCCCACAAGCATAATGGCCATCGCATGTCGGAAGCGGACTTTGCGGTCTAATTCCATGGCATAGGTGATGGTGTGCCATCGCTCCAAAGTGATGACGGTCAGCGTGTATATAGAAAGTTCACTGGCAAAGACAGTGAAAAAGCCAGCCGCGTTGCAACCAGCACCAGTTTGCCAGTCTATGGCATAGTTGTAATACTGACTTTTCGTCTCTATGTCTTTGATTGCAATCAGCAGTAAATAGATGCCCGTGCACAGGTCTGCAAATGCAAGGTTGCACATTAAGAACCGAGGGACGGTGAACTTATATTGGCTGCTGACTAATATGATGAGGACGACAAGGTTCCCCATGATTGCTAGGATGTTGATGAACCATATGAGGACTCTGAGAATATTGTAGCCCATGATGTCTTCACATGGGTTGAAGTCATCGGGCTCAGGGAAGCAAGTCACTGGAAGCTCGTCTTTACACAGGGTGTGATAGTAATCATTTTCATCCAGGCCAAAATCTGTTTCATCTTCTCTGATTGAGGACTTATTGCAGATGGGGTGCAACATAGAACTAGAACGGGCGAAAAACAATACAGTCAGAGCCTGGGAAACATGGCAGAGAAAACAGAGTCAGTTACATAACAAAAAGACCCCCCCCCCTGATTGTATCTCTACATTAAGAATTGATGATACAACCCCTTGCAATTTTTCTTTGGGTAAATTATATATGCCTGCCAGAGATTTGAGATTTGTTGGAGAAGCCCTCCTCCACATCCCACCAACGTGAGATATACATTATGGTGGGACGTGGGAGAGGGTATTCTCTGTGGTGGCACCCCGCTTGTGCGAGGCCCTCCCCTTGAAGGCCCTGACTGGTGCCGACACTGACTTCATTTCAGCACCAAGTTAAAACATGGCTTTTTATCAAAGCCTTTGAGGGCTAAATTCTCCATGCAGGTGGATTCCTGCATTGAGCAGAGGGTTGGACTTGATGGCCTTTTAGGCCCCTTCCAACTCTACTATTCTATGATTCTATAATTCTATGGCTACACATAGTCTTAATTGTTTTTAACTTTTTTTTATTGCTTTAATATTTTTTCTACTGGTTTTAATTTGTTAACGATTTAATACGTTTTATCTGTGTAAATGATTTATGTTTACATTGTTCTGATTTTATCTGTACGCCGCCCTGAGATCCCAGTGATAAAACAAATGTTTTAATAAATAAATAAATAAATAAATAAATAATAAAATAAATAAATTACATAGAGCTATATCTCTAAGCATCCAGGCACAATCCAAGGTTTCTGTTAATTGTCATCTTTATTATTTCTGACTCCACTTGGCTGTCTGACTGCTGTATTGTTGTTGGAAATTGATTTAAATGTGGTCTTTGTTTAAGTGGTCTCTTTTTTACATTGAATGACAGGCTGCCATTCAATGTAAAACCCCAGCTACAAGCCCAGCTACAAGCCATTCAAGAGAGGGCTTGTAGCTGGGGTTACTAGATGGGCTCTGATTTGGACTATATAAACACAGGAGAAGCCATCAACCAAGACCCCCAAATGCTGATCTGGAATTCTCCTGAGACAAAGACGCCGATATATTCAGAATGTTACTTCCATGAGCGACAGCCCTTCAAAGCACGAAAAAGCCCTAAGAAATGCAGGGAGGAAGTTGCAGTGACACGATTGCTTAGGATACAAACAGATCTTTACATCAGACAGGATCAAAAAAAGAAAAAAAAAGCTGACTGGATTTCATAATAGACTCTGGCAGCTTTAGAAGTTTAACATGCAGATTGTATCTCATAGGCAGGAGGACAAAAGACAATCAGCCACTGATCACCCGGGCAGATAAAGTAGAAGCGTTTCAGTTCATCTGTGGCCCACACTTTAAACTAGCCTTCCCCAACCTGGAGCCCTTCAGACGTGTTGGACTCCAATTCCCATCATTCCCAGCCAACATGGCTAAGGGCCGTACTGTTTAGAGTGGCCTCCATTTAACTGTCATCTTTATTATTCTTGATTCTACTTGCCTGTTTGACTGTTTTAGTGATGCTAGACATTGAGCAGATACAAAAGAGGGCAGGGTTCCTGCAGCTTTAATTGTTGTGGTGAAGAGGGAACTTCATTAGGTGCTGCATGCCTACAAATGACACCTGCTGAAATTCCCTTTTCTATACAATTGCTAAAGTTGCGTAGAACTTTATAGAACGGCCAGGAGTGGGAAGAATCTACTTCAGCCTGCCAAAATTAGGTTGATAAGTATTACCCAGAGGACCTTCTTTTCTGCTGCTCCCAGACTGTGGAATGGCCTGCTGGAGGAGATTTGTCAATTTAAAAGTGTTTTAGCATTTAAGAAAGCTATCAGGACAGATCTCTTCCGGCAGGCCTACCCAGTGGAATTTTAGGATGTTTTTAGGATGTTTTAATAATGTGCACTATGTTTTTAATCAATTTTATGTACTTATACTTATTGTTGTTCCTTGCCTCAATCCAAACGGAGAAGCGGGTAAGAATTATTATTATTATTATTATTATTATTATTATTATTATTATTATTATTATTATTGATACAAGAGCCCTGCCCTCCTTTCCATATGGTCACTCTAGAGAAGCTAACCTCACACAGTACTTTGCTTTCATCTTGCTCTATCGTTTTTTTTTTGTGTGTGCAAAGCTTAAGTGAACATTTGTAAATCCCAATCATCCTCAAATCAGAAGCTTTCCAGGAGGCAAGGAGCGAGGGAAGAGGTCTCAGTACCATATTCCCTGTTGCTCCTTGAGGTCACTTTGAAGCATTTCAGGCTACACCCAGGTAGCTCACCTCAAAAGTGCTCATCTCTCCATCCACCTCTGAAATTTCCTGAGGGGGGTCATGGAATTATACATGACGAAGCTGAGGAACATCAGAAGCCACCTTGAGATTAAAAGAAGAAGAATTCTTTGCCACGTCCCACGTGGAACCCTTGATCAGGCTCCATCAAAGCAGAGCTGAAAATGTTCCTCAAGCCATTGCGGACTCTTTAGAATAAGCAAATAGATCTGCACACAGGTGCACATCAGTAAGACTATTTTGGCTATGGAAGCAGAAGGGGCACGGGTAAGGCTGAGAGAAATTGGCTCCCCAAAATTGGCCTCCCCTTAATGATATGGGGTATTTTGTTGGTTTTTTGAGGGGTGATTTAAAGAAAAGGGTTGGGGGTAATTATGTTGACAGTGGCGTTTTCAGACAACACGCTAAACCAGTGGTTCCCAAAGTGGGCGGTGGGATTGCATAGGGGGGCATTAAGAGGCAAGGTGGCAGCAGGGGGGCACTAAGAAGCAAAGGGGTGGCAGGGGGGTGCTCGAGGTGGTCTTTTTGGAGAAGCGCCTCTCCAGAAGGTCTTAAAACCTAGGGACATTTTTATGGGAGAAGGTAGTTCGGTCCCAAGCCATATAGGGGAAGAATCCAGACATGTATTTAAGAAGAGTCCTTTTAACGGTGAATTGAAATGTTTCCAAAGCACCAAAACGCTAATGAAGACACATACCCTATTTGGTATGCCCCGCCATGCCGGCTGCAAAACAGAGGCGGTCGCTCTCTTTTCCCTCCCTCCCTTGGCAAGCCTGTGGCGAGTGCTTCGGATTTTGAATAAATATTCAATTAATTGCTACTGTTTTATAGTTTATTGTTATTATCTTCCTTAGTGGGTTGTTGAAAACTGCTATTCTGAATCATGATTTTTATAGTGTAGGGTAGGGGGCACTGGACATGAGTTTGTGGAACCAAGGGGGTGGTTACCTGAAAAAGTTTGGGAACCACTGCGCTAAACCATCATTAGGCCACTCACCCTTTTGCAGCAAATGGTAAATGAGTGTGTGTTTTAGCTGTGGCTATGTAGCCACCATGGTTAGGAATGGTTCATATGATACACTAAGTCATGGTTCACACAACACACTAAGCTATAATGTTTAGCTCAAAGTGCTTAACCACCGTGGCTTAGCATGTCATCTGATCTGGGTCAGCGTCATGATCCTGACCCTGAGCAGTGGCCGGGACTGTGGCACAGGGGACCCCAACAGGCCAGGCGAGGATGCTCCCGGAAGCCTCATCACTTCTGTTACTTCCCTCCTCCTTCATCATCCTCACGTGTGGAAGGTGGTGGAGAGGACAAGCTGGCTGCACACTCAGACGGTGCTTCGTGTGGCGAAAGCGGATAGGGAGGCATTTTTCTCCCTCTCTCATAATACTAGAACCCAGTGGGGGTCATCCCATGAAGCTGATTGGTGGGAGATTCAGGACAGATAAAAGGAAAGACTTCTTCACAAAACACATAGTTAAACTATGGAGTCCACTGCCATAAGACTTAGTGATGGCCACCAATTTGGATGGTTTTAGAAGAGGATTGGACAAATTCTTGTGGGAGAAAGCTATCAATGGCTACTAGTCCTGATGACAATGTGCTACCTCCAGTGTCAGGGCCAGTAAGCATACATTCATCAGTTGCTGGGCAACATGGTAAGGAGGGTGCTGTTAAACTCATATCCTACTTGTGGGTTTCACGGGGGTAGCTGGTTGACCATTGTACGAACAAAATGCTGCACTACAACAACCTGTTCTTATGTCCTTTTGACCCCAATTTCTAGTGTGATGGGAGAGAGAGAGAGAGAGAGAGAGAAGACTATCTCTGTTCACTCTCTCCATGGCCCCTTCTACACCTAAGGATTTTCCCAGGCAAATGGAGGGATCGTCCCTGCCTGCTCCCGGGATCCCCTGTGTGTCATTTGAACGCACAGGGATGGTCCCGGGATGATCCCGGGATAAATGGTTGGTGTAGACATGTCCCACGCCTTTCACTGCTGTGTGATTGGTTTTTTGTATTCTTATGTATCATTTATTAATTTATTTATTACATTTCTTCGATGTACTTTCTGATCTGTTTTGCTGATATTCACAATAAAAAGGAAAACAAACAAACAAAGAAGATTTCTGTACCGCCCAATAGCTGAAGTTGGTTTTCAAAAATCACAAAATACAGCATATAATGCAGTATATTATTTTATATATAAAGTGTTTTTTAATGTTGCTTTATCACTGTGGGTTACCTCAAACTGGCTGGTAAAGGGAAAAAAAATGAAGGCGTGATGGCTATATTTTTTTAAAAGACGCACAACAACCCCAACCTCATTCTTTTCTTCCAGGAAGAAAACAAACACACACTATTCTGAACCCAAAAGCTTGAGTGGAGTCTCTGCGGTTGAACTCCATGCAATGAAAGAATCATCACCTTTCTTGCTTTGATTCGTTTCATCAAAGCTTCGGAGCAAGCAAATAAAGCAACTCTCCGGATGACTGCACCAGAGGCTGGGATAGAGATGTTGCATTTTGATGCCAAGTGGGAAACTATAACCGCTCAGCACCAGCTGCCCAGGCAAAAGATCTCCATGTCAAGTAACGTTTTCCTTCTTGGCTTCAGAAAAAGAAATGCCTCCTCAGAGCCAACTGTCCTTCTGAGTGGGAGAGTTTGTTGGCAAGAAGGCGCTGAGAAGGTATTTCTATTTCTGAAGCCAAGGGGGGGGGGAATGTTACATGACATGGAGCTCTTCTGTATGGGCAAAGGTAGAGTCTGCAGAGGGCAGCAGCTTAAACAGTTCTCATAGAATCATAGAATAGTAGAGTTCGAAGGGGCCTATAAGGCCATCGAGTCCAGCCCCCTGCTAAATGCAGGAATCCACCCTACAGCATCCCTGACAGATGGTTGTCCAGCTGCCTCTTGAAGGCCTCTAGTGTGGGAGAGCCCACAACCTCTTCAAATACAGAGGAGGGCCAGGATCTCTTCTCGATCCTCCCAGAGTGCAGGACACGGAATAATGGGCTGAAGTTACAGGAAGTCAGATTCCGGCTGGACATCAGGAAAAACTTCCTGACTGTTAGAGCAGTATGACAATGGAACCAGTTACCTAGGGAGGTTGTGGGCTCTCCCACATTAGAGTCATCCAAGAGGCAGCTGGACAACCATCTGTCAGGGACGCTTTAGGGTGGATTCCTGTATTGAGCAGGAGGCTGGACTTGATGGCCTTGTAGGCCCCTTCCAACTCTGCTATTCTATGATTCTATGTTCTATAGGTCATTAGTTCCATTGTCAGACTACTCTAACAGTCAGGACGTTTTTCCTGATGTCCAGTGAGAACCTGCTTTCCTGCAACTTGAGCCCATTATTCCATGTCATTATTTATTTATTTATTTATTTATTTATTTATTTATTTGTATAGCACCATCAATGTACATGGTGCTGTACAGAGTAAAACAGTAAATAGCGAGACCCTGCCGCATAGGCTTACATTCACTCTGGGATGATCGAGAAGAGATCCTGGCCCTCCTCTGTGTGACAACCTTTCAGGTACTTGAAGAGTGCTCTCATGTCTCCCCTCAATCTTCTCTTCTCCAGGCTAAACATGCCCAGTTCTTTCAGTCTCTCCTCATAGGGCTTTGTTTCCAGATCCCTTTGTTTCCTAGCCCCTGCTGTATACTTCATTAGCTCTGATGTATGTGTTACCTCCCGTATCCAAGGCAGTAAACCTGTGTGCACCAATTGCTGGGGAACATGGGTGGGAGGGTGCTGTTGCACCAGCTCCTGCTTTGTTGGTCCCTGGTCGACAGTTGGTTGGCCACTGTGTGAACAGAGCGCTGGACTAGATGGATGCTGGGATATTTTGTGTGTGTGTGCAAAGGAGGCTTTAAAGCTCTTCTTAAGCAAGAATGTGTACTCAGGCTCACTTAAAACAGTCTGGTTATGCCTTCTCTGCAAAGAGATACACAGTGGTGAGCCTTGAGGGGGCTTCTCAAGCACCAAAAGGAGTAGATTATGCAAGAATGAAGCCATCCTGCCCCTGCTGTAAAACATTCAACTGTAAAGCAGTTAAAAGCATTATCAGCATAGCAAACAGACAGAGCTTTAGGGTTAATTAAATCAATCAATGTGCAAATCTCAAAGAATACTTGAAAAGACGGAGGGTGAGAGAAGGACCCTTGATGCTTGAAGGCCCACTGATGGCAAATCAGTTGCAAGGAAGTCTGATTTAAGAGGCTGAGAAGACCCTGTAATTAGAACCAGTGAAGGCTCCACAGGGGTCGTATTAATGAACCTTTCCAGAAATCAGGGACATAAGTGCACAACAGTGGATATCCATTATATTATGCCCATTCCTATTCTGTCCCCAAGCTGCCCAAATGTCTCGGCCTGTTATATTCTCCCCACCTACAATTACAGGAAGTTCCAGGTGCAGGATTTTATGGGGGACACGTCTTTCTTTTGTGAGAAGAGGACTGGAGATTTACAGTTTTTTTGGTTTTGTTTTGTAATATCTGTTCTTTTACATACATGTTGCACATGGGCAGAGCAATCGGGCATTCAGATAAAATGTGATGGGAGGCCGTACCCCAAAAGCAAACAGCATGTCACTTCTCCACCCAAAGCCTGATTCCCTTTCGGCCAGCTGCAAAGACTCAAGACTTCTCTCTCTTTTGCCGGTGGCATTCAAAACAACCCAAGTGTTTCTGTGAACTGCCACCCAAGCAAGGGGGAGCCTCTCCATGAACTGGGAGCCCTTGGACAACAAAGGTGACTGAGGCAGCACTATCTATCAGGCTAGTCCCAAAACCTAGAGAGAGTGACATTATGCATATCCAAAGAGGATGCTTGCAATGTTTTATTTATTTATGTATTTATTGCAATTATATCCCACCCTTCTTCCATTGTGGAACTCAAGGTGGCTCCATGCGGTTCCTGGGTGGTCTCCCCTCCACGCACTGATGAGACCTAGACCTGTTTAGCTTCAACAAGGTGGCTGAGTCATGTGCCTTGAAACCGTGCCCTGGAACAAGACAATGCAACCACGTACTAAAATGGTCATACAGCCAAAAGCCATAAGGCATCCAGCAGGATTTTGGATGATGATGATGATGATGATGAAGATGGTGATGATTTTTCATGATGGTTGGGCCCTCTCCAGCCTATTCTGCCTTACCAGCATGAAACAAACAAACAAAAAAGCCTTTGCAAGAAGGAAGAGGAGTTTCTTCAGCATGGTGGCCCTCAGAGCCCAATTTGTAGACGTTCAGGCCAATCCCCTCCTTCTTTCATGGGCGCTACTGTAGACAATCTTGACTGCCGCAGCTGACATGCCACACCCATACAAAGAAGGCCAGAAAGCAAGGAAACTTCCCTTGAATCCTAGCTTCCCCCTGGGTGCAAGGTCGAATGCAGGGGTCTAGAACCTCAGGCTGGGGCATTAATTCTGGCCTGCCAGAGGTTCTAATCCAGCCCTCCAGGTTTCCGCCAATGGCCATGCCCCAGAAGCCCCTCCCACTTCCTCTTGACTGCCTATCCTTTGCTGGTTTCCTGGTTTTTCTGTGTTTTCCTGCATTGTAAGGCTGAATACACTAGTCATTGGGGAACGTGGGTGGGAGGGTGCTGTTGCATCATGTCCTGCTTGTGGTTTCCTGGTCGACAGCTGGTTGGCCCTTGTGTGAACAGAGTGCTGGACTAGATGAACCCTTGGTCTGATCCAGCATTGGCTCTTCTTATGAAATGGAATTTGGCTCTTGGGAATTTGGTTAAACACCCCTATTCTAATGGGTAGCCTATTGCTGTCTAAGCCACATGGAAAGATGGTTATACTTGACCGCTGTAATGTGAACTGACTGGTTTCTCACTCGGTTGAGGAACATACTGTAGAGGTGATCTAACATGAAGGTGGCAGGCCTGGGAAATTGCACATAAGCTATAGGTACCGCCTAAATCAAGAAAGATTTTCAAATAAATTTAAACTCTAAATGCAAAACAAATGGAGCTACTCACTTTTGCTTGGTCCAGTTTGCGAATGCACAGCAGTGGCTTGGATAGGTGAGGTTCGCTTCAATCAAGGCACGGAAGTTGTCCAAGGGAGGTAGCTTTTTTAAGTTGTAGGTAGATTTGGCTATGAGCTTGTTAATATTCTCAAGTCCAATGCTGGGCAGCTGGCTGATCCTCGTCTCTGAAATATCCCTTTAAAAAGAAATGCGATTAATTTGGATTCTAAGCCATCCAATTAACTGCATACCTGGAATGTTGGAAACATTTTAGAACCTCCTTCATTAGCAACTTAAAATAAACAATGAAGCAAAAATTACTAAAAATAGGATAGCATGATCCCATGCAAGCTTGCTTGGAAGTCATTGAACTCAGTAACTCGGTGGGTTTTACTTCAAGTAAACACTCTTGAGCGGAATGCATACTTTCTCATTGATAAAGTCTGACCTTTGTGCTAAATTTGTTGTTGTTGTTTATTCGTTCAGTCGCTTCCGACTCTTCATGACTTCATGGAGCAGCCCACGCCAGAGCTTTCTGTCGGCCGTCACCACCCCCAGCTCCCCCAAGGTCGAGTCCATTACCTCCAGAATATCATCCCTCCATCTTGCCCTTGCTCAGCCCCTCTTCCTTTTGCCTTCCACTTTCCCTAGCATCAGCATCTTCTCCAGGGTGTCCTGTTTTCTCATTATGTGGCCAAGGTACTTCAGTTTTGCCTTTAATATCATTCCCTCAAGTGAGCAGTCTGGCTTTATTTCCTGGAGTATGGACTAGTTTGTTCTTCTTGCAGTCCAAGACACTCTCAGAATTTTTCTCCAACACCACAGTTCAAAAGCATCTATCTTCCTTCGCTCAGCCTTATTTATTTTATTTATTTATTAATTATATTTCTATACCGCTGGAGCTCTCTGGGCGGTTCACAAAAATTAAAAACATTCAAAGTATAAAAAAACAGTATAAAACCATAATATAAAATACAATATAAAAGCTCAACCAGATAAAAACAGCAGCAATGCAAAATTACAAATTTAAAACACCAAGTTATAATTTATTTATAGACAGTTAAAATGCTGGGAGAATAAAAAGGTCTTCACCTGGCATCTAAAAGCATATAATGTAGGTGCCAAGCAAACCTCCTTAGGGAGCTCATTCCACAGCCGGGTGCCACAGCAGAGAAGGCCCTCCTCCTGGTAGCCACCTGCCTCACTTCCGTTGTCAGGGGCTCACGGAGAAGGACTGCAGAGGATGACCTTAGGGTCCGGGCAGGTACATACGAGAGGAGGCGTTCCTTCAGATAGCCTGGTTATCCTTATGGTCCAGCTCTCTCAGCCATAGGTTACTACGGGGAATACTATGCGGACCTTTGTTATAGCAGCCAAAGATCTGGTTGGTTATTGTAAAGCATTGAGGGGTGTGTGTTTGTGTGTGTCTTGATCCAGGATCTCCAGCCTCTAACACCTTATCCCCTTCACAAAATATTGCATCTAGGCTACAGTTCCACCCTAAAGAAACTCAGGTGACCTCCCACCTTGAATACTGTTAGCTGATTCTACAAGCCAATGCACTGTTTACCAAAATTTTACAGTGCTGACACATCTGTCCTGAGATGTTAGAATATTTGTGAACATTCCACGTCCATCATAGATCAGCTGTTGAATGGATAGGTGGCTTGCAGGAGATAGGCAATAGTTGGAATTAAGCTTTTTAGTGAGACTTGCACAGAGCTAAGGATGTCAATATAGCTAATGAGCCCAGCTTTCTAAGAGGAAAGCCGCACTGAGGAGACATGATTCCATCCTGCAAGAAAACAGCAGTAAGAACTGACAAAGAGGAGGCAAGAATAAGCAATCTATTTGGATTCTGTACTAGCATGAGAAAGCAACTTCTTGTAGCATTAGCAATTGGGTATTTACACTGAAGTTCTATGGATTTTTTAAAAACACACACAAATCACTATTGTTGAACGGCAACGATAAATGGATGCAAATCAGTGTGTCAGGAAAATGTCATGCAGAGAATTCAAGTGCATTTGGCATCTGGTCCAGCACTGCTTTCGCTTTACATTAGTGGTCTGAAGGAGAGAAGAAACCAAAGAGAGCGAGAATTGGAGGATGACACAAAACTGATCAAGTGTGAAACCTGATTGCAGCTTAAAGGGCCTGAAAGAGGATAAAGCTCCAGTGCTTGTATTCATTGCTGAAAATTGACAATTTGGATAGGATCAGCATGAGAGCAAGACCAAGACTGAGAAAAAATATATATGAGTCTGCTGCAGAGGTATGAAGACCCAAGAGTTCCACTTCTGAGGCAGAAGTGGGGTTCAGATAAGTTCATTTTTTAAAACAAAGGTCTTACCGCCACAACCACAAAAAAAGTTTGGGCCTGGATTTGGGACTGAAAGACTCAGGAAAAGTGTGACTGCATGGAAGGTAAGTTGTAACCAAGCGTAAATTGTGACATTGCATAACATCAAGACTGATCACGGCACATGTCAGATATGTCATCAGCCTTAGCTTCCTGGATTTGTGGAGTTGTGGAGCTTGTGGAGATAGCTTTACTTCTGATCTTTTGAAATGGCAGGGGTTTTTTGATACTTGAATATCTATCTATCTATCTATCTATCTATCTATCTATCTATCTATCTATCTATCTCTATCTATCTATCTATCTATCTATCTATCTATCTATCATCTATCTAATCATAGAATAGCAGAGTTGGAAGGGGCCTACAAGGCCATCGAGTCCAACCCCCTGCTCAAGGCAGGAATCCACCCTAAAGCATCCCTGACAGATGGTTGCCCAGCTGCCTCTTGAATGCCTCTAGTGTGGGAGTGCTCACAACCTCCCTAGGTAACTGATTCCATTGTCGTACTGCTCTAACAGTCAGGAAGTTTTTCCTGATGTCCAGCTGGAACCTGGCTTCCTTTAACTTTAACTATCTACGGAAGTGTTTGTCCATACGTCCTCTATGGACTCAAAAACCATTCATCCGATTGTTATGAAGCTTTCAGGATTTGTTCTACCTCTATCTGGGATGGTTTTAGATGTAGTGACAATTCTGTCCCCCCATCTCGAAACAAAATGGCAGCCGATCCATTTTTTTTTAAAAAAAGATGTACTGATTCAACATCATTTGATTGTTATGAAACTCTGTGTAAGTTTGTTTGAAGGCTTCTCTGTATCAACCTAAAGGAAATTCCAGGCTGTGCGAAGCTGGGTCTATCCACTAGTCTGTCTATACATGGGACAAGGCAACTCAAGACTGAGAGCCAGATCAATGCAGGTAGGGTAAGGAGGAAGACGGTAAACCAAGCTGCACTCCCAGTGATAAAACGCCAACCTTGCAGGTGTGCCCCTCTCTTCCTGCCTACACCAAATGATAAAAAACGCCAATCCTGCAGGTTGATCTTTTTGAAATCTGGCAAGCATGAAGCTCTTGCAGAGTTCTGTGGAGCCAGCCAAGGTCATGCAATTCAGATTTAAAACACCAAGTTCACAGGTGGCAGAAGACAGATTGGGTCTCCCATTGGATAGAATAATGGAAAGTTTATCAGACGCCACCCCTATCTTAATTGCCTCTAAAACGGGGACGTTTGGAAGGCATGATGCTAAGAGGGATGACTCAAAAGCCTGCACATTTCATGTCATTACTATGTAAAACGTAAAACACAGAGGCAGCAGAAGACAGAGCCGGTTTCTTGGATTTCCAAAACATGAACTGAAATCTGAGAAATGAACAAAATCCAAATGGACTGAACACAAATAACTTATTACAAAAGAAAGGAATTACAAAATTATTTGAAATCTATAAAAAGAAGAGAGAGAGAGAGAACTTTTTTTCCCTATTCTTCCTTTTTATGGAAAAGAGGTCTTGTTTTGGTTTTATACATGGGAAAGCTGTGATTTAAATATGTGATTCTCCAGCTGCTGTCTGATGTGCTATAGGCCAGCAAGATCTGTGCCCTGTGATTCATCTAATTATCCTGCCTGACTTGATCATGCATTCATATTTATGGGGCTTATCTCAACCAGATCCCTGCATTTCTGTGTGTGGGAAAAGGCCTCCGAGTCTCACAGCGTCACTAACCTTACATAAATCACGATCTTCCAAATTTGTCCTTTGTGTTCCTGATAATGTTTATGTCCCCATTTCTTTCCCCCCTGCTCAGGATACCAATTCTGTTTTATCCATGATTTTCTCATTTGGATAAGGCTGTTACTGAAGCTTCTTTTGAGCAGACAAGTAATAAACATTTCTTTGAGGGGGGGGGGGAGCCCATCCCTACACGCCATCATTTCCTGTAGTGAAAAGTTAACGTGATGCCTTTGTAAGCAGCGGCCACACACAATCACATTCTGATGGGTTATCAAATTGATTTCACTGCAGTTCAGATTCATCCGATAGTTCAAATTCAAGCACTGAGTTATTTTTATGAGAATTATTCTGTTCTATTACACCATTCTGTGGATGGTAAATTGCCTTTTTTATATATATATATCCTGGCCAAAATCATGAAAGAGAGTTTTTCTAGTCGTCTGTCACTGGAATGTACACCCAAATGTTCTTTCACTTACAAGAATGATTGACCCGTAATAACATCTCTGCTGGGTAAAAACAGAATTGCCTAAATCAATTCTTTTCTTCTTTCTTTTTTCTTCTTCTTCACCAGCACACTGAATGATATTGTATGAAATGGCAAAACAGGTTGTCTAAAGTCTTGTTGTTCCTGAGTCTGCACTCAGGTGACAATTAGCAGTGGTGGGTAATTCATGTTCACAAAAAGGATACAGAGTCAGTATTTCCAAAGATTTTGCAGCCACATGCCAAGTTACAAAGTTGCTTGCATAAGTGATGCAACGCACATGTCCAGCTGAGCCTTCTTCCCTGAAATTCTAGACTATGTGCAGGCAGGTTTTTTATGTTGTATTACCCTCATCTGCAATACATTTCTGAAATGATTACATCCAGGAAGAGCCCAAATCGATCTACTATCTGTTGGGATGGACGGACTCACCTGCGTCTAGCTCGGGCAGAAGCTCACCAATCCGCTGTCGCCGCCCGCACCCGCTCATGGCTCGGTGAGTGCCCAATGAGGCTGCAAATCCATGTGCCTTGGTCCGGAGCCTTCACTGTTGTGCACAGTGGAGGCTCTGGAAATTGTGTATCATCTGCCTTATATAAATGGCAACCGTAAAGGTCCCATTAACACAAAATTAAAAGTGTGACCAGAGCATTCACGCCTTGCGTAAATGGGGCTTTATGGCCACTAATTATGCAAGGTAGGAAATACGCAATTTCCGGAGCCGCTATTGTGTGCAACAATGGAGGTTCTGGAAATAGCGTAATTCCCACGTTGTGTAAAGGGGCCATTTACGGCTGCCATTTATGCAAGTTAGAAAATGCGCAATTTATGGACTCTCCCTTGTGCACAGCAATGGAAGCTCCAGAAGTGGGCGAACAGCTGCTGTGTGCTCGTCAGCTTGGGAGGGCGCTTGAAGTGCGGGCCTGAAAATGTGTTATGGGCTGGTGAGCTGGGTTGTGGGGGAGTCCATTGGATTCCCAGACCCAGTTTGGCACCCGTGATATCCATAACTGTCTGTGTAGTTCAGTTCTAAGATGTCAGAAACTTACTTAATTTTCAAAATGGTGGATGAGTTGGCAGGGCCAGCTCAAGAAATTTTGAGGCTTATGGTGAAGGAGAAGATGGTGCCCCTCTCCCCATTCCATATACAGAACCCTACATCTCCACTGTGAAGGAGTCTCCATGTCTGATCTAAAAGAATCCCAAAGTGGAAACAACAAGTTAAATCTGAGGTTTTGCCTAGAGAGGTAGAGAGCAAAACCCTAAATGTGTCATAACAGGGAAAATGGGTTCCCCTTTGAGTAATATCCAAAACACAACCACAACTAGGGTGCAAAAGGTGATAAGAAAAGCCATCCTGGAACAGTCCAAGGGACCACCTAGTCCAACGTCCTCTTTCCTACAGTAGGCCTGTACAGACAACACACTAAGCCATGGTTAGGCCACTAACTCTTTTGCAGCAAATGGTAAGTAAGCGTGTTTAAAACGTGGTTATGTAGCCACCATGGTTAGAAATGGTTCACACAACACACTGAGCCATAACGTTTAGCTCAAAATACTTCACCACCATGATGCTTAACCACTCTAGAATTGGACCCCAGGTAAGCTGGATTTAGCCCATGGACTTGGCGTTCAACACCCCCATCAATGCCTGAGCCCACTGATACATCTCAAGGAAGTACATTTCTTAATTTGGGATGGAGTGCGGTGGCGGGGAACTCTCACTTTCTGAACCAATACACAGAGTGAAACACAGTAATCCTTTGGTATTCACAGTCCTCTAGATTTTGCAGCTCACACTTCTCCAGTCAAAAATGTACATAAACATGCATATATTAAGGGAAGAGTATATGCACAAAAATGTGTATACTAAGGGGGGGGACTATGAAAAATGCATTATATTAGGGAAAATTGCTTGCAAAATCCATATATTAGGGGAAATGCGAACAGAAAGATGTACAAATTTTCATGCAGTCTTTTTTGAAAAATTGCAAACCAATGTGGGAAAGGGATGAAATGCAGTTAAGACTGAAAGAAGCTAAAATTGACAGATTTGTCTATTCCTATTCTTAAGTTCCTTAGAAGCCTGCAGGCGGCTAAAGTTCTATAAATTAATCATGTGTTGGGAACCATGTGTACATTATTCCAGGCCCTTTAGAAGGAGTGGGATATCAAAAATAAATATACATGCATAGAATTTGGAGCTGGAAGGCACTTGTAGCGAGACACTTGTAGCGAGACACGTGCTTTTAAAAATTCATTCAACCATTCTATTCTCAGCCATCCACTGAGAGTCAACCTTGTTTGTTGTGAGCATCTATCTTACATCGTAATACAATAACAAGCAACAAATGAGGATTAGTACTTACAAAAACCCAGGTCCATTGGCTCCTTGGAAAACTTCATTAGGTAACTTGTCAAGGTGGTAGTTGCCACTCAAATTTCTGTTAGGAATGAATGAAAAATAAAAGTTTAGAAAGATTATTTGTCCTGGTGGGAGATCCAGGACAAATAAAAGGAAGTACTTCTTCACACTGTACATAGCTAAATTATGGAACTCATTACCACAAGATGTAGTGATGGCCACCAATCTGGATGGCTTCAAAAGGCGGTTGGATAAATTCCTGGAGGCAAAGGCTATGAATGGCTACTAGCCCTGATGGTTGGGTGCTATCTCCAGTATTCGAGGCAATAAGCCTGTCTGCACCAGTTGCACCATGTCCTGCTTGTTCATCCTTGGCTGATGGCTGGTTGGCCACTGTGTGAACAGAGTGCTGGACTAGATGGGCCCTTGGTCTGATCCAGCATGGCACTTATGTTCTTACCATTTCATGATCCCTCCCTGACCCAATCAATTAACTGGATTGCTAAAATCACTATCCTTTAATTGATCCATGATTTAAAATATTAAATGGCCTTGATACAAATGATATTATTTGGAAAATAACCTTAATACATTGAATAATGGTGGTGATCCTCAGCTAGGAAATTCCCAAGAGTCCCACCCAGATACTTTTAAATTAGGTTTGAAGAATGGTTGTGAAAAGTCTGGAAGGTAGCAGAAATGACCAAGATAACTGAATATATTTGTCTGAGAGACAGAAGTCTAAAAACCACTAGTTTTTTCCAATGCCTGGTATACTTTCACTGTTTGTATGAGAGATAGATATAATTTAGACATTGATAGATATAACTGTTTCTCTCTGCTATAGCCTGACCAAACAGGGAAGCTTACGAATGTACTCTCTACAACCTCCGTGATCAGCATCACCTTTTATCTTTGATAATTTTCAAATCTATTGATGTTAAATGCTATTGTGGTTTTTTTTATAATTATTTTTAAAAAGATAACCAATCTTAAATTGGCTTTGAAAATAACATGATTTTGCAAGATTTTCTATGAGTGGTTTTCTGCTGACCAGGGACATGTGCAAGGGGTGTGCCGGTTATGCCCAGGCACACCCTAAAGTCTCAAGCGATAAGTGCTGAATTGAGGGAGGCACTGAGTGGGGATCCAGAAGGGGATTCAGATGCAGTGGGAATGGTTCCCCAGCTGCCCTCTGGCAGCTCCACCACCATGCTGAAGGACTGCTGCCTCCAAGAGAGCACCTTTGATCTGGGCAGCAGGAGTGAAAAGGAATCGCTCTGCTGGGAGCCTCTTTGCCAGAAGCCACCCTTCAAAGAGGCCAGGAGAAGGGCTCTGAAGGCTAATATCGCCTCAAAAGCCCCTGCTCTGGTCCATGTCACCACTGCTAAGGCTTGAGGAGAATCTCGTCATCCCCTGCCCCCTACAATGGACTCTCGTGGTCAGACAAGCTGAACACAGAGTAGGGCATCAGTGTCTACAGTGTTTAATAAATGAATAAAAATAATATCCTTTATGGCTGCGTATTCAATAAATGTTCGCCTTTAAAAAAAAAAATCCCTGGGTGCACACCCTAATGAAATGTGCACACGCCTATACATAGCATAATAAAGTTCTGTAAGATGGTTGATAGCCAAGCATTGGAAAGCTGGTAAAAGGCTTAAGATTGAAAACTGGTATCAGAGAGTTTGGCAAATTGCTCTCTTAGAGAAATTGACTCAAAAGTTGCTTGAGGACAATTAGATGGCGACAAGTTTGAAGGGGTGTGGAGGAAATGAATATGTAAATAAACAGAACGTGGGAGAACGTCTCCATCTGCATATACAGTGCTATGGAGAGCGTAGGACTAAGGAAAGGGGGTTCCTTTCTGAACCTGTTTGACAGAAAATGCAGTCTGTAAATGGGTGATCCAGGGTTTAAGAGTGGGGAATAATGAAACGAAGTGTATTATTATCCAAGTTAATGGATATCAATATTAAAACCAGGTGGAAATCGAAACTGTAATGGATTGTAAATGTATGACTTATTATGTGACTTATGTACCAGAACGAAAGAATGATAAACTTACCAAAAAATAAAATACATTAAAATAATCGTGTAAATTGTGCAAATCATAAATGAGATCATAACATAGACAGAAAGCTGGCTTAGATGGAGTCAGATCATTGGTCTATCTAGCATCAGCCTGGCAGTGGTTCTCTGGTGCTTCAGACAGGGTCCTTCCTGTCTGAAGCCCCAGAGAGATGCAGCTGGGTCCTTCTGCATGAAAAGTATGTTCTAGTCTACCACTGAGCGGTGAAGGAATTACTAAAACAATTAGGGTCCTGCAAGGCACTGCAGTGAGGAAAGGTGACAGGGAGCAGATGTCTCCCCTGCCTTCCCTTTTCCACTGTGATGTCTTGCTCTGTGCCATGGCATCAAATATGGGTGGTTGGCTTGGCCTGAGGGAGGAATTTGGACCATGTATGTGGCCAATTTTGGCCCACAAAGTGATCACTGAGGCTGCAGAATTTGGGGGTGGGTGCAGGGTTGAAAGTGTGGCATTTTAGCCTCTTGGGGCATCAGAGCTCTGGGACACTGTCCCTTGAATCTAACTCATCTGACAATCTACAATCAAAAGAGGAGGACTTCTGACTGCAAAGCTTCCAAATCACACGAGGTACTGGTTCTCCTCTATTTCGCACTGGTTAGACCTCATCTTGAGTATTTGTCCAGTTCTGGGCACCACATTTCAAAATGGATGCAGACAAGCTGGAGGGGGTTCAGAGGAGGACAACAAGAATTATCAGGGGTCTGGAAACAAAGCCCTGTGAGGAGAGACTGAAAGAACTGGGCATGTTTAGCCTGGAGAAGAGGAGAATGAGGGGAGACATGATAGCACTCTTCAAGTACTTGAAAGGTTGTCACACAGAGGCGGGTCAGGATCTCTTCTCCATCCTCCCAGAGTGCAGGACACAGAATAATGGGCTCAAGTTACAGGAAACCAGATTTTGGCAGGACATCGGGAAAAACTCCCTGACTGTTAGAGCAGTCCGACAATCGAACCAATGACCTAGGAAAGTTGTGGGCTCTCCAACACTAGAGGCATTCAAGAAGCAGCTGGACAGCCATCTGTCAGGTGTGCTTTAATGTGGATTCCTGCATTGAGCAGGGGATTGGACTTGATGGCCTTATAGGCCCCTCTCAACTATTATTCTACTAGCTGTACCCTGCCACGCGTTGCTGTGGCTCAGTCTGGTTAAACTGAAAAGAAAAAAAAGACAAAGCGGATGTTTCTAATATGTTTAATTTTACAATGCTTGTGGATATACAATATTTTTAGTTGTTCCATTGTCTGTGTAGATATAGAGATTGTCTGGTTTGCCGACTCTAGAACACGCAACATATAATTGTCCATGTGAGAAGCAATCTGTGTCTAGATCTAAACCGCACAATTCTAAAGATTGGCCCTGAGCTTTGTTGATGGTGATTGCAAACGCCAATCGAATTGGGAATTGCAATCTCTTAAATTGAAATGGCATATCTGTTGGAATCATAGGAATGCGAGGAATGAGGACATCTTCACCTTTGAAAGGTCCTGTCAAGATTGATCTCCGACTATAACAATTGCCACTTCGTCTATAGTTGGAGCATTGAATCTTCGCACATGTTCTCCAGCAGGCGTTTTGTCAGCATGAATAACAATCTTGTGTGTATCAGATGGCATCATGTCAATTGCTGTTTTGAACAAATGTACTAAATTGTTTTTTTCGTGAAGTAGCTGTTGCAGTTTTGAAACGATGGACCTTTTTATGCTGGTATAAATTCCGCAGCGTGCATTCAATTCATCATTGCCATCACCAATGAAATACATTTGTAGGAATTTATGTTGACTATCTTGAAACGGAAGGAAGGAGCCGGCTTTATGATAAATTTGTCCTTTGACTTTGAAAGTTGGCATAAATAGAGCTGTGATGATTTCTGCGCCGAACGACGTCATTTGGAAGCATGAGTTGTATTTCCTGATGTTAGATAGGAAATGCTTTGATTCTGTGGTATATCCGGCAAGCAAAGTTTGTAATGGCTCTGGTGGTTCTCCAAGTTGAGGCAGTTTAATTTTTCCAGCAGCGCAACACATTCCTTTTGTTTCTCCATTAAATTTACGAGCCTTGCAATAAGGACACACTTCAGTCATAGTGCCGATGAGAACATGCCACCTCAAACTATAATCATCAGCTGGGTTGTACCGGAATGCAAGGTGATTGTAATCATGTGATTGTTTACCACGGAGTCGTGTTTGACGCTGATGTGCTGTTTCTCGTTGACGTCTTTCAGCCACTCTCAGCCTGTCGCGTTCATTCTGTTGAGAACAAAGCAGATCTGAAGCTGTAGAACGCGATTGCCGTGCTCGCAACCGTGCATCCTCAAGTCTGGCTGAACGTTGCTTGGCTGGTTCCTTGGCACGTATTTGAGGCATTCTTTTTCTTTTTTTCTCGTTTGCTGATGCCCGTTCTTCCTCAGTCTGATTTGCAATTTCTCGTCGCAGTGCTTCCACTCTGCGAGTACGACAACCTAAGTGTGATCTTCTGCGAGGCATTATTTGGATGAAGTAAAGCAGATTGTTTGGTTTTTTAAAAAGGATGTTTTTACGGTGAGGAGGTTAGTGGAAACTCCTGGCAGTTACCTTTCTTCAGAACGTGTAACTGTCACAGGTGTGACATCTATATTCACTCAGCCAATTGTGAGAGAATATGCAAATAGGAGAGGAGGCAGAGGCAGTGGATTGGCCTACTGGTTGGCGATATCACAATGACTTATAAGAGCAAATAGGAGAGAACATGCAAATAGGAGAGAAGGCAGAGGCAGTGGATTGGCCTACTGGTTGGCGATGTCACAATGACTTATAAGAGCAAATAGGAGAGAACATGCAAATAGGAGAGAAGGCAGAGGCAGTGGATTGGCCTACTGGTTGGTGATGTCACAATGACTTATAAGAGCAAATAGGAGAAAACATGCAAATAGGAGAGAAGGCAGAGGCAGTGGATTGGTCTACTGGTTGGCGATGCCACAATGACCTATAAGAGCAAATAGGAGAGAACATGCAAATAGGAGAGGAGGCAGAGGCAGTGGATTGGCCTACTGGTTGGTGATGTCACAATGATCAGCAGGACTGGTTTTGAGGAGGCCTATTTCTTCGATTTTAAGACAAACCTTTGACCCCATAGAGAACATAGTTACATAACAACACTCGCGTATTCGCATGCAACGCTGTGTCAAAATTTCAAAGCAATTGGTGAAGAACTTTCGGAGATATAACGACAGTAACGAACGGTCTTTTTCATTTTTATTTATATAGATGATTCTATGATCTGAAGGAAAATAAGATCTGGGTTTCTAAGTGCATGCACTTTAAAAATAATATTCATTCATTCATTCATTCATTCATTTACAGAGGTACAAACTTGTCTAACTCTGTCAATTTCAGAGTGCTGTCATTCCTGAATACTCCAATCTCCGTCTTCAGTCTTCCACATCTAGAGGCACCAAGTTATTATTATTTATTATTTATGTATTTATATAGCACCATCAATGTACATGGTGCTGTACAGAGTAAAACAATAAAATAGCAAGACTCTGCCGCATAGGCTTACATTCTAATAAAATCATAATAAAACAATAAGAAGGGGAAGAGAATGCACCCAACAGGCACAGGGTAGAGTAAAACTAACAGTATAAAAGTCAGATCAGAATCAAGTTTTAAAAGCTTTAGAAAAAAAAAGTTTTTAGCTGAGCTTTAAAAGCTGCGATTGAACTTGTAGTTCTCAAATGTTCTGGAAGAGCGTCCCAGGCGTAAGGGGCAGCAGAAGAAAATGGACGGAGCCGAGCAAGGGAAGTAGAGACCCTTGGGCAGGTGAGAAACATGGCATCAGAGGAGCGAAGAGCACGAGCGGGGCAATAGTGTGAGATGAGAGAGGAAAGATAGGAAGGAGCTAGACAGTGAAAAGCTTTGTAGGTCAACAGGAGAAGTTTATATTGGATTCTGAGGTGAATTGGAAGCCAATGAAGAGATTTCAGAAGTGGAGTAACATGGTCAGAGCGGCGAGCCAAGAAGATGATCTTAGCAGCAGAGTGGAGAAGCTTCTCCCCCCTCCCCCCCGTGGATCTGATTGATCTATGAACGAGGCTAACCACCTCGGGGAGGAGAGAGGGGGAGAGGAGTATGGATGGTGTGGGGGGGAGGGGGGGAGGGGGGTCAGGAAGAGGGGGGAGGGGATGTAGGACACTATTCGGGACCAACAAATACTATTAAATTTTATCAACAACAAAATGTTGAATAATTTCTGCAATGGAGATAAAAAGGCTAGGGTAAACAAGAGAGTTTGGTATAAACAACAGAAGACAGGAGGACTAGGTCTCCCAAATCTAAAAGGATATTATATAGCTAATCAAATAAGATATGTGGTGGAGGGTATTCTGGGAGTAGGTGAAAGGACTTGGTTGGAAACTGAAACACAAGAATTAGAAATGGAATTAGAAAATATTTGTTTTAATAAGATTACCAAGGAATTTCTACAAAGAATAGGGAATCCTTTATTACAGAATATTTGGAAATGAATTCATGATTTCAGGGTACAATCCACTGTAAGCTTTCACAGAAAAAGTCGTAAATATTTTGGGACAGTGGGCTCTGTTTAGGAGCAAGGTATGAGAACAGCCGACAGAGGAACCATGGGAAAGGAACAGCAGCTATACTACCAATAAAAGCTAAACGAATGTAAATATTTCTCAGAAAATATACCCCCAAACTTTAAGGAAAAAAAAGAACACTTACAGCTCGGACAAGATGGTCCCATTGAAGGCATGGTTTTCAATCTCCCGAATTCCATTTTTATTCAGCCTTCTGCAATAGACAATGACTATTTTTTTTAACACAAACTTTTAAAAGAGGTTGTGTTATTTTTTTTTTAAAAAAAGCTCTCTACTCCTGGAACTCCTGCAGAAAACCACGGAGAACACATTTCATGACACAATGATGCAAATTCAATGAGTTGCAATTTCCCATAAGCTGTACAAAGAGTTTGCTATGTGCTCTGCTGCGCAATAAAAGGAGAGAATGATCAAAATGTACCAAAGATATCTGAAAGGGGAAAAGTATTTCATTTATATCTTATCCCTCCTTCAAAGGGCTCAAAGTGGAATAGCAGAGTTAGGGTTGTGTCTAATGTTAGTCCTACTTAGAGAAGACTTATTGGAATGAAAGCTCAACGTGGTGCTCATGGACACCTCTCTTGATGCTGGCCAGGCTCCCTATCCTGCTTGAATTTTTAAAAAACTTTTAATTTAAAAATTAAGCTGAAGTGCTACCCTACACACCTGCTCCATCTTAACTTATAAGAATAAAGGGCCCATGGAGATATTCTTAGAAAATAAAGATTTTGGGTGGCTTTAGCCCAGTGTGCCTTCCATGAAATAGGCGTTGGAGCATAAAACTGGGTTCATAAGAATGGTTTTGTGTTTTGGTAGCTTTGTACTTAGATTCTTAGGCAAGTTAATTTTCTTTTAGCCTCACAAGTATGCCTTCTGACCTATGTATATTTTGTGACTGACCAAACTCAGCACGGCAACCATTTTGAGAATGGAAAGTCCCCTTCATGGCAGCCATTTTGTGAGAGCACCTACGACATGCTCTCACAAAATTCCAAATGTGCCCAGTGGTCCAAAAAGGTTGGCGATCCCTTCCAGTGACTGGCCAAAGGCCACCAAGTGAATTTCAGTTGGGGAGGGGTTGAACTTGGGTTTCCATGGTCAAAGTCCAACACTCCAACCACTGCACATGGGAGGATGACATTAATTTTAAAAATCCAGTTTTTAACAATGAGATTCCTCCTCTTCAAGGTTGGGATTCCCTTGTTTAAAGGGGCAATCCTATTATGTGTCACGACTACGGGTGAATAATACCTGTTGCATTTTTCCCAAGTTTCCAGGGCAATCCCACCCAAGTTTTTTTTTTTTTTTTGGATGAGAGAACGTTGGTGACGTATGGCGTTTAAACAACAAAATATCTATATCTATATAATTCAAAGTTGGGAGTTAGTTGGTCATCCCTTTTTGACTGCCTTCCTGTTGATTGATTCTCATGAAACCCACTTCATTGGAAAGCTCTTGACATGCAGATTTCACGAATAACAGCAGTTATTTTGCTTTATAATTCAAATTTGGGAGTTTATTTATGTCATCTCTTCTATAAAAATGTAATATAAAGTTTTATTTTTAAGATTAAAAAAAGACAAGTATAATTAAACAACCATAATTAATTGCAAATTGGAGCAAAATGAAATCTGAACACAAAAGAAGTCTCTGTACACCTTTATAAACACAGGTGCAGGCCAAAGTTCAATCCTATGTCAGTGACATACAGCCTGTAAATAAATCATGAAGGGATGAAAAAACACCTACGCTTAAAACTAACCTAGTCAAAGTTTAGTTATTGCTCAGGTTGTTGCTAGACCAGGCCCGGTTTCCCTCCTATGCATCCAGTTGACGCACTCAAGTTCTTATGCTTTCGCTACATTTCATTGCATCTCCTACAGCTGCCAATTTCATACGGATGCTTATTCAGATATACGAACTGCTTCTATTACTGTATATATTCGAAATGGAAGTGTTAAATCCTTCCTTATAGATATTTATTTATTTATTTATTTATTACATTTTTATACCGCCCAACAGCCGAAGCTCTCTGGGCGGTTCACAAAAATTAAAACCATTAAGAACGTCATAAAACATCCAACAATCTAAAAACCCCAATACAAAATACAATATAAAAATCACAACCAGGGTAAAACCACCCAGCAGAAATTGATATAGGATTATTGTGCCTCAATATGTTTTATGATATGTTCTTTCTCCCCCCCCCCACTTCTGTTTTATGGCTTCTCCCCCTTTTTAGTTTTTTTGTTTGTTTGTCATTGTTGTATTTGCAAATTAAAAACATTAAAAAGATACCATTTAACAGCCCCCATTTCTACTCCGTAAAAATGTAAATCGCAACCACGCTCTCCCCAGTCTGGTTGAGGACTGGGGAAGGGAAGCATTTAATGGGTTAAGACTCACAATTCCTCTGGACTACCTAAAATGATGGAATAGTAGCAATGTCGGGGACTCGGTATTCGGAATCTCAAAGGTTGCGAAGATTTTTTCTCCCCCTGGGGCACAATGAGAGTTAATGTGCCTTCCTTCCTTTCTTCCCTCCTTGCTTAGTCCCAAACAATCTACCACAGTCGGTTGTATTTATCCCTCTCGCCGCATAATTTGGCTTCCTCTCTACTCCTATTGTGACACGCCAAAGTTCATCCACTCTTAACCAAGGCTGGCAGGCCTGAGTGATGGGTTGACAATGAATCATTTAATTAAACTGTCAGAAAGCCGCCACACTCGGCCGCTAATCCACAGCGAAAGCTGCCCATTCAAGCGATACGCTTATCTAAGGTCCGAGAGGAGGGAGGGCTAAGGTTGACACGGAAATCAATTACGGTCATGGTTGGAGAGATTACCCTTTTGACTGTGAAAGGCCCATGCCCTGTGGTGTCACCTCTTCGAGGGATGTCAGAGCGGATCACGGCTTACCAGCAAACCGCCCATGACGCCTTCGGAGGTGACAAACCAGAGAGATATGGCCTCACAGCCAGGCCCCCTGGCATGAGCGCTTGTGAGAAGCCAGTGGAGGCACTCAGGAGGGAGAATCAATCAAGATGTGGGACCCCCGAAGGCCTAGCCTCCGGTCTTTGAGATGAGATTCAGTCAGGAAAGCCATTCTACAGCTTACCACAACTTGCTGACAGGGCTTTCCAGACCAGGCCAGAACAATGCTCATCAAAGATGCCTCGAGAGAAGTGACAGGTGGAGGGTCACAGGGTTCTGTCTTGGGCCCATGTGAGGAATCACCTCCCCCTTCTTTATTAGAGTTGCTCCAAACAAACGACCTGCCCAGACATCTAGAGAGAACCAAATCACCCCAACTCTGACTCAGCTTATGATAGATAGGAACCGCAGGAGATCCCTGAGGATTTATGAGCTACTGTGGTCTAGTGGCTAAGCTGTTGGACTGGGACTCAGAAGATCCGGGTTCTAGTACCCACTTGGCCATGGAAACCCACTGGGTGACTTTGGGCCAGCCACAGACTCTCAGCCCAGCCTACCTCACAGGGTTGTTGTTGTGAGGTTAAAATGGAGAGGAGAAGGATTATGTAGGCTGCCTTGGGTTTTTGGAGGAAAAAAGGCGGGATATAAATGTAAATAATAATAATAATAATAATAATAATAATAATAATAATAATAATAATAATAATAGTTCTCCCAGTCTATTGATTGGTCAGTTTGAATTTCCCCTTCTGGGAGCTGTCCTGGCCCAAGAGGAACATCTTTGCCTATGAAAGAAGCTTCCAGTGGCTGTGTTCACACATGTTAACCCACCCACTGTGGGTTGTTGTTAACCATGGGTTATTGTGTTGTCTGAATGCAGTGCTTTTTCCGCAGGGTAGGTTATTGTGTTGTATGAACACAGCATGTTTTCCAGGGGTTGCTCATTAACCATGCAGCGTGGCTTGTTCATCACTCTGAACAACCCAACAATAGTCCTTGTTCGAGAAAAATAAACCACATTGCATGGCTAGCAAGCCACCCTGCGGAAATTGCGCTGCATCAAGACAACACATTAACCCACCCTGCGGAAAATGTGCTGTGTTCAGACAACACGACAAGCCATGGTGGGTTAGCGTGTTGTGTGAACCTGTATTTGTGTGGATGGCAAAGAGGCAATGTTGGCTTAAACGATGCCAGGAGTGTAGGTGTGGGCCTGCCTCATCTTTCCCCCTCATGAAAGCTGCTTTGGTGAGTTGATCCTGATCACTTTTAGTTAGCTAATTTCTATGTTTCATTTTTTTAAAAAAGAAGAGCAAGAGAGAGCGAGTGAGCGAGAGAGAGCTGACTATTTCTGATCCAGGAACCAGGAACTGGGCCGGCTCCAGGTTTCTGAGGGCTGTTGGGCCCTCCATGGGCCCCCTCTCTCAGTGGCCTGGTTCGGACAACATATTAGGCAACAGAGGGGGGAATAGCACACTCACCGTTCATTATTTTGCCAGTACTCCCCACATGACATGTTTTTACGTATTTTATTGTTGCAAGCTGCCTTGTGAGGACTTCTGCTCTGGAAGGTGGCCAAGAAATGATTTAAAAAGCCCCGACCCTGCCCTTCACTCCAATGTCCCTGGACTGCCCCCAGCCTGGCTCCTTCCCTCTGCTGACCTCCGCTACTCGTAGGGAGGAGGGAAGAAGCCATGATGGGCGCCCACACTGCCTGTGGTCCTCGGGATCATCCTGGGACCGCTGGAAGAATCGGGTTTCCCCAGGGTTTTTTATCCCTGGGAAAACCTGTATCCATTCCCTCCTGCCCCTGGGAGTCCCTGTGCATAATTTGAACATCCAGGGATCCATTTCGGCTGTCTGTGAACGAGGCTCGTGGAACCTTCCAAAACAGCAGAAAGAAAGGATAGACTTTCGTCATGATAACAGCAAAGGAGAGCAGGTATCTCTTGGAGCACATATTCAGATATGCCCACCCCACGAGAGAGAGAGAGAGAGAGAGAGAGAGAGAGAGAGAGAGAGAGAGAGAGAGAGAGAGGAATCAACGATGCCTGCTGGTTCATTAAGAAACATGATTGTTCCCACACAATGAGAAAGCTTCTACGCACGCAGCATGACACCGCCCTGTGAAGTAGCCTGTAACGATATATTAACATTATGCACAAATGTATCACATTATTAGCTGCTCCACCCGTTGTTTGCCTGAGGAACGGAATGTCTGCAGCCAAGTGGAAATACGGTACGGCCCTCCTGTCCTTTAGCGCAGCTGAATGATGTGGGACTCTCTTGGCAAAGGTAAAGAGAGAGGGAGAGAGAGAGAGAGAGAGAGACCATCCTGGGCATCATTAATTTTTAAATTTGCTCCACATTGCGATGCTTTCAAGAGAGAAAAGGGGAAATCGCTGATTGGGAGAAGCGAGAGGCAACCCAATCGGCTTGGCAGCGTGGCCCCTGTCTTCATGTCCGCAGAACCTAATCAGTTGGAAAGCTGTTGTGGCTCCAACTCCCAAATGCAGAATAAACAGCAGGGGCTTGGGGAAGGAGGAAGATGCTAAAAAAAGAAGAAGAGAGGAGCGATATGCCGGCCATGTGGGAAACAAATGCTGAAAAGGCCTGGGAAAAGAGGCTGAGCGGGAATGCGGAGCGACAGATGAAAACGACCGTGATTTTTATGCCGTATGCACCAACAGGCCTTATTCCCTGGGACCTGCCTTAGGTAAAACACTGTTTTAGGCTGTGTCTACACCAGTCCAATAGTCTGGGCTGGTCACGGCTGAGTCCCTGTGCATCTAAATGATGCACAGGGACTCCCGAGGGCAGGGCAGGTGGGTGGGCGGGCAAAAAAACCCTGGGAAAACCCGAATCTTCCTGTGGTCTCAGAATCATCCCGAGACTGCGGGAGGTGTGGTCACCCGTCTCAGCTTCTCCCCTCCTCTCCTTGAGTAGTTGGGGTCAGTAGAGAGAAGGAGCTGGGACAGGAGGAATGCAGGGACATCGGGGAGGGGGGGAGCAGGGTTGGGGCTTTTTTTTCTTACCTTAGTTTTCATTGGAGCACAAGTGCACCCCAGCACCTGTTCTTTCTTTTTCTTTTTTTAAAAAATGGCATCTGTGACGGGCACAACCTCTGGGAAGTTGCACGGGCATTTGGACGCAGGGGAGATGATCCCGGAAGCAGGTAATTCCGGGATTGTCTCCCCTGCATCCCTCTACACCCTTAGGCGTGGAAAGGGCCTTAGAGCATAGTCCTATTGGCCAGATGCCCAAAGGACAGTGGGCTCGAATGGCTGAGACCACCGTCCATCCTAAACCCTGCTGGGCTTTTGTCAGCATGGTGGGAGGAATAATGGAGGCTGTTTGTTTATTTGTTTGTTTGTTTGTTTAGCTTTTAGCTTCTCCATCCTCCTTCAGAACTCTTTTCATTAGACAGTCCCTGAGCCCCTCTAATTCGGGGGCTGATAAGTCTTTGGATCCAGCAAATCCATGGCCTCAACACACCCATTTTCTCCCTTCCTGAGGTTGGAGATCTGACCTCAGGAGATGGATCTGCCAGGGATCTCTAGGAAGGTTGAGGGAGAATTACAGTGGGATCTCTTCCTTCCTATCTTTTCTAGGTATAGAAAAAATACCTAATAATATCAGTTTGGCGAGTTTCATTTCAAAACCTCCATTTAAAGTTAGAGCCAGACTTCTATGCACCTGCCCACCCACAAATACAACTGTATTGACCAGATCTTACTTACATATCAACACGATCAGAACTTAAGCCCAGGAAAGAATTTCTTTCAATTTTGCGTATATTTATGTTGTCTTGGATATCTCTGAGATTTACAAGAAAAAAAATACAATTAAAAAAATGCATCTATATGATGTGTTGTTGGCATACAAGGCATCAAATATGTATCTTTCATTTCTCTCTCTCTTGTGCATAAAAGTGTCATGCAATACCAATATAATCAAATGAAATGAAAGGTTGAGCAGCATGTATCAATAATATAATATCGGCTAAAACATATTAGCCATGGGAAGCCTGAATAAAGAGATTAGTTATCAAGGGCCAAGTTTCCAAACACAGTAAAGTTCTGAAGGTACCCTAAACTGGGGCCACCACAGAGAAAGCTCTGTCTGTAGTGACCACCAGTCTAATAAATATTGCAACCAGCAGCAGGCTCTCAAAATTGATGTTCCCTCATGTATCCTTGTTCCTGACTGTAAACCCAATTTATTCTGAAAAACCAACCCAGGCCCAAATCTCAAGACTGTTTTTTTCTCCATGCACAAAATCATGTTATCGACTTTAAATCAAGAGTATTTTAAATCTAGAGAAATGATTTGAAAAGAGAAGGTTCTTTTTGTTTAATTTGCCTTTTGGTTTTGAATAGGGTGACCATATGGAAAGGAGGACAGGTATCTTTATATTAAAAGGGGAATTTCAGCAGGTGTTATTTGTATGCATGCAACACCTGGTGGAATTCCCTCTTTATCACAACATTTAAAACTGCAGGAGCTTTACTAAAGTGACCAGATACAAAAGAGGGCAGCTTTAACTGTTGGGATGAAGAGGGAATTCCACCAGGTGCTGAATGCATACAAATGGCAGCTGCTGAAATTCCCTTTTCTATACAACAGTTAAAGATACAGGAGCCCTGTCCTCCATTCCATATGATCACCCTAAAAGTTTTGAAGCCATAGTGGCTCTTTCAAGCTTTTGTAATTATCCTATGAATACAAACATCATTAATGTATCAGGTTTTTTAAAACGCAAATTTCAAGTACAAGAATTTGGATTTGATTCCACACCCCCACCCAAACAGTTGTTTCAGCTCTTGTACAGATTAATTCAATTAGAAATAATTTCTCCACTCTGTCTTTCTCTCTTCTTCACACACATAATGTGTTCAGACACCAAAATATCAGAAGAATCCAGTAAAAACTTACAGCACAACCTTCTGCAAAGAGTGAACCTGGTTAACGGACGGAAAAAACCTGATGGCAGTGTTTGATATCATCCTAAAAGAAGAGGAAGTAATAGATATATAATTAGCTATGATCAATGGGGAAAAAAGAAGAAGAAATGCTGGAACACAATTGCCCGCTGGTTGTCTGGAAAAAAAATTGAGGAGGAAAATGTTACAGACAAAATTCAGTCAGAGCCACTCTTATTTTTATTCTTGTTGATATTTATATACCACTCCATATCTAAAATTGGTTCTGGAGTGGTGCACATAAGAATGAAACAGAAAAATGGTTCAATTTAAAACAAAGGACCAATAAAAACAGTGGCAGCTGAGGAAGGATTTCTGGAAAAGAGTTGTTTTCAGGAGGTGATTGAAGCATCCTAGTGTTGATGCCTTCCTGACCTCCAGCAGCAGGGAGTTCTAAAGAGAAGGGGCCACCACACTGAAGGCTCTTCTCCTGGTGGACTTCAATTGGACAAAGGTCCATGTGGAACCACCAGGAGCAAGCCCTCCAATGACCTCAGTGACTGGGCAGGCTGCTAAGGGAGAAGGGCATGTTTAGCCTGGAGAAGAGAAGATTGAGGGGAGACATGATAGCACTCTTCAAATACTTAAAAGGTTGTCACACAGAGGAGGGCCAGGATCTCTTCTTGATCCTCCCAGAGTGCAGGATACGGAATAACGGGCTCAAGTTAAAGGAAGCCAGATTCCGGCTGGACATCAGGAAAAACTTCCTGACTGTTAGAGCAGTGCGACAATGGAATCAGCTACCTAGGGAGGTTGTGGGCTCTCCCACACTAGAGGCCTTCAAGAGGCAGCTGGACAACCATCTGTCAGGGATGCTTTAGGGTGGATTCCTGCATTGAGCAGGGGGTTGGACTCGATGGCCTTGTAGGCCCCTTCCAACTCTGCTATTCTATGATTCTATGATTCTATAAGGCGCTCTCTCAGGTATCCTGGTCCCACATTGTTGATCCCCTCCCCAATATTTTGAATTCTGGGTACTGTTTGATGTTGGGGTGGACAGTTCAGTGTATTTCTAGTCCATGCCACTTCCACATAAATCGATTCCATTCTGCTTCTGCATTAACTGTGATTCTTTGAAAAATCCACTCAAAAATGTGCATTTAAATACATCTATAATACATCCATTTTTAACATCTTTTTCTCTCATATTACAGATTTCTAAATATATTTTCTCCTTGAAATACACATTTTAATACATAGTTTATCTCAAAATACACATTTTAAGACACATTTCGGTAACCATTTTTAGGCCAACAACGGCATCACAAAATTTGGGAAAGTGCAAATGATGAAAGTGGTTTTATGTTAGTGCTGTGCTGAAAATTTCTCCCTTGAAAATTTCAACCATTCTCATTCAATTTGATAGAAAAGAAATTGGTTTCGAAAAGAAATTCAAAGGAGAAAAAAATTCAGAGAAATTCCCATGGGAGTGGTTCAGGGTTCTTGCGCTTACTTATGAGGTGACTAAGGAGTCCTGTCATTCATTGTACAGTAATCTCTCTGACAGCCTGCAGCCTCCTTGGCTTCCTGCCCAGGGGAAGATATTCATACATTTATTTTTCCCATTGGGCCTTTTCAGGTCAGGAAGTGCAGTCAGCCTGGGAGACAGTAGAGCAATGGTGCAATGTGTAATAGAGAGGAAAATACAGACAGTTCCCTCAGCCACCTCACAACGATTAGAAAAAAGAAGAAGAAAGGAACTGTTCTACAACACTTGCCAATGGTGATGCTTATGTGTGAGAAATCGTTGGAGAATTTCTCCACCCCCTGGAGAAATACGGTGAAATTGTTTCTTCAGTTCCTCTACTGATAAATAAGGTGGAGAATTTTGAGAGGCTGCTTGTTCACAGCCCTTGTTTATATCCTGGGATGCTCTAATCCGACTCATTTCCTGCCTCTAATAAACTCTTTGGCATAGTCTTGCCAAGCGGGGTTCAGGTGCAGCGCTGGCATGTGAAAAGAAGTGACACCCTCACAACTGTGCTTCGGGTAGAATTCCAGATTGTTTCTGACAGCGCAAGGAAAAATCGTCACGTATTCACACAACCATGTGGGCATTGAGGCAACCCATCAACCATTCTTGTGGGCATCCTAGCTGACGTCGGGATGAATGGAAAAGCCGTTTCCATTCCAAAGTGAGCTCTCACGTAAGGTATCTAAATATGAGTATCAAAACGTTCCGCACAGTTTCAGTTTGGCCATTCAGATTCAAATAAGGGCTCATTATCTGTCTCATTTCATATCCTCCAAGCATTTGCTTTGCTGCAAAACAGCATGTGAAGGAGGGCTTGAAATTGCCCAGGCTGCAAGCATGTGATGAAAACGATGAATTTCTGAAATGGCTGCATTGCAGAAGGAAGGGAGCCTCGTGCCTCATTTGGTACAGCAGGACGTGACTTATCTTACCGACTGTGCTTCACAGGAATGGCTGCCCCATGGCATTGTGGGAAGCCCTGGTTGTAATTCAGTGCACTTCCATTCATCGACTTTTAGAACCTCAGACCCTGGGCCAAATGTGACGCTCTTGGGGTCTCAGCCCCTGCCTGTCACGTGGGAGAACAGGGATTGGTCTCAGTGTGATAGAGCACATGCTTTGCATGCAGAAAGTCCCAGCTTCGATCCCTGGGGGGGGGGGATCCGCATGTCGCTCCCAGAGCGCTTCTATGCGACTCCAGTGCACCCCGAAAACGATAGTCTGACTTCCCTGTAAAAGAAACGACGAAGAGCCGTCCATGCCGCCTCTGCTGCCGGCGGCGGCGAGGAGAGCTTGGCAAAAGAAGGCGGGGTGAAGAGCGGAAGAAGCTCTCTACCCTGCCTTCTTTTGCCGAGCTCTCCTCGCCGGCGGAGAGCTCTTCTCGTCGTCATCATCGGCGGCAGCGGCATGGACGGCTCTTCGTCGTTTCTTTTACAGGGAAGTCAGACTATCGTTTTCGGGGTGCACTGGAGTCGCATAGAAACGCTCTGGGAGTGACGTGCGGATCCCCTCCTGGTTTCTCCAGGTAGGGCAAAGAAAGAGCTCTCACCGGAAACACTACAGAGCTGCTGCCAGTCAGTGTTGACAATACTGGGCTAGATGGATCAATCGTCTGACTTAATATAAGGCAGCTTCCTATGTTCCCATACGTCCACATCCCCTTCCCTTGACTCCACCCCTTTCCCTTGACCACCAATCATTCCGTGGCTTCCTGGTTCTTGCACGTTCCCTCCTCCCGACCATTCCTAAAGGTTGAAATGCCTCTTCGAAGGCTTAGTTACTGGCAGTAAGAACTTTAAGCTACAATAGGCTGGGACTTTTGGGCACGCCCCTTTTGCGTTCACAAATTAGTATGCAGTCCCCCCACTGAGAAGTTTCAGGAAATGGAATCCGGCTCTCGGGCTGAATTTCAACGCCCCTGGTTTTGAAGATTATTGAAGGCAAGCTGATCTGATCTTAGGGCAGCGCCCACATGAGCTCGTGGGCACGGGTGCAGACAACAGTGCAAGAAGCTCACATACTGGAACACCAAGAAAGGCCCACACAACTTGGCTTTAAGCAGGCAGGAGCATCAAAACCTTCATATATGGCTTTTTTTTGGGGGGGGGGGTGAGGGCAAGAAAGCGTGACCTGCATATTTCAGATCACATGCCACCTATATTTCAATTCAGTTCAATAGATACATACATAGTTTCAGTGTAAACAATTAATTTGGCCTACATAAACAACTATCTGATTTGCAATTAGGGTATTTTGTGGTCATTGTTGCTTTTAAAGCAACCATGAGCTAGCAGCAGCAGGGAGCTGAATTGGATCAGAACCTTAATGCTACGAGAGGGATGTCAAAGTGCTGGGGAGAGCGGGGTTGGTACCCATAAGTCCCCTGCAGCTGGGGTGAGGGATTTTAATTAAAGAAAAGAGCACAGATTATTGGGTGTTAGGTGGATATGGCTGTACCACGCACATGTCGGAGGTCTAACTGCATGGCCACGCAATACTCCAGCTTCTTCTGAGGCTGGGCTCGGCCAGACGAACGCTCAGCAGCTGTCCGCCCTCACTGCTGAAATGGCGCCCTTCCTCCTCCTGTGTCCACAGGGCCTTTACAACTGTGATAAATAATAATAATAATAATAATAATAATAATAATAATAATAATTTATTTCTTACCTGCCTCTCCACTTGGATTGAGGCGGAGAAGAACAGTGAATATAAAACACATAAAAACTGATTAAAAAGTTAGTATACACGATTAAAACATCCTTAAAACATCCTAAAAATATTCTAAAATTTCACTGGATAGGCCTGCTGGAATGCAGGGGGGAAGAAGTGAACAATTTGCGCCTTTACCCTTGCGTAAATGGGGCCTTTACAGCTGCCGTTGAGGCAGTGGGGGGGAAGTGCGCAATTTCAGCAATAAAGGTGGACAGCTGCTGAGCGCTCGTCGGGGTCTTGAGAGTGCTTGAGCGCGGATCCGTGCTTGCGCCACAGGTGCCCAACTGGGCCTGGGTGTAGAGAGTCCATCGGACTTCCGGACTCAGTCGGGCTCTCGCGAAATCCCTAGTGGAGGGCACCCGCATGGGGAAAAGCTGATATAATAAGTACAACCAGATCCTTTGCACGTTTAAACATCCCAGTAGTTTACTAAGACACCTTCTTGCAAAGCTGGCGTTGGAGAGGAAATGAACCCAGCGCAAAGCAGAGACACAGCGCAACAGCCAAGTGGGGAGAGTTGCTCAGACAACGATCCTCCGTCAGAGAACAGAGGTGCTAAGAATCACACAAGAGCACCCTTCTTTTCATCTGTGAAATGTTTATAGGTAGACCTGCTCTGGAGGACATTGCATTTCAATTTACCTTCCCATTTAAATTAGAACGGGTACCTGGGTGAGGGGGGAAGAGATGTACCTGTTGTGATAAGGCTGTCTAGTATCTAGATTACAAGTGAAAGCTAATTCTGGAAACAAACGAACCCAATGGTGCGAACGGCTAAAAAGCAAAGCCATCCTATCCAGGAGACGATGCCTCCACTTACTCTCCGGCTTTAATGAGGCTTGTATGTGCTGAAAAGGGCAACAAGTTACCATTTGGAAACAGACTGTCCATTTGGCACTCAAGAGGAGCAATTAACAACTTCATCCTCCAGTTGAAAAATCTTTGGAAGTAAGTCAAGGGCACGCATTCTTCCCCCCTTTTTTTCTTTAAAAAGCTCCCCGAACAAACTTAATTGGACTCTAATCGTGTTTATGTACTTTCATCACTCAGCAAAGGATGCATAAAGTAGTTATTGGCCAACTTTTCAGTTTGAATGCTTTCTTAATTGACACGCACGCTTTATTAATTAGGCCTTTTGGACAGAATCCAATGCGGCGCTTCTGCTCCTGGTGATTCTCTGCCGCCCTACCGATTCTGCCCCCACTGCTTGCACAACAGGAATTTAGTGCTTCCGGCGGAACCCCAAAGAAGAGGAAATGCTCATTTCTGGAAGGAGGCTGGTCAGTGGAGCTTGCATAAGGCGCTAAATCTCTCTTGTACAAGTGCTGAGTCATGGAATTGGTGGGACCCACCACTTGTGGAAGGGAACCTGCAGGGCGGAAAGAAATCAGCATGGGCGTAAATTAAGAACAGGGTAATCTCCATCACCACCCTTGGAAAGACCTTCTCCCCCTCTCCTGTCAAGGAGTGGCCATGAAACATGAAAAAAACTTCAGGCAGGGTATGGATGTGTATGGAGTTGTCTGTTGCCAGTAGAAACAAATTTCAGTAAGAGTCCCAAATCTTGGGGTATCCTCAAGATAGCTTCTCCTGCAGATCTTAGTAACAGTGTTATGCCATTGAGGCCTTTCTTACATGAGATTGTTAATCCGTTGTACCTACTTTCAGTTTTGTTGCAGAACTGAGATCTGAGTACTACACAAGAGTGTTTCATTTCCTGGTTTTCTACTACATAACCTCTAGGGGGCACTGTGGTATAGCAAAATTGTGCAAATGCACAATTGGAAAAAAAACTCATTTTCTTTCACTTTCAGAAACAATACCACATTTCCCCTGCTTTAAAAAAACTCACCAAAAGTGCTCTTTAGAAACAGAAGCAAATTGGAGGGCCACAATGTTCTCTAATGAACCTGTAAACAACTGTGAGTAGGGAATGAGAAGTGCACAATAAATGCCTCATGTAGAAAAGCTATGAGTGCTTCCATGCTTTAAAGGTCAATGTCCCCCAAATATAAAGGACACATTGCCAAAATGTCCCTTTGAAAGTGCTGGGATGAACTTTTCAAGTCTTAGATGGCTTGAGGTCAGGGTACCTGAAGGATTGTCTTCTACTATATACACCTGTCTGGACATAAAGATAATCTTTGGAGACCCTTCTCTGGGTCCCCCTGAAGGATTTTTCTTCATTTGAAATTTTACTGCAAATGTGTACATGTAGGGTCATAAGAGTTTGTTGGCATAGCATAGAGAAGGAAGCTTTGGGGGCATATAGAAGGGATGCTTTAATAGTAAGGGTTCAAGTGGGCATACACATAAAACACTGTATCAATGGTTAGATGCTTTGGTGTAGATAAAGCCTGATGAAATATGATTTGATATTGTTCAAAGACATTCGTCAGAAGAACTTGTGACTTGTACGAACTGTATGAATTCCTGTTAAAGGAACTAGGTGAAAGGTCCAAGGTGGTGGAAAGGTAGAGTTGTAGTTTAGAAAATCCAGAAGAACAGAGAAGTAAACCAGACAGTTGACCACATGAAAAGCAGAAGTAATGTCCAGTTTAGAGATAAACAAGTGCGTCAGAAAAGAGAGAACATTCTAGAAAGAGGCTGGTCTACATCAGCCTTCCTCAACCTGGGGCGCTCCAGATGTGTTGGACTACAACTCCCAGAATGGGCATTCTGGGAGTTGTAGTCCAACACATCTGGAGCGCCCCAGGTTGAGGAAGGCTAGTCTACATTGATAGTGTGGTCCAATGAATTCAAACGTTTAGAGAACATCAGAAGGAGGACTTGTTGACATAAAAAGGAGTATTTAGGAAGGGACACACAGAAAGAGGACACTTTTCTTTCTTCTTTCAAACCATCAGGACCTACGCTGACTTTTTAGCACTGGCTTGAGCCTAGTTGCTAGGTTTAGTACCATGGTCTTTCTTGAGAAGTGTAAAGAGCCCAACACCGGTGATGTCATCGGGGTGGAGTTTCTGGTGTTTGTCTGTGTTCGTCTTAGCAAAGATCTTGTTCTCCAGAATCTGCTTGACTTGTGAGTTTTTTTTAAAAAAAATGCTTTGCTTAATGGAGGTTTGTGTGTCTGTTTAACTTTCTTAAATTGTTTTAATAAATGTTTTAAAGCTATAACAGTTGCATTGAATTTGTGAGTCTGCGTGAAGTCAATCATTCTGGTACTTATCTCTAGAGGTTTCATCTACTGTTGTGGGGTGCAACTTGAAGGTATTGGAACCTCTACTTCCAAGCAACCTATGTCCAGTACCTCTCAAGTAAAAAGACTATCAGTAATTTTTCCCTACACCCTATCCTATGAGGTGAGGTGTATGGCTATTAAGGAGAGGGCCTTTTTAGTGGTGGTACCGCAGTTCAGGAATTCCCCTCCCCAGACCTATGTTGTGGTCTTTGGGTGCTAGATAAAGCCCTTTTTCTTTCTTTCCCCCCATCATTTTTATTTTTTCCAACAACATCTAAACAAACATCACACATCATACAAACACACATAATACATACCAACAAAAATACATATAACAGCTACAATTACACTAAAAAAACATTTAAGGGTGGGGTTAGGATATAGAATATATATATATATATATATATATATATATATATATATATATATATATCCTAGCCCTTTTTAAAGCTTTTTAGGTGGAATTCTTTTTAAGTTCTTTCATCTATCGTTATGTTCTTTTGCTCATTTTCTGCCTATGCTGTTTTAACTGTTTCAGATTTAAGTATAGGTTTTACTTTATACTTGACGGTGTTAACTTTTATTTGCGAACCGCCCAGAGACTATTTTATTGATGGGTATCATAGAAACTTTATAAATGAAATAAATAGTTTGTGATCGAAGTCTCATTATGGAGTCAAAAATCACATCGAAGAAGTCAAGGGCATAATAACCTGACAACAGGAAAAGCTATAGAAATGCTATTAAGAAAATGAGGCAGATGTTAGGTGCAGATGTTAAGCGCGCGTGAGCCCAAGACCTATCAGTTCCCCTGGAATTCCTATGTATTAAGGAAGTTAGATAGAATAGCTGAATGAAGAAGGGTAAAAGCTGTAGCATTAGAATTGGGATTTTGCATCTGTCAGGGGGTTGGGATAGCTAGGAAGAATTAAAACAGCTGCTGCAACTGTACTACGGTTTAAGGAATAAATGGAAAATGGGAAAACTCTATTTGACTCGCAATTGCTGCAACTGGAATGAAGGCTAAGGGGCTGTTGTGTGGCTCTTATTCAAAGATCGTAGGCATACGCACGGGGTGTGCTGAGTGTGCTGAGGCACACTGTAAGCAATAAGTGCTGAATTGAGGGGGGCATTGAGTAGGGAACCAGAGGGGGATCCAGATGCAGCAGGAATGGCTGCTTTGCTGCTGCCACCCCCATCCCCGGACAGTGAGCCATTGCTCCCAGTAGCATGAGTGAAAAGGAATCGCTTTGCCGGTAGCTTCTCTGCCAAGACCCATGCTTCAAAGAGGCCAGAAGGAGGGACCTCGAAGGCTAATATCACCTCATAAGCCCCTCCTTCGGCCAGTGTTACCAGGAAGCCCACCTGATATGCCCCTCCCATGGTCTGGCAAGCCAAACATGGAGTAGGCATCAGTGTCTACAGTGCTTAATAAATAAATTAATAAAAATAATTTCCTTTATGATTGAGTATTCAATAAATGTTTGCCTTTAAAAAAATATCCCAGGTTGCACACCCTAATGAAATGTGCTGTGCACACCTATGTCAATTCTTCAGTAGATAATCTCTCTCACACACACACCTGTACCACCAGTGTTTGGAGTCAGAAGTTAAGGTAAAGTGCTTGTTAAGCAATGTGGGATCTGGAAAAGAAACAAAGAACCAGATCGCCAAACTTACGCTTGTTTCTGCGACTTAAGTGCCTTGCCTTTATTCGTGATTTTTAAAAAGCCACTCAAGGGTTCTCAGTGGAGTGTGCAGTGCTGTAATGAAATGCACGGGTTTCTCTGTCTTTCCTTTCCATCCCATCAGCTGATCAGTGTGAAACAACGCTGGGGACAGAGCCGACCTGGCGCAACGTTTGTAAATACATTACCATGCCGAAATGAAAAATAATACAGAATCGCACAGCAGAACTGGTATCAGGTGTAGATCCCAGCTTCTAGGAGGTGACATGATGAATGGCTTTTGTCACAGCTCCCCCCCCCCAATGGATCTCCTAAGACCATTCCAGTTCCTGTGCCACTCAATGAATTAGTGGAGGACCAGGGAAGCTCCATCAGCACTGGCGGTGGCAGAAGAAAATGGTTGCCATCAAACTTCTGTCTTGGAAGATGAAAGCTTGAAGATTTTCTCCCCTTCTTATGCATGCCAGCTAGACTAGCCAAGCTCGTGATAAGAGAATATGCGCTACCCCACTCAAATGCTTGTAAGATTCGAATCTACTCATTAAAGACACAACATCTTTACAAAGCGCCACTGAACACCCACATCCTTTCTTAGGCCTTCGGAGGACATATAAAGCTGCCCATCTGAAGAATCACACCTGACCATACAAAGAAGATGAAGAAATGTGTGCTTGGTAGGGCGACCATATGGAAAGGAGGACAGGGTTCATGTATCTTTCACAGTTGTATTGAAAGGGGAATTTCAGCAGGTGTCATTTGTATGCAGGTAGCAACTGGTGAAATTCCCTCTTCATCACAACAGTTAATGTTGCAGGAGCCGCACCCTCTTTTGTATCTGGACAAGAGAGCAGGGCTCCTGCAGCTTTAACTGTTACGATGGGGAGGGAATCTCTCCAGGTGCTGCATGCATACCAATGACACCTGCTGAAAGTCCTTTTTTCTATACAACTGTTAAAGATACAGGAGCCCTGTCCTCCTTTCCATATGATCAGCCTATTTTTAGGCCTGCATCAAACCTTCATTTGCCATGTCACATGTCGGACATATAAAGCTGCCCATCTGAAGAATCACATCTGACCATGCAAAGAAGATGGAGAAATATGTGGTTGGACATGTTTGTTTTCCCCTTTGCTACCTGCAATTTAAGCCTCAACAGAGGGAGTGAAAGTCCTTCCAAAAAAAGAAAAGTGAAGGGGCTCAGCTTACTGCCCAGATATTCCTTGTGATTTTGCCACATGTCCCCTCCCCAGGGGTGCAGCAGAGCAAAGGCTCACAGGGCTGAAATGCCAGGATGTTTTGCTTAGCAACAAAGACATCATCTTGTTACCTTGCCTTCCTCAGACTTCCCTTGTAGCTTAGCTGCAATCCCCTGAGTTGCTGGTGGAAGAAATGGATTCCCCCTCCCTATTGTAAAGTGAAATATCTTAGGGCATTTTGGGGCCTTGCTGTGAGGCCCGGTTTCCCTGCTGTGTGTCCAGATGACGCACAGGGGAATCCGGGGTCAGGCCGCGCTGAAGCCTCCCCTAACGCGCCATAAGCGACGTCACTTATGGCGCGCCTTTTCCGCAGCCCCGGCCTGAGGTCGGGGCTGCGGAACGTCTAGCAAGGTCCGTGGCTTTTTGTGGCTACTCGCCCATGGACTGGGCACAGTGCTCATACGAGCGCTGTGCCCATCGGGCCAGGGGGGGGATCCGGGGGGGGGAAGGCCGGACCCGGCAGGAGAGGGGGGGGAGAAGGCCGGGCAACGGGATGGCATCAGGGAGAGGGAGGATGGGCGGCACGGGCATCGGGGAGAGGGAGGACGGGTGGGGAAAGAGTGGGCAGGGAGGTATCGGGGATGACAGGGGGGGATCAGGAGCGGGGGGGGGTTGCTTAATTTTTTTTAAAAAAGGCACTTACCTAGTCCGGCGGCTTTGGGGCGCACATGGCCCCTTTAAATTAAAAACAAAAATGGCCGACGCTACAGGGCTTCTGGAGTCCCTGTGCGTCGTGCGTGTAGGAGCCGAGGCGGCGCACACTAAAGTTAGCGCACCGTCGCCCCGCCTCCCTGCCAGCTTATCCGGCATGGTCTAGCAAGGCCCTTGGTCTCAAATGGGCAATCAAGACCTTCCAAAAGACCTGCTCCTGGGAGAGATGAAAACTGCCAGAACTGGCTTGTTGATATAGATCAACAGAGGTGGCCACAGTTTTGGTTATGGGGAATGTTATAATGAGCATCTGCACATACACCACTGCTCTGAGGGTTTAGGAGAGAGGCAAGGTCATCTCTACATTGTGCAAGGTATGGAAAAAAACAAGATAGCACAGGAGTTTCTCCTGCTGTTTCTTATCTTTCCAAGTACTGTAGTGGAAATTAGACCTCTCGGGTAGAGTTCTGTATAGGTTCAGTGCACTCGCTACTGGTGAATGGATTTGTGGATGCCTGCTCTACCATTTTGTTAGAGGTTTAGCTTTCTGATTCCCTTTAAAATAGGATGAAATATATAGGCTGAGCATTTCTCCTCCTCGATGCAGTGGTGCACATCATGAATAATGGCAGAAAGGCTTTCTCTTGCAGCCAGTCCCTCCCCTATGCAGCAAAGGATCTCATGCGTAGCAACTGGATATCATTCCAGCTGGGCGGAATCAGGGCTAGCGCTTGAGCTTCTCCACATTCAGCAAACATCCCGTAGCCCTCTGGAGTCTTCACAATACACACCCTCTGTTTCAATTCTGCCAGCAGATGGTGCTGCTTTATAGCGTGTTTTCCATTTATTACTGCATTTTCAGCATTTTATAAAATGATGGATTCCTGCTTGAAAATGGTGGGAGGTTGACGATATCATGATATCATTGGAGGCTGATGATCTCATGAAAAGGAACCGCAAACTTCGGTGAAGGACCAATCATGAACGTGGAATAAATTGCTCGTGTCAAGAAGCTCCTAGAGTAAAACTACACATTATATTAATTGTGTAGCTGAGGCTTTTTCTTTTGCTTCTTTTTCACTGTAGACTGAGTGCACACAGCCTGTGATTCAAATTAGGACCATTGTGCACTGGGAAGGGAGGATTGAACTTCCATTCCTGCATGGGGGTGTATTAAAAAATTATTATCTCAGTTGACGCCAATGGAGACCTTCACTTTTTATCCACTGAATGCACATGACAGGGAAAGGAATTTTGGGAAGCAAATGGTGTGTGTGTGTGTGTGTGTGTGTGTGTGTGTGTGTGTATGTGAAGGTTTATTCCTCCCCTCCAGGTGTGCAGTGGTCTCAATCCAAATTGGGGCCACATACATTTACTCCAGAGTAAAAAAGAGAGAGATGAGACTCAGCTACAGGCCACACAATTAATGTAATGTGTAGTTTGACACCTAGTACAAGGGCTAAGAATAAAATCAGGGGTGAGGGATGGAAAGGCCCTATGCCTGCATTTCCTGTTTAAAAGAGTCGGCTGCATTTTATTAGATTTCCTTTATTTAATCACAACTGAAGATATATTATCAGTCAGATTTAGGTCAGATGCTAAGAGCAGCTTGACTATTTTGGGGGTAATACTTTATTCAAAGGATGGGTTTAATTATCCATGAATTATGATGGAAACCCCATGGGAGCAGATGTGGCAAGCATATCATGAGACCTACATCCATTGGGAAGAATGCTATTTAAATGAATGTGGAATTAAGTGTGATGATCAGATGCATTCTGATTAAAAGCCGTCTTATCACCCAGCACTGCATATAAATGGAAACCGTGGCGAATGGCTTTCCATTGCCGACAGGCTGTAGAGTTTAAATGTTCATTGTGTAGGTGGGAGAAGAGAAAAGGGGTGGAGGAGAAAGCACTTCCCTAAACTATTAGTGAATATGTCATCCACATTTTACCCTTCATCCAATAGTTCAAAGTCTGGATCCCAAAGATAGCAGTGTTATATCCAATCTAGATGTCATGAACCGTGATCTAACAAGGGTGGTCCACATGAGGAAGAAACACAGGAAGCATAGGAAGTTTTCTTCTACCAGGGTTGGGCAACTTTAAATTAGGGTGGGGGAACTAGATGACCCTCCCCACTCAGCCTCCATGGGCTGAATGATGTCTTGGAGTGGGCTCAGACCCATTGAAGTAATTTGGTTCCTATCAATGTGCCATGTGGGCAGTGCATTGCCCAAGATCCTGGCTTCTCCCACTGGGAACTTTCCATTGGGTTTTCTCCACTGGAAGTCAAGCCCTGCCCCAGGGAGGAATCTAGGAAGGACGCCCATAGCAGGTGGGGAAGCTCTGTAGGCTGGATTGGGCCCATGTGCAACAGGCTACATAAGAACATAAGAAGAGCCAGGCTGGATCACCCAGTCCAGTGTTCTGTTCATACAGTGGCCAACCAGCTGTCGACCAGGAACAAACAAGCAGGACATGAGTGCAACAGCACTCTCCCACCCATGTTCCCCAACAACTAGTATATACAGGCTTACTGCCTCTGATACTGGAGGTAGCATATAGCCATCAAGCCTAGTAGCCATTGATGGCCTTCTCCTCCAGGAATTTGTCTAAGCCCCCTTTAAAGCCATCCAAAGTGGTGGCCATCACAACATCTTGTGATAAGGCCCCCTTTCCATGTCTTATACAGAGTCAAAACATTGGTCCAGCCAAGAGCTATCCAGGCCTTCAAACACCAGTCCTTCTCAGTGGAAATGCCAGGGACAGAACCTGGGACCATTCGCACGCAAACCATGCGCTCTACCATTTTGCTGAAAATCACTCCCTGATGCATAGCCAATGCAGTGCAAGTGCACATCTGGCTGTGAATCTCCAGCCACATCGCGGTGCCCATTGAGGCTCCATTGAATGTGCCGAATGAGCCTTTTGATGCATATGGAAGCTGTGCATCCCCATCCCAACAGCTGGCATGGGGGCAGCCAGAGACTGGGTCGTGAAGAGAGGAGGTATGTTTTGCTGTTGGCTTATGGCTTATTGCTGTTGGTTCATAGTGCAATCAAAAGCAGGGCTCGGTGTCTGCTCTGGCATGGTGGAGGGAGAGCACACAGCCTTCAACGAACTCACTCAACAGAGTACGTTTTAAGGGCTTTTTAAAGCCCAGACAGTCCCTTAAGTACTTAGTCATTGCTACAGCAAAGGTAAAGTTAAAGTTGCTCCTTGCCACTTTTAAGTATTTTCTGGTAGTAAGTCCCTGTTCCTTGTTAGCTTTAGTTCTACTTATAATGGAGGAATGCTCAGACCCTAAAATTGGAAAGGATAAATGTTTTCAAAGTCATAACATGTTGCAGGCATGGGATGGAGAGGAAGGAAATACTGCCACACTTCACAAGGAAGTATTTCTTCACACAGTGCCTAGTCAAACTATGGAGTTTGCCAAAAACACACACACATTGTGATGGCACCAATTTGGATGGCTAAAAGGGGTTAAACAAATTCCTGGAGGAGAAGGCTATCAATGGCTATGAGTCTTGATGCCTCTATGGTACCTCCAGAATCAGAGGCAGGATGCCTATGTTCACCAGTTGCTGGGGAACATGGGTGGGAAGGTGCTGTTGCACTCACGTTTTGCATCTGGGTTTCCTCATGGGCAAGTGGTTGGCCACTGAGTGAACAGGGTTCTGGACTAGATGGACCCTTAGGCCACAGCTAGACCTAAGGTTTATCCCTGGATCTTCCAGGGGTCAAACCTGTTCACCTAGGTGACACACAGGGGATCCAGTGCTCAGGCAGGGGTGAACCCTGGATGATCCCAGGATAAACCTTAGGTCTAGCTGTGGCCTTGGCCTGATCTAGCAGGGCTCTTCTTATGTTCTTAAATGATGCCTCAGGTAAAAATCTAAGGCAGGGGCCCATTGCATTCATGCAACCACATTCTCCCCAGCACTCACAAACAGCAATGGGTGCACTAGCGGCAGGTTTAGTTATTTACTTTAGGAACTATTTTGCCAGTGACAAAATAATGCTGCTTGAGCTCTGGAAACACCTGTATTCCCCTCAACTGGAGCAATCTTGAAGGAAGATATCCGAATTCTGTGCAAGAAAATCAGCTGTGTGGTTCTCATGTTAAAACAAGCACAAAACGATTCCATGAAAGTACATTTGTTGGAACTAATTGTACAGCCCCAAAGTTACTTACAAATATCTGAGATTGGGAAGGCTCTGGAAAGCGAATCTGTCGATATACACCAGGTTGTTTGCTTTTTCAATTCTTCTGTGGAAGAAAAGGAGAAGAGAAAGCATCCATTTGAATTCTAATTATGAAGGCTAGAGTGTTGTTTTCTAATACAATGAAATTCTGTGAATGGGGTAAGCGACGTTTTCTGCAAATCTGTATTTGCCTTGTCCCCTACTAGTTTCCCAGTGTTCTTTATAAACTTGGTCCCAATTAAATTGTTAACAGAGGGACATATTACTGGAATACTCTTCCCACTCCAGAGGGACACTGGCCTAACTGCTCAGAGGGTATCTTTACATTAAAGGCAAATCACGTTGCTTACTTGGGATGTTTGTGCTCCCTTTTGGTGCAATTGTTATGGGCTGTATTACATGGGCAGAGAGGACCACCATGTGGTTTGAATTGCATCCTCCCCCTACATTCAGTTCAGTTCAGTTCCATTGAGACAATGCCATCTAGTGGCGAAAGATCCCACCTTTTTTCAGGATGTTACCACTTGAAAGGTGGTGCTTTTCATGATGGAATGTCCAATGGGTGCCACAGAATATGTCCTGGTCGTTCACAACGTCATTTAAACCCCCCACAAACTTTCATGAGTGGACAGTTATAAGTGTGCAATAAATCACTCATTTGGAGGAGCCAAAATTTGTCCTGTTTTTTTCTTCATTTCTTTGCCCTCCCTTTCAATTCCCCCCACTGCACCGTGCTAGCACTCAATGTACACAAATACATAAAAGCTGCAGCTCACACACCAGTTTATCACTGATCAGCTCAGTCTGATAATACGTCCACCCTCCAGACCCATTTATTTACTCACATTTCATAGAGTTTGGGAAGCTGGGAGAACACATCTGACTCTATGGTTTCCAAGGCGTCGTTCTGAGAGATCTCTCTGTCGAGGAAGTGGAAACATAAACCAAGGTGGCCTCACTATTTCTTGAAAGCGACATTAGAGCCATATGCCCAAATGGCCTCTTCAAATTCTCCACCTAGATAAATGCAGTGGAGTGGGGAAAAACTATTCCACTGAATTTCTCCAGGGCCTCAGGCTAGCTGTGTATTTCTCACTATCAGCTAACTACCAACGAAACCATTCAGCTGGGATTACGGAGTTTGAATCAGGGACTGTATTTGCAAAGCATGTGATCTACTACTAAACCAGGGCCGATGTCCAAGGTATTCCTGCCAATCCGATAGGCTTTAAAGGTGGGCCCAGGCAGGTTCATGAATACAATTCATAGGCGCCTAGGCTCTATTCAGACTAGGAATGTACAGATTTTGTGAAATCCACTCCATCTGCCTTTCACGGATTGTCAGGATTGCCTTTCATTCTATCGTTTGCTTGTTAGCAGAATTGTGGTTTTCCCTCCAATTTCTTGAATTTGCACAAATTTACACTGCCACAAATGCATGAATCCCCCCACAAATGTGCAAATTCCCCCCAAATGTGCATCTTCATACTTAAGCCAAAGGGGGAAATTGGCATTTTCGGCCATTTTTTTTAAAAAAAGGATGTATTTTTCTATGGCTACATTTGCATAAAATTCCAGAAAGTAAAAAAATAAAAATTGTCCACAAGTCCATGGAATCCAAGTGACTTGGGAAAAACTGGTCCACTGAGGATTCATAGAAATCCGAACTCATTTGATTCCATTCCAGATTTCTTGGACATCCCTAATTCTGACCTTTGGCTGAACATTTTGAAGTCAAGAGTGGGGCATGTGGATGTCATTTAGGATGCCCAGGTGTCCTCTGCCAAAGGATAGTCCTCTATTTGAACACATCCTCTGTTTGAAAGGATGCCCAGTCCAGGTCCCATTTCGCGATGAAGAACTACAAGAAGGGAGAGCAGGGGAAATTGTCCACCCGGAGTCACCCCCTGGTCAGCAGACTGAGCAGTCACATTCTTTCCCTCTATGGTAAGTGCAACACCACCACCTCACACACCAGGCTTTAACGTGCACACCTCCCTCAGGCTAAGCACCACCACTTAAATACCTGAGGAAGGGGTAAAAATAAAAATATAACCTTTCCCTTATAGCAGAGGGAAAAGGGAAGGAGATTTGGAAAAGGCTTTTCTGTGAATATAGCAGGCTGAAGGTTTAATGTAATGTGTTTATTTATGAACCAATAGAGCAGGAGACACAGCCAAACTGACATGTGGTTTTATGGTAGCAAAATAAAGACAATGTTTGTTGTTGTTTACAGTTCTTAGTTCCTTCAAATTCTATTCAATTCCTGCCTATTCTTAAGAATACTGGTAGAAACAAATCTAATAAAAACAATCCTTAGTCCTTATGATCTTATTTTCACTCACTCCTCACACAACTCTTGACAAGAAATCACTCAGCTAAACACATCTACCCTCCAAACCCAATCACCAACCGAGCCCCTCAGACCACTCATATAGACTCCTCCCCTCGTTTCCACAGCATCACCAGCCACACCCACTCAGTCCAATGTGCTGCACTCTCTAGACCAGTGGTTCTCAACCTTCCTAATGCCGCGACCCTTTAATAAGTTCCTCATGTTGTGGTGACCCCCAACCATAAAATTATTTTCGTTCTTCTCTACACAATCCATTGTCATGGGATGGTTTTCTAATGAAAATAATACATAACAATAGCTTTAATAATACAAAAGATGATACATGACATAGTTCAGTCAATACAGTTTCCTAAGACCACTGGAAATATGTGTTTTCCGATGGTCTTAGGCGACCCCTGTGAAAGGGTCGTTCGACCCCCAAAGGGGTCCCGACCCACAGGTTGAGAAACGCTGATCTAGACACACTCACTCAGACATACCTAAGGGAACAGAAATGTGGGTAATGCCACAGTAAGGTACCCTGTATTTCTATTTAAATTACACTCAGTGTTTCCACACTTGAACCTCTCTCTCTCTCTTTATATATTTCAATTAGCACAAACAATTTATTAGGGATGTGCTTCACCTTGGTCCCAGACTCTGAATCCGAATCAAAGCGGGCCGATTTGGCCCGCCTCAGCTCAAATCCAGTTCAAGACCGGATTGGGCTGCCTTGGCCTGAAGCAGATGAAGCACTTTGGCCCAAGTTGGCCCAATGGCCAGACGCCGTCCCCTCCCTTCCCATCTGCTGGACTTATATGAAGCCTTTGCATGTGCCGGCGAGCCACTTGTCCTCCATGAGGCTTCAGGTATATCTTGCAGGTGAGCAGGAGGGGAGTGGGGGCAGGCAGGAGGGGAGTCCTATGGACTCCTAATTGACCTAATTGAACCGAATCCAAAATTGGTCAGGATGGTGCTGAGCTGCCCAAGAGTTGAATCGGGGCTATTTGGAAGCTCCCAATCAGCCTCCGAATCGAAGGGGTGGGGCTCTGCATAATCCTCCAATTTATTTTATTTTATTTTTTTGCAACGCATGTCCTCTTTTTTAACTGGCTAATCTATCTGTCATCCATTTTGCTTCTCCATGTAGTTGTCATATGAATATGGCTTTTTATGGACTGGGATCTCATAGTGACTTGGTTCGCATGAAACAACAGCCCACCATGGCTTAATTTACCCACGGGGGCTATTGTGTTGTGCTGGGTGCCCACGAGTGCCAGTTTTGCATGGCGCTCAGCTTGCCATGGTGTGTCATGCCTGGCAAACCTGACAACTCTAAAAAAAAAAAAACCCAGGGCAGAATCTACACTACTGCTTTATAACAGTTTACAATGTTTTTGAGAACTGTTCAGGCCCAGGACACATTACAAATACAGCTTTTAAACCATTTTCAAAGTGTTATATCCTGCTTGGTGTACATCTGGCCCAAGGCTTGTTTTAAATTAAGCCACGGTGGGCTGTCGAGATGTGTGAACAATCCTAATGAATTAGGCTGGTAACCTTTTTTCTTTTTCTGGATGGAGGAGGTGGAAGAGAAGGAGCACATTCTAACTAACCTTAAAAACAACATAGCGGTTGAGCAGAAAATGGAATCAACAACAACCCTGTATATAAATTGCCCACTCACACCAAGAAATGCCATTAAGGGGAAGTTCTATTGCTAATTCCACTACATTACACATTATGATGAAGCTGGGAACAGCAGGTGCTTTATAGCAACACAGAATATTTCAGTGGTGTTTTTAAAAAAATGCACACCCACCCACCCTCAAATGGTATATTAAACAAATCTTAAAAAACAACACCAGCCCATCTACTATATAAAAAATGTGTCTCTTTTAAGTTTATGAGCCGTCTCCTGCAGTTCACCCAAGCTGAACAAGTAGATGCAACTCCTACCTCTGTGAATACAAAGTCCTCTTAAAGGGATCATTTTTATTTCGACCCATGCTAGATTTCAAGTGATTATTAGCTTTATCTTGTAATTTATCTAGCAGGAGGAAGGGAATCGTCTGGAGGTTGAAAACACTGTATTGTAGAGCTGTGCACAAAATGGCTTCTTGAAATTTTCCACCCGATTTGTGGGTAGAGGAATTGGCGATGGAGGGGTGGGTCATTTCACCCAATTTCAGTATGAGGAGAAATTGTCCCACAGTTTCTCAGAGTGGGACTATGGCTTTAGCTAGACCTAAGGCTTATCCCAGGCAAATGGAGGGGTCATCCCTGCCTGCTCCCAGGATCCCCTGTGTGTCATTTGGATGCCCAGGGATGATCCCAGGACAATCCTGGGATATAGGCCTGGTCTAGCCATAGCAATCACAGTAGCACAACATCTTTCTTTTTTCCTAAGGGGTGTGTGTGTGTGTGTGTGTGTGTGTGTGTGTGTGTGTGTGTGTGTTGATACTGATACTGCAAAGACAACCAGCATCAAGTATGTTAGCAGGCTGGCTACCATTTTTCATTGCCCTGGGTACCATTTTACAATGCCCTGGAGTTAGCAATGTTCCAGGGTTTTATAGGTGAGAAATGTGACTGCCCTAAAAAGTGGTGGTGAATATTCAGAGAATTCCCTAAAGAACTTTCTGTAAAGTGGACTTTTTCTGGGGAGGGGGAGGAAAAAAGAAGAAGAATTTCAGAAATGTTCTCAGAAAAATGGCTTCTGGTAAGTTTTGTTACAACTCTAGAAACAAGAGACAGGGCCATATTGCTCTTTATCAGTTCTACTTTATCAGTTTTCTTGTCATTTCATTTCATTTCATTTCTATACTGCCCAATAGATGAAGCTCTCTGGGTGGGTAACAAAATTAAAATCATAGGTTCAGCACAAAATATAAAATAAGGAAGATTTAAAGCTACAATTTAAAAGCCAGCAATGCAGAGATTTAAAATATAAATTTAAAACAGCAGAGCTAAAAACCAGGATGCTAAAATACTCAGAAAATAAAAAAGGTCTTCACTTGGCACCAAAAGGAATACATCATAGGTGCCAGGTGAACCTCTCTGGGGAGCACATTCCACAGCTGGGGGGGGGGGCACAGAAGAAAAGACCCTTCTCATGGTGGACACCCACGACATTTCCTTTGGCAGGGCTCATGGGGAAGGACCCCTAAAGATGATCTTAGGGTTCAGACAAGTACATATGGGAGGAGACGACCCTTCAGATAACCTGGCCCCAAGCTGTTTAGGGCTTTGAATGTTAATACCAGCACTTGGAAACAAGCCCGGACCTGGACTGGCAGCCAGTACAGCTGGAGGAGTACTGGTGTAATGTGGACTCCTTGGCCAGTCCCTGCTTACAATCTTGCTGCCCTATTTTGGTCCAGCTGAAGTTTCCAGACCATTTTCAAAGACAGCCCCATGTATAACACATTGCAATAATCCAGATGAGAGGTTATCAGAGCATGGATAACTGTAGCAAGGCTATTTCTGTCCAGATAAGGGCACAGTTGGTATATCAGCCTAAGCTGATAAGAAGTTATCTTCAGGCAGACTTACTGTAGATTACATGGGTGGGTGTTGGCCCCAAGCACTTCACAAACAACTATCTCCCTTTTGGTCCCTGCTAATTTAGGAGAAAGGAACTAACCGTTTAGTAGATAGTTGTCTTCCTCTGTCATAATCTTCCACTGCTATCCCTTCCTTGATTTCTGGTTATCCCATTTTCTTCCTTCTCTTTCCTAAAACCACTCCATTGCACCTGTACTTATTAGATAAGCAACACCTCCAACCAATAGGTGGGGCTGTCCCATGTTCTGTATCTTGCCTTGCTGTGTCTGGGGACTTGTTTCCTAGTAGAACTGGTTAAAGGAGGGCAAGTTACCCACCAAAACAACAGTTAGTTGTCAATCACAACAGCAGGAATTCTCTCCAGTATCAAAGGCAGTAAGCCCTATGTACACCCATTACTGGGGAACATGGGCAGGAGGATGCTGTTGCACTCATGTCCTGCTTGTGGGTTTCATGTAGGCTCCTGCTTGGCCACTGTATGAACAGAATGCTGGACTAGATGGGCCCTTAGTTAGATCCGGCATGGCTCTTCTTATGTTCATACTTTCAATTAGTATAATCACTATTCTTCCTTTGTTGACCCCTCCCTCCAAATCCCTTCTTCTGTATCTATTGTAGATTACAAGCCTCTTAGGAAAGGGTCCTATCAAACCAATTCTTCATGAAGTGCGACTTTATAGAGGACACTCTGCTTTTTGAAGGCTTCTTTCATCTGAAGGGTTGTCCAGGCCAAATTTCCATCGTCTCTGCTGAGACACCAGTTGCCTATGGCTCTCCTTTAACTGTCACCCAGCAGCAGCCATTCGATCTGGTTGCCCGAATTGTTTCCATCCCAGCTGGTCACTATAAGAACTTTGACTGTAAGAATTGGTGCCGGAGCTTGCTTCCCTCTCCTCCAACCCTTTCCCACCTTACATCATGTCTTTTAGATTGTAAGTCTGAAGAGCAGGACTGTCATACTACTGACCTTTGTAAGCTGTTTTGTGAACCTTTTTGACAAAAAGGTTGGGCACAAAATGCGTGGAATAAATACAAAGCCTGGTTAAAAGATGGGAGAACCATAAGAAGGGAGATCAGGGGCCTTGAAGTTGCCCATTGACAACTAGCACCTGGACAGCAGACTCGTCACATGATGAGTCCTCCCCCCACCCCCGTGATGAGATGTATGGTATTTCTGTTGACATTATAGCAGCTATTTCTACATTTTCACCTAATATCAATGTTTCATATGCGTTGTTGTTGTTGTTGTTGTTGTTGTTGTTGTTGTTGTTGTTTTTGTTTTTGCAAACCTGCATCCCCTTTTTGCTTCTGTTTTGTTTTGGTGGATATGTTAAGTGGCCACCCTAGCTGGTACAGAAACAAATGCAATAACATGTCCCTCCCCACCCCCCATTTTCATTGGTTCCAAGGATCCCTGGAAATGCTCCTGGTTGCTAACTGCAGACAGATCCTTATTTTCCCCTCCATCACCCTTCTCCCAGGCTATGAGCCTGACGGCTGCCCCTCTACCCCACAGTACCACAAGAGGAATGCAAGCAACACCCATCTCCTTGTGCCCTCTATTATTATTATATTTATATCCTGCCTTTTGTCCAATGCTGGGCTTCAAGGTGGCATTACAAAACTTAAAACATATACATTTTAAACCGATAAATAGAAATATACAAAGTTAAAAATATCATAAAATCATAGAATAGCAGAGTTGGAAGGGGCCTACAAGGCCATCGAGTCCAACCCCCTGCTCAATGCAGGAATCCACCCTAAAGCATCCCTGACAGATGCTTGTATATTGGAATATATTAAATAGATTCCAATATTAAAACATTAAATCATTTAAAATGACAGTTTTAAAAGCCCTTAACACAGACAGAGGTCCCAATTATTCGTCAAAGGTCTGCCGGAACAAAAAAAAAGTCTTTGCCTGCCTCCTAAAGCACATCAAGGAAGGAGCCGGTCTAGCTTCCCTGGGAAGGGAGTTCCAGAGCACTGGAGCAGCCACTGAAAAGGCCCTCTCCTGCATGCCTGTGATGGTGGTGGGACTGAGAGAAGCGCTTCCCCTGAAGATCTTAAAGCACGGGCAGGCTCATAAGGGAGAATACGATCTTTCAGCTGGACCTTTGCATGTTGATTTATAGCAACTCCTCTGCCAATGGTTTATAACTTGTGCCTGTTCAGGGTTCTGCCTATTAATTGGGAATTTGCAGCTACTTTACCGCTGCTCCTCCAGAGAGAAGAGGAAAGGTTTTTTTTGAAAAAAAATCTCTTGTGGATATTTTTTTAATTCACTGACTCCAAAGTTTTGTACAATTTAGAGGACTGGGGAAAAAAAAGAGAAAAGAAACAAGAGTAGCAGCAAGGGGAAAAAAGTTTCCCAGTTCCCTATCACATCCTTAGTTGCATTCTAGAATTAATTTGAATGAATTATCTCTTAATTTTGAAAGCCTCGACATATTTTCAGCCACCCTCCACAAACAGTTTTAAAAATACCCAGTATTGTCTCTTTTGGTGCATGACCCAAGAATTACCATAGCAACTTGCCTCCCAATTAGCCTTCAGCTGCTTACAGTCGATATGATTAGACAAGGTCAACTGTAGAACAAATAGTATGGATATTGTTAAAAGGCTATGGCAAAACAGGAATAGCAAGGAAAAGGAGTGGACAATTGAATAATTTTCTTTGGGGGCAAAAATGTAATCTTTTTTCTTTCTTTTTTAAAAATGTACTAAATAAAAACACATATAAGAATTAATAATATAATAGCAGTATTGCAGGTGGACACACACGTGGGAAAAGGTGCCTGAGCTCTTAAAAGCAACAAAGACATTGAATTCTTTATCTACATCCAAATGCAAATTATGGTTACTGAAATCATTGTCATCTATTTATAAAATAAGCCAGTTCCCGGGTTTCAGCAGTTTTAGAGTGAGCATTGTGTAGATAATGGCCGGCTCAGCTCTCGATGGCCCCCATTGAGTACTGAGGGATGAGTCAGAGCGTTGCCTTTGGAGCTGAGAAACCCAAACTTTCTTCAAATTTTCAATGGATCTCTCAAAATATGAACAATCCATAAAAGTTATGAATAGGTGGCCCACTATACACAAACTTCTCAAGTATATTCTGTCTCACTGGGTTGGGTGACCATATGAAATTGAGGACAGGGCTCCTGTATCTTTAACAGTTGTATAGAAAAGGGAATTTCAGTGAGTGTCATTTCTTTGCAAGCAGCACCTGGTGAAAGTCCCTCTTTATCACAACAGGTAAATATACAGGAGCCCTGTCCTCCTTTTCATATGGCTCAGGTGTGGGTTATCTGAAAGACCATATTCTCCCTTATGAGCCTGCCCGTGCTTTGAGATCTTCTGGAGAAGCCTTCCTTTCAGTCTCACCACCTTCACAGGCGTGCTTGGTGGGAACATGGGAGAGGGCCTTCTCGGTGGCTGCTCCAGTGCTTTGGAACTCTCTTCCCAGGGAAGCTAGACTGGCTCCCTCTTTGATGGGCTTTTGGAAGCAGGCAAAAATTTGTTTGTTCTGGCAGGCCTTTGGAGAATAATCTGGTCTTCCATCTATGTTAAGGACTTGTAAAATTATCATGTATTTTAAATGTTTATGTTTTAATATTGTAATTTTTTTTAAAAAAATGTACATTTCTTTTCCTAGGTTTAAAAAGTATATGTTTTAAATTTTGTTAGGCCGCCTTGAGGCCCAGTATTGGGCAAAAGAGGGGATAATAATAATAATAATAATAATAATAATAATAATAATAATAATAATATAAAGCTGCAGGAGCCCTGCCCTCTTCACCTAGAGTGACCAGATCCAAGAGGGCAGGGCTCCTGCAGCTTTAACTGTTGCGATGAAGAGGGAATTTCACCAGGTGCTGCACGCATACAAATGACATCTGCTGAAATTCCCTTTTCTATACAACTGCTAAAGATACAGGAGCCCTGTCCTCCTTTTCATATGGTCGCCCTATCACTGGGCAGGTAAGGGATCACCATTAATGGTTATGTGCTACCTTCAGTAGCTGAGGCAGTAAGCCTTTGTGCACCAGTTGCTGGGGAACATCGGTGGGAGGTGCTTTGTTGGTCCAAGGCTGGCCTCTGTGTGTACAGAGTGCTGGACTAGATGGACCCTTGGTCTGATCCAGCATGGCATTTCTTTTTTTTTTTTTTTTTTTTTTAATAATTTTTATTCATTTTCAACACTATATAAACATAAATGAACATTTCCAAAATATAATTGAAACAAACACAATAAGAAAAAGAAATACATCAAATATCTGCTTCATACATATTGAATAATTGTTGAGTACAAATATCAAGCATGGCATTTCTTATGTTCTTATGGCTTTAGCCTTATTCTACTTGCTTGGAAGCTAAGGTGGGAAGCTTCCACATTGACTGGTGCAGCTGGATGCCCACGTAATAAATAGCAGAAGCTGGGGAGTTTTCCCAACAAAAAAGGCTCCCCAAAGAGAAAAGGCTCCCCAAAGTTCTTACTTATGAAAAGGAGGACAGGGCTCCTCTATCTTTAACAGTTGCATAGAAAAGGGGATTTCAGCAGGTGTCATCTGTATATATGGGGAAACTGGTGAAATTCCCTCTTCATCACAACAGTTAAAGGTGCAGGAGCTATACTCGAGTGACCAGATTTAAAAGAGGGCAGGGCACCTGCAACTTTAACTGTTGTGATGAAGAGAAAATTTCACCAGGTTCCCCATATATACAGATGACACCTGCTGAAATTTCGTTTTCAATACAACTGTTAAAGATACAGGAGCCCTGTCCTCCTTTTCATATGGTCACCCTAGTTTTTTAAATAAAATAAAATAGAGCACTTCAATTAAATAACAATTTGCTGTCTTCGCATGACACCCCAAAGTCACCTGACAGAGACAGCTGCCTCACTTTGCCTGAGGGTAAGCGTGGTGTTGAGTGTAAGGACTTTGGCTTTGAAACTCTGGCCACCTTGGCCTGGCTAAATGCGTAAGCGTCTTTCTGCGGACGGTTGCTCTTGGTCATTTCCTTCTAAATGTTTGGAAACAAGCATAGGGCAAACCCTGCTCTTCGGCAGCAGCTGTGAGTTCCTGGCAAGAGCGATTGGCTCCTTTTTGTGAGTTCTTCAAGGAATGGTATGAGTAGCACAATGATCAAGGTCTCTCCCACTGATAGGCCTTGGTGATAAAAAGCCAGGTGCTTGCAGGCTGGAAGGAACAAAACAAACAAAGCTACTGGGCCTTTGTTGGTTACACATTGCACACACAAACACACACGGCCTTGCATTGCCAAGTTCTGGCTTCATCAGGGCACAACTTCACCACCTGTGCTCCCACAGAAGACGTGGGCTTACTTTTCTCCCATGGCCATATTTTTGGGTACGATGGGATATTTCTGGCAAACCCCCACACCTTTGAAACCTACGTTCCGTCTTGCTATGTCTTGGGGACTTGACAAAGTCATAGGACAAGTTGAGCCAAAGGTCTATTGCATTCTGGGTATTGCTGGGAGCCTGCAGCCAATGAAAAGGCAGTTGGCGCGAGTGCTGGCCTGGATGTCTATTGCATTCTGGGTAGCGCTGGGAGCCAATGAAAATGCAGCTGGCATGTGCAGGCCTTATTGTCTTATCTCAGAATGTTTGGACTTTTAGTCTTAGAAAAGACGAAGGGAAGAGTTGTCTGTGTGCAACAAGTGTAAGTTAAACTTTAAGCATTATTTGCTGTTATCACAGCAAAGGGAAAGTTACAATAGCTGGGACAATTTAGTTTGGGTAAAAGGAGGCTAAGGGGAGACTTGATAGAGGTGTAGAAAATCCTGCATGGTGTAGAGAATGTGAATAGGGAGACTTTTTTCTCCCTCTCTCATAATACTAGGGTGACCATATGAAAATGAGGACAGGGCTCCTGTGTCTTTAACAGTTGTATTGAAAAGGAAATTTCAGCAGGTGTCATTTGTATATATGGGGAACCTGGTGAAATTTTCTCTTCAACACAACAGTTAAAGCTGCAGGTGCCCTGCCCTCTTTTAAATCTGGTCACTCTAGTATAGCTCCTGCACCTTTAACTGTTGTGATGAAGAGGGAATTTCACCAGGTTCTCCATATATACAAATGACACCTGCTGAAATCCCCTTTTCTATGCAACTGTTAAAGATACAAGAGCCCTGTCCTCCTTTTCATATGGTCACCCTACATAATACTAGAACCCATGGTCTTCCCATGCAGCTGCTTAGTGGGAGATTCAGGACAGATAAAAATAAGTACTTCTTCACACAGTGTATAGTTAAACTATGGAAGTTGCTATAGCAAGATGGAGTGATGGCCACCAATTTGGATGGCTTTAATAGGGGGTTAGATAAATTCCTGGTGGAGAAGGCTATCAATGGCTACTAGTCCTGATAGCTATGTGCTATCTCTAGTAGAAGAGCCGTTAAGCCTATTGTAGCGTTTGTGATATACCCATTCCTTGAGCTAGGCCAGGATTTCTGAATGACCTGGATAAAGCACAAATAATCCATCCCAGGATTGGTACCAGACTGTCCAGGCAAACGGCAAGTCTGCCTGTGGTTGCCTGCCAGGAAAGAATGCTAAAATAAATGACTATCTCCTAAGTCTTGTGCGGAACCAGTTTCCTACTTCCAAGGATCCCAGGACTGTGGACACAACACCGATGTACATCAGCTGCTGGGGAACATGGATGGGAGGGTGCTATTGCACTCATGTCCTGCTTGTGGGTTCCTGGGTGCTGTATATGCAGGGGAAGTTGCGCAGTGGTTGTGAATCTACGCTGCATCAGTTATATGATGCAGTTGCAGATTTGCAGCCACTGTGGGGCTGTCCTGCAAAGCTGCACATTGGAAACATTGGTGGGAGTGAGGTCTTCTGCTATCTGACCTCACTTTGGGGCTAATCCAGGGGGCAGTCCTGGTGGAAGGCAACTAGTGATTGGTCTCCTTCCACCAGGGCAGCTCCGGTATCCGGATGCCTGCTGGAAACCCCACACTCCCTCCTTGACATTGGGATTCTGGGTAGGAAAATCCATGGGGTTTGGGGGGAAGGTGGTGCCGTGAAGACAAGGCCCTGGTCAACAGCTGGTTGGCCACTGTGTGAGCAGAATGCTGGACTAGATGGACACTTGGTCTGATCCAGCAGGGCCCTTCTTATGTTCTTAAAGCAGCAGCCATGGCACAGGCAGACTCTGGGGCCCACAATGCCTTTCTGGGAGGAACGCCCCTTTCTTCACAATGAGTGGCATGGGGTGAGGTGTGCTCTGGATAGTCCTGCAGGAGCATGACTAACGGCTTTCTTGAAGTGGCAAAACAGGAGTGCCGCTGTAGGATTGACTCTGCAAGCTGCAGATGAAGGGGAGTGATCCACCACCTCTCTTGATCTGCTGCCTGAGCCACATGGCTCATTTTGGCTAATGGGAGAGCCACCCCTTTCAATCTGCCTGGTGCTATTTGACCATCCAACGATTTGCGGCACAGGCTGCCTTGTATCTGGTATTCACACTGTCTTTTTTCTCCCACCCTCCCCCTTCTTGGTGCCAACTTATTTTTTAGAATAATAAAAGCATTAAAAGGTTGTTCTCTGCTGCTCAAGAGAAAATGCATATGTAGAGTCATGAAAATTCAGGAGTTTGCTCATTGGCCCCAAGACAGAAAGGGAGCTGTGCATAATCTCTAGTAATGTAAATTAAGAGTGTAACACACAAATTGTTGCTCCGTGAGAGTATACCCTTGAGAGTGTGACACCACATCATCTACATGTGCATTTCAATATTTGGGTCATAGCTGTGGTATTAAAGAAAAAGACGTTTCTGAATACCAATCTAATTAAAGAAATTCAGTCCAACTGAAAAGGCTTGTTAAAACAGAGCAGGAAGGGCTACTTTAATGAATGTGTGAAGGCGTGGAATGAGAGCTTCGGCTAATGGACAGTATAGAAATGAAATGAATGAATAAATAAAAAAAATTACATTGGTCATTCCCTAGTCCTTGGGTACAGAGGCTGACCTTATTTATATTTATATGTTTATTACATGACCTTGGGGACATGTTACATATTTTTCTTAGAAGACCAGCACATTCACATTTCATTTCTTTGTAAACTGTCCAGAAAGCTTTGGCTATGGGGCGATATAGAAATATAACAACAACAACAATAATTTCTATCCTAGAGTTCTTAAAGAGAAATGATGATGATGATGATGATGATGATGATGATGATGATGATGATGTTTATTGGCCTACTCCAGCAGCATAGGCAGGAACGTTATTTTCCCAGAGAAGACAGTGATCCAGTTTAGGTTGTGTGACCATATGGAACAGAGGACAGGGCTCTTGTATCTTTAACAGTTGCACAGAAAAGGGAATTTCAGCAGGTGTCATTTGTATGCATGCAGCACCTGGCGCAATTCCCTCTTCATCACAACAGTTAAAGCTGCAGGTGTGCCCTGCCCTCTTGACCAGATACAAAAGAGGGCAGGGCTTAGGATGACCATATGGAAAGGAAGACAGGAGTCCTGCATCTTTAACAGTTGTATAGAAAAGGGAATTTCAGCAGGTGTCATTTATATGCATGCAGCACCTGGTGCAATTCCCTCTTCATCACAACAGTTAAAGCTGCCCTGAGTGACCAGATACAAAAGAGGGCAGGGCTGTCCATTCTGAATTCTAATTTTGAGCATTTTTTTTTTGAGGGGGCATGGCTACAAGGTACCTAATAATGGCTTTGTCAACCATTCACTCTCCTCATTATCTCCTTTTCCCTCAAGAGTTTAACCACCTTGAGCTATATTAGAGTTCCATCTGGACAAGGCCAAAGTTTGTATCCAAAGGCTGATCAATGCCAGAGTAATCTATGCTCACTGGGGCTTTCCAAGAGCTCCATCAGATAAGTGTTTCATTGCACGCTCATTATTGGGCACTCACGGATCTTTGCGGGTCCCTCTCACAACATCGTCTGTCTCCCACGTGCCTCCCGCCCCTTCTAGCCTTCTTTGTGCAAAAAAGCACCCCAGTAAGTCTGACTCTTTTTTAAAGATGGAAGTTGATGCTATCTCTTGTTGTGTGCAGGAGAAGCAGCGTGATCAAAAAGGCCTACGGAATGGGCCACGTGCACGTGGTTTACTTCCTCTTTCAAAAGAGGAAGTAATGAGGGACAAATGCACGGGCGGAGAAGCGATGGTAAGCAAATGTGATTTTCCTTTGTGTGATGATGCTCCAAGTAATTGTAACCAACCAGGAAGTGAAGTCCCTTATCTTCTTCCTTTGAAATAAGTAAATACACCTGCTTTCACTGGACAATGGGGGCTGTGATTGTGCCTTTTGTAGGGTGACCATATGAAAAGGAGGACAGGGCTCCGGTATCTTTAACAGTAGCATAGAAAAGGGAATTTCAGCAGGTGTCATCTGTGTATATGGAGAACCCGGTGAAATTCCCTCTTCATCACAACAGTTAAAGCTGCAGGAGCTGTACTAGAGTGACCAGATTTAAAAGAGGGCAGGGCACCTGCAGCTTTAACTGGTGTGATGAAGAGGAAACTAATTCATTCTGTAATCCAAAAAATCCTAAAAATTAATATCCAACTGAAGCCGGAATAGTTTCTCTTGGGATTTATGGATGAGTAGATGAAAAAGAACCATGGGACTATATTCTTATATATGACAACTGCTTCAAGATTACTATATGCACAAAGATGGAAGGGCAAAATAGTGCCCACAATAGAGGAATGGCTACTGAAGATATTTGAGCTAGCGGAGATGGCAAAACTCATGGCAATAATGAGAGAAAAATTGACTTTAAGATTTATAACTGAATGGGAACCTTTTCTAAACTTTATGAAGGGACGAGAAAAAGAAGACTTGTATATCTGTGGATTCAACCAATAATGTAGAAAATGTTAAGAGAGAAATAGAGATTTGGATTTGACAGTGATAGAGTAAGAAAAATAATAATAACAACATCGTTACATATTTTTGCTGGGGAGAATATTGGAAGAACATTTCATTTTCGTTTTGTTTGTTTGTTCATTTTTGTTTTGTTTTTTGCTCTGTAGTGTCTTTTATTTATTGGTGTTTGGAAATAATAAAAAGATTAAACCAAGAGGAAATTTCACCAGGTTCTCCATATATACAAATGACACCTGCTGAACTTCCCTTTTCAATACAACTGTTAAAGATACAGGAGCCCTGTCCTCCTTGTCATACGGTCACCCTACCTTTTGAATCTTAGAAGTCTGTGAAAGGAGCGTCGCCTGGCCTGGAGGTTCCAGAATCAGGCGACAATGACTCCCCAAGAGGCGCCTCCTCTCCATCTGTGTCTTTTTCCGAGCTTGAGGAGGAAGTGAGGCTGGGGCAGCTGGGTGGTACTGTTCCCCTTGGCTAGGGGAGGAACACCATTTGCTACACTGCCTCAGGCAGCCCAACGCCTGGGCTCACTGGCATTACTGCAAATCCCCCCCAAGGCTCACTGGAGTGTAAAGAGGACTGCTGAGCCCACCTGTAAACTGTTTCTAGTGTCTTTCATTACCTGGAAACCATATGTCCGCCTTGCATAATGTGTGAAAGAGAGGGAGCGTTGACGGGGGAGGGGGCTTTGTGACAAAACTGACAAAGGCTGTTAACCGGCAGACAAAAAGCCGAGCCGAACGCTAAACAGTAGAAGTGACTTTCAATTGAAAATATTGCGCTGTGCTGTGGCAACTCTGTGGGGAAACAGTTTAGGCGGCGGCGGCTATGAAAACGGGGTGTATGTGCGATGAATATGCAAATGAGACCAATCAGCATCGGCGGCGTCTGCAGATGAGAAGTAGCAATGAAATGTGAAATGGCTCACAAATCAAAAATATAACCCATAAAACATTCATTGGAAATATTCATGATGATGTAGGGACACAAACTATATAATCAAGTGAAATATTTGCATATAAAACAGGAGGCCCCTTGTGTGAGCGCCTTGCCTCCGCCCCTTAAGATCAGGCACACACAAAACCAAGATTAAAGTCAACGGTTGTCTATTTAAAGGAAGCGGCTATTAATAATGTGATGCCTCCATGTGGTAAAATGCATTTTGCCGAGAGTATACAAATTAGATACTTCAATACACATACAACACACTGTGTTAGCGCATAGCTGGAATACGATATATATATATATATATATATATATATATATATATATATATATATATATTCCCACGACAGATCTATTCGCTGCAGAAGTTTAGTGAATTAAAAATTTCACGTCTGTGAAAGGGAAGGATGACTTCAAATAGGCTCTCAAGGACCCACTTGGAGCGCCGATCGACGGAAAAGAGGGTTCGATCGAAAACTTCATTGCGCGAGCGGAAATGTCTTTTCCGTGGAGAGAAAAGGTTTTGCATTGGAAAGAAAAACCCATTCCAGCCGATTCTTCCATGGGGTCTGCAGCAGCACTATATTATGAGGGATGTATGCGTGGGGGTGGGGGAGGCAGCTGTCTGGGGTGAAATGTTGAACCCTCGTGGAAGTGCAACTCCCATGAACTAGGGTGCCACAGAGCACAATCCTTTGGGTTGCAGCTTGCGTGGACGGAAGTCTCCGAAATCGGAGGCTTCCATATATGCAGTGCCCTGCTAGGCTGAAGATGGCAAGGCGGGAGGAAAGGTGGAGGTGATCTTCATTTCCCCATCCCCTTGTCCTGCTTTTTTTTTTTTGCTAGATGGGCTTTTTTTGCCAGTCTAGCGACGGCGCTTCACAGGAGGAGAGAAGGAGACTAGAAGAGGCTTAGGATAGCTTGTAACCCAGGATTATGCCGCTAACTCTTCTCCCCTTCCCACCCTCTGGAAGCCCCCATCTTCCTCCTCTCTGGGGTTGATTTTCCAACCTCAGAGGCCAGCTGGTGTGGTACTTTCCACACAAGCTGTGAAGGGGTGGGTTAGGATAACCATATGTATCTTTTAATAGTTGCATAGAAAAGGGAATTTCAGCAGGTGTCATTTGTATGCATGCAGCACCTGGGGAAATTCCCTTTTCATCACAACAGTTAAAGCTGCAGGAGCTAAACTACAGTGACCAGATACAAAAGAGGGCAGGGCTCCTGCAGTTTTAACTGATGTGATGAAGAGAGAATTTGACTAGGTGCTGCATGCACATCAATGACACCTGCAGAAATTCACTTATCTACGCAACTGTTAAAGATACAGGAGCCCTATCCTCCTTTCCATATGGTCACCTTAGGTTATGCCGCTAACCCTTTTGCAGCAAATGGTTATTGAGCATGTTTAAACTGTGGTTATGTAGCCACAATGGTTAGGAATGGTTCACACAACACGCTAAGTCATGGATCACATGACACACTAAGGCATAACGTTTAGCTCTAAATTCTTAACCACCGTGGCTTAGCGTTTCATCTGAACAGGGTCAGTATGGAAAATACTGGGCTAGATGGGTCAATGGTGTGATTCAGTATAAGGTAGCTTCCTATGTTCCTGTATTCCTAACCTGCCCCAGACCCTCCATGTTGGGCAGCAGAGTCTATAAATCTCCCTTTTAATTTCCTACAATGCCCTAGAGTGTTGGTATGCCAAGATGCATTGTGGGAAATTTCAATGGCAGCTCCAAGCTTCCTATGAGTACTGCTGCTACCACCATTGCTAAATAAGCCTTAGGGGCTTCTGTCTGTGTAAGAAGGGACCGCCAGAAGTTACTTTTCCCAGGACCCTCTCAAACCTGGAACTGCCCCTGAATGAATGAAGCAAGATTTAACTGTGGAAGTCAGTGCTTGGTCAGCTCTCATTATTGTTCACTTATGTTATGATTTCTGATGGTGTTTGGTTCTTAAGTGTGTTCTGATCAACTCTGTTATTGAAAAACCTACTTTGTACAGATGTAACGGTGACAGCACTGCTTTGGAAGATCGGTTCCCTGCCTCCCTTTCTTTATTTCACTCTTTCACAGATCTTTAACTGGATGAATAGCATGGTCCTTATGGGATCTGATAGCTTAATTAAAGCACAGTACAGGCCTAGGAGAGAGAAAGGATAACCCCAAACCAGGCAAGAGGCATAGAAAACCTTGTATGAAACAGAAATACTGAGTGTAGATGGAGATACATACATTTTTTCAACTTCGGAAAAGCCCGAGAAAGCTCCTTTGGGGATGATTCTTATTTTGGTGAGGAAAAATATCCTGAAAGCAGAAGAAATATATATATATTTTATGTATTAAGTATAGCATAATAAATAATTAGTTTTGGCTTGCTGTTTGGCCAAAAGGAACTGAACTTCCATGCCAAAGAAATGCACTACTCGAAATAAATTCATTACATTTTGATGCCAGTCTGCTTCATTCAAGTAAAGTTACTTTAGTTTGGAAGAAGGCACATTAAAGCATTATTTCAATCCCACACCTCTCTGTGATGGTGTCATTCTGATAAGCCTGATGCACCATCAAAGTAACACATTTTTGGCACTACAGTTATACCACTTCCTGCCATCCCCTCGGTTGGAGAAGTCTCAGTTGGAGAAGTTGCAGGAGAAGGACTTCAATGCTACAGTTTCTCCCAGAGTAGTTAGATAGGCTGACCACATGAAAAGAAGGACAGGGTTCCTGTGTCTTTAACAGTTGCATAGAAAAGGGAATTTCAGCAGGTGTCATTTGTATGCATGCAGCACCTTGTGAAATTCCCTCTTCATCACAACAGGTAAAGCTGCAGGAGCCCTGCCCTCTTTTGGATCTGGTTATTCTAGTATAGCTCCTGCAGCTTTACCTGTTGTGATGAACAGGGAATTTCACCAGGTGCTGCGTGCGTATAAATGACACCTACTGAAATTCCACTTTTAATACAACTGTTAGAGGTACAGGAGCCCTGTCCTCCTTTTCATACGGTCACCCTAAATAGCATGCTGCGTGTAGTATGGCCATTAACTTAATGTTTGATCAAGAGATCACAACAACATAAAATGCCAAGCAGGTATAAACAATGCAGGGCCCATTTGGATACACACGTTAGCATCCCTACTGAGAGACGTATCTGAGTGGCCATAGCAAATTTGGCCGTTTCTCTCACTGAAGTGCACGGCAGTCACAAGGAGCAAAAGACTATTTAACACTAATTTAATCCCTGTCTTGGTAGCATCCCTATCTGTAAACCACTTTACTTGCTCCCATATATAATGTATGTTGTATATTATATAATACGTGTGTGTGTGTGTGTGTGTGTGTGTGTGTGTGTGTAAAGTTAGCCATATTTCTCAACTCTACTCTGCCATAAAACATACTGGGATGGCCCTGGGCTACATATAACAGACTGAGCAGGTAAACAGCTCACCTGTTCAACATCTACCCCCACTATCCTGAGATGTGCATTTCTATAGATAGAAATTATAATTTCTATAGAAATTATAGTCCATGGGGAGTCGTGGCTCCGATGTCACTGGGGCGGTGAATCCGCTCCAAATTTCAGTGAGAACCAACCAGAACTCTAAAGGAGGTATCCAAAGTGCTGAAGCCAATCCCCAAAACGGGCTCTGATTGTTTCCAATTGAAACCTGGAGGGGATTCATTGCCCAACTCACATCGGAGCTGCCACCTCCACTGATTTGAGTCATTATTTATACATTTCCTTCTATAGATGTAAAATCAGCATATGCAAATAACACACAAATCTATGTCCTCTTTTGTCCTCTGTTTGCATGATGCGTTTTCTCTCTTACACAGTGGCCACCCGAATGGTGAGCAAGTCTGGAAGGCATAAAGGGAGGCTGGAGGGAAATGCTATTTTAACAGAACAGGAGATTATTAGAGGCAGAAATATGGGAGTCCGCATTCACCTTTGCTAGGACTGCAGCAATGATGCATTTTCACTCCCTTAATCCTCACATTGAATTTTAGTCAGCGAAAAAGGTTCAAATCAAGAGCCATTTCTCATGTCATGTCCTAGGTTAGAGTTGCCGGAACAACAGGGGAGCCCTCAAAGAAAGAAGGGGGAAAAGGGAAGGCAGCTGCAGACATAGCAATAAATATTTATTATCAGTTGTTGGTACCGTGCACGTTTTGAGCGATGCGGTTTTGGTAAAATAAAAATAAATAAATAAGATAACGAATAAAAGATAAACAATATCTATATAGCTGTTGCTCTAAATTGTCCAAGGTATCTTAAGGCATTACCTGTAACATGCAGCTTTGTTTCCTTCACAGGATATCAATTGCATGAGAAAATGAAAGGATTATCCTAAATCTCAGGGCATTAAGGAAATGTTCAACAGCAAAGCCAGGTCTATGAACCTGGCTCCCTACAAAAGGCTTGTATCCAATGGATACACATCCAGTGTTTAAGTCCCGTTCACTTCAGTGGGTCTACTCTAAGTAGGACTGACATGCGATATAAAGCTTCAAAGTGTTACTGGTGTGGGTGTGATTTGCAACAGAGAAGTAACGGGATGGAGGGAATACTTAACCCTAACCCTGCCCATAGCTTTTCCCTCCTGCAAACTTACCCGCCCCCCTGTCACTCCACACAAGTTTTTGCCATGTTGCATGGAAGAGGCACAAGGCAAGGGAGGGTTATACACAGCCCCCTGCCACCTCTGCTTTTATCTTGCGAATCATACCTTTCAGCTGCCTCTTTACAGCTGTTCAACAGCAACTCAGGTTCCCAGACCAATGTCTTTCTCCAAGAAGTTTCATTTGGCCATTGAATCAAGGTAGGGCTATAGACTAAATCACTGGTGGGCAACACATAAGCCGTGGGCCACACACACCCTCTGTCTTTTCCTTTCTTTTTCTTTTTGGGTGGGGTAGCCCCTGTCAGCTGTCCCCCCCAGTTGCCAAAATCCCATTGCCAAATGGCAGCCAAAATTTGGCAGGGACCAAAAGAAAGCTGCATTTTTTACTTTAAACCAAAGTGCTACTCAGAGTGGGAATTGCAGCAGTGGTGAAGTCGGAATTTGACCCCTGAAGCCTATGAAATTGTCCACCCCTGGGCTAAATAGAACTTTGTAATCTTTGATATTTGTCGGTGCCCAAGTACTTTTGAATTATAATTCTGCAGCGTAAGGGCTAGCGGATAGTGGACAGAGAAGGCCATTGCGGTTGTGAAAAGGCTTATACTGCAAGCTTGGAAGGATAAACACCCACCATCTAATATTTATTTATTTATTTATTTATTAATAGTTATTAGAGTAGACCCATAGAGTAGACCCATTGAAGTGAACGGGACTTAAACACTGGTTGTGTATCCATTGGATACAAGCCTTTTGTAGGGAGCCAGGTTCATAGACCTGGCTTTGCTGTTGAACATTTCCTTAATGCCCTGAGATTTAGGATAATCCTTTCATTTTCTCATGCAATTGATATCCTGTGAAGGAAACAAACTATATTCAATAGTTTGAAGAACTTCCTGATTTCTCTACAGCTATATCCTGTACTTGGCAATCTAGTTTGGCTACCTATTCAGACATATAGACCACTTAGACTAAAGTATACATCTAGGATACGAGCATTGTTTTTTTTAATTTTTTTTTATTGCGGACTGAAGTTTCTTTCTTCTTTTCACTTTTTTGTTTGTTCTTTGTTCTTGTTATCTTTTAAAATTGATTTAAAAACACACATGTAGGATTTGGATAAGAACACAATACTAAAACACAGAAGCATGTTTGTCACATGGTAATTCAAGTTTGACAGTTTCCTTTTGACCGTTTTGATTCTGCAGGCTATTCAACATGGAGAGAGAACACCTTTTTAACGTAGAAATACAGCTTATCAATACAGGGATAGAGGACCCTCCATTCTGATAGTGAAATTGTTTCTAGAAATACATACAAAAGCTGAATATGAGCCGACAGTGTGATGTGGCCGCAGAAAAAGCAAATGCTATTTTGGGATGCATTAATAGAAATATAGCTTGCAAATCACGGAAGGCACTGGTTAGGCCTCATCTTGAGTACTGTGTCCAGTTCTGGGCACCACAGTTCAAAATGGATGCAGACAAGCTGGAGGGGGTTCAGTGGAGGGCAACGAGGATGATCAGGGGTCTGGAAAGAAAGCCCTATGAGGAGAGTCTGAAAGAACTGGGCATGTTTAGTCTGGAGAAGAGAAGATGGAGGGGAGACATGACAGCACTCTTCAAATACTTGAAAGGTCATCACACAGAGGAGGGCCAGGATCTCTTCTTGATCATCCCAGTGTGCAGGACACAGAATAATGGGCTCAATTTACAGGAAGCCACATTCAGTCTGGACATCAGGAAAAACCTCCTGACTGTTAGAGCAGTACGACAATGGAACCAATTACCTAGGGAGGTGATGGGCTCTCCCACACTAGAGGCCTTCAAGAGGCAGCTGGACAACCATCTTTCAGGGATGCTTTAAGGCGGATTCCTGCATTGAGCAGGGGGTCGGACTCGATGGGCTTATAGGACCCTTCCAACTCTACTATTCTATGATTCTATGATACTCAGCCATCAGAGTACATGCCCCAGTTTCGTTCCATGCCCCAGTTTAGTTCAACGACTGCCGGCATGAGCTGTATTTTTATGCGGCAAACAGCCCCATGTTCAAGTTTCAGTCACCCCACACAGGTTTAAGCAGAAAATGGATGGAGATGCAAAAGCAAAGAGAATTTTAAAGCGATATTGGAAAGAAAAGTTGATTCACAATTGCTATTAGGAAAGAAATCTGTGCTCTTAGGAGATAAAAGTGAAGATTCATCTATCAGCCAAGACTGCTGAGGCAAGAACTGCAGTAATTCAAGAAACAATTAGCTGTCACTCCTAAGGGGAAGCAGACTGTGAAAAGTAGTTAGATGGTGATATGATCTTTGTATTATGAGCGGCTTTGCAGGGAAATGCTCACTTCTGGAGGCAAGAGGACCCAGAACCAGTCCTGGATAAGGGCCAAATCAGAAGGCCGCTTCCAGTTGTGAGCACCTATTTGTTTTCATTGCAAACCATGTGATGGGTAACTTGTGTGGTCATTCCAAGGTGCGCTCATTACTCGATGCCTTTCTGGACCCGTTTAAGGACATGGCGGATGTTAACGCTAAGCCACGGTTAAGTGGTATGAGAACACTCCGTTGTCTTGGGCATTCAAGAGGCAGATCTCCAGACTGGGAGAATGGACATTAAAATGTCAAGTGCAGCTCAATGTAAGCAAGTGAGAAGTTATGCATGTTGGGGCAAATAACCCTAGCTTCAGGTATCTACGGTGATGGGATCTGAGCTGGCAGTTACTCAGCAAGAAAGAGATCTTGGTGTTGTGGTGGACAGCTCAATGAAAATGTTGCCCCATGGTGCAACTGCTGTGAAAAAGGCAAATTCTATGTTAAGTATAATTAGAAAAGGAACTGAGAACAGAACTGCCAATACCATATTGCTCTTATAAAAAATCTATGGGGCAACCACACATGGGATTCTGTGTACAGTTCTGTTGACCACATAACTATCTCCAGTATTCGAGACAGATAGCCTGTGTGCATCAGTTGTTGGGGAACATGGGTGGGATGTTGCTATTGCACCTGTGTCCTGCTCATGATTGTCTGGTCAACAACAAGTTGGCCACTGTGTGAAGAGAGTGCTGGACTAGATGGACCCTTGGTCTGCTCCAGCAGGGCTCTTCTTATGTTCTTTATTTGAAGAAGTTATTGTAGAGCTGGAAAAAGTACAGAAAAGGGCAACTCAAATGGTCAAGGGATTGGTGCAACTTCCCTATGAGGAAAGGTTACAAAACACACTTGAAATGGATTTCACAAAATCCAGTCATCCCTACTGAATGTCCATAGCTATGCATCTGAAAAAAAAGGAGGTAGCGATATAGATTTTAAACTGATAGTGCCTGTTTTTTCTCTGCATCAGACAGACCTTGGCAAAAAGAGAGCGATTTCTGATAGCCCTGTTGGGAGTTAGCCGCAAACATGTGTGAACCATGTGGTACAGAACTGGGTGGGGGTGGAGTTAGCTGGTATCCATTGCAGGGGAAAAGTCCCATTTCCACCTGACCTCCTCCTCCTCCTCCTTTAGAATGTGAAACATCCTACTTAGTGTCAAGGAATCCTTTCAAGGGGAGGGGGCCATAGCTCCAGCAGTGGTTAATCACCTTTATTTATTCATTTATTCATTTCAAGAGCTCCAGATGCCTAACGACAAATTAAAACAACATCATTTATAACAATACCAGTTTACAGTTTGGAATGTTACTTATAATTGAATGCTATAACCACAGAGCACCAAAACTTACTAGGGTGTAAGCTCCAATGGTCACTATGGAATTTACTTCTGAGTAAAATAAATAAATAAATAAACAAATAGTAGGTCTTAACCCCTGAAAATGCGAAACATTTAAAAAGCCTGGGAGAACTGAAAAGTCTTGAACTGGGCAGATAGCTGCATGCGTACCAGCTGAGTTTCCCTTGGGAGAGGATTTCAGGACCAGGGGGCCACCACTGAAAAAGCCCTCTCTTTTGTCACCATCCTCCAAGCCTCAGAATGAGGAGGCACTTGAAAAGGGTTTCTGTGGATGACCGTACAGCAAGGTGCAGACAGAAATTAGTAACCAGTCAGAGCTTCTGCCAGATGTTTGAGAGAAATTGGGTGCCCCCTTGAGGGATGAACCCCAGCCGGTGCTGCTCATCTGGCTGCACCTGCAACAGATCAATCTTCCAGTCCTAGCACTCGTGTGTGCACATATGTGTGTGCGTGCATGTACATACACCCTGCAGGTGTTTTGCACTGGAGCTCTGCTCCAGAATTGGAGAATCTAGGAAATGGAGCCATTTGGCTGTACTAGCAGGGCATCTCTGATCCACGGCTCATATTGCCAAATTTTGTTTACGTCTTTGCAAAACGCTCTTTCAAACTCATTCATCTCAGCCGTTTGAAAGTTACACGTCGTTAATCAGAAAACCTGCATTGTCAAATTATTCCCTTTTGCTCGCAGGAAAAAATGCAAAGTCATGATATTAGCCTGATTGTATCACCTCTTCTAAACATTATAACTTATGTAAAGTACCACAATAAAGTAGTTTAAAAAAAAAATTAAATTAAAACCTCAGCGAGATACGGTACCCATAATCCTAAGTCACTAGTCTCTGTTCCAAAGCAATAACTATGAAAGGATTTTGAAGAATAGTTTTGCTTTCATCTTGGAAGTATTAGTGTGATGTTATCGCTTTCTAAGCCTCTGAGGCAATGGGTATTTTGTCAGAAGTAGATATTTGCTGAGTTGTTAAATTTCCTAAGGCAGCGTTCCCCAACCGGCTGCTCTCCTGGACTGTTGGACAACAGGTCCCATCATCACCAACCAGGATGATGGGAGTTATAGTCCAACACATTTCAAAGGCACCAGGTTGAGACAGCTGTCCTAATGTGATAATGTCCATACCTGGAATAAGGCACAATGTCTTATTAAGGGCAGGGGTGCAATGACCCCCCCACTCCTGCCTCCCACCCCCATGTTCCCTCTCACTCCACAGACACCCACCAGGAAGTCACCTTCAATGCAGTACAATAGCTCAGAGTTTCTTGCTGTGGGGGGGCTGGTGCCACTGATTTCAGTGGGGCTGTGAGTCCACTCCAGGAATCAGCCAGATAACTCTAAAGGAGCTATCAAAAGTGCTGAACTGAAGCCCCCCCCCGGTTCAACACCTTGGATAGCTCTTTAGATCTCTGACTGGTTCTGACTGAAACCCAGAGTGGATTTATAGCCCCATGGAAACTGGAGCCACCAGCCTCCTCTGGTTTCTTGCAGAGCTCCCCCCCTTCCACCATCTTGGAGGTGCTTCCTAGCTACCGTTGCTGCCAGAGGAGGCCAAAGAGGTGAGGAAACACCAGCGTCCTCAAGAACAGTCATGGAGTACGCTCATGGGAGCTCATCTAGATCAGGGTCCAGAGAATAGGTAGCGGGACTTTAACCCTTTACCCTATGCCCACAATTTACATAACAATGGCACAATACCTGATGGAGTGCTTCTGCCCAAAATTAGAGAAGGCAGTAGTTGATATGAATGATAGCAACCAACGAGTGTCAAAGGCACACAACTACTATAGTAATATACAATATACTAATTACTAAAAAAGTAGGTGAACACTTATATCAAACAAAAGTTTATATAACATAATAAACAACCATAAATGGTCATAGTACACATTAGAAAATCACAAAATGTAAACACAAATCTCAACAGTTTTTTTAAAAAAAAATTGATATAAACTTCTTTCAATAGGCTTTTTGATATAAGCTTCTTTCAATAGGCTTTAACAGGCTACCGGTGTGAATTAATCCTGTTTTCACTGTTTGCTTCTTCAGAATTACTGGAAGGAAATAATAATAGATACAGGTTTATGTCACCCCAGAGAATGAAAAATCAAAATAACAGTATTTTGCACAAGCTACTTTTAAATAGACTACATACTTCAAAAATGTATAGGTACAATGAATTGATCAGTAAGTTGACTTTCTTTTGTATAAGCGAAACAGGCTTTGATACAAGAAATATTACTGAGAAAATTATTCTTTTACATTGACTTCTTTTAAATGAACTACATGCTTCAAAATTATATGAGCACGAGGAATTGACTATTAAGATTGTTCACTTTTATATAAGGTTCTTTTAAATAAGCTACCCAAGTCTTGATACTTTAAATAAGCTACACAAGTCGTGCTTCTGCCAGCATGCCCTAAGTTCAGCATCTAAGGCCCTCCTCCAGGTGTCTCCTCTGGGGGAGGCTCAGAGGCAACAAAGAACAGGGCCTTCTGGGTGTTGGCCCCTCAACTACGGAATGATCTCCCTGATGATGCCCGCCTGGTTCCAACATTGTTATCTTTTCATTGCCTTGTTAAAATTGCCCTCTTCTCTCAGGCATTTGGCAGCATATCATGACTTTTTAATCAGGTCTTGGATTGTCTTTGGGGATGATTGATTGTTGATGTTGTTGTTGTTGTTGATGATGATGATGTTGATTAAGATATCTGTTATCTGGATGTGTGCTGTCTGTCTATATGTTTTTACGTAAATGGTTTTGCACTTTGTATAATGTATTTTTTTTAATGTTTGTGAACCCCACAGAGAACTTCGCCTATAGGGTGGTATAGAAATTTAATGATTGAAATGAAATGCCTCTTGGGCCATGTAAATTGGAGGCATGTTGGGCTTGATCCAGATTGGGACCACAGCCATGGTGGTGGAAAGGATTGAAGTCTCCCTACCTCCCCATGCTAGGGTACCAGTTCATGTAGAAATGTGTCATCTCAACATCTGTGGGTTCTCCCACACTACAGGCATTCAAGAGGCAGCTGGACAACCATCTGTCAGGGATGCTTTAAGGCGGATTCCTGCATTGAGCAGGAGGTTGGACTCGATGGCCTTATAGGCCCCTTCCATCTCTACTATTCTGTGATTCTATGAAAAACTGTAATAAACCTGGGAGGGCTGGCAGCATGCTAGCTGCAAAGTGAAACTCAGCATGCTTAACATAACTTTGATAGCAGTCGCTACAACAGTCTTTCATAGGGCAGAAAAACCTTAATAACTTTTGAACTACTGCTCAGAACTTCACCGAACCAGTGACAGGCACATCTCCTTAACAAACTGGAATAACATAGTTTTCACCCAAAGTTGAAAGAGCTATATGATAATGCCGAGCCGTAGCATGGAGCAAAAAAAGTATAAATGCATCAATTTCCAGCACATTTTTACTTGCTGTACTGCTGGCAATTTTGATCAGATTGGTTTGAAATTGTGCACAATTGTAGTCCTCATCAGATGCATCAAGGATGCTAGGTTTTACATCATTAGCTGGACAGGTGTCATTTGTATAAGCAGTAGAATTTTGAGGCTTAGAATGGCGGAATCTTTTTTGTTTTATTGGTGACTCACCTTAACTAAAGGGGCTCCTGTGCCCCTTTAATATTGTAGTGCAGGAAAAAGCAATTAACATGATAAAGGGGCTGGAGCAGCTCCCCTATGAGGAAAGGTTCAACAGCTGTGATGGTTTAGCTTTGAGAAAAGGCGAGTAAACATGATAGGGTTGTGCTTCACCACCCCTTTGATATCATAGAATCATAGAATCTTCCAGAACATTTGAGAACTACAAGTTCAACCGCAGCTTTTAAAGCTCAACTAAAAACTTTTCATTTTCCTAAAGCTTTTAAAACTTGATGTTGTGCAGACTTCTACTGTTACTTTCTACTGTTAGTTTTACCCTACCCTTTGCCTGCTTACCCTACCCTGTACCTGTTTGCATTCTCTTCCCCTCCTTATTGTTTTACTATGATTTTATTAGATTGTAAGCCTATGCAGCAGGGTCTTGCTATTTACTGTTTTACTCTGTACAGCACCATGTACACTGATGGTGCTATATAAATAAATAATAATAATAATAATAATAGAATCATAGAATAGCAGAGTTGGAAGGGGCCTACAAGGCCATCGAGTCCAACCCCCTGCTCAATGCAGGAATCCACCCTAAAGCATCCCTGACAGATGATTGTCCAGCTGCCTCTTGAATGCCTCTAGTGTGGGAGAGCCCACAACCTCCCTAGGTAACTGATTCCACCATCGCACTGCTCTAACAGTCAGGAAGTTTTTCCTGATGTCCAGCCAGAATTTGGCTTCCTTTAACTTGAGCCCGTTATTCCGTGGCCTGCACTCTGGGAGGATCGAGAAGAGATCCTGGCCCTCCTCTGTGTGACAACCTTTTAAGTATTTGAAGAGTGCTATCATGTCTCCCCTCAATCTTCTCTTCTCCAGGCTAAACATGCCCAGTTCTTTCAGTCTCTCTTCATAGGGCTTTGTTTCCAGACCCCTGATCATCCTGGTTGCCCTTCTCTGAACACGCTCCAGCTTGTCTGCGTCCTTCTTGAATTGTGGAGCCCAGAACTGGACACAATACTCTAGATGAGGCCTAACCTCATCTATCGGAGCCATCGTTCTCCGTTGATTAGGAGAAACTTCCCAATGGGAATTGCTCCACAGCAATGAAGCAGACCAGCTCGAGAGGTGGTGGGTCCATCTTAATTGGAGGTATTTAAGACGAGGCTGCACAGTCATGTGTCCGGAATAGTATAGCTGCATTGTGCAGTATGGATCCTGCAGTAAGCTAGGGGTTGGACTAGATGACCTCCACGGTCTCTTCTGTCTCTATGATCAAAGACGGCAAATGTAGTAAAAAGAAAACAAGGCACTTAAAAGTTGCCCAGGGTGTCCTTGTGTCTAGAGCTGGTTTTGGGCCCATCTAAGTGGGGTTCTCAAGTGCCACCCCTTTGCTTTTCTCAAATAAGTGAACGGAGCAGGGGGAAGAAAAACGTTTCACTTAGCGATTCTTGAAGTGGGCACAAAATCTGTCCTCCGCTGCTTTCCCTGATAGGGAAACCACTCGGTGCAAGAGTGGGGCATCATGTCTTTGTGGGAGGAACATGCAAAAACACCCTGCATCCCCTCACATGCTCCCAGGGGCTCCGTGAAAGACACGGTCTCCCCTCCCACAGTCACCCATCGGAGTGACAAGAAATTTCGCTGGTTAATTAATGGTTTAAAGAGTGAGAGAGACAGAAAGAAAAAAAGCAGACCATTCTGCTGGCCCCTCTGGAAAAATCTAGGACAACACAAAACACTTTAACCAACGTGCCCTTCAACGTGATGAGTCAGTCACCAAAACATAATGCTCTCAGTCTCAACAACGATACCCTTTTGAAAAAGAAGAAGAAGAAAAAGGATGTCAGGACAAAGAATTCACTGTCTCCCACCACACAGAACCGGTCCACTTGAGTTTATCAAGGCCGCAAATATGGGCAGTTAAACTAAGGCGAGAGATGCTGTTCCCAGCACCACTAGCCTCAATTGAATGCTTGCTTTGCAAGAGTTGGCTTTTAATTCCCCTTCAGGAAATGAAAGGTGATTGCAAAAATGGAGGACCGGTGTGCACATCTAAGAAGGAAGGTAGCTTAGGTGGTGGTGTAGTGGAGGCGAGGCTTGCTGGGATGTAAACGCTGGCACATTTTTATTAGCAGGGGTGCTGATGTCATCTGCCACCGCCTTCAGACTTTGCTGTTCCTTCTCAGTTTAGCTGCAATCCTCGCAGTAGGTGGGGGAGGGAATGGATTGTTGTTGTAATATGAAGTATTTGGGGCTGGCTTGATCTTGACCGGGTGACCCATTAGCTTTACAAAAGACCTGCTCCTTGTGGGGATGAAAACTGCTAGAACTGGTTTGTTGATATGGATCAAAATAAGTGCTTAGACTCTCTTTGGGACTGTGGCTACGAGGAGTGTCATGATGGCCACCTGCAGTTCGAAATGTACTGCTACACCACTGAGCTTAGGAGACCAGCAGTTCTGGATGCTTCCTTTTGCTGCCTTTGTCCCTATATCCTTTAACAGCAGCAGCCATGAGGACATCCGTCTGGGGAGGGACTTTCTCCGTTTTGTCTCCCCTAGTGCTTCGCTGCCTAGAGAAGGGGTGGGGGAACTTTTTCAGCTGGATGGCCAAATTCCAAAATAGGAAAAGTCTCGGAGAGGGCATTCCAGATGCGGGCAGGGACAAAAGCAAAGTAGCTGTGGCCAAAGATTTGGGGCTGGGCCCAAAATATAGTTATTACTGATTTTAAGCCTACTTGGCAGGACAGGGCTTCTGCAGATCTTCTCAGAAGTAAGCAGCACTGATTTACTCAGCAGCTCTTTCAAACGGCATCCATCCCTCTGCATGTCAGCTCAAAAGTGAGCATAAGCAGCAGGTGTACTCACAAATAGGAAGGGCAAGACTCTACGGCTGTTTCTACACCTGCCTTTCCCTCCGGGATCATCCCTGTGCATCCAAATGACACACAGGGGATCCCAGGAGCAGGCAGGGACGATCCCTCCATTCGCCTGGGATAATCCTTAGGTGTAGAAGGGGCCTACATGTCTGCTCACAAGTATGTAGGATAAACCTCAGAAGGAAGCAGGACTGGATCACCAGCAGCTTCCTCCCCAGGCCCTGCCCCATCTCCACTGTAGGGAAAAGCTCTTATCTCTGATCTGTTGCTGATCAGAGATAAGAGCTTTTCCCTGCAAGGAAAGGGGATGGGGCCTCAAGAAGAAGCTGGAGGACAAGATGAGAAGGGGAGGCTCATTTGGGACAAGAGCACAGCTTCAAGTTCTATATTTTGTCTTTATTTGTTCATAGCAAGGGAGAACCCGTAGTCCTCCAGAAGTTGTTGGATTACACCTCCCAACATCCCTGACCATTAGCCACAATGGCATGATCTTATGGGAGTTGCAGTCCAACAATACCTGGAGGACCGCAGGTTCCCCATCCTGGTGTATTGGACGCTTCGTCTGATTTGGGTTGGAGGCTGCCGCAAAGGGCTGTTCAATTTTGTTAGTTGCATTTCCCCCGCTTTTATAGCTAGTTTGATTTGGGCTTGATATTTTATTGCCAGGTCTATTAATCTGCAGTCCTCTGCATGTCTATTCTGCTGTGCTCGGTCAGCCTTCCACCCGAGTAAAATATAGCTAGAATTGCCTAAGACGGCCATAACGTTGATTTATTTCAATGTTGTTAATTGAACCATTGGTATGTTTTATCCTCACTTGAACTTTTGACGTGCTTTAAACGAGCTATTAATTATCCTGGTGCATCATTATTTTTATGATGTGTTTTGGCTAGTGTGCTATTATTGCCTCTTTGTTTTCTGGGAACTGCTTTGAGGACAATGTCTTTGTGGGAAATGTGGTATGTCAAACAGCAGCTATGATTATGTGAGCTTACACCCACTGCCTGCAACCCTGGCCCCAGCTTGTTATAAGGGAGGTGTATTGTTATGATGAAACCATCCTAGGGCAGCGTCCTGGAGAGATCCCCGCACAGAGTCATACAAAACAAGATACTTCCTCTTGCTAGCAGGTGGCTTTTTGTTTTGCTTGGATGCTTTGCTCATGAGTGTACAATATACAAGAGTGGAGGTGGGGAGAATTAAATTAAAAGTCACATTCCCAAGTCCCAGACCAGGGTCAAGATTCTGGCATCAGGAAGCGAACCAGTTTGCGACCAGCATATTTCAAGGACAGCTTTTTTCTCAGATGATCTAGCCTTTAATGGCTTATCATACCTTTCAATCCAATCTTCATCATCATTTTTGTGTCTGCCCCTCCCCACATAAGCAAGAAATGCCATTATTTCCAAAGGACACTTTCCCCTCATTTATATCTCCAGTGCCATTCCCAGCCATAACTGCAGTACTCCTTCCTTCCACCGTGTTTCTCTTTGAGGATTTTCAGATGGGTGGGAAATTGTGTTTCCTTGCCGTCGCTTTGCTGCCTGGTTCACTTCCACAACAGGGACGAGCAGAATCACATGGGGAAGAAAGCAGTGACCACATGACCTGTACAGTTTATTGGGACAGTGCCCTCTAGTGGGTGTTTTATAGTGCAGCTTCTCTTGCACACGGCAGGAAATATATAGCTCAGAAAAATTGAGTTTTTGGGGTCTTATTTAGTGACGGAAAAAAGAGCAGAAGAAGTGGGATAGGCACAGTAGGATCACCGTTTCATCAAAATGACCTGCAAACATCCGTGAGAAGCCCAGTCACCCACGTGTCTGTAGAAGCTCTTCTTCTATCTACCGAGTCCCACGCAGGACAAACTTCCCCAAACTCAAACTAATAGTTAACAGGATTTAATACCCCCACCCAGTGAGGAGCAGACCCATTAACATCAGAGGTAGAGTTGGTGGGTACATAGGACAGGGAACTCTTGGTTGTGTCACATAGGTTCTGGAACTTCTTTCCCCAGGAGACTTATTTGGCCCCTTCCTCACAGGCATTTTTACATCTTGTCAAGATTATTGTGTTCCTTTGTGTGTTTTGTTTTTGTTTTTGTTTTTATTAGCTGGCTCCACTCCTTTTTATACAGCTCTGATTGTTATGTCTGTTCTGGTCCTAGTTTCATACTGCTTTAAAACATCTATCTATCTATCTATCTATCTATCTGTCTCCTTGCTTGATTGTACCTGTGCATTTTCACATCTTGTAAGATGCTTTGAAGGTCTTTTGGGCAGAAAGCAGTCTCATACATTTAAATTTAAATCATTGAGCATGCCTGACCTGGGCTTCCCCCATTCCAAGTGACTCCTGGTAATAGCTATGCTTTCCAGTAGAAGCTGGTGGCTCCGATATCAGTAGGGCAGTGAACCCACACTGCGTTTCAGCCAGACCCAGACAGAACTCTAAAGAAGCTGTCCAAGGTGCTGAACTCTACCCCCCCCCCCAAATGGCTTGGATAGCTCCTTTAGAGTTCTGACTGAAACCCACAGCAGTTTCACCACCCCATGGATGTCGGAGCTCCCAGCCTCCAATGATTCTTGCTTTTCTCTGGTTCATCATTTATGGCTATCTGGAAATAAACCCCACTGAGCGTAATGGGAGTTACTTCTGAGTAAACTGAGTTACTTCTGACTGTGGAGCATGCGTGGAACAAACAATGAGGCAGAGCCGGTTCTATATTGGGGCAAGTGGGTGAGTGACTCCCCCACCTACTTGTTGCAGAGACACCCCATCACGACCAGATAGATTTATTTATTTTTAATTTATTGCAACATTTATATCCCACCCTATATCACAAGGATCTCAGGGCTGCATACAGATAAAATCATACATCTAAAATAGAACAATAAATATACACTTCTAAAACAAATGAAACCAATATGAAATTTTAAAACAGTAAAATCCAATTAAAACAAGACAGTGTGTAGGCTGGTGGACTGAGCCATCAAAGGCTCTGTTAAAAAGCCACGTCTTAACATGGCTGCCAAGTGCTGCCCATGATTTCCTCCTGTCCCCTGCCCTACCAGACCCAGTGGGCACAAGCTGCCACTGCAACCAGACAAGTCAGACAGCAAAGTACTACAGGACAGATGGAGCACCTCAGGTTTGTGGGCCAAATTGGCCCTCCTGGATTCCTCAGAGGCCCCACAGCCTTTTCCTCAACCACCAATTAATTGCTGGTTTCTCTGTTTCTGTGGGAAAGCACGTTACATTTCAGCCTCTTGCTTTTTATTAGACCTTCTTCTTCAGGGGATTGTAACGATATCTGGAGAAATTATTTACAACAGATTGTCTTGTGTTTATGATCTAGTTGCCAGTGTATAAACACAAGACAATCCATTGTAAATAATTTCTGCAGACATTGTTACAACTAGTGTTGTGCTGAAAATTTTGACCATTCCGTTTTCAGCATTTTGTGGGGAGTAGGGAAAAATATATGAAAACTTGGGTGAAAGATGCTGGGAGAGTTGAGAATTTTGAAGAATTTTCTCCTTGGGAAGGGGAACAGGATTTCGATATACCTTTTTAAATGTAACCAGTTGTTGAGGGGTCCTCTTTCTTTTTATTTTTTAAAAATATCCCCGGCATTTTCAGAAGCCCAGGAGTTCTTCCTGAATTCTTATAGGAGAGGGTGAGGTCACATGGTCTCCAACATGCATTCACTAAGAACCGCTGGGCTGCTCTGAATGCCAGGGGAACGGGGTTTGTTTTTTTAAACAAAACTAAAAAATAGGAAGAAGGCCCCTAGGTTTGTAGAAAACCCATCCCCCCCACAAGGAGAAAATTCTCCAAATTTCCAACCCACTGTGAAAGAGGCAGGAAAAAAGCCTCTTTGCAGGGAGAAAGTTCCTGAAAATACAGGGAAGGTTTCGGCCCACCACAAATTACAGCCCTTTGATGAATAATAAATAGAGGGGGACCAGTACCTCATGTGATTTGGAAGCTATACTTCTATTAATGCAGCCCAAAATAGCATTTGCTTCTTTTGCAGCCACATCACACTGTTGGCTCATATTCAGCTTGTGATCTACAACAATTCCAAGATCCTTCTCGTTTGTAGTATTGCTGAGCCAAGTATCCCCCATCTTGTAACTGTGCCTTTGGTTTCTATTTCCTAGATGTAGAACTTGGCATTTATCCCTATGAAATTTCATTCTGTTGTTTTCAGCCCAGCGCTCCAGCCTATCAAGGTCACTTTGAAGTTTGTTTCTGTCTTCCAGGGTATCATTTTATTTTATTTATTTAAAACATTTGTATGCCGCCCTATATCACTAGGATCTCAGGGTGGAGTACAGGTAAAATCATACAATATAAAACAATAAATATACGCAGCTAAAAACAAATTAAACCATGAATCAGGGTATTAGCTATCCCACCCAATTTTGTGTCATGTGCAAATTTGATAAGCATTCCCTGCACCTCCAAATCTCATTTTGGAAATCTAAATCTTTGTGCCTCACTTTGACTATTGCTGGCCGTGTCCCTGCCTCCCTCCCCCATTTGTTAGAACTGAATGAAATTTGCAAGCATAGTAAACTGTTATGAGAGGAATGCGGTTGCCAAATATCAGACAAATAGGTACAGGGGTGTTTGTGCTACACCCATTTACATCATTTTGGAAAAAAAAAAAAAGAACTGCCAATAACGTTTTCATTTCTTGGCAAAACTAGATGAAATTTGAAGGAATAGTTGCCCCTTCTGAGGGGATTCAACCTGCCAAGTTTCAGTTTCACTTAAAAAGGTTTTGCGTAAGAGCGGCATTTACAGTTTGGGTTTTTTTTGGTTTTTTTTAAAAAAGAATATGTTTATCCCTACAATTTTAGGGGCGGACAGTTGTTATGCAAATGACATATTTATGTAGTTATGTTAGGGTGACCATATGAAAAGGAGGACAGGGCTCCTGTATCTTTAACAGTTGCATAGAAAAGGGAATTTCAGCACATGTCATTTGTATATATGGAGAACCTGCTGAAATTCCCTCTTCATCACAAGAGTGAAAGCTGCAGGAGCTATACTAGAGTGACTGGATATAAAAGAGGGCAGGGCTCCTGCAGCTTTAAGTGTTGTGATGAAGGGGGAATTTCACCAGGTTCTCCGTATACACAAATAACACCTGCTGAAATTCCCTTTTCAATACAACTGTTAAAGATACAGGAGCCCGGTCCTCCTTTTCATATGGACACCCTAGTTATGTAAGATTACTTTTAGGCCATCTTTAAGAGTAAAACCATCTCAAAGCAACATACAGGATAAAAATACATAAATAGAAAAGTGTCAGGTTTCCAAGCCCTCTGGCTGAGTATGAGGCAACACAGACCGGCTGTGTAATGCAGAAAAATGCTTTCATTCAGTTAATAGCACCTCTTCACACCTGAAGCATCTGCGAAGGCTAGGAGCTGTCCTGAGGGTCTAATTAGCTAAATGGGACTTTTGCTAAGGAAGCTATTAAAAGCAGAGCAGTTGCCTTTCAGCTAATGGACTGGTATCTCACCACGCTCAACAGATTTTTTCCCCCTGAGCACCTCCCCTCTCAACAAAGCCTCTGATAGGCAGCCAGCCTGGTGGAGCACCTCCCACCTCCTTTCAGCTCCTCCCTCTTAACTCGGGGTGAGCTCTTGCATCTGTCACTTCTTGTGCTCCTTCCCACTCCGACAGAGGCTGCATTCCCATGTGTGTGTAGGGGAGACAGTCTCTGAGCATGGCCTTCGTGTTTTTTTAAGCCCCTGGGAAGGTCCTTTGCTGACTCTGTGAGAGTCTTGGGGAATTTCCTCCACCACCCCCTGTCCCTGCCGGGCTTCTTCTAGCTCCACCCCTGAAAGTACATCAGAGTCATATTTTTGTCACAAAAATATGCAACTAGGATATAATATACATTCACACCATAAAAAAAATGACACCAATAAAAGAAATTACACAACAGATTATTGGGAGGCCAATGAAAGCAGGTGCATATTGAAAGCAAAGCTTCTTGAAGATCTGCAAAGAAGGGCCCTGATGAACCCCTGGTGGAAGCTATTTCCAGAGTTTTGGGGCCACCACTGAAAAGGCCCTGTCAGTTGTACTTACCAGCCTGGGCAAGGGAGAATGGCCCTGATATAGAGGTAGCTCTAGGCTAGGGCAACTATTACCCCACCTTGCTAATGCCTGCGCTGATACCCCCTTGATGGTATTTTTCTGGCTCAGCACTCCAAATAGTGGCAGGTGGGTGAATCTAGCCACCCTTTTCATTTCCCACAATGTCCCTGATATAGAGGTAGCCCTAGGCTAGGCCAGCTATTACCCCACCCTGCTAATGCCTGCGCTGATACCCCCTTGATGGCAGTTTTCTGGCTCAGCACTCCAAATAGTGACAGGTGGGTGAATCTAGCCACCCTTTTCATTTCCCACAATGGCCCTGATATAGTGTTACAGTCTGCAGCATTGTGGGAAATGCAAAAGGTCGCTAGGCACATTCACTTACCATTGCTCAGAATACTGCTGCAGCAGCAAGGTAAACATACCAGGGCCTACTGAGAGAGGAGTGGACCCATGTCTAGTTCAGTACCCTCTATCCCCAAAGTGTGTGTTCAGACCTTTTTCAGTAGATAAAACGCTCCTGCATAAATTCTATATCATTTCAAAGACCCAGTATACATAGACCCAAGCTGTTGCCCTTCAGATGTGCTGTGCAAGTCCTGTCCTCTGCAATTGCTGTCCAACACACCTGAAAGGCAACGGGTTGAGGAAGGATGACAGAGACTAAACCCAGGCCTACTCTACACCAAGCAGGATATTGCGCTATGAAAGTGGTATGAAAGCGGTATATAAAAGGCAGGAGCCACACTACTGCTTTATAGCGGTATTGAAGTGCATTGCAGGATCTACTGCTTTACAATGGTACTGAAGTGCACTGACAACTGTTGGGGCCCCATGACACATGTACACCAAGCAGGATATAACACTATGAAAGTGTTATGGAAGCGGTATGTGTCAATGTGCTCCAACAGTTGTCAGTGCACTTCAATACCGCTATAAAGCAGTAGTGTGGCTCCTGCCTCTTATATACCGCTTTCCTATCCTGCCCCAGGTAAAGAAATGGCATTGTCCTTCAAAAGTTAAGGACAATGGTCTAGCGTCATAAAATGGCAAATTACCACCTGCTTTAAAAATTAAAGGCAGTGTTTTAGGTTCATAAAAGCAGCACTATACAGATGATCAGTCTTTGTCTGATCAGGAATACCAAAAACTCAGCTTCATTATCTTTACAATAACTGTGTACATAGTTAGGCATTATTACGATCCCCAGAACAGAAGGAGAGGCACTTTGGCAAAAAGTAGCAAAGGCAGGATTCAAATGAGGGCTTTCTTGTTTCCTAACCTCTTAGCAATTATCCTACTCCAGTTCTTCCCTTCTGCATAATACATATGGACATATCAAGTAGAATAAAAGAGGTAGTGGCCGTAGGCATGCACAGCACATTTCATCAGGGTGTGCACCCAGGTAATTTCATTTTTTTAAAAGCCAACATTTATTGAATACTCAATCATAAAGGACATTATTTTTATTCATTTATTTATTAAACACTGTAGAGTATGATGTCGTACTCTGTGTTCAGCTTGCCTGATCATTGCATGTGGGGGGGATCCATTGCATGGGGGGGGGGTTTGAGGAGATAATCCTCAAGCCCCAGCATTGGTGGGGCTTTGTAGTGATACTGGCCAGAGGAGGGGCTTACAAGGTGATATTAGCCTTCAGGGGCCCTCCTCCTGGCTTCTTTGAAGTGTGGCTCCTGGCAGAGTGATTCATTTTTACTTCTGCTGCCGGGAGCAATGGTTTGCTGTCAGGGGCAGGGGTAGCAGAGCAGCCAGAGGGTGGCTGGACAACTGTTCCCACTGCATCTGGATCCTTACTCAATGATTCCCTCAGTTCAGCGCTTATTGCTTGAGACATTAGGGTGTGCCCGGGCACACCTGGCACACCCCTTGTGCACACCTATGGTACTGGCACAACACAGGTAGATTCTATCAGAAGTTTTTATAAATGATTTTTAAAACTAGTCCAAATCACAGTTTCTTACAAAAGAGGGGGGTGGAGAGAGAGAGAGAGAGAGAGAGAGAGAGAGAGAGAGAGAGAGAGAGAGAGAGACTTTCCAGTTCATAATAATAAAAAGACCTTCTGCATTTAAATTCAAGAGTGCTGGAACATCCAGCTGTAGATACAAAAATGATCCCAAACACTTCTAGCTAGATCTGTGTGGCACATGTGCAACATAGAAATATACATCTTTGGATGCAATGCTATGACTGAGCCCATGAACATCCTGATACAGGGTATTCAACTTTATTATGACACTTGCTACTCATGAATTAGCAAACAAGATGCATTTCTGACTACTGAATCCCTATTTACGAAATAGAGTGGTTCCTAAGAATACAGAAGCAGGCTAACCTTGCCTTGTGATAGATGCTGTGTTATTACTGACAAATGCCGGGACGTATGCTGGCTGGTACATTAACCCCAGTAACTACTGTATACACCCTTTTAAAATAAAATATGCAACAGCAAAGTTCTCTTTGTGGCCATGCACATTTCCCTTGACGATTGACCTTGGCAATTGAGCTCTCAATATCTTGAGATCCATTTGTCATCACCGCACACTCCCAGTGCTGTGAAATAAGATAACTGGAATGAATACCAACTGTCACACTGAGAAAAGAAGGTCCTAAAACCGTTCCTTTATTGGTTTCAAATCAATGGGTGTGTTTTTTCTATTGTGTTCTTTTTCAACAACCCGTGCTGATCCCATCAATGCTAATGGGGTTAGGGGAACATTCAGCAGGTCTCACCATTCCTCATTCCAGATATGGAGGTCTTCAGAACCTTCCATTTTCTCAAATTCAGAGCAGAAATAGATGATAGTTCAAAAGACCTTGGTCCTTTTTCACTGTTCCAAGAATGTGTTTGAAGAATCTCTTTTCTGCTTTGTTAAGGACCCAGAATAGGGAATTGGACCAATATAAAGAAGATTAAAGAATGTTGGAAAGGTGATGCAAAGGCTCCCACATCCCCAAGGAGAACAAATGCACCCCAAAGTTGATGATGCTTCAGCCAACTCACAGCTCTTTCTCCCTTCTCTCTCTCTCTCTCTCTCTCTCTCTCTCTCTCTCTCTCTCTCTAAAAGTCAAACTGTAAAATGGGTTCCAAGTGGCTGATCTCCCCCCTCCCATAAATTGGAAGATGCCCCTTTCTCCAAGATTTGGAACTTTCCTGGCAAGATGTGGTGATCACATTTCCAGCTGATGATTCAGATCAACTGATTTAGAATTGGAGATTTCATTAAAACAGGATGGCCTGTTGGCCTGATCCAACAGGGCTATCCAAGGATACCTTCTGAGCTTCAGTTCTAGGCTGAATACAGTCAGCTGACCAGAAAAACCAATGGGGGCACACCTGGTCTTCCAAGTAAGGTGGTCACTTGTGAATCACCAAAAAAGAGGACTTAATGAGACACCAATTTGCATGAAATTTGCATATGATAATTTATAGTTATAGATGCAAATTTAGACATTATTATTATTTAAATGGAGGTGCAGTAACATAGTGTGGAAGACTTACTCAGGCTGCCCATTTACTTACTCAGTCAGTCTTCCCACTCCTAGGACGACCTTCCAGAACCACTGATGCATTCCCCGGACCCAAGAACTTGGTCCTCCCATCAACCTCAGCCCCCAAAGACTCTCAGCTCCCCTCAGCTGCATAGGCACTTAAGGCAGCAGAAATGAGCATGGGCCCTTTAAGGTTGTAGTCAGTACCCAGTAGGAGGCAGAGCTTCTGAGAGATATGAGCTGACCAGACAACTCAGGGCCTCAATTGCTATAAGCTCCTTGCTGGAACAACAACTCCTTCTCACAAGGAGCTACCCCAACCTAGTTGCTCCTGGAGACGGCTGTCTGAGGTGTTAGTAACTCCTAATGGAATAAAGTCTCAGGATGTTGGGAAAAATATCTATGTGGTTTTATTCCAAGAAGTAGCCCTAAGTGTCTAGGCCCTGAGTATGGGCCTTCTTCAGGGGTCAGTTTAAATATAAATATAAATGCCTGCTGTGATCTCTCCCAAGATATTATTATTATTATTATTATTATTATTATTATTATTATTATTATTTATATAGCACCATCAATGTACATGGTGCTGTACAGAGTAAAACAGTAAATAGCATGGCCCTGCCGCATAGGCTTACAATCTAATAAAATCGTAGTAAAACAATAAAGAGGGGAAGAGAATGCCAACAGGCACAGGGTAGGGTAAGCAGGCACAGGGTAGGGTAAAACTAACAGTATAAAGTCCGCACAACATCAAGTTTTAAAAGCTTTAGGAAAAAGAAAAGTTTTTAGTTGAGCTTTAAAAGCTGCGATTGAACTTGTAGTTCTCAAATGTTTTGGAAGAGCATTTATAAATGCCTGCTGTGATCTCCCTGCAGTTATCTTTATATATATTAAAACTGACCCCTGAAGAAAGCCCATACTCAAGGCCAAAATAAATAGGGCTATTTCTTGGAATAAACTAGGGATGTCTGAGGAATCTGTTTTTGGAGGTGGAGCTTGGCAAGTTTTTGCCAGCTTGTCCCCCTGGATGCCAGCTTGTGGATTCCTGAACTGGCTCAACTTGGGGTGTGTGGAGTTGGGCAAGCTTGTGGTTTCCTGGTTTGTTTGTTTTTCTGTGTGCATGTGTGTGCAAATTAGAATTTGTGCAAATCTGGATTTGCGCAAATCTGTGACTGTGAACATCTATGGAAATTGCGATTTGCACAAATTTGCAGTCGTAAATGGCACAATTTGTGCAAAATTGCAGGCATAAATAGTCCTTTACGGCTGCATGTTTATGCAGTTTATGTGATTTTGTGCAAATCTTGATTTCTGTAAATATTCTCAGCCACAAATTTGTACAAATTGCAGCTTGTGGACAAAAAGAAAAGAAAGACGCGAGCTCTTGCTGGGCTCCCACAGACCATCTAGCAACTTGCCCCACATGTACACCAGGGTCAAGCAGTTGGCATGAGTCCAGTCAACAGAGCTCAAATAGAACTTGGGGGAGTTTGCCCATCCCTAGAACAAGCCCACACATGTTTTTTTCCCAATAGACTTCGTCTCTTTATTCTCTTTATTCCGTTGAATTATCTTAGGCCTTAGCTAGATCTAAGGTTTATCCTGGGATCGTCCCAGGGTCATCCCTGTTCATGTAAATGACGCACAGGGGACCCCAGGATGATCCCAGGATAAACCTTAGGTCTAGCTAAGGCCTTAGATGTTCTCCAGTTTTCTTTGACCTTGATTCCGTTTCTGCTAGGAACCTCTGCCTTGCTGTAATCTTGTTTACTGGGCGTAATTGTCGACTGACTGAGACCCTTGCCTTGATGATCATAGCTTCCTCCTCAAGCACCTGATTGACCAACCGGTTCCTTCCAGGACTCGGCTCTGGTCAAGACACATAGTACCCAAGACTGGTCATATTATTTTGGTTCCTGATGCAGAAAAGCCCACAAGTGCCTCTCTCCCTCCCCTCCAGTAAATATACAACAATAATAAATTAAGTAACTAATAATTTGCTGCTGTTTCATGACATGGCAAACCAGCTGACTCGCTCTGCCTCATGGTAGGGCTGTCCCTGTGCAGAGCAGGAGGCAAAGCCAGAGCAACGAGTCAGGGTTTCACAGTAGGGAGCCTTCCCTGTGATTGGGTACTCAGGGCTCAAAGGAGACTCTCAGTATTTAAACGATGCATTACTTATGGCCTGTGAGTTGTTCTCCTGGAGCACAGAGTTTAGGAATTACTGGCCCACATAGCATATAGTGTTCTTATCAATGTTGTGGCTGACGTATAGATAAGTCGGCAAGGTAAGGGTAAAGAACAGCCTTCATTCCCCCATCAACATTCTTTTTTATCTCTCTGCTTCTAGCAGGATTTTCTGCCCCCTCCTCTGCCTGGTGCTTAATTTCGAGAACACAACATTGAACCTTTGACAGACATTTACATTTCCCCCACTCAGAAGTCATTTCTATTCATTCGTTTCATAATGTTCTGCAACTCGTTTCATAATGTTCTGCGGCAAGCTAATGTCCTCCTTATCGCCAGCAATACAATTCACTCTGCTTTTGGTAGAAACGTAGTGTTGACAGTATCCCAGCCAAAATTTCAACCCAAGAAACAAATTGGCATTTGTGATTCAAACAGGTTGTAGAAGTTATTCTCCTTTCAGCCAGAAAGAGCCTATTTCCCCAGCAGTGACACATACCCTATAACGATTATTGGATGTGGAGAACTTTGCCAAATGACGGCAAACGATAAATAATAAATAATGAGATGACCTCAGGTCCAGTACCTTATCTTGACTGCTCACCTTGGAGGCAAGAGTTAGAAAACTATTATTCAGGGCAGAGTATGTGAAGTTTTCCAAACCTTTGCCTTTTCTCCCTCTACTGAATCTCTTAACATCACCCAAAGTACACAATACTGGAGTATCAAAAGAGGAAAAAAGGCTTATTAAAAGAATGTGAAGAATAAAAGTAGAGTTTGCATAATCTCATACACAATTAGTTTGCATAGCTTCCACTTAATATTATTGTCCTTGTTGTTTTTGTTGTTGTTATTATTATTATTAATAATACTATGATGGTTTAATACACCCTTACAATCAGAGTTTACTATTTATTTATTTATTTTATATTCTGCCTTTTTTCCTCCAAGGAACCCAAGGCCGCTTACATAATCCTCCTCCCCATTTTATCCTCACAACACCCCTGTGAGGTAGGTTGGGCTGAGAGTCTGTGACTGGCCCAAAATCACTGAGCAAGCTTTCATGGTTGAGTGGGGCCTAGAACCCAGATCTCCTGACTCCCAGTCCAACACTCTAGCCACTACACCACACTGGTGCTCTTTGAAGCACCCCAGCAGATCTTCTAGCTAGAGATTCTTAAACAATTACTGGTGGCGGTCAAGGATTTCACAATAGAAATGAGAGAGGAATATGCTGAAGAAACCTCCTGAAATAACAAATAATGCAAGCACTCAATTTAAAATTGAGTACATCTAAACTTCGAGGCAGGTGTCTCAATCATACATGCAATTGTATTGAATGTTCAGATCTTTTTTTTTTTGTAGATTGAACATGCAATTAACAATCTACTCATTCCGCAGTCTTCCTTGACCATCACTCTCATTTTACCAGTACCTTCTGAAAAATTGGTCCTGTTCTTTTTGAGTGCAAATATTTTGTCACTTGAAAAGAAGATAAAACTGCAGAGACTTTGTAGATCTGTTCTGTACCTGCAGAACACATTCTTAAGGGATGCCTCTCCCTGTACCAGTGTGTCCTTAGATCTGTTGGGGAAGTTGGTCTCATTGTCACACCACTGGGGGAATTGCATTGAGTGGTGTTACGAGACAGGGCCTTCTCCATGGTGGCACCACAACTGTGGTATGCTGTTTCCCAAGAGGTATGTCTGGTGCCAAATTAACAAACATTTCAGCACCAGACTAAGGCCACAGCTAGACCTAAGGTTTATCCTGGGATCATCCAGGGTTCACCCGTGCCTGAGCATTGGATCCCCTGTGTGTCACCTAGATGAACAGGTTTGACCCCTGGATGATCCAGGGATAAAACTTAGGTCTAGCTGTGGCCTAAGACCCATTTGCTTACTCAGGCATTTATGAGTGGTTCGTTTCCAAAGCAGTGAAAAGAAGGGATCTACTGTTGATTATTTGTTTTTCCTACTGATTATCTATTGGTTTTATTAGATACTTATGCCTTGTATTTTATTGTGGGTTGTTTTTAATGTTATTGTCAAAGCATCCCTCCCTGAAGGATGCGATATAAATAGAACTAACTAAATCGCAGCACGGTGGCAATTTATAATTCTCTGAGATTCTCTGCTCAGTAAATCCAAGTTTATCCCTAAACTGTAGATATTTTCTTTTCTTGAGTGACATTCTGTAATATGCAAAGCTCTACCCCTCCGTTCCCCGTAACTATAGCTGGGTGGTATCCAATTAACTCCTCCTGCTGACACAATCGGTTCCATCACAAGAATGGGGAGGAGGTGATTTTCTCCCTGCAGCCTCGACAAGTCCTCAAAATCTGCTCTGGGGGGTTGAGGGACGCTCCAGAACAGATTTGGAGCGGGCCATGGGAGGATGCAGTGAGGAGGAGAGGAAGGGAAAGTACTGTTCTATTTCACCCACTGTTGCCTTCTTAAAGCACCCGATAAAAGTCCTCCACTATCCCTGTAGCTGCATAATGTTGTGCTTTGAAGATTCCATGCCCAAAAGGCAACCAGCCTGGCAGGTGAATCTTCCTTCAGTGGGGCAACATCTCTCCATCACCTCATGACTGCCCCCCCTATAGCTCCTGCCGCCTGAAGCAGCCACCTCATTCTGCTGAATAAGTAAGGCTGGCCCTGGTTTTAAGCATGTCTAATCAGAAGTATGCCCCACTGAGCTTAGCAAAGTGTTTGAAGGCACTATTTGGGGAAGAGGGGCTCTTTCATAAAAAAACATTCCTCCTCAAATTACTAGGACTGTGCACCGCTTCGGTTCTAGATCTGAATCTCAAACCGAAGTGGGCCGCTTCGGTCCAAATCTGGATCAGTACCAAACTGGGCTGAAGCAGCCTGAAGTGGGTTGAACCAGATCCAGATCTGGCCGAGATGGTTTGAGGCCAATTTGGAAGCTCTGAATCGGCCTCCAAAGTGGGTTGCAGTGGTGATGCACAGCCCTACGAATTACTGAGTCGATTTCACAATTTCTGGGTCAAATCACTGTTTCTGCCTGGCCTAAATCTCTACTCTTTGCTCAAGATTTTGAGACTCCTCTTAGTCCTCCTCTTTCCTTTCTCCCTTCCTCCAGCTATGTGCTGCCAAATGATCGCAGCCTTGGTTTTAGGGAGAGATCTGGCTGCTTGATGTCCTCCAAGCTGAAGGAATGCAGCCGGGTCTTATCAGCAAGAAAATAAGGACCGAGGCCACGGGGGTTGTTCCAGCACCTGCAAGAGAGTTTCCTTGAAGGCGTTCTGTTCTGTGTTTCCAGCAAGGAGGCCAGTTTAGCCTGCCTGCTGGGAGAAACGTGTTCTTAATGTGGCCGCCTAATTCCTTTGGACATGTGAGGTGGCCTTATACTGAAAACAGATTATTAGTCTATCTAACCCAGTATTGTCCACCCTGACTGGCAGCAGTTCTCTGGGGATTCAGGCAGAGAGAGAGAGAGAGAGAGAGAGAGCGCTCCTCTCTAGCACCTGTTTTGCACTATTTTGAACTGGAGGTATCAGGCAGAGATTGAATGTTGGGCTTATTGCATGCAGCTTCCAAGGGTGAAAAAGGAAGCCACATCATGGGTTGGATCCAGATTGGTGCTGGATCAACTGCACTGCTTGAGCTGGACCTCCCCTCCCCTCCTTTTCCTTCCCAATAGCAGCCCCTGCAGCCCCTTGAAAATGCCACACAGAGAAAGCCAGGAGGCCGGCTGAATGGGGTGACCTGTGGTGTGGGAGAAAGGGGGGAGACCCCCAACTTGAGCAGAACGACTTCTGTGAATGGAACATTTCCTCTCATGGAAGGCAAATAGTTCTGGAGTCTTTTCTTTTTTTTTTTTTTTTAACGAGAGAAATATATCTGTACCATTAATAATTAAGACTGCTTTTAAATTTGGAATTCTGCTCCCCTCCCCCTCCGAACCAGAAGAATTCATGAATATCACAAAGAGGAAACAAACGAAAGTCTATTTTATTCTAAATTGGACAACGTCCTGCAATTCACAGAGGGCAAACTTCATGTGGATGTGACATGCAGTTCCGTCCCCCACCCAAGGTGGCTATTTTTAAAATACACTCAAGGCCGCAAAGGATAGCTTCAAATTCGAGTGTGGAGGCAGCAGAGCGGCAGCATGTGTGTGGAATTATTGAATCCTTTTCACACAGACACAGCTTTTCTCCATGCAACACGAAGGATATGGAATGGAGGATAGTAGCTCCAATCTCAGTGGGGCGGTGAATGCACTCTGGGTTTCAGTCAGAGCCAGTAGCTCCTTTAGACTGCTGACTGGTCTAAACCCAGAGCAGATTCAGGCCACAGCTAGACCTAATGTTTATCCTGGGATCATCCAGGGTTTGCCCCTGCCTGAGCACTGGATACGCTGTGTGTCACCTAGGTGAACAGGTTTGACCGTTGGATGATCCAGGGATAAACCTTAGGTCTAGCTATGGCCCATGTCTAAACCCAGAACAGATTCAGCATCCCAGTGGTGTCAGAATCACTGGCCTCTACTGAAGAAATGGACTCTACATTTGCCTGTGCAAATGGGAAAGCAGCGAGTCTCTGTGTGAGAGACATTTTGAGTGGGCAGAAGGCAGGGAGAGAAAAGGTTGAGCAGCCCTGTCTCTCCGCTGATCCTCTCAGCCAATCCCACAGTCTGGAGGCCACCAACTGCTATTTTGTGTTGCATAGTGTGACCATATGAAAAGGAGGATGGGGCTCCTGTGTCTTTAACAGTTGTGATGAAGAGCGAATTTCAGCAGGTGTCCTTTGTATGCATGCAGCACCTGGAGAAATTCCCTCTTCATCACAACAGTTAAAGATACAGGAGCCCTGCCTTCTTTCGTAAAGTGACCATATGAAAAAGAGGGCAGGAGTCCTGCAGCTTTAACTCTTTAGATGAAGAGGGGATTTCACCAGGTGCTGCATGCATACAAATGGCACCTGCTGACATTCCCCTTTCAATGCAACTGTTAAAGATACAGGAGCCCTGTCCTCCTTTTCATATGGTCACCCTAGTGTTGCAAGCAAACCTGTTAGAAAAGAAGAATCACAGAACTGCATGCAACATACAGCCTTATCCTGAGTCTCAGGACTGACAGAATCATAGATGCTTAGAGCTGGAAGCAGGTCCAGCCCTACCACAAGGCAGAGTGTCACAGTTGCCACAGGGCCAAACTATGTCCTACCCTTACTTTCATGTAAGTGTGCACAGACCTGATTTGGATTGGGATAATGTCAATTTGGGAGGGGGGATTTCAGTTTTCCTCCTTTCATTTTTTGCCCAAAATTAACCCCCCCAAGGGGTGGAGTTTAGAATCCAGTCGTTTGATTCTACTGGTGGAGGGGTCTCCATTGGATTTCACTGGGGGATCCCCCCTCAGCTTTCATTGGATTACATTGGGGCTGATTGGGGGCCAAAAATGGTTGTGGGGGGAAGCTGAAATCCCCTTGCTGAGTTACCATCATCCTGATCTGAATTGGGTCCGTGTCCACTTACACTAAAGTAAGTAAGCAAGTCAATCAAGCATGGCTGCGATTAAAGAAGGAGATTTAGTCTGGCCCTTTGGGGCTGTAGGTTTTGGGTGTCATAAAAGAGCAGCAAATTGTTAGTGCTTTACTTGGTTATTGTTGTTGTATTTTTGCTGCCAGGGATGGAGACAGATGTTTGTGGGATTTTCCGCCTCGTGTTCCAAAACACTTCATCTAGTTCTGGATAGTGTGCATCTTGACTTGTGGTGTGTGTGGAGGCATCATTTGCTGCTCTGCCTCAGGCAGCAAAATGACTTGGTAAACCTCAGAGGTCATCCAGTCCAACCCCCTGCTGATGCAAGAAATTCACTACTACAACATCCCTGCATGGTGGCCATCCAGCCCCTGCTTAAAAACATCTGATGAAGGAGAGTCCCCCACCTTCTGAGGCACGCTTTCCCACTACTGAGCAGCTTGCACCTTCAGGACATTCTTCCTAACGCTTAGTCTTCCTTTTTTCTTGTAGTTTGACCCCATTGGTTGGGGTTTTACCCTCTCTGGAGTAATCATCATCATCATCATCCATCATGCGTATTAGTCTTCCCCAATTTGAGGCCTTTCAGATGTGTTGGACCTCAACTCCCAGCATCCTCAGCTGGGGATGATGGGAGTTGTCATCCAAAACAGCTGATCTGTGTGTCATCTCTTCATAGTCCTAAAGCATTGGCCTTCCCACCCCACTCCAAACAACAACAACAGCAACTTGATCTAAGTAAGCCCACGTTGAGTGGAGAAAGCAAAGGATTGAATTCAGTCCCTGCCCTGTCTTCAACAGCTGAACGGGGCCAGGGTTGCTTTGTGAAAAGGGCTCCACCTGCACAGTCCCAGTAGCTAGATTGGGCGTGAGGAGAGACAGTGTGGTATAATGGCTAGAATCTTGAACTAGGATCAGAGAAGCCTGGCTTCAAATTCCCATTGATCCAGAAAATCTACTGGTTGATCTTTGGGCAATCACCATCTCTCAGCCCAACCAACCTCGCAGGGTTGTTGTGAAGCTAAAATGGGGAGAGGGAAGGGAAATCCTCAGATCTTGGGAGGAAAAGCAGGATATAAATGCAGTAAATCAGCAAACAGAGGGAACTGTATACTCAGCTCCTATTTGTGTGTCTGTAGCCCCTCATGCAGCTTCGGGATATCCACGTGGGAAAGCTTGCTTTGGGCTTTGGCTAGGCTGGGCAGATCGACTGTGTCCTCCTCAAGTACAGCCTCCCGTCCCTCCAAACAATTTGGTGTGAAAAGAAAATATAATTCCAGCACCATCCTTTTAGAAGGCTGTACTCTAGAACTATATTGGCACACACACAAATTGCCTGGAAGAGCAGAACTGAGTAGCAAAACTAGTACAGAAGCATCTCCCGTGCACTGTAACATGTTTCAAATTATTATGCTGTGTGCAGACCCTGGGGACTATAACTGATCTAACATTTATCTGTAATTGAAATGCGGAAATGAGAGAGTGAGAGAAAGAGAGAGAGAGAGAGTGCCTCAGCTCTTTTTAAATTTACTGATTGTAACATGATGGTGAAATACTCTTCCTTTTGCAAACCTAATAGAAGAAAAGTAGACTAAGAATGGAAAATGAGAGGTTCCAAGTGCTTCAGGTGAAAGGAGAGGATGGGTGGGTGAATCAATTGGGTGGTGGTGGTGGATTGCACCTTTTATATAATGGAGGTGATTAAAGCTTTATCCATTGATGAGCTCCAAATCCCTCTCTCTTTCTGAAAGTAAGCCCCTAGTGTTTCATGTCACTCTATTGCGTGACGAAAAAGCATCAATATAACGTTATGTGGTCAGAAGCAGGCTTGGTTCATAAGCAGCTGGAATCCCCAAGGGGTTTTCTTCTCTGCTCTTCTGTATATTCCATTACTTAACCTTCCATTACCTAGGGTGACCATATGAAAAGGAGGACAGAGCTCCTGTATCTTTAACAGTTGTATTGAAAAGGGAATTTCAGCAGGTGTCATTTTTATATATGGAGAACCTGGTGAAATTTCCTCTTCATCACAACAGTTAAAGCTGCAGGTGCCCTGCCCTCTTTTAAATCTGGTCACAGTATAGCTGCAGTATAGTTCCTGCAGCTTTAACTTTTGTGATGAAGAGGAAATTTCATCAGGTGCGACATGTATACAAATGACACCTGCTGAAATTCCCTTTTCTATGCGACTGTTAAAGATCCAGGAGCCCTGTCCTCCTTTTCATATGGTCACCCTACATTACCAACCTCATATAAAGCACCCTCAAATTACCATGAGTGAGGAATCCCGAGCGTACAATAAATGCTTTGGAGAGAAAAGCGCCACATTTTTTTTTCACGTAATAAGATTTCCAAAGAAAATCAATAAGTAAATTAGTAGATAAACAAATATCACCCTTCCTCCTTGAGGATGAAAGGGGATAATGCTGTTTACAGAGCCTTTTCTATCTGTCTTTAAGTAACTGTTTGTTCCTTTTGGGGGCCATTTGTCTTGAGCATTTGTTTCAAGGAACTTTCATCAAGTACACGGCGTCCTTGTTTCCTCACCCGTCGGAGTCGCGAACGCAGGAAGCTCTGTGCTTGAGATTTCTGATAAGTCTTCGTTACTGTAGAATGGATCAGTGTTATTTCCAGGATTTGTTCAGCTTGAGGTAGTTAATGCATCCCTGCTATATGGGTGGGCATTTCATCTTAAGGCCCACTTTGCAAATAGACTCACAGGGTCAGGACAATCCAAAGAACACACTAGTTCCTACAATGCATAATTGAATTGTGGCATTCTCCACCACAAGATGCGGGGATAACCACATTCTCCAATGGCTTTATTAGAGCTGTGCGTAAAGGGCATATTGAAATTATCTACCCTATTTGTGGTTAGCAAAATTGTGTGTGTCCATGTGGGTGGATGGGGACGACCATTTCACCAAATTTCTCCATGTGGAGGAAAAATTCTCCAACTGTTTCTCAGGGCTGAGGCTCATCATTAACAGGTTCTATTTTTATGGGTGAAAGGAAGGGGGAATAAAGAGACAAGACATGTGTGTATGGTATGAAAATTGGTCCACATTTATTCAAAATCTGCAAGGTGGAAATACCTGGGCAGGCCACTAATCTATGCCAGGAATATCAGGTGAAAACATTCTATGCCTGCAGGGTGGCATCTATAACCCCACCCCAGGACATGAAATGCTGGGTGGGTGAGGCGAGTTGGCTAGGGTGACCATATGAAAAGGAGGACAGCGCTCCTGTATCTTTAACAGTTGTATTGAAAAGGGAATTTCAGCAGGTCTCATTTGTATGTATGGGGAACCTGGAGAAATTTCCTCTTCGTCGCAACAGTCAAAGCTGCAGGTGCCCTGCCCTCTTTTAAATCTGGTCACTCTAGTATAGCTCCTGCAGCTTTAACTGTTGAGACGAAGAGAAAATTTCACCAGGTTCCCCATATATACAAATGACACATATATACAAATGACACAAAATGAAATTCCTTTTTCAATACAACTGTTAAAGATACAGGAGCCCTGTCCTCCTTTTCATATGGTCAGCCTAACTGAGTTGGCCTCACAGGTAACATTTATCCCCACTGGGACCGCAAAACCTTCAGCAGCAGGCCTCTGAAGGCATCGCCTGTCACCAAAATGGTGCCTCAGAAGGATCACCATCCTGGATGCCCCTAACCGTGCCTGCCCCTACCACCATACCTGGAAAACTGTGACCAATTGACCTAAAAACTGAAACCTAAACCAGATTTGCCCAAAGACACTCCCGTCCCACTTACAGTGGGATGTAGGCAAAAGGACTCACAGCCCCAGCCAATTGTTAGGCAAAAATTCTTACTCGGCGCCCGAAGGGATGAACAACAGAGCCCACACTGACAACCATTACCCAGACGACCTTCTCTTCTGCCACTCCCAGACTGTGGAATGGCCTGCCGAGAGAGATTCGCCAGTCTTTCCAAATTTTTAAAAAAGCCATAAAGACTGATCTCTTCCAGCAGGCATACCCAGTCGAATTTTAAGATGTCTTAAAAGATTTTAAGATTTTAATAATGTACTGGTTTTATACGTTTTTAATCAGTTTTATGTATTTTACAGTATTTTTGTATTTTACAGTATTTTTGTATTTTTGTATTTTACAGTATTTTTGTATTCAATGTTGTTCCCTGCCTCGATCCAGAGGAAGAGGTGGGTAAGAAATAATAATAATAATAATAATAATAATAATAATAATAATAATAATAATAATTAGAAGGGAAGGAGGGGTGCTTTGAAGATGCTGGGAAGTCGCCCCCCTGGCTAATAATGCTTTGTGAGCCCCACCAGCAGCAGGCGGCACCATCTGATTGCCACCAACGGCGATCTGCTGCCTCTCTCTCTCCACTGTCCCTCCCCGCCACAGCATCCCCGTGGCCAGGTAAGCCGAATACAGGACAAGGCATTTCCCTCTAAGAGTTTCTTACCCCTGCTATGCAAGTGGTTTCAATAGTAGCTGCATTGGTAGCCTGGCCACCATTTCAAATGCCCCCAAGTGCCCTAGGCCTAGGGTCATTCCAGGGCATACATACGTAAAAGTTCAGCTCAGCTCTAGCTTTAGTAGGATAGTGGATAAATTCATGGCGCAGGGATTTGTCAGTGGCTATTAGCCGTAGACCCACTGTGTCTGCCAATGAATGCCAATTGCTGAGAGAATGGCAAACAGTAGTGGGAGGCTATGGCCTTCATGTGCTGCTGTGCACACATGGAAACAGGATGTTGGGGTAGGAGTAGTAGTTGTAATAATCCTCCTCCTCCTCCTGCTCCTCCTCCTCCTCCTCCTCCTCCTTCTCCTCATCACTTTTAAATATCCAGGTACACTAGTATGGCCTTGTAACTAAGGCCACATTATTAGCTGGAATCTGGCTTCCTGAAACTTGAGCCCCTTATTCCACGTCCTGCACTCTGGGATGACCGAGAAGAGATCCTGGCCCTCCTCTGTGTGACAACCTTTTAAGTATTTGAAGAGTGCTGTCATGTCCCCCCTCAATCTTCTCTTCTCCAGGCTAAACATGCCCAGTTCTTTCAGTCTCTCTTCATAGGGCTTTGTTTCCAGACCCCTGATCATCCTGGTTGGCCTCCTCTGAACACGCTCCAACTTGTCTCCGTCCTTCTTGAATTGTGGAACCCAGAACTGGACGCAATACTCTAGATGAGGCCTAACCAGGGCTGAATAGAGAGGAACCAGTACCTTGTGCGATTTGGAAGCTATACTTCTATTAATTCAGCCCAAAATAGAGTTTCCTTTTTTTGTAGCCACATCACACTATTGGCTCATATTCAGCTTGTGATCTACAACAATTCCAAGATCCTTCTCGCTTGTAGTATTGCTAAGCCAAGTATCCCCCCATCTTGTAACTGTGCATTTGATTTCTTTTTCATATGTGTAGAACTTGGCATTCTGTTTTCAGTGCAGCGCTCCAGCCTATCAAGATCATTTTGAAGTTTGCTTCTGTCTTCTAGGGTATTAGCTATTCTTAGAACTTTGATAAGCACCACCCCAATCCCATGCAATTTCTTAGAACTTTGACACCACCATCACCCCAATCTCAGAAAATGTCTAAAAGCTTTGACACCACTGTGGCATTACACCCCAGAAGTCAGTTCCCTAATGTATGTCTAGGATTGGTAAATCTATTGTGTTTAGAATGTTGACCTGATTGGGTGGAGATTGAATATCTTAGGAGGGGGGAGGAGGATATATAAAGGAATGACTGAGGTGATAGGGGTGGGTGTTTTTAAAGTACATTGGTTCGAGCGAGAATGAGAGGATCGGGGTAAAGAGGGTTGTCTTTTGAGCGTAGTGTGCAGATAGTCAGTTGGTGTATATTAAACAATCCTGATAATAAAGAAAGTTCAAGAGTGAAGGTGTGAGTGAAACGAAAGTGTGTATGAGAAGAGAGAAAGGATTGGATGAGAGGTTTTAACAAGGGTCTGAAAAGTTTTATTATGAAACAAAGTTTGTGAACATTGAAATATTTTTTTATTCAGTTTGTTTTACTACCACAAAAGTCCCACGTGTCTCCTTGGCATTTATCTTCTGCAGTTATATACATATAACACCCGTTCTGACATTAATTCACCATCAGCACATATAATTCACAGCACATTATTTTATTCCTGAAAATTTTCCTGTTTAACCCCTTTCTCCACATAGTTTGTAGAAAGGTGATGTTTGTCCCTCACCTCAGGCTCATAAAGTGGTAGCGCTTAGCTTGAGCAGGGAGTGTCCACAGACAGGCCTGTTGTAAAGAGCCTGTGTCGTGGCAACCACTGTCACCCCAATCCCAGAAAATGTCTAAGATCTTGGACACCACCGTCACCCCAATCTCAGCAAATGTCTAAGAACTTTTAATCAATTTAATCAAGATGTTTTTAATCAATTTTTAATGTGTATGTTATATCATGTTTTTATACTGTTTGTTTTATACTTTGAAAGGTTTTAGTTTTTGTGAACTGCCCAGGGAGCTTCGGCTGTTGGCCTGTATAAAAATGCAATAAATTAATAATAATAATAATAATAATAATAATAATAATAATAATAACAACAACAACAACAACTACTACTTTGACACCAACATCACCCCAATCTCAGAAAATATCTAAAATCTTTGACACCACCACCACTACCTCTATCCTCAGGAAATTTTTTTTAACACAAACATCCCCCACCCCAAATGGCTGAAATCGAACTGTTCTGAAAGATTCAGCACAGCTCTAATCTGGAGTGAAGTGAGCAGCAATGGAGGAGAGGGCCTTTTCAATTCTGTCATCCTACTCATGGGACTTTCTCGCCACTCCCACCACCAAACTTAAAGAAATTTCATTCTTCATCTCCCCCCCCCCCCACAAATGCTGAAGCATAACTTTGCGGTAAGCTTCAGCACACCTCTAATCTCAAGAGCCTGCAAATTTTGAATACAGAACATTTAGTAAATAGAGGAGGCTTGGGCAGCTACTTCAAAGTAGATTTAGAATATCAGGTGGGGTCTTCTATACCCCCAAAGATTTACACTATGGGAATTTAATGCCTTTAAAAATGCCCCCACCTGATGTTTGCCACAGCAGCTGGAGGGCCCTCCCAGAAGTAAACCTATTTGGACTTTTAGGTGAATGTTTGGAATATTTTAAGAAGGCCTTGGTCGGTAAGGAGGTATGTGTTGGTAAATCAGACTTGTGTGGAATTTAATTAAACTAAACGTACCCATCTCTGTTTTTCATGTTTCAGAGAACAGAAGGGCAGAAACAATTGAACAAAACTGCTTGTAAAAATATCGGGGCGATGAATGCAAACCTTTCAATGCATAATTCACTTTAAAGGATTTGCTATCAACAAGATGGTGGGTTTTAAAAGAATCATTTATTGGAGGTAAAACTGGGCAAGCAGATCAACGCTCAGGGTCATCCATTCCGCCTTTTTGTTTAGGCTTCTCAACATCCCTGTCTAGACACATAGTTACTGGGTAGAAAGGGCTAACCTTCTCCTGAGATCTTGGTTGCTTGTGAAGCTCATAAGAATATTTCAAATTAATTGAGGGCAGGGAACTCTCGCAACTGCTATCAATAGCTTTCCAACTCCAGTAAAGAAAGCAGTGCACTGATCACAAGAACGTAAGACGTGCCATGCTGGATTAGACCAAGGGTCCATCTAGTCCAGCATTCTGTTCATGCAATGGACAACCAGCTGTCGACCAGGGACCCACAAAGCAGGACATGGTGCAACAGCACCCTCCCACCCATGTTCCCCAGCAAATGGTGCACATAGGCTTACTGCCTCAAATAGTGGAGATAGCATACAACCATCAGGGCTAGTAGCCATTGATAGCCTTCTTGTCCAGGAATTTATCCAACCCCCTTTTAAAGCCATCCAAATTGGTACATCTTGTGGTAATGAGTTCCATAATTTAACTATGTGCTGTGTGAAGAAGTCCTTTTTATTTGTCCTGGATCTCCCACCAAACAGCTTCATGGCATGACCCCAGGTTTTAGTATTTTGAGAGAGGGAGAAAAATGTCTCCCTATCCGCATTTTCCACACACCATGCATAATTTTGTACACCTCTATCATGTCTGCCCTTAGCCTCCTTTATTCAAGCTAAACAATCCCAGTTGCTGTAACCTTCCCTCACAGGGGAGATGCTCCAGCCCCTTAATCATTTTAGTTGCCCTTTTCTGCACTTTCCCCAGCTCTATAATATCCTTTCTTTAGGTGTGGTGACCAGAACTGTTCACAGTATTCTAAGGGCATGTCTAGACGGGGCAATACCCCGGGGATCATCCCTGTGCATCCACATGATGCACAGGGGATCCCAGGAGCAGGGAGGGATGATCCCTCTCTTTCCCTGGGATATCGCCCTACCCTTTAAAACTAACTTTTCCTGAAGTCTCAGGGTGATCCCGAGACTGTGGGACGTGTGGGACCGGGCACGGGGCGTGGAGCTCCTCAGGAGCTCCATGCCCATCGGGGGAGGGGTGGGGGAGCGGGAGTTTTTTTTGTTTTTTTTTTAAAAAAACACACCTCACTTTTTTGTAGGAATGCTCATGTGCTCTTTTCCGATAAAAAAACAAAAAACAAAATGGCGGGCGCAATGTCCTCTTCCTCCTGGGACATCGCACACCGCTTGTAGACTGAGGGGGAGGCTCTCACGATCCTCATATTGCGAGATCCTCCTCCTCCACCTTTTGGACATATTACTTTCCCCCCTCGTCTAGCCATGCCCTAAGTGTGATCTCTCCATAGATTTGTATAAAGGCCGTATGATACTGGCAGTTTTACTCTCAATTCCTTTTCTTATAACGCCTAACATGGAGTTTGCCTTCTTTACAGCGTCCGCACACTGGGTGGACATTTGCATCGAGCTGTCCACCACGACCCCAAGATCTCTTTCTTGTTTGGTCACCGCCAGCTCGGATCCCAGTCTACACATGTAAATCCTGAGCAAAATAGAGGGGTATGGCTATTGCTCCTGTCAGCTAATCAAAACGAAGGAATAGGTTGGGGCAAGGCAGGTGAAAGACGCAGAGCAAATGGGTGGGCGACCACCTTGTTTTCTAGCTCAAGAAACACACACTCACATCTTTCCGATGGCCTCAGGGAGGGCTAAAGGTTGGTTTTCCACCAGCTTTCCCCCAACTGGGGTGTCCATCTCTATTTAAAACTGCTTAACTTTGGCTGGGACTATTTACCCATTATTATTAATTTTTAGAGATCAATCTCACAGAACAATCTCTTCAAATACTTAAAAGGTTGTCACACAGAGGAGGGCCAGGGTCTCTTCTCGATCCTCCCAGAGCGCAGGACACAGAAGAACGGGCTCAAGTTAAAGGAAGCCAGATTCCGGCTGGACATCAGGAAAAACGTCCTGACTGTTAGAGCAGTACGACAATGGAATCAGCTACCTAGGGAGGTTGTGGGCTCTCCCACACTAGAGGCCTCCAAGAGGCAGCTGGACAAGCATCTGTCAGGGATGCTTTAGGGTGGATTCCTGCATTGAGCAGGGGGTTGGACTCGATGGCCTTGTAGGCCCCTTCCAACTCTGCTATTCTATGATTGAGTTGCAATTATAAGATGTTAGCAGTGGTGCCCAATTCCATGGCTGGCTGGGGGTTGCTGGGAGTTGTAGTCCAACACGTCTGGAGGGCACTAAATTTGGGAAGGTTAGTCAAAAGACTAAAGCAGGGGCAGACAACTTGGTATCCGTGGCTACCAGTGTAGCCCTCGATACCTTTCTTGGTACCCAGCAAGATGCTCTTCCCCTTCCATTAAAAAAGAAAGAAAAAGAAGGCACATTTTCTTACTGGCAGTTGGGATTGCCATGATGTAACCTTTTTGTTGGTGCTGGAAACTGTGCGTTCAAAGGCTCAGACCCAATCTGACTTGTGCTCAATCTTTTGGACATGTTACTTTCCCTTTACCACACCTCTTACGGCAGCCATTTTGTGTTGCTGCCCAGGACAGTTTCTCAAATTGCCAGACGTACCCATGGCCCCAAAAGGTTGCCTATCCCTTGGCCATAGACAAATAATAAGTGTCTCTGTGCAGTGGTGGCTAGTGGCTCCGATGTCAGTGGGGTGGTAAATCCGCTCTGGGTTTTAGTCAGAACTAGTCAGAACCCATTTGGGGGATTGGGTTCAGCACTTTGGATAGCTCCTTTTGAGTTCTGACTGGCCTCCGTTAGCTTTGGGCTTATTGGCAGGCAACCATGTCACAGCAAGGCAATTTGCTTCCTAGATTCAGGGGTCGAGGGCCACTTGGATAGCCTGGGCGTGACATGGCTCTTCACAATCCCCTCATTGTGCTAAAATAGTTATTCTAAAACCCCCACAAACATTCTTTGCTAAATATTTTTGGCACAGAGACTCTCCGCTTATTAATGGGGTTGATTAATGGCCACTTTTTATCTCTTTCCCACTCCCATCTGCCTTTCTTCCAATTTTGGATTGCTGAGTGATTAGTTTCACATAGGAACAGATGAGAGGAACAGATGAGAACTAATTTTACAGAGGGGGGGGGAATTTATCCTCAAACCAAACCTGAAGCAGATTTAGGGGGGTTCCTTCTCAGGTGAAACATCTACGGTGTTTCAGAGGAAGGCCAAAGGACTTTATGTAAGTAGTAGTGAAATTTCCTCAAGTGTGCGTGTGCAAGTGTGTGTTGGTGGATCTGCGAATCTCTAGGCCGTCCATGGATTTTGCCTAAAGCAATACATGAAGAGAATTTGTGGGCTGTTCCTCAAGCAGAATATCTGAGGGGGGAAAATGTTTCAAAACTAGTCTGCTGTCACCGTGCTACCTTGATGCTTCACTGCCGTTAAATCTTGTAAGTTTGCTGCTGCCCAGCGATGGCAGGTAATCCCCACGAAGGAGGCAGCGCGGGTTTTCCAGCGGGCCTTGGTCATGCCAGGCCTGCCCCCTGCGCCTTGCCCGGCTTCCAGCGGCCAATCAGAGGTCGCCCCCCCCCCCAGAATGGCCCCAGCTCGACACTAGAGCAAGGACAGACGGCAGAAGAGCTGTGCTGACCTCGCTCCAGCAGGAAAAGTCAGGGTAAATCCTTGATTTTTTCAATGAGAAGCTTTGTCTATTTCCCTGTGGAGGCAGCAAATCAGCGGCTGCATCATATAACCGATGCAGCGCTGATTCACAGCCACCATGAGGTAAAGATGATGTTTAGACAGTCCTCAGGACTAGAGAATTATTATTATTATTATTATTATTATTAGTATTAGTATTAGTATTAGTATTAGTATTAGTATTAGTATTAGTATTAGTATTACATTTATATTCTTCCTTTTTTCCTCCAAGGAACCCAAAGTGGCATACATAATCGTCCTCCTCCTCCTCTCTGTTTTATCCTCACAACAACAATCTTGTGAGGTAGGTTGGGCTCAGAGTCTGTGACTGGCCCAAAGTCACTCAGTGAGCTTCCATGGCCAAGTGGGGACTATTTATTTTATTTATTTATTTAAGCATTTTTATGCCGCCATTCAGCCAAAAAAGGCTCTCACGGCAGCTTACAAAAGTATTTCTTGACAGTCCCTGCCCACAGGCTTACAATTTAAAAGACATGACACAAAAGGAAAGGGGATTGGGAGGGAGGAGGAGGGGGAAAAGGAAAGCAAATTCAGGCACTGCAATCTTAGTACTAGAACCGAGATCTCCTGACTCCCAGTTCAACACTCTAGCCACTACACCACACTGAGCAATGACTCAGACAGGTTCCACACAAATGGAAGAAAACAAAGATCTCTTCTATCCATGGGGTTTATTATCAGGAAGAGTGAAGTTTATAGAAAAATAAAAGTTCATGGGTACACATGGGCCCTGCAACAAAACAAACAGGATGCTCAGGGTTCGGGCCAGCCAGGCCCTCTCCCAAGATATGCCATTGCACTCCCCTCCCTCGGTTTTCTTCCCCCTCCCTTCCCACAGGAAGCCAGTATTCTGTGGCCGCTGAACATGCTTGACTCCATGGGGATAATTTGGGCTCCCCTCCTTTAGAATTTTAAACTTTTTCCTCAGGAATAAAGAAATGAAGTCTCAAGAAGCTGATAAAAATATGTAGATTCATCCCGAGCCAGTAGCCCTGTGTGTTTCAGTTCAGGGGTTGGTTTTTCGTTTTAATATAAGTGCTTGCAGAGATTGCTGAAAAAGATTGATCCTCATAGGGCTTCTTCTTGGAATAAAGCTACACCCCCCCCCCCCCAATCAGCATCCTCAGATCTCATCCCTTTATTCCATTGAATTATTTTGGATGTTCTCTAGTTCTGTTTTACCCTAACTTTTCCCTTAACATTTTTTAAAAATATATAAGATACTTCTGCAAACTGGTGAATTCTGACAAGACTGCTGATGCTTCCCTCTTGGGCAAGGACGGTGCTCAAAAAACAAGTTCACTCTTGGTATATAGGATGCCAGTGGAGGCTGGTGGCTCCGATATCAGTGGGGCTGCGAATCTGCTCTGGGTTTCAGTCAGAACCAGTCAGAACTCTAAAGGCGATATCGAAGGTGTTGAACCTATTTTGGGGTTAGGATTCAGCACTTTGGATAGTGCCTTTAGAGTTCTTGCTGATTCTTACTGAAACCCAGAATAGGTTCACAGCCCCACCGAAATTGGAGCCACCAGCCTTCACTGAGCCTAGCGTTCTCTCTGATGTGCTAGTTTTCTAATCCTGTGAGACCCCCGCCCCGCACCTGCAGTCTGAAGTGGTGCAACCCAGGCAGAGGTTTGGGTTGTACCACTGAGAGCTAAAGTCTCTCTCAGTTCACTTTCAGTTCTCTGACAAACCAAGCGACCTGTTTATTTTTGCCCTTTCTTACATGAATAGATGTAATGCAGACTTCCCCAACATAGTGCCCTCCAGACATTTTGGACCAACTCCTCTCAGCCCCGGCCAGCAAGGCCAATTGTCAGGAATCAGTGGAGGCTGGTGGCTGTGATGTCAGTGGGGGCAATGAATCCACTCTAGGGCCCTTTCTACACCTAAGGATTATCCCAGGAAAATGGAGGGATCGTCCTTGTCTGCTCCTGGGATCCCCTGTGTGTCATTTGCATGCACAGGGATGATCCCGGGATGATACTTGGGAAAACAGCAGGTGTAGGAATGGCCTGGGTTTCTATCAGAACCACCCAGAACTCTAAAGGAGCTATCCAAGCTACGCAATTTAATATTATCAGAGCAATGACAGTTTTTTTATAAACAACTTTTTTGTATGTATTCTGTAAAATGCATTTTGTTGTATGTAACCTCAATGAGTTTTGCTTCTGAATATGATCTTTGCCTAGATCTTCCACCTGAGGAATAAATTCAGCTCGCCAGGGTTCATTCCCTTGTTAAACTGCTGATAATCCATCTCCATAAAATTACACTGACATGGGCGGAGATCCTTTGTAATTATGCTTAAGTGATGTGGTCTTATTAAGGCTGCAATCCTATACTCACATATCTGGGAGTAAGCCCCATTGGGCTGAATGGCACTTGCGTCTGAGACATGTCTAGGATGGCACTGCAAGGTACCTTTTCAAGGTCTATCGTGTGATGCCAGCTTCTTCTGCATCACACTGGCCCATATTCTTACTAACATGACTTTGATAGGCAGGCTGAGAAGCCGCAGTGTGCATTCAAGGCAAGGAACAAACCTCAATGGTTTTATTTCAGCCATGACATGGTTAAGTATCAGTGGCAGTCTTTGTGTTACAGAACTGGTGGGGGGGGGGGGAACATCCGATAAAAAAACTCTGGCTGTGTCAGTCTGTGTGAAATAAATGGGAACTTTAAGAAACTGACTTGCAGTTGAGAAATCTAACCCAGTGAGCTGTCTCCATTTATTCTCATTAGCTGTTCTCATTCTGTTTCACTCCATAAGGACCGCTTGCTTGTTTTCTTTTTAAAACTTAATCTAAGACTCCCCCTCCCCATCTGCCTTTTAAGAAAAACTCCGCAGCGTACCCTGCAAGCACACTTGCAAACCACCAACTTCTTGCTGTGAAGGAAAACACACACACACACACACACACACACACACACACACATAGCATCTCTACATAGAAGCTAGTAGCTTGCTCTTTTTCCCCAGATGAAAATGTTGCCAGATTTCCAACTCTCCTGTTCAGTGTGCTGTTCTTTGGCAACCACACTCTGTTCAGTTTTACTTGCACTCATTAAACAAGCGCTTTTAGGAAGATGTGCCAGGCTTTTTAACATAAATTACTTTGAGGGCGGGGGAAAACCCTTTTGCTGCCACCAAGGGAAACTTAGTTTAAAACTTTATCAGAGCCAGCGCCTTATCTTTCCCGACCTCAGCCATCGCAAAATGTAGGGTTTTTTTTTTGGGGGGGGGAAGGCATGGTCAAGAGTTCCAGTGGTCATGGAGGAGTCAACCACCCCTGTTGGAGTTCCTCTAAAAAGTGGCCGGCCGGATTTATTTATCAAAGCAGAATCAGCCCAGGCAGGAGCCAAAGCTGTGGTGGAACTTGGCAGTGTCTTTGCCTGCTCCCCCTTCTTTACTCACAGTTCCGTGGAATTCCTGGGGATGTCCCGGGGTACGGAGGTCACCCTGCTCTCCTGGCAGATGAAGGCCATCCTGTCCGAGCACCGGCAGAGGGGATGCTTGCACCCTGAGCAAGCCCCCAAGAGAAGCAAGAGGCTGAGGCGAAGCAGAGCCATGCTTGCCTCTGCATTGCCCTCTCCCTGAGCCACTGAAAGGAAAGTTCCTCCTGCCTCACACGATCCCTCCCTCCACTGAAGCCCCGCCTTCCAGGGCTGTGGTGGTGAGTCACGTGATGTCCCAGGAACAACTTGCCTACACATGGTCTACACTCCATCAGTGTCTCAGGGAAGCGGGTGGGGTGGGGAGGATGATAGTGCTGCACCTGCTAATTGGAGCACTCGTCTGCCATGCTCGATGTCGCTGAGGAAGGTTTTCAAACTGGCTTGAGAGATCTCCCCCGCATGCCTTCTAATGTCAGTTTCACAGAGAAATCTACTGGGGATTTTCAGTGCCACTGAGAGAACCTGGCACTCTGCATGTGCTCAGGGTATCCTTGCTTGCTAACTTGGATTTGGAATCCTCCTTGCTCTCTGCCGACTGGTTTGTTTTATGGGCGTTGTTTGGCCTCCAGGCCATTTTCTTGTACCCTGGTCTGGCCTCTTGGACTGGCTTCAGTCCTGCAGGAAAAGGTGTAGCTGGAAAGGCACAAACATGAAAAAGGAGGGGAGTAGCCTTCTACGTAGCTGGAAAGGCAGACAGAAAGATGCAGATCAAGAAAGCAAGGTGGTTTTAGGGAGGCATGTGGCCAGGATGAGCAATCTCCCTGCGAATGTATGATGCCACAGTAGGCCAAGTCAGAGAATGTTGGTCCATCCAGCCCAGGGGTAGGAAACCCATGATCATCCAGCTTTTGTTGAACTCCAACAACCATCATCACTAGCCAGCATGACCAACAACCAGGGATAATGGGAGTTGCAGTCCAACAGCATCTCAACGGCCATTGGTTCTCCCATAAGAAGATAAAAAGCCATGCTTGATCAGACCAAGGGTCCATCTAGTCCAGTATTCTGTTCACACAGTGGCCAACCAGCTGCTCATGGGAAACCCACAAGCAGAACATGTGTGCAATGGCATCCTCCCATCCATGATCCTTAACAACTGGTGAACATAGGCATAATGCCTCTCATTCCGGAGTTAACATATAGCCATCAGGTCTAGTAGCCTTTCATAGCCTTCTCCTCTAGGAATTTGTCCATCCCCTTTGAAAACCATCCAAATTGGTGGCCATCACCACATCTTGTGGAAGTGAATTCCAGAGTTTAGCATTGCACTGTGTGAAGAAGTACTTCATTTTATCTATCCTGGATCTCCCACCAATCAGCTTCATGGGATGACCTCATTGGGTTCTAGCCTTATCAGATGTAACTAAATCCCTGATTTAGGACAGTGTTGTTTGCACTGATCGGCAAAAGTTCCCCAGAGTCTCAAGGAGACATCATTCTCATCACCCAGTGCATTAAATCTTTAAAATGGAGGTGCTAACATGTCAAAGTCCAAGTGTTCTAGCTATTGTACCATGCTGATTTAGGTCTCACTACCAGAAGGTAGGCACGTATAAGAAATATGTGTCAGCCCATTTTGGACTAGAATTTACCTAGTTTGCACTTCTCAGAACCAAACACTGATCTGAATGCGATCTGAGATTGAAATCCACATATTCCAAAACACATGAAAAAAGTCTACTTGTGAAAAATATGCACAAACACACTTTAATCAATGGCAGAAAACTGCATAATTTTTAAAAATGTGCACAAAACAACACCTGGATTTTAGTGCAAAAAGAACATAAGAAAAGCCATGCTGGATCAAACCAAGGGTCCATCTACTCCAGAACTCTGTTCACACAGTAGCCAACCAGCCGTTGGCCAGGAACCCACAACCAGGACATGGTGCAACAGTACCCTCCCATCTGTGTTCCCAAACAACTAGTATATAGGCTTACAGCTTCTGATACTGGGGGTAGCACCTAGCCATCAGGGCTAGTAGCCATTGATAGGCTTCTCCTCTAGGAATTTATCCAACGCCCTCTTAAAACCGTCCAAATTAGTGGCCATCACCACATCTTGTGGTAGTGAATTCCAGAGTATAACTATGTGCTGTGTGAAGAATTCCTTCCTTTTATCTGTCCTGAATGTCCCACCCATCAGCTTCATGGGATGACCCCATGGGGTTCTAGTATTATGAGAGAAGGAGAAAAACGTCTGCTTATCCACATTCTCCGCGCCAAGGAGAAAGCAAAGCACAGAATTCAATACGAACCTGAGTTGGAAAAAGCTTCGAGGTGGAATTCGGAGAACACCAACGACTCAAGTTTGGCTGATTCGCACATCCCTACTGGCAGATTTACATCCCTCCACCCCAGTTTCTGGGTTAGTCCTCCGAACCATGAAAAAAAAATCAAATAAAAATCCATGCATGTAGAAAACTAGTATATCAAGCAGGGTTGGTTTTTATTTTCATGGAATTTTATTTTTGGTTGGTTTGGGGGAGCAGTCAAGGATTTGAGACACCCCTCCCACCCCCCACCCCCAAATGCCATCTAAAGTGGCACAGTCCAGACGCTGGCGTATGACGTCAGCTGCTATTTGTGGAAAAGCTTTTGTTGTGCTTCGAGCACGTCCAGATCATACACGCTGAAAGGTGCCCCATAAATATCCTTTGAGCTAATACCGGCTGCCATTAATTTCAAAGCTTGCCAAGAATTTCGGTAGTGTACATAAACAAACAAGCAGGCACACAGTAGTCTGACCTGAAAGCGGTCTAATTGCTGCCAGACAAAGAGAGATTACTCCCGGGGAATGTGCTTTCGGTGTTGCTTAGGTGCTAAGAATGGCTGTGCAATTGAGGCTTGATCTTTAACAGCCTTTCAGGGAACCCCAGAATAGGAAACTCCAAAGAGTCGTGATGCAACTGAAACCAATAATTCACCAAGGGCTGAAGTGGAGTCACTCAAGTGTGGGCTTGAAGGACATCAAGGACCTTTGCAGCCATTTCTCTCTCTGTTTTTAAATGTTTGGCCAGGGCCCATTTAGGTTATGTGGCTTTTCTAATCCTCCAAACAAACCAAGGATACAATTCCCTGCAAATAAAACCAACCCTGCTTGACATTATTATTATTATTATTATTATTATTATTATTATTATTATTATTATTTATTTATTTATTTATTTATATAGCACCATCAATGTACATGGTGCTGTACAGAGTAAAACAGTAAATAGCAAGACCCTGCCACATAGGCTTACATTCTAATAAAACCATAATAAAACAATAAGGAGGGGAAGAGAATGCAAACAAGCACAGGGTAGGGTAAACCGGCACTGGGTAGGGTAAAACTAACAGTATAAAGTCAGAACAAAATCAAGTTTTAAAAGCTTTAGGAAAAAGAAAAGTTTTTAGCTGATCTTTAAAAGCTGCGGTTGAATTTGTAGTTCTCAAATGTTCTGGAAGAGCATTCCAGGTGTAAGGGGCAGCAGAAGAAAATGGACGAAGCCGGGCAAGGGAAGTAGAGACCCTTGGGCAGGCGAGAAACATGGCATCAGAGGAGCGAAGAGCACGAGCGGGGCAATAGTGTGAGATGAGAGGGGAGAGATAGGAAGGAGCTAGACAGTGAAAAGCTTTGTAGGTCAACAGGCTTTCTATATGTATGGATTTTTATTTGATTTTTTTTCTATGTTTGGAGGAGCATCCATCCTATGATCACACACTTTCTCTGAAATGGATCAACACAGAAACTGGATTATTTCCCCCACCATCTCACCTGCCAGTAGCAATGTGCGAATAAAGCCAAACTTGAGGTTGTTGAGCTTCTCCGAATCCCACATCAAAACTTTTTCCAACTCGTGTCCATTTCAAATTGTGAGCTTTGTTTTTTCTACTGTAACTAGAGTGACCAGATACATAAGAAGACAGGGCTCCTGCAGGTTTAACTGTTGTGATGAAGAGGGAATTGCATCAGGTGCTGCATGCATACAAATGACACATGCTGAAATTCCCTTTTCTATACAACTGCTATAGATAAAGGAGTCTTGTCCTTCTTTCCATATGATCACCCTATATATATTTTGCAAGCAATATTATGATTATTATTATTATTATTATTATTATTATTATTATTATTTCCTGCCTTTTCCCCAATACTAGGACTGAAGCCATCTTTGCAAATTTAAAACATATACAATTATAACATAAATAGAAATATACAGAAGTTAAAAATATAATTAATCCCACTGTAATATTAAAACATTTAAATACAAATGACAATAAAACAACAATGCATAAACAGAGGTCCAGACTATTCAATAAATTTTCCTAATATAATGCATTTTTATGTTATTTCCCCAATATATGCATTTTTGTACAGTTTTATTTTAACTGGAGAAATCCATTGGAAAATTCGGATAAGTGCAAATTTCGAAGGATAAGTGAGTTTTGGTTCGCATAGTAGTTCAAGAGTGTGGAATTGAATGCATTTCTCTCCCATCTCTATTATAAGTCTATGGGCTCATCTACACCAAGCAGGATCTTCCACTATGAAAGTGGTATGAAAGTGGTATATAAAAGGCAGGAGCCACACTACTGCTTTAGAGCGGTATTGAAGTGCACTGACCACTGTTGGGATCCATTGACACATGCCATATACTGCTTTCATACGACTTTCATAGTGTTAGATCCTGCTTTGTGTAGATGTGTCGTGGGCCCGAACAATTGTCAGTGCACTTCAGTGCCACTATAAAGCAGTAGTGTAAATCCTGCAGTGCTCTTCGATACCGCTATCAAGCAGTAGTGTGGCTCCTGCCTTTTATATACCGCTTTCATACTGGAATATCCTGCTTGGTGTAGATGAGCCCTAAGATTTTTTCGTAACATTGGATTCCTGCACAATTTAAGCTTGAATCACTTCTCTCTCTTTTTCTGCCCTTACATCGTAACTTTCAAGGTACCCTGCAGTGCGCCTACCTCCTCCTCGTTTCTTGACCCTTGACCCCATACTGCCTGGGGGAAAAGCAGCTCGGCATGAGAGAAGGAAAAACTCAGCACTGACAGCACTTGAAAGACCAAGAACGGCCTTCCGGGAACTGCATTTTATCCTGACACTTAATGAAATAAATAGAGAGGTAAAGATGACAAATTGACTTTGGTTAAACTCTCCCCAAAAAGATGCAAATGAGGAACTAATCCCTGTAGTGGGCTGATGAAAAAGAAGGAAAATATGAAAGCATTGTGCAATTACTGAAGGTTATTACTGTTGATAGAAGACAGGAAGAGCAGCCTAATTACTTGGCAAGAATTGAAAGATGCTGGTGATGAGGACTGAAGTTGGAAATCTCGGGGCTGGTTTAACGGGGAAACAGGAATCGAAAGTCAGAGCCACAGCAAACTGCTGTCAGACTCTTCCACTCAGAGAGGTTTGTGAGTGGATCTGCAGGTCAGAGAGTCAGGCCTAGAAAGATCAGGTACATTGACAGTCATGAGAAGAAGGGTGGAATCAGGTGTTTTCTCTTCTTCTTTTTGCCACCTCTGCAATGCAAAGATGGTGGTGCTTCCTTAGTTAGGCCTGGTGCCATCTCAGATCGCATCCCATAATGCTTCACTCTGAGGAAGGACATGTACATCCTTCCTCAGAGCAAAATATTATGGGGCGAGATGGAAGACGGCCTTGGTTGGGCTCAGCTTGGACTCACCTGGGGCGCATCTACACCAAGCAGGATAATTCCACTATGAAAGTGGTATGAAAGCAGTATATAAAAGGCAGGAGCCACACTACTGCTTTAGAGTGGCATTGAAGTGTACTGCAGGATCTACGCTACTGCTTTATAGTGGTACTGAAGTGCACTGACAACTGTTGGGGCCTGTGACACATCTACACCAAGCAGGATATAGCACTATGAAAGTGGTATATGGTATGTGTCAATGGGCCCCAACAGTTGTCAGTGCACTTCGGTACTAGTGTAAAGCAGTAGTGTAGATCCTGCCATTTATATACCCCTTTCATAGTGGAATATCCTGCTTGGTGCAGATGAACCCCAGGTGAGTCCAAACTGAGCCCAACCAGGGCCATCTTCCATCTTGCCCCATAATATCCTGCTTGGTGTAGATGAGCCCATGGACTCAGTATAATTTTGAGGCCATCTTGCATGGCCATGACATGACGCCACACTGTGAGATGCTTGCAGCTCAGCTTATTGTGGGGCATGGCAGGATGGCTGGAGGAGAAAGAGCTGTGAGTTGCCGGCCATTCTCTACAGCTTGGAAAGTAGGAGAAAGGGTGCACCATTTGATGGTCACTTCTGTTGGCAAAACACCATGGGCCAGGCATGCCGCAAATGCAGAACTCTAAATCCAGATGGAATCCAGTGGAAGCAACTTTTGTATCTTATAGTCAAACTACACATTATGTTAAGGGCATTGTGAACACCTCTGTGTCCTTTTTTCTTTTATTCTAAACAAAACACAGAGATGGGAGGTGCACCTTTCCCAGCTGCTCCTCTGAATCCTTGGCACAAATGGAGCCCACCCCCTTTAACAGCTGCACAGGGAGGAGGATTCTGAGTGGGAAGTGACTGGGGAGGAAAATATTAAACCTCCCTCTCCCCCTCCCCATAGCCCTGTGGCCTCAATCTGGATCAGGGCCCCACATTTGAAACAAAAACAGACACAGAGCTGTACGTCTTCAACGTACTGTACACTTTAACATAACACAGAATCATAGAATAGCAGAGTTGGAAGGGGCTTACAAGGCCATCAAGTCCAACCCTCTGCTCAATGCAGGAATCCACCCTAAAGCATCCCTGACAGATGGTTGTCCAGCTGCCTCTTGAAGGCCTCTAGTGTGGGAGAGCCCACAACCTCCCTAGGTAACTGATTCCATTGTCGTACTGTATTGTCGTATTTGTAATGTGTACAAACCTATGGGTGTAGGCCGCACTTTGAAAGACGATGGAGTGCTGGTTGCTATATTTCCAAAAGGATAAAGGTGCAGAGAATGTGCGACCACCAAGACAATGCTGAACCAGAATGATCAGGGGGCTGACTGAAGGTCCTTCCCTATGAGGAATGGCTGAAATGTTTGGGGCTTTTGAGTTTAGAAAAAGGGTGACTAATGGGGACATATAAACTGGATGAGTATAATATCTGTTAATGGGAACTTGAGAAAAGGCAGGCTCTTGCACGTATTATGTTGAATGCGCACGGGAGACAGGAGAGAGAACGATCAGTATTTATTTATTACATTTCTATACCGCCCCAATAGCCAGAGCTCTCTGGGCGGTTCACAAAAATTAAAACCATTCAAAGTATAAAACAACATTGTTGTTTTTAAATGGATACTGTTGTTTTTATACTGTTTTTATGTTTTTTTAATTTTTGTATACTTTTAATGTTTACTATTTTTAATTGTTGTAAACCGCCCAGAGAGCTTCGGCTGTGGGGCGGTATATAAATGTAATAAATAAAATATATATAAAATAAATAAATAAATAAATAAAACCATAATATAAAATACAATATAAAAGCTCAACCAGATAAAAACACCAGCAATGCAAAATTTAAAACACCAAGTTAAAATTTATTTATAGACTGTTAAAATGCTGGGAGAATAAAAAGGTCTTCACCTGGCATCTAAAGGTATATAATGTAGGTGCCAAGTGAACCTACGATTGTACCTCATCGTACAATTGTACCTCATCGTAAGATATGAAAAAGGCTGGTGTTTCTCAGAGATTTGATTTTTCTTCATTTATATAATATACGTTAAATTTTTATAACTGATCTCTCACAACGCGCACGCTCGCACACACACACACACACACTCTTACACACAGACATAATTTTATATATAAATTTATATACTTTTAAATTCACAATTTAAGAATAATACACACACACACACACACACAACCTATCTAACTAGAGAGAGAGTATAATTTAAAGATGTAGTTTAATGTCAGAATTTATTTGCTAATGGTATTTATTTATTTATGAATTTGACTTGTACCCCATCTTTTTACCAAGAAAAATGGCACTCAAGGTGGCTTCCATTCTTAAACAAATCTCGGTTAGAACAATAATAAAACACATTGATTAAAAGCACAAATGTAACCTCCATGGGTGGATTGGACCACACTCAACCTGCATCTTTTATCTAATTTCATAGAATCATAATCATAGAATAGTAGAGTTGAAAGGAGCCTACAAGGTCATCGGGTCCAACCCCCTGCTCAATGCAAGAATCAATGTACATGGGGTTCCCAGGTAGTCACCCTTCCACAAACTGACCAGGCCTAGACCAGCTTAGCTTCATCAAGGTTGCAACATCCCATGCCTTCACACCAGATAAGCTGGGTAAAACATCTGCCTTCTCCCAACTCCATATCTATCTATCTATCTATCTATCTATCTATCTATCTATCTATCTATCTATCTATATATCTCAATGACCTGATTCATCTCCGTGTCTTTGTTACTAGCCTCGGAACCTTGCATCCCATTTGGAGACTTCTGGAAATGTTACATTTCTTTTCTATTCTTCTCTTATGCACTCTCTTTTAATGAAGCATCCAGATAGGCTGCATTTCCCAGAAGGATTCTCTGAATATTTTATGCCCTGCTTCATTTGGAGCATTTCTTTTTCACATGCAGATCTGGTTTGTCTTAAGCAGTGTGAGGTCAAGTAGAAAGGAGATGTATTTTATTTTTAGACATCACAGGCTGCACAGCAAGTGAGTGCATGGAGTGCAAATATACAGAATGCATTTGGAGTAAATAATAATATAGTATCAGGAGTAAAAACATTTTATTCCTCTAATAGATTTCTTTTTCTTTCACTGTATTCTTTTGTCCCATTTTTTCCCTGACTTCTCTCTGAAGTCCCGCTGAATTCATTGGGATTTACACCCAGGTCAGTATCTCTGGAGTTGCTGCTCTAGAATCATTCAGTGAACTTTGGAAAGTCTTGTTTTGATACTTATTTCCTCTTTCATCATTACAAATAAGTGGCTGTAATGAGAACTGGTGGGGCTTTAGAATCTACCCACCACCCACCTCTTCTTGGCTATTTTGCTAAGAACAAGCAGAACAAACGATCAAAGTTAACCAAAAGCCACTGTCATTTGAGGATGGTGGCTCCGATGCCAGGGGGCAATGAATCCGCTCCGGGTTTCAATCAGAACAAGTCAGAACTCTAAAGGACCTATCCAAGGTGCTCCTTTAGAGTTCCCACTGGTTCTATCTGAAACCCGGAGTGGATTCACTGCTCCACTGACGTCAGAGCCATCAGCCTCCACTGCAGCTGTCAAATTGCAAATCACACAAATTGCAGGGAGGGATCCATAGCTGAAGGGTTGAGCACATGTTCTGCATGCAGAAAGTCCCAGTTTCAATCCCCAGTGCCTCCTGTTAAAAAAAAAGTTCAAATATCAGGCAGGTAATCATCACTTTAATTTGTATGCTGCTTTCACACACAATGTGCCTAATGCAGCTCAGAATATAAGAACAGCAATAGCAAAACGAGACTACGCATTAATATGTCAGTTGCAATAATACATAGTTAGAATAATAACCCATGTGACCTCTCAAAAGACGGCCTTCTTAGTAGTGGCAACTACCCTCTGGAACTCTCTCCCTGTGCGGTTTGGGAGGCAGAAAATATGGTGAGTTTTAAACACCTCCTGAAACTTACCCCGTTTGTGCAAGTTTTCCCTCACTTGTGAGTAGCACTCTGCTGCTCTGTTGTTTTGATTGTTTTACTTGTTTCTTATTTCTCTTTTTTATAGCTATAATTGTTAATGAATTGAATATTTAAATAGGGTTTCAATACTTTGGCATATAAACCATGGGAAGAGACTAGACAGCGTCTGTGGGGCCATGGGAGAGTTTGGGTTACTGGGTCAGAGGTTGGAGACGGTGCTCGGACCCAGGTGTCTGTGTTCCTCAGCCCTCGCCCTCATCCTCCCTGCTGGCATGGAGAAAACCACGTTGGCTGGCTCTCTGAAAGCAGAAAAGCGACCTTGGAGGGTAGGTAAAGAGGAGGGTTCCCGTGGGTGGGGGGGGGGAATTGGGGAGGCCAGCTTGTGAGGAGTCCTCTAGCCTCCTTCAACCCCCGTCCCCGATTACTTAGCTAGATGGGTGAGAAAGCCCGCCAACTGAAATGCTTAGCGGGAGGTGTGTGGAGGTGAAGATTGCCTCTGCCGCGCCACCCACTCTGCAATCGATGGCTGTAAGTCATCGATTGGAGGCTTACAGCCACCCTTACAGCCACCAAGCCGGTGGCGGCTTCTTCCGCCAAGCTCTCCGACCCGGGTGGGCCCGGGTGGCTCTTTCGCCGGCAAAAGGAGGCCGGCGGGTAGGTGGATGGCAGTGAACATCTCACCCAGGCAAACAGCAGGGGGGGGGGCAGCTGATTGCCCGGCGAAGGCGCCGGGCGCGGCAAGTCTTCATCCCGTCCCCGCGAGGAGCCTCCTCCTCCTCTGCCGCCGCCGCCTCTTCTTGGAACGCTTAAGGTAGGGTACACATCATCGATTTCGGGACGCCCTAAAGCGCCTTCAGGGCGTCCCGAAGGCTATGTGTGGATCTGCCCATGGTTTCAGTTCCTTCCCTGCCAGGGGGAGGGGACTCTGACTTTGGAGCAGATGCCCCACCCTCAGGAGTGTTGTCATCTCAAGTGGCAAGCCAGTAGTCTTCCTGTAACAAGGAGTGCTTGCTTGCAAAGATGGTCTCTTCAGGAGAAAGCAACTCCTCTTGAAATGGACTCTGGCCAGAGAGCTCTGATGGACAGCAGCTGAGCCTGGGTGGGGCTCAACAGCCTTCGTGAGCAACTAGCAGTCAGCGCTTGCTAGTTGCTGGAAACAGCATATGACCAGCTTCTTCTACCTTGTGCTACGACCCTGGACTCCTTCTTGACTCTGCTACTGGATTGTGAATGCACTGGACTGCCTAACTGCACTTTGACTCTTTGCCTGTTTGACCACTCTTGCTTGGGTTTGTTTATTATTAAATAGGCAAACCCAAGCAATTCATTTCATTAATAATAACATTATAACATGTTATATACTGCCTGGAGTGCTTTTGGGGGGTGGGGGAGGGCAGAAAGGTGAGACATAAATTAAAGAAAGAACATAAAAAATCATTACAAAATAGGCAATATCAACCATTCAAACACAATGCCAATGGAAATTGGGCCTGTTCAGACAACCTGCTAAGCCATGGTTAGGCCTATAACCCTCATTAGCAGCAAATGATTAGTGAATGTGTTTAAGCCGTGGTTATGTAGCCACCGTGGTTAGGAATGGTTCACTTGACATGCTAATTCATGGTTCACCCAACACACTACGGCATAATATTTAGCTCAAAATGCTTAACCACCAATGGGTTCACATGTCGTGAACATGGTCATTATTTATCGGTCATACATAAGCCAGGGTTGAATAAACCAAAGCTTTCCAATGGATTGAGGCCTTCACAAACACAACCAATGACCAGTCCGCCCGCCCATCCTGCCAAAATGCGGGAAATAGCTATCAGATTTCTTACAACCTGCAGCAGCTGATTTATCCCATGCCTCACTCTCTCATTCTGGGGTAGACCTTAAAGGCTCCAGCAGAGACCAGGTTGGGGGGAGGGTGCTGATGTCTACTTGAGATCCTAGAAAGCTGCTGCCTGTCAGAATAAGCGACAGTGGGCTGCATGGATCATCAGATTTGACAGCTTTCTAAACTGGCTCTGCTTCATTGTTGATTGAATTGTTATTTGCATGATCCGGAAGCCATTTCTCATCTTATTTCCTGCCCCCTTCCATTATTCCAAGGCTGGACAGGATAACTATAGGATCACCACCTCCCATATGTGTCTGCCCAAGATGTTTCACTGCTTGAGCCGAAGGACAAGATAGCTCCCCGTCCCATTCCATAGACAAAAGCGGACTGGACTGGCAACTGAATCTGTCTTCAACACTCGTGATGGGACTACGTTCTCCACTGAACTTAAAGGCAGCAGGCTAATTTAGGGAGTGCTGAGTAAGCTTCAACGCAGACACTTCTCTCCTTGAACACCTTGCTGCTGCCTCCCAATATTTGCCTAATGGTAGGGCCGGCCCTGCTGCCCAGGTTTTCGGGTCTTTGGGAAAGGGCATTCCATCAAGACTGTAGCCTTCAGAGGTGCATTTGGTGACGACATGAGAGAGGGCCTTCTCAGTGGCTGCTCCCAGGCTGTGGAACTCCCTGCTGAAGAAAGCTAGGTTGGTTCTCTCTCTCATGTGTTTCCATTGGCAGGCAAAAAAAAAAAAAAAAACGTTTTATACAAGCAGGCTCTTGGTATATAAGCAGGTCTGTTGACTTGCATGCTGCTTTTTATTCTGTTATTGTTGTGTTTTTAAATGTTAGGATTAGGAGACTCACAAGCCTACATGTGGATTCCTGCATTGAGCAGGGGGTTGGACTCGATGGCCTTGTAGGCCCCTTCCAACTCTGCTATTCTATGATTCTATGATTCTATGATTCTCCCCACCTCCCCAATTTGAGTAGAGCAGACTGGTACAAATTGTAGTCCACAAAGCTGAAGGCCCAATATTGGGAAAAAGTCAGGATACAAATAACAACAACAACAACAACAACAAGCCAATATTTGGCACCTGGAAGTTGTGCAAGAAATTTTGTTTTGTTCCATTATTCCGTTCACTTTCTTTATTAACGATCTCATTTGTAACGTTATTCATTCCTTAAAAACACATTCATTCACTTATTCATTTGTGAACGCCACATTTATTTTGTTTTATCCCTTTTCATTTCTTGTCCAGTGCTTGCCAGAAGGGTGGTCACTGGGAGGGGTAGTGGAGTGCAGGGAAGTCCTTATGTTATTTCTGATCACAGATCAGAGTTAAGAAGGGGATTCCTTTCCCCGCATCCTCATAAATCCTCCAGTAGCATCTGGGCCAGTGGGTGGGGCCTGGAGAGGGGGCAGGGACCAGACATGGAGGCCAAGGTTGCCCTCCCCTCCCCTGCACCACACCATACTGTCTCAAACTGTTCAGACTCATGGTGTTATCATCACATGGTACAGGAAAGCAAGACCGCTCCTACCCCCTGCTGGTAGGGATGGATGAGAATTCCGTTCCTGTTCGCAAATCATGCAAATGTGTTCCATTCGTAACCCCAAATAGGAACATGAGCAGGAATACAATTCTCAGGTAATTTTTGCAATCTCCCAAACTTGCGTTCACGTTCAAAAGTGCGCAATCTCACACTTCTGAAAATGTGCATTTTCTCAAATCCCACCCCTAAATTTACAGTTTTATGCTTTAGCCTAAGTCGGTGGAAATGCAAAGTTTGGGTCATGAAAAATGTGCATTTAAAAATGTGTATTTTTTCAATTGGGAAAAATTGTGTACTTTGAAAAATCCACCTTTTTTCCCAATTGAAAAAAGGCCACTTGCATTGGGAATGCAAATAAGGTGAAATGAGCTTCAGGGAAGAATTCCGAGAACCTCGAAGACTTCCAACGCTGTACGTTCACCCATCCCTATGCTGCCTGCTCACCCTCCATGCATTGGGGGAAAGATCTGAAGGGGGTAGCCTGCTGTTTTCATTCAGCCTCCCGCCCCCCAGTATTTCGTACCTTGTTGGACTTGATGGCCTTGTAGGCCCCTTCCAACTCCGCTATTCTTTGATTCTATGAGTCTATGATTGTATGATTCTTTGATCAGGCTTCCAACCACAGTGGGGTGGGGTGGTATGCATGTAAAGCAGGTGCCCCTTTTCAGACCTTTCCCAACATGTGGACAGTGGGCATGTCCCTGCTCTCCCACTCCTTGTAATGTTCATAGTGTGTAGCTGATGGTGCTATATAAATAAATAAATAAATAAATAATAATAATAATAATAAATAGGGCTCTCGTGACGTTAAAAACAGGGTTCCACTTCACTGTAATGGACGTCTGTCAAGTCACTCTCTGTGCTGCCACACATTGAGAACTTGAAGAAGTGCAGGTCAGCTGTGGTACGATTTATAACTCTCCAATGGGTGTGAGGTGCTCCCCTTCCATTATTATTATTATTATTATTATTATTATTATTATTATTATTATTGCACCATCAATGCACATGGTGCTGTACATAGTAAAACAATAAAATCAAGTTCTAAAAGCTTTAGAAAAAAGCAAAGTTTTCAACTGAGCTTTAAAAACTGTAATTGAACTCATGGTCCACAAATACTCTGGAAGAGAGTTCCAGGCATAGGGGGCAGCGAGAGAAAATGGACGAAGCTGGGCAAGAGAAGTAGAGACCCTTGGATGGGTAAGAAACATAACATTCGATTATGCTAATGTTTTTATCCATCGTGCCTCATGCTAGAGAGGGGAGCACACACATCCCTCCTTCAACTCTATCTTTGCTGCTGCAGAGACAGGTATTTAGGAGAAATCAGTCATTCTCTAAATATTGGTTGTCGCTCCTTGAAGTGATTACAAAAAAAATACTGGGAAAAGAGAAGTTGATGTTATTATTATTTCACATATCCTGTGGCAAAACCTGAGCTTTTGGAATACATTCTTCCCAGGTTTGAATGACAGTGTGCCCTGGCTAAAATTCTAAGTTTTTCTCCCTCTCTCATAATACTAGAACCAGGGATCATCCCATGAAGCTGACTGATAGGAGATTCAGGATAGATAAAAAAGAAGTACTTCTTCATACACTGTATAGTTAAACTATGGAATTTACTAACCAGTTGTGGTGATGGCCACCAATTAGGATGACTTCAAAAGGGGCTAAGACAATTTCATAGAGGAGAAGGCTATCAGTGGTAGGGTGACCATATGAAAAGGAGGACAGGGCTCCTGGATCTTTAACAGTCGCATAGAAAAGGGAATTTCAGCAGGTGTCATTTGTATACATGTCGCACCTGATGAAATTTCCTCTTCATCACAAAAGTTAAAGCTGCAGGAACTATACTGCAGCTATACTGTGACCAGATTTAAAAGAGGGCAGGGCACCTGCAGCTTTAACTGTTGTGATGAAGAGGAAATTTCACCAGGTTCTCCATATATAAAAATGACACCTGCTGAAATTCCCTTTTCAATACAACTGTTAAAGATACAGGAGCCCTGTCCTCCTTTTCATATTGTCACCCTAATCAGTGGCTGCTAGTCGTGACAGCTATATATTACGTCCAGTATTAAGAGCAGGGCAGGATCTACAGTAATGCTTTAAAAAGGTTTATAATAGTAGTGGCAACTGTTGGGGCCCAGGGCCAGATCTACACTAGTCTTATAAAGTTGCTAGTGTCCCTTTCTAATGTGGTTCTCTGTATCTTTTCTCTGTATCACGGGATACACTAGCGTGACTTACATTTCACTGCAACGGAACTTCAGGGCACATGGTTCAGTTGTTTCCATTGTTCTCCCTCTTCTGTGAGAGCTGCTGGGTTTGCTCTGCCCACTGCCTGCCTCATTCCTAGCCGGAAGGGTAATAGTCATAAGCACACACAAACCCTCTCCCAAAACACCTTAACACAAGGCCCAGGGAATTGCCTGAATGTGTAGGAGCCAGCCACTTTGCTGAAGCTAAGTAGGGCCAGGTCTGGTCAGAGTTTGGATGGGAGACCAAATTGAAAAGTTTTAGCAGCAGCCCTATTTAAGCCCCGCTGGTCATGAGTTTTGGACTTTGGACCCTTGTTAATTTTCCTGCAGGGAGCTACAGCGACCCTTTGAGCGCTCCTCAGCTCCTTTGCAAAGAGGGGGGAAATGTTAAAAAAAAAGTCATAAAAAATCAACCGATGACCCAATTTGATTCAAATTTGGTATTTGAATTACTGTGCCAATTTTGGTGTCTTTATCTATAAAGCTTACGCAGATGTAAGCATTTGTTTAAAATCCTGCTCCTGCGCCCACAGCAGCGGCTCGGGCAAATCTTTTGCAAAAGGAGCACAATTAACGCTGGATGCATGGGAGTACTTCACAATCAAAGCAGATTCTAAGGTGGAAAACTTCTGAGTCCTTTGCATGCAATTGTCAGTGATTGCACAGTATAATGCTGGTGTGATTTACCTGCTGTAGCAGATAAGATAGCAAACGGGGCGAAGGAAGGAGAACAGGAAGAGGGCGGAGCAAACCCAGCAGCTCTGAGAAAGGGAGAGGAGAATTACCGGTAGGACGAGGCACATGAATCTGTAGCCACGCTGGAACTAAGAAATAGAACCTGTAAGTAGAACTCATTTGCATGTTGGAGACCCAGGGTCACGTGACACTGTGCGTCACAGTAACCCATTCAAATCGTTAGAATAACACCAGTGTAGTTTCCCACCTGGACAAACCCCATGTACAGTTTTCAAACCATTTTAGAAGTGTCATATCCTGCTTGGTGTAGATCTGGCTCAGTATGGTATGCCTATACATTCCAGTTCCCAGGGAACATGAACAGGAGGATGCTATTATGTCCATGTCCTGCTGGTGGGCTGCATATAGGCTTCTGCCTGGCTACTGTGTGAACATACAGTGGTGGCCAAAATTGTGGACACTTTTTGAAATTTTCATGTTTTGTAACTTTGCATGCTTACAGAAAATGTTTTGTTTCATGAAATTCAAATGTTTATATATCAATTGAAAGACCTGATTCACGTAATACAACAATCCTGCTTCTTTTCCCGCGTGTCCAATCAGCTCTTTTCTTTGATGCCATTGCTCTATTTATGATATACGTACGTACACTTTTAACTTGAGAAATACCTTAAATATTCACGCAATTTCCGATTGCGCTTCAGTTACAGAACAAACAGCAAAACTGAATTTCCCCAGCTTGAGACATGATGTATCACAGCAACTGCCATTTGATTGGTCCCCAGAACAAGGACTGTGATTGGCCAGTAGGGTTTGCAATTCCAACCCGCTTCTTCACTCCATCACACCTGTGTTTGTTTTTAGACTAAAGTAAGCATAACTTTATTTGTCCTGCAGATATTTGCATTCTGTTTTTTTGTATTGAATTCAGCATTAAATTCTCTTTCTATTGATATAAAAACATTTGAATTTTGTGAAACAGAACATTTTCTATAAGCATGCAAAGTTACAAAACATGAAAATTTCAAAAACTGTCCACAATTTTGGCCACCACTGTAATGCAGGACTGGATAGCCCTTTGAACTGACCCAGTCCAGCTCTTCTTAAGTTCTTACTACTACCTGATAATATTCAATTGTATTTAGTATTCATATTCATACATTTTTTTTAAAAAAATGACTTGAAATTGCTCATTCACTTTTAAATATAGACCTATTCAAAAGGCACCTTAAACCCTGCTGGTTTAGGCTTTTGGTTAAGCAACAGGGTTTAAAGTGTCTTGTGTGAAGCAGCAGGGTTTAAAGTGTCTTGTGTGATGCATTTTGCTAAACCTGACTGTTAGTGCTAACCCCAGAGAACCACAGTTTTGCTAACCACACAGCCTGAAGTGTCATCTGAACAGGCACAATGTCATTTATCATCCTTTAAACAGTCGTCACTAAGTGGCCCAGTTCAGACGACACTTTAAACCACGGCTTTAACCACAGTTAATAAGGCAAAAAGCCTTATTCACTGTGGTTAAAGCAGTAGTTTAAGGTGTCTTCTGAACAGGGCCACTGAGTAAGCAAGATATTTCCTACCAAGTAGAAGGCACTCAAATTTCATTAAATTTTGACTGTTGTGTGGCCCAAATGTATCCCTAGTGGATGCTAAGGAACATGAGCGGGTAAATGCTACTGTGCGTATGTCTTGCTTGTGGACCTGTGTGGTGCTCCTTCATCTTGTTGGCTGTTGTGGGAACACAATGTTAGATTAGATAGGCCTTTGGTCTGATCAAGAGCCTCGTGTGGCGCAGAGCGGTAAAGCAGCAGTTTCTGCAGCTGAAACTCTCCCCACGGCCTGAGTTCGATCCCAGTGGAAGCTGGTTTCAGGCAACAGGGCCGGGTCGACTCAGCCTTCCATCCTTCCGAGGTCGGTAAAATGAGTACCCAGCTAGCTGGGGGAAAGGTAATCATGGCCGGGGAAGGCAACGGCAAACCACCCCGCTATAAGGACTGCCAAGAAAACGTTAGCGAAAGCTGGCGTCCCTCCAAGAGTCAGTAATGACTCAGTGCTTGCACTAGAGGTTCCTTTCCTTTCCCTTGGTCTGATCAAGCAGGGCTCTTCTTATGTTCTTAAACAGGAAGCTGGGTTCCAATAAAGAACTTATAAATTGCAACAGATGTCCATTTCACTTCTATCTTAGATGTTTTTGGAGTGATGTTACCATTTAAGCTAAAAATGGTGTTCCTGGGATTCCTCACCAGGTTTTTCAGAGGGTTCTTAAAAGAAAGAATCAGTATTGGAAAGAAGCTTTCCTGAAAGTCTGTTGCCCATCACTGATTATGTTTCTCACCTATGTGTAGCCGCAGGTAAGAGCTGGGTATGTTTTATCATGGATTTTTAGTTCACTGATACCACATTCAAAAATACATATTTAAAGACAAATTTGCGTTTGGTTTTCTTTCTTTCTTTTTAGAAGGGGTACCAAATAATGTTCAACGAGCACATGCAAAATTGTCAGGGACCAGAAATGGACTGATCTTTTCATTTCTAGAGAACAGGATAACTTGAAGGAGGAAACACAGAAAACCACTCTTCTATCTGTTAGAATAAGCAACAGCCATTAGTTAAATGTAGGGTGACCATATGGAAAGGAGGACAGGGCTCCTGTATCTTTAAAAGTTGTATTGAAAAGGGAATTTCAGCAGGTGTCATTTGTATGCAGGCAGCACCTGGTGAAATTCCCTCTTCATCACAACAGTTAAAGCTGCCGGAGCCCTGCCGTCTTTTGTATCTGTTCACTCTAGTAGAGCTCCTGTTGTGATGAAGAGGGACTACCACCAGGTGCTACATGCATACAAATGACCCTTCCTGAAATTCCCTTCAATACAACTGTTAAAGGTACAGGAACCCTGTCCTCCTTTCTATATGGTCACCCTAATTCAGCGCACTGTATGGAAGGGGAAATAAGTGCTGTAAAAAAGCTACTAAAAAGTTAATGCATGTAGGGAGTTGGGTGCTGGTTTTGGTTTAACTTTTGCCTATTTACTTTGTCTGCTTCTCTTGTTGATTTTATTATATCTATATCTATGTGTGCGCGTGCGTGGTGTGACGAACATACAATGAAAGCAGTGCACTGAACTCAACTTTCCCTTAGGGCCGTGAAAAGACCAATCAAATTTAGAGACATGGTATTAATGTCTGGGGTTATTTTTCAAAAGCCGGTCCTACCCCACAGGTTTGTGGCTTCTAACCGGCTTTGCAAATGTTCCCCTTTTTGCCTGGCATTTCAAAGCTCACATAATTTCGCATCTCATATTTGCTAATGCACCGAGTTGTTCATTGTCTGTGGTACCGTCAAGGCTGTCTGCTAATGCACTGTTTGACCTTCTACTCCCGCAGGTAAAATGGTAAAGGAATTGCATGGAACAACACGCAGCTGCGATTCCAGGAATGGTTTCTGCTTTTAGAATGCCTTTTTATTTTATTTTATTTTTTAAAACGTTATTGTTCTGGAATATTAAGAAGCGAGGTGGGGGCTGGAGGGAAGCTAAAATGGAAACGCCATGCTCCCTTGAAAAGATGCCGTCATCTTGATTCTCATCCCTTCTAGGCACTTCCAAGCGAGAATTTTGAAAGCATATTCTTTGTATTAAAATAGAGACTCTTTCACAAAGTTTTATAAGCAAAAATAGTTGGTGTAGAGATGGGAGTACAGAATCTCTTTCAGCTCATTTTGTTTTGGTGAAGATCTTGGGGACCATCTTTTAGCAGTGGTCAGGGCCAAAAGCAAAATGGCGAGGACCCCCCTCCCCAATATACCAGTTTATTTTAACTTAAAGCTCTTACTGCTAGAGGAGGCATTTCTAGAGTGACCATAGGAAAAGGAGGACAGGGGCTCCTGTATCTCTGTCCTGTTTAAAGATAGTTTGTGGTTTGCTAAGCAGGCAGTCAAGGTCCTCTCAGTGAATTTCCAGTAATGTATCGAAAAGCAGACGTGTAGTCAGGTCAGTCCGTAGTCTGTTGCCAAGGGGCTGTGGAGCCAAGCGTCAAAATCAGTCAGGGATTGTCCAGAAAAGCGGTGTCAGAAACGTTGCCGAGGGTCCAGGAATCTGAGTCTTGATGCAGCAAAGTCAGGAAGCCAAGGAAACGGACGGTTTGCATTCAGTGAGGTATGCCTGGACCTGGTCTGATTTATAGCCAGCTTTTAATTAGCACAGCTGGGTCATTTAGGCAGCGTGTGGTACTTAAGTGCTCCTTCCTGCTGGGATTGGCTTTTCTTCCTTCACTGTTCCTGCCATTTGCTTCTTCTCTGCTGCACCGGCTGAATTATGTAGGGTGACCCTATGAAAAGGAGGACAGGGCTCCTGTAACTTTAACAGCTGCATAGAGAAGAGAATTTCAGCAGGTGTCCTTTGTATATATGGAGAACCTGGTGAAATTTCCTCTTCGTCACAGCAGTTACAGCTGCAGGAGCTATACTAGAGTGACCAGATACAAAAGAGGGTGGGGCTCATGCAGCTTTAACTGTTGTGATGAAGGGGGAATTTCACCAGGTGCTGCATGCATGCAAATCACACTTGCTGAAATTCTCTTCTCCATGCAACTGTTAAAGTTAGAGGAGCCCTGCCCTCCTTTTCATATGGTCACCCTAAATTATGTCCAGGTTTGCCGCCTGCAACTCAGGCATCTCCGGCATGCAGCCAGATGTGCCAGGCTGTTCTTCTGCCTCCTGCACTTGAGAAACCTCCGAAACGCACTTGGTCGGGGCCTCCACCCCTCCCTGTGCTTCTGGCTGCGGCACAATGAGCTGGCTCTCTGCCTGTTCCTCCTCAGAGGACTCTTCTTCGAGGTGAGGCAGGACAATGTTTAACAGTTGTGTTGGAAAGGGAATTTCAGCAGGTGCCATTTGTATGCCTGCAGCACCTGGTGAAATTCCCTATCCATCACAACAGTTAAAGCTTCAGGAGCAATACTAACGTGACCAGATACAAAAGAGGGCAGGGCTAACTAGGGCAGGCAGCACGGGCTTTCAGGGGGCCATTAGGCTTGCTGGCCCACCACCTCTGCCTCCTGCAGATTCCGGTGACCAATAGGAGGTCACCTTTCACCTGGGAATACCTCCGGAGTGGCTCTGAGTGAGGACAGAGTGGCGGAAGAGCTGGGCTGACCTTGCTCTGGCTGGAAAGGTCACATAATGGAAATAATTACATAAAGCATGAATGGGGAACTCCCCCCTCCAGCTTGAGGGCCACATTCTCTTTCGGGGGCCACACACCAGTGATGGGTGCCCCCCCCAAAAGTGAGTAGGATTAAAACTTAAAGTAGGTAGAATCATCCTACTCTCTCTTTCCTGTATACAGACATACAAACGTTAGGGTGGCCATACGACTGGATTTGTCTGGATTTGTCCGGGTTTTTGATGGCAAATCCGGGAGGGGAGGGGAAATCCGGATTTCCCCCCCCCCCCAAAGAGCAGCTTTAATGGGAATTAACAAAAATGCTTATAACTCCATCATTTTTTAAGATAAAGACATGAAACTTGGCACAATGGTAGCTCTTAGGAAGGGCTTTAGAAACAGATCTGTTCATCCATTGATTTTTTTAGGAATTTTTTAAAAATTGAGGTTTTAATTTTTTTTTAAATTGTCATTTTTAAAGATAAAGAGATGAAACTTTGCACCATGAAAGGATTTAGTTAGAGCTTTAGCCACACTAAATTTGAAACAGATCCGTTCATCCATTGATTTTTTAGGAATTTTTTAAAAATTGAGGTTTTAAAATTATTATTTTTAAAATTGACATTTTTAAAGTTAAAGAGATGAAACTTTGTACCATAATAGGATTTAGGTAGACCTTTAGCCACACCAAATTTGAAACAGATCCGTTCATCTATTGATTTTTTAGGAGTTTTTTTAAAAATGAGGTTTTAAAATTATTATTTTTTAAACTGTCATTTTTAAAGCTAAAGAGCTGAAAGTTGGCACCATGATAGCTTTTAGGTAGAGCTTTAGCCATACCAAATTTGAAACAGATCTTAGGCCAGTAGCAAATCCTGTTAACAACAACAGCAGCTTGCAATGAGTGAAGATACAGTCAGAAAAGATATTTGAGGGAAGGGGAGAATGTAACACAGAGAGTATAGCAAAAGCTTCAAAGTACAGCAAAACCTACAAAAGTAGGAGTGAGTGAAGTTAATTTCAGATACATTGAATCTCTCATTTGTTCTTTATTTCAGTGATTTTAACATTAAGATGTTATGTAGAACAGATTTGTCTTAAATGTGTGCTGTAAAATCAGACATGTGACCAAGGCTATGTTCGGGTGGGCATGCCCCCTTGGTACTGGACACACCACCTTGGGGGCAACCATGTTGTCCTCCTTTTTGGTTTCCAAAATATGGTCACCCTAACAAACGTGCATACTTTGGGAGGTGTCACAGCACTCAGGGAGAGTTAGGCTTTACTCCTCAGCAACAACCCCTCCCCCATGAAAATGACCCCTTCCCCCATGCAGCAATTAGGACTTTTAGAAGCCTCCTGTTGTAGCAATAGAAGCTTTTAAAAATCCTAATCACTGTGCAAGGAGACAGACAGGAGGCCTGGGCTGGATTGCGGGGGGTGGGTAGGTCTGTGGGCTGGTTCTTGCCCTTCCCTAACAGAAAACAAATTGAAAAGGTGTAGTCATATGAAGGCCAGGAAAAGCTTCCAGGGGGCAGAAAAGAACAGAGCATCGTTGAAGATGAAGTGATGGACTGAAACTCGCAAGGAGCTTTCGAGAAAGGGATTCATGAGCTTGCTGATTTGCAAACGTAGTATTTGCAGGGATGAAAAGCCAGGGGTTCCAGTATGACCAGATACATGATTATCAAAATGGACGGGCTCCATTAAAAGGGAAATTAGACTAGCCACCAAGTTTCACTTAAAATAACAAGACTTCAGTTGGTACTGCTGGGACAAAATGGCTGCAGGAATTTTGCAGGGATTTCACGAACGTTTGTGAAATTTCTCAGGGTGGATTTACACAACTTTAATTGCATTAGTCCCTTGAAAGGGGATGTTTGACAGCTCACTCTTAGCCATGTCGACTGAGGAGTAAATATCACAGATGTGAATGGGGCTTACTTTTGAGTAAATGTGGGTAAGATTGGAGCCTGAGGCTCACAGATATCTTTTCTGAGCTTTCTCTGAGGAAGCTGGCCTCATTTATCACCACCCAATTTCCCCCAATTAAGGACCATCTCTCTTCTCCTTTTAATTGCATCAGGGCTGTAATTTAAGTGATCGTTTATTCAGAGACAACCTCTATGGGAGGGTCTATAAGTATTGGGGGGAAATGCTCCCCTTTCACCATTGTGAGTTCTTTGGAGGGCTGCCCTTCAGATTTTGGAGAACAAGTCAAAAGCTTTAAAAATGAACGTAAACCAGAATTTATCAAGCCCAAATTGAATAATTTAATTCTTGAGGAAAGAAGTGCCAGCCTGTGCAAAATCTCTTCAGAATATTCTTTTCCTGTGCTGCTGTGGCAAGAGTTATCCTACTTTAGCCACATTTATCCAGAAAGGCTTTTTTTGTTTTCAATGCAGCAAACCCCTGTGGAATCTCCTTTTTATGTCTAAAAACTTCTGATCTTAAAGGGCATGAATTATTCACTATAAATTTCATACAACATTTTTAAGAAAGATTTTTTTGTTAAATAAAACTGCATATTTAAAATTGTTTTTCTTTTCTCCTTCATTAACAGAAACCCATGATTAGAATGAACCAAGGGTGGGTTGCCCCCCCCACCCCCTTGCAAAGAAGCCCTCATATCTTAGGAAATATTTGAGAGTAACACAATGCAGTGTGGCTGAATGGGTTTGGATGAAATCTAGCAGTGCGTTTAGAAAATTATGGGAGCTATTCCCCCACGGATATGTGGATAAAAGAGCCACTCCAAATATTTTAGAAAATTTATTAGGAGTATTCTGGGGGTGGTGGTGGGTGGGTTGACTAAGTACGGAGTTTGTTTGCTCAGCTTCAGAGCAAAGGGTTTGGTGGACTTTTCTTGCATCCAAAGTATCTGGGGCATGGCTAGACAAGGAGGTTGGAGGGGTATGATGTTGAAATTTTATGATTGCAAGATCATCCCCCTCGTCTATATGTGGGCACGACATCCCAGGAGGAAGAGAACATCACGGCCGCCATTTTATTTTGTTTTGTTTTTTCAATCGGAGAGGAGCACAGGAGTGCTGCTGTGCAAAATGTGAGTTGTTTTTTTTTTAAAAAAAATCCCTCCCACTCCCCCCCACCCCACCCCTGATGGACACAGAGCTCCTGAGGAGCTCTGTGCCCGGGTCCCAGCTCCTCGTGGTTACTTGTGAGGAGTCGGGACGAAAATGGGATGGTGGGCCACATGTTCCATGGTCTCGGGATCATCCTGAGACTGCAGAAAAATCAGAATTTATTGGTAGGGTGATATCCTGGGCCAAGAGAGGGATGCCCTGTGCGTCATGTGGATTTACAGGGACGATCCCTGGACAATCACCGTGATATCGCCCCGTCTAACAATGCCCCTAGGTCCTTCCTAATAATTACAAGCTATTATTATGTTATGTTGCTTACCTATCAAATGCATTAAATGGATAGGCAGAGCATAGGTTGCAAGGGAATGCAGCCAAATAGAATTGTATTGTTTACTTAGGTATATATGAACACGTAACTGTCATAAAAAGCCCTGCAACAAACAACTTCTGAAAGACCATAACAACCTTATTTGCTTCAAATTAAAATGCAAACTGAATGATTTTCTCCTCCAACGCTAGGTAGTGGCCTTCAAAGATCTGAAAGGTAGTCAAGCAGAAGATGGAGCAGCTTTCTTCTCTGTTGTTCCAAAGGGGAGAAGTAAAAGGAACAGGTGGAAGTTACAGGGAAACTGATTTTGGCTAAACTCTAGGACAGTGGTCTTCAACTGGTGGTCCAGTCCTGAGACCCACCTCGGAGACCCAACCTGAAACATGGGACTCACTTTCACAATTTTCTCCATGCCCAAGATGGTGGCAACAGCTTTGCCGTGATCCATCGGAACTGATCTCATGACCCACTTTTGGGACACGACCCACTAGTCAAAGACCACTGCTCTAGGAGAAACCTCCTAAAGGTGAGAGCTGTTTGACAATGGGAAAGTCTGACTTGGGAAGTGGTGGGCTGTCCTTCCCTGGAGATACTTAAGGAGTAGTTGGATGGCCATTTGCCAGGGATGCTGTAGATACATGTTCCTTCACTGACCAGGGTGCTGGATGAACTGAGCCTGAAGGTCCCTTGAAACTCTGAAGTTCTAAGAGTCTATGATCAGAAGCCAAGACCTGAAACAGCTACAGTGGGCCATAGTTCATTGGTAGAGCTTTGGATGCAGAGAGTCCTAGGTTCAATTTTGGGATCTCCAGGTAGGGATAGAAAAGAATTCTGCCTGAAGCCCTAGAAAGCTACTGCCAGTCAGTGTTGACAATGCTGAGCTAGATGGACCAAGGGTCTGGACTCAATATAAGGCATCTTCCAATGTTCCTAAGAAATCAGTGCAGGGAAATAGTGAGGGTTGGGAGTCCAGTCTCATCTGATCTTCGTTACTCTCATATATGTTTCCCTCTCAGCTGCTCCTGTTTGCTCCACCCCAAGAGTGTACACCAGACCTTACCAAACAGTGTAGGATTGCAAATGACTTCATTGCCACTAACCTCATTAGAGTTTTAGGGATGGGTGAAAAAATGATGCTCAAACTCACTGGAATTCTCCAAACTCACTATGAAGCTTGGTCCAGCTTGGTCCTGTTCTCATTTATGACCTGTTTTTTTTCTTTTCTTTATTGAAACCGAGAAGTGTACATTTCGAACAGGAAATTTCTACACCTCTTCTGCCTTTTTCGAAAGTGCACGCTTTCCTTCCATTCGCTAAAACACGAATATTAGCATTTTAAAAAGTTTTTTTTTTTAATGTGCACATTTTCCAAACATGAATGCAAGTTCAGGAATTTGTGAACAGTATTGGAGAACATGCGCTCCTGTTTGCATTGGGCATTGGCCAATGGGGCATTTTCGAGCAATTTGTGAACTGAAGTGAAATGGTTGTACTTCCTTAATTTGAGTCGATTTTATTTTTCATCCAGCTGTGAATGTGTTGCCAGGACTTGCAGAGCAGACAAAAGATCCTGAGGAATCCTGAATCCATATGCCATGGAAAATGCCTGCTCTCACAGCCGCAAGAGTGTTACATAGGCATATTTTTAAAAACCTTTCCTTGTCTTAGGCATGCGTTCTGTGTCCTTGCTCACAAGCACTTTAACAACCGGGGGTTCCATTTTGTCAGCTCAGCATATGGTGTTCAAATCCTTCCTCCCTCTTTTCCCCCTAAGGGGAGAAAAGTTTATTAAAAGCATTTTATCTGTGACTTGCCACAAATACAAATTTTTGTTGCATCAATAAAAGCCGCCCCCTCCTCTCCCTGCCCTGCTTTTGGCTTTGTTGGAAACCACATTCTCAATTTAATTTACTTTTAGAGGGTTATCTTTCTGCTAATAATCTCAGCCTGCAAACAAATAATTCTTGACTTGTTTCCTTCTTTCAGCCTCGAGGTACAGTGTGTGCCGACAAGTTTTTCATAACATGTGTAATTTTCCTGCATCTCGGGGGGGGGGGGGCAATCTGTTTGGTTTACAGAAAAATAATTACCGGCAAAATTTAGTGAAAATTTAGATGGCTTTGTACAAATCAGCTACATAAGGAAAAGCCGCTCCCTTCAATCCTAGACTGGAAATGATTTACTTGCAAAGAAAGCATACAGATCTTTCCATTCAGCTAATTCATTACATTCTTTCAATGAGTTGTGCTTATTATTTACCTATGTAATGCCGTAAGCGAAAGACAAGTTTTTGCTGCCAAGGAACTTATGAACAAGAAACTGGGGCTGGCGTGGGTGAGGGTAAGGAAAGAGACAAGGAAAGGAGGAGAGGGGAGGTAAAGGAAATGTGATCAGCAGGTGCTGGGAATAAGGGGTTAAATAGTTAAAATGTAAACATTTCACAGTTCCTTTCTATTGCATCTATAGCAAGGGCAGGAACAGGTGACCAATGAATACTTTTGGTAGCAGCTTAAAGGCTTTTACTAGCCCAGTTTACTAGGCCAAATGTGGGTATAATCAGTATTTAGATAAACAAGAAGTAGACTTGCATAGAACAATAACATCTATCATCTATCTATCTATCTATTTATCTATTAATAATAATAATAATAATAATAACAACAACAACAACAACAACAACAACAACAACAACATCATTATATTTATTTGTATCCCGCCTTTTGCCCAATGCTGGGCCTCAAGACGGCCTTAGAAAGTTTAAAACATACATTTGGGGGGCGGCGCGAACATAAACATTTAAAATACACAACAAAATTATAAGACATTAACACAGATGGAGGGCCAGATTACTCTCCAAAGGCCTGCTGGAACAAAAAAGTTTTAGCCTGCTTCCAAAAGCCCACCAAGGAGGGAGCCAGACTAGCTTCCCCGGGAAGAGAGTTCCAGAGCACTGGAGCAGCCACCGAGAAGGCCCTCTCCAATGTTCCCACCAAGCGTGCCTGTGAAGATGGTGGGACTGAAAGAAGGGCTTCTCCAGAAAATCTCAAAGCACGGGCAGGCTCATAAGGGAGAATATGTTCTTTCAAATAACCTGGGCCCGAGCTATATAGGGCTTTATAGGTCATCAACAGCACTATCTATCATATCTCTGTTTATGGGTTGGATCCAAGATCGGCCTTCCAAAAGGGAAAGGGCTCCACTCATGAAAGGTCCTCCAGCTCAGTTTTTGGGGATTCCCCTTTGCCCCATCCCACAGCTCACCCAGTGGAGGCTAGTGGCTCTGATTTCAGTGGGGTTCTGAACCCAATCCTCACTTCCATGCTTCAGCTGCCCTGCATTTTCCCTAGACAGGTGATTTCACCTGCCTAGATGCAGATTCAGGGAGGGGGAGGGGAGGCTGTGTTGAACATAGGAAGATGTGTAAAACACCTTCTGTGGACTCTTCTCCTTCCTGTCCCTGGGACTGCACCCTTTTCACCATCTTTGCAATCTGTTTTTGAGCGTGGTGATGTAGCTGGCATGGCGAGTACCGTGTCGGCTACAAGGGGGCAGGGGAGGGGATGGATGAAAGGGTGTGGAATGCATTTTCTGGGCTCTGAGGTCAGAGCCCTGGTTCCCAGAAACCAAAAAACCCTATGGTCCTCTACACAATGTCTAGTAGCCATAGAATTGCTCCATGAGTTACACGATGGCATGGGAACTAACTTCATGGGGTGGTAATTGTAACAAAGACCATAAGTGCTCGTGGAGTAGCAGTGGCCAATAAACTGAAACTGAATCCTGGCAAGATGGAAGCCCTGTGGGTGAGTGGTTCCCGAGTCCGGGAGACAGGCTCATTGCCTGTTCTGGATGGGGTTGCACTCCCTCTGAAAGGTCAGGTTCATAGTTTGAGGGGTACTCTTAGATCCATCTGTGTTGCTGGAGGCTCAAGTGGCCATGGCAGCTTGGAGTGCCTTTTACCAGCTTTGCCTGGTTCTTCAGCTATGGCCTCTCCTGGCCATAGTGGTACAGGCATTGGTAACCTCAAGATTGGATTACTGCAATGTGCTCTGTGTGGAGCTGCCCTTAAAGCTACTCTGGAAGCTGGAACTAGTGCATAATACTGCAGCTTGGCTGTCATCCAGAGCTGCCCCTTTCCAGCATGTAACTCCTTTGCTGAGGGAACTGCACTGGCTGTCTATTGGCTACCGGGCCAGGTTTAAGGTCCTTGTACTAGTATAGAAAACTCTAAACAACTTGGAACCAGGATACCTGAGAGAGCACCTTCTGCCCTATTAACCTGCCCGGTCACTGAGGTCATCCAGAGGCATTCTCCTGGTGGTTCCACACAGACCCATCCTCCGGTTGGAGTCCACCAGGAGAAGAGCCTTCAGCATGGTGGACCCCCTCCTATGGAATTCCCTGCCTCTGGAGGTCAGGCAGGCACCAACTTTGTATTCCTTTTGGTGCCTCCTGAAAACATCATTGTTCCAGGAAGCCCTTAATGGCCAGCCACGGTTCACAGTTCACTTTTCATTTTGCTTCTTTTAAATATCTATTTTAAGGTATTTATTCTGTTTTTATTTTATTTTACCTTGTACACCACTCTGAAATTTTGAATTGGGAGCGGTATATAAATATTGTAAACAAATGAATGAATAAAACTTAATTGTGAAACTAGAAATGGCTGACAAAGCCACCCTGTGTCTAAGGATGCCATGAAGATTTTAGGAAGCTACTGAGCCATTATTGGCCATCATTTTTTTCTCCTCTCTTACTGTCACAATGCCAATAAAGCACAAGGCACTTTGCAGCATGAATAAATATACAGATCCTTGCATCAAGGAACCTACAAGTGAGAAAAGGAAGGGAGAGGCAAAGGATAAAAGTCTGTCTCTTCCGCCAAGACGCTTGTTCATGCACTGGTTATTTCACGGTTGGACTACTGCAACCTTCTTCTCTCTGGCCTTCCTTCCTCTCACATCAGTCCGTTGGTTTCTGTTCACCACTCTGCCGCAAAGATCATCTTCTTAGCTCGCCACTCCGACCATGTTACTCCGCTTCTGAAATCTCTTCATTGGCTTCCAATTCACTTCAGAATCCACTATAAACTTCTCCTGTTAACCTTCAAAGCTTTTCACGGTCTAGCTCCTTCCTATCTCTCCTCTCTCATCTCACACTATTGCCCCGCTCGTGCTCTTCGCTCCTCTGATGCCATGTTTCTCGCCTGCCCAAGGGCCTCTACTTCCCTTGCTCGGCTCCGTCCATTTTCTTCTGCTGCCCCTTACGCCTGGAACGCTCTTCCAGAACATTTGAGAACTACAAGTTCAATCACAGCTTTTAAAGCTCAACTAAAAACTTTTCTTTTTCCTAAAGCTTTTAAAACTTGATGTTGTGCAGACTTTATACTGTTAGTTTTACCCTACCCAGTGCCTGTTTACCCTACCCTGTGCCTGTTTGCATTCTCTTCCCCTCCTTATTGTTTCATTATGATTTTATTAGATTGTAAGCCTATGCGGCAGGGTCTTGCTATTTACTGTTTTACTCTGTACAGCACCATGTACATTGATGGTGCTATATAAATAAATAATAATAATAATAATAATAATAATAATAATAATAATAATAATAATACACTTCCGGAAGTAAGTCTTCTAGGAAGTAGGTCCCATTGAAATCCCATGTAAGTGTGTATTGGATTGCAGCCTTGGGTTCATTTGGGTTGGGCGTTTTACACATGTATGTAGGTATGTATAGAAACCAAATGCACAGTTACAAGATGGGGGATACTTGGCTCAGCAATACTACAAACGAGAAGAATCTTGGAATTGTAGAACACAAGCTGAATATGAGCCAACAGTGTGATGTGACTGCAAAAAAGGCAAATGCTATTTTGGGCTGCATTAATAGAAGTACAGTATAGCTTCCAAATCACGTGAGGTACTGGTTCCCCTCTATTTGGCCCTGGTTAGGCCTCATCTTGAGTATTGCAAGACGCAGACAAGCTGGAGCATGTTCAGAGGAGGGCAATGAGGATGATCAGGGGTCTGGAAACAAAGCCCTGTGAAGAGAGGCTGAAACAACTGGGCATGTTTAGCCTGGAGAAGAGAAGAATGAGGGAAGACATGATAGCACTCTTCAAATACTTAAAAGGTTGTCACACAGAAGAGGGCCAGGATCTCTTCTCGATCCTCCCAGAGTGCAGGACACGGAATAATGGGCTGAAGTTACAGGAAGCCAGATTCTGGCTGGACAGCAGGAAAAACTTCCTGACTGTTAGAGCAGTATGACAATGGAACCAGTTACCTAGGGGTGTTGTGGGCTATCCCACACTAGAGGCATTCAAGACACAGCTGGACAACCATCTGTCAGGGATGCTTTAGGGTGGATTCCTGCATTGAGCAGGGGGTTGGACTCAATGGCCTTGTAGGTCCCTTCCAACTCTACTTTTCTCAGCCATGAGAATGGATGTATATTTGACATTTCCAGCAATCTGTCATTATAAAGCCTGAAAATTCTACTCATTGTAAAATTGACAAAGTTGTCCCATCAGTACAAATGTTGGTGCCAAGGATCAAACTGGCAACGAGTAGAATCTGGCCACATTTCAGAAAAATCCTATGAATAGTGGCTGAGATACAGAGGTTTTATTTTTAAAAGCACATCAGTGTTATTTTTAACTTGTATATCTTTAAATTGTCCATCTCATTTGTCGTCTCAAGAGACCTGGAAAAGAGATAGATATTACTGACACATTTCAATTGGAAGCCAAAATTCACCTGGCGAGTCCACACCATGGTAAAATAGCTGAGCTTCAGTTTCAACTCAGATGTCCTGTGTCCAAATTCAACCCACTTTCTAGTTGACCCTGCTGGTTTTTACGTCGGTAATACACACACTACACCAGGGCTGTGGAAGCAATGTTGAGCCTGAGAGCCAAATACAATTTCAGAGAAACACTTGGGGGCATATTCCAGTGATGAGTGTGTCTAAAGACAAAGGGTAGGAGGGCCCAAAATACCCAAACTCCCCAGCATATTCAACTGAAATGATGAAGGGGCTGGAGCATCTCCCCTATGTGGTAAGGTTACCACAGCTGGGATTGTTTAGCTTGGATAGAAGGAATCTAAGGGGAGACACAATAGAGGTGTACAAAATTATGCATGGTGTAGAGAACATGGATACGGAGACATTTTTCTTCTCCCACAATACTAGAACCCAGGGTCATCCCAGGAAGCTGATTGGTGGGAAATTCAGGACAAATAAAAGGAAGGACTTCTTCGCACAGTGCACAGTTAATTATGGAACTCACTACCACATGATGTTGTGATAAGCCACCAATATGGATGGCTTTAAAAGAGTTGTGGATAAATCCCTGGAGGAGAAAGCTATCAATGGCTACTAGCCCTGATGGTTATGTGCTACCTCCAGTATCAGGGACAGTAAGCCTATATGTCAGGTATGCTTTAAGATGGATTCCTGCATTGAGCAGGGGGGTTGGACTTGATGGTCTTGTGGGCCCCTTCCAACTCTACTACCAGTTGCTGGTAGTAGAGTTGAACATGGTAGTAGAGTTGAACATGGGTGGGAGGATGCTGTTGCATTGTGTCCTGCTTTGTTGGTATCTTGTCGGCAGCTGGCTGCCCACTGTGTGAACAGGTGTTGGACTAGATGGACCCCTGGTCTGATCCAGCAGGGATGTTCTTATGTTCTTAGCTTAAAGTTCTTACAGCTGGCAACTAAGTCTTAGGAGAGGCATTTCAACATTTTAGAATGTGGAAAACAAACATACAAAACCAGAACAAAAGCCAGGTAAATTGCCAAATGATTTGTGGTTGGAAAATGGTCTGAATACCTGGGTAGGGTTGGATTGGGACCGCCAGAGATCCAGATTTGGCCCCTGGCTGGAGGTTCCCCACCCTTACACTCCACACACCTCACTCCACAGGATATTGAATGTGCTGGTTAATCTATCCTCCAGTTGCCCACCGCACTTGATGCAACCCCCGCTCCACATTTGCTGGTGATCAGAGACATTCCTTAACCTGTGGCTCTCAGGTGGAAAGTGGAGTTTGCATACATGCTCATCTGGCCCTGCTGAATCAGCAGCTTGCATACTTATTAGGTTAGGAGCCTGCGGGCAGGTCCTGTTTGCTTATTGTGTGGTGTATAACGAGCACTGACTACAGGGCAGGTGCTTTTATAAATATTAAACGATGCTATTTTACGTCGGTTTCCTCCGATTGTGGGAGGATGAGATTTCAGTGAAAGAACACCCGGTAGGAAGGCGGAGGCCGTCCGCCCTGAACACTGCTCATAAGCGCTAGCTGGATGGTGCAGTTACAAGCTACATTGTGCAATCATTACGGAAAGTATGGAGAAAATCCATGTTGACAGAAGGAAGAGAATTCCCCAGAGCCAGACTCTGTTGTATGAGAAGTTTTCCATTTCTCTTATTAAGGGGCTGTACGAGGGGGGAGCACAGAGGTTTTCTTCCCCTGCTTACATATATGTATATATGTATCATGTGCTTCCAGCCATTTAATGAATGGTTTTCTTGGGTAATGAGCTCCCCGCAGTACTTTGGGGCTGGAAAAAGAATGATTCAGAATAGAATATCCTGTGTCAAAACTTTTGAAAATGTAGAAGTAGCGAAGGAGGGAGTCTGCTTTTTTACATATATATAAAAAAACCCCACCAAAAACCGCTGCTGCTTACCCCTGAACACTTCATTGTCGAAAGACAGCTTCATTTTTCGTCTGTCTGAGAAAGTACGTGGAAATACCGCCTTTGCGGGCACATGGCCCCATCACTGGCTTGTGGGGGAGCAAAGTCCACTTGGTTAGATGCACCACTTCCATCCCAAGAGGAGCATTTGGCATCTGGCAGAGTTTTAGTAGATAGTATCTGAAGCAGTATGACTTACGTACACCAGTTGCTGAGGAACATGGGTGGGAGGGTGCTGTTGAATTCATGTCCTGCTTGTGGGTTTCTGGTTGACAGCTGGTTGAACAGAGTCCTGGACTAGATGGACCCTTGGTCTGATCCAGCAGGGATCTTTTTATGGACTTAGGTGGGTGGAAGGAAGCATGTATGGTGATGTGGGGGCCTTGTAGCCTCACTGGACTAGGGTACAGATAGGGTCTGAACTGATTTGAATTGGCTCCAGTTAAGGTGAACTATTTCTTGACTTTTGGAGCTGGAACTAGCACATCTTAATCTGAGCCAGTCCAATTAATCTAAGCCCGTTTCGGGAGAGTTCACTCATTACTAGGTGGATTCCCCACCACCACCACCACAAACACATCTTATGTCAAAATAAAGTGCTTTTTTCAGTATTCTGTGTCTATGGAATATGTGAAGGTGGAACAAATCTTTGGGGGATTTTGAGACCTTTTGGAGGTGGATAGAGTTTCCTTAGCTTAATACAAAATGGCGGAGAATTCTCCATTCCTTTTTTCTTTTCTTTAAACAAACAAGTGAACAAACTTACAAACACGAATGTCTGCCAAAGGGGGTGGGCAGTCATCTTCCCCTCCTCAAAAGAATGACCTTGGGAATGACGCTACATCATGAGGTAGCGTTGGGCCCACAGATATTCTGGAAGGTGTATGGGGCAGCTGTTCCAGTAACTGAATAAGCAACAATGTGTTCCCCCCCCCCAACACTGTTAAGGAAGATGGGGGAAAAATGCCCCTCGCAATGCCTTGTTTTCCACTCATATATTAAGAGAAAAATTATTGGTCAAGAATCTTGTTAGATATAGAGCAGTATATAAATCTTGTAAATAAATAAATAAATTTAGTAGACCTGCTTCCTGTATATGCTAATTATATATTACCCACCTTGCACTTATGCAGAGGATGAATCGTGCCACAAGTAAGTGTGTGTGTGTGTGTGTGTGTGTGTGTGTGTGTGTTGGGGGCGGTATTCCCCATCCCTTTTATAATTGCTTTCTAATGTGGCTTGTAACTGCACAATCCAACTAGAACTCACAAGTGATAGTCCTGTTGGTAACATTTTTATTCCTAACAGTTTCCTTTTGTCAAAGTAATACTAAAAAATAAAATAAAATAAATCCCCACTGAAATAATGTCTCATCATTTAATATTTATAAACCCACCTACACTGTACTTGGTACTCGTTATACATCGAATACATTTTTAAAACTGGATTCTTGCCTTCAGGCTCATAAACTAATTTCTGTTACCCAATTTTGAGCACTGGACTTCCTCAGATAATCTGGCTGCACCTAGTTCGAATTTCAGCAGCGTCAGGCTGTGCAGCGGTTCGTTTGCTGTTATCAGTTTGATGCTTTCTGGAGTATATTTATAAGGACAGATGCTCATGGTTCAATGACGAGGATTTAGAAATGACGACAACTTTGTCCGAGTATTTCTCTGTGAAAGGAATGATAGAAATGCACCCTTTGAAGAAGCAGTAGCCCTACGAGGACATTTCCCCTCATGTGATTAACAACCGCCCATGGGAGAAATTGGGCGACTGTGCCCACTGGCCTGGCTGACTCTTTCTCATTGGCCCTTCACACCCCCATGCACTGTGTGTGTAGTGGGGAGTCTACTCTATGTGCATGTGTAGGCTGCCCCTGCGATGTGGAACTCTGCACAAACACGGTTGAGCTGATGCATATATGTAGGCTACAATCTACAGATGTATCCCCGTGTTCTGGTCACCCCACCAAAAATAACATATATTGTATAGCTGGAACAAGTGCAGTAAAGGGCAACTAAAATGATCAAGGGGCTGGAGCAACTGCCCTATGAGGGAAGGTTACAATAGCTGGGACTGTTTACTTCAGGAGACGGACAGGGGGAGTGCAACACTGTTAATTTTTTTCGATTTCTTTTGATATCATCAACCCCGGTATCCACTCCAGTGGAGGCTGGAGGCTCCCGATTTTCATGGGACTGTGAATCCATTTTGCGTTTCAGTCAGAAGCAGCCAGAACTTTAAAGGAACTATCCAAGGTGCTGAACCATATCTTCAAAATAGGCTGGTTTTGACTGAAGCCCAGAATGGATTCACAGCCTAACTGGAATCAGAGCCAGCAGCCTCAACTGGAGCCAGCTTCATTTGGCTCATCTTCTCTCTGAACTGTTTCCATTCCCACCAGTCATGATAAAAACTGTGATGCAACTTTAATAACTGGTGGCTGAATTTTCTTGTTTTCCTCCTCCCTCCTCTTCCATTTCACCTTTTGTGTCGTGTCTTTTACATTCTAAACCTGCAGGCAGGGGCTGTTTTATTTGTTATTGACCTTATGTAAGCCGAGCCTTGTGTGGCGCAGAGCAGTAAAGCAGCAGTTTCTGCAGCTGAAGCTCTCCCCACGGCCTGAGTTCGATCCCAGCAGAAGCTGGTTTCAGGCAGCCGGCTCGGGTCGACTCAGCCTTCCATCCTTCCGAGGTCGGTAAAATGAGTACCCAGTTAGCTGGGGGAAAGGTAATAACGGCTGGGGAAGGCAACAGCAAACCACCCCACTATATAAGGCCTGCCAAGAAAACGTCAGCGAAAGCTGGCGTCCCTCTAATAGTCAGTAATGACTCAGTGCTTGCACGAGAGGTTCCCTTCCTTTCCTTATGTAAGCCACTGTGCTCTTCAGCTGAAGAGTGGCAAGAAATAAATTATTGAAACGGATGCTATAAAACAAATGAATAATTAAATAAATAAACACTGGAGGTTCCTATTAGTGAATGGCTTCCATAGCCACTGCTCCAAACTGCTCCCAAGGAAAAAGAAGTATCTTTTACTACTAACACTGAAATACGAAAGGATTAAGAAAAAATACAGATACAACGGTGGGATGGAGGAGGAGAGGAAGAGAAGGGAAAACAATTGACCGAAACTGATCTTTGTTAAAAAAAAGAAAAAGTTGTTGTTGACTCCTGAATCCATTCTTAATGGTGTCGGTGTTTAAGAATAAGTCGGTACACATATTTAGTAATTCAGTCTCACGGAAAATGAAAATGTATTGTTTTATTGCTGCTGTGCATTGATTTACCAATGTGATTGATGGTCATTGGACCTGCAGCACAACAAATCACTTTGCTTGACACCATCACTGCCTTAACTACATTGTCACTTCCCAACGCTAAAAGGCAATGGATAGTGATTATTTTACTGTAATGGGTCCAATCAGCACTTCGAATGTCTTAGCAGTTGTGTCATCCTGGAGCCACTCATCATTCATCAAGGCGTTGTTTTGTTTACCAACACCATCTATAATTCATGCGATTGTTGACACTCATTGGCAAATACCGCTCAGGCTAAGGTTTATCGGAACTAAACATCAGCACAGGGTTAGCATACTAATTACTCCCCTGCTGGACAAGAAGTGTCCCCGTTTGTACAAGGAACCATTCCTGGACATGGAATGCAATCTTATCCCCCTTCCTTTTTTTGCACTTATGAACACTTCTGCACATAATGAACAGTTAAACTATGGAACTCACTTCCACAAGATATAGTGATGGCTGCCCATTTGGATGGCTTTAAAAGGGGGGTTGGACAAATTCCTAGAGGAGAAGGCTATCAATGTCTGCTAGTCCTGATGGCTATGTGCTACCTCCAGTAACAGAGGCAGTAGGCCTTGGTACACCAGTTGCTGGGGAACATGGGCATGTGTGTGTGCTTGTGTGGGTGAGTATGCTGTTGTCCTCATGTCCTGCTTGCGGGTTTCCTATGGGCAGCTGGTTGGGTACTCTATGAACAGAATGCTGGACTAGATGCACTCTTGGCCTGATCCAGCAGGACTCTGATGTTCTCATGCTCACTTACAGATTATCCACACAAACAGCAGCTTGCATGATGAATTGCGTCCAGTTCTGGGCTCCACAATTCAAGAAGGACGCAGACAAGCTGGAGCGTGTTCAGAGGAGGCCAACCAGGATGATCAGGGGTCTGGAAACAAAGCCCTGTGAAGAGAGACTGAAAGAACTGGGCATGTTTAGCCTGGAGAAGAGAAGGTTGAGGGGAGACATGATAGCACTCTTCAAATACTTGAAAGGTTGTCACACAGAGGAGGGCCAGGATCTCTTCTCGATCCTCCCAGAGTGCAGGACACAGAATAATGGGCCCAAGTTACAGGAAGCCAGATTCCGGCTGGACATCAGGAAAGACTTCCTAACTGTTAGAGCAGTGTGATGGTGGAATCAGCTACCTAGGGAGGTTGTGGGCTCTCCCACACTAGAGGCATTCAAGAGGCAGCTGGACAACCATCTGTCAGGGATGCTTTAGGGTGGATTCCTGCATTGAGCAGGGGGTTGGACTCGATGGCCTTGTAGGCCCCTTCTGGCTCTGCTATTCTATGATTCTATGATTCTATGAAAAGAACTGTACTTGGACTATACCACTTCAGGCTAAAAGTGCACATAGAAAAACTTGGGTCTACTTCTCAGAAACTGTGGTACACCTGCTTCTTGACTGAACCTGTTCAAACAGCTGAGGTGTGTGTACATCTCCCCCCTCTCTTTATCTCCATCTCTGTCTCTGTTTCTTTCTCTCTCTCTCTCTCTTTCCATCAATCAATCAAATTTCATTTGCACCAAGCCATTGGCCATTGCAATTTAGAACAATTAACTGAACACAAGGCATAAAACAGACAATAAATGTCCAGAGTTCAAGAAAAAACAAAGTCCTTAACATATAAAACTCAGTATCTCCAAACAAACAAGACATTAAATATAGTTGAGGCTAAAATTATATAATTTAAAACTCAGGGTGCAATTGCAGCCCTCATTTTAATAGCAATTGCTAAAAAATTTGCAGTTTTTGCTGTAACCATCCTGTTGCAATCCTCAAGAAGAAAGTTCACATAATAATCAGTGGAACGCTCTGGATAAGGCAATAAGGGGTATTTCTGTACAAAGAGCAAAATAGCAGCACGTGGACAATGGTTTCCATGTTACCATCTCCACAGATACATACTCGACTATGGTATGGAGTTCTCTTAAAGCAGGCTTCTAGAACCGCAGAAGGAAGCACATTGAGACGTGCTCTTGAAAAGGCTGTTCTATGTTTAGGGTATGAGAGCTGCTGTAAATATACGTGTGTATTATCTGCAGGACTAAATGAGGACAGTTTAAGATGAGGACTCAATTTCCTCATATCTCTTTCCATCCTTGCAGATAGAAAACATAGTGAGATGGCTGACACTCTTCTCCCGGACTTCTATTTTTTATATATATACAGGGATCCCCTCTCCCCCCATGGAAGGGCATTCTGTCATATATCACAAGCTGAAGTGGAACACCCCCCCCCTGCATATGTAAAGGGATGCGTTCCCTCAGGAGAAGTCTCTAGGGGACTGCACATGAGTGGAGCAAAAGCAGGGCCGGCCCTACCATTTGGCAGGGTGAAGCAGTCACCTCAGGCAGCAGATGCTGGGAGGTAGCACCAAGGTGTTGGAAGAAAGAGCTGTGTGCCTCACAGCCTGCCCTGTTCTCCCTAAGCTAGCCTGCTTCCTTCAGGTTCAATGGAGTATAGTGTTCCATCGTTAGTGTTGAAGAAACGATCTAGTCAGCTTTTGTACACGGAGGCGGTGCCATCTTGTTCTTCACTTCAGGCAGCAGAATATCTTGGGGCAGCCCTAGGACAAAGTCAAATGGCGGTAGGGCTAGAGTGGCAGAAGGCCACCTATTTTCTTCCTGCCACCCCTTCTCGAAAAGGAAGGAAAGGAACCTCTAGTGCAAGCACTGAGTCATTACTGACTCTTGGAGGGACACCAGCTTTCGCTGATGTTTTCTTGGCAGGCCTTATAGCGGGGTGGTTTGCCGTTGCCTTCCCCGGCCATTATTACCTTTCCCCCAGCTAACTGGGTACTCATTTTACCGATCTCGGGAGGATGGAAGGCTGAGTCGACCCGAGCCGGCTGCCTGAAACCAGCTTCTGCTGGGATCGAACTCAGGCCGTGGGGAGAGTTTCAGCTGCAGAAACTGCTGCTTTACCGCTCTGTGCCACACGAGGCTCACTTCTCACTTATGGACAAAAACAGATAAGAGGACTAAAAGGCTAGTTGCAAATGTATAAAAGTAATATAGAACTGAAATGGATCAGAGATAATGCCAAAGAAGAGTAACTCTTGGCCATGTAGTTTTTCATTTATTTATTTATTTTTACATTTATAGCCCATCGTTTCCCCCTCCTAATGGAACCGAAGGCAGTGTACATAATCCTCCTCCTCTCCATTCTATCCTCACAACAACCACCCTGTAAGGTAGGTTGGGCTGAGAGTCTGTGACTGGCCCAAAGTCACCCAGTGAGCTTCCATGTCCGAGTGGGGATTAGAACCTGGATCTCCCGACTCCCAGTCCAACACTCTAACCACTACACCACACTGAAGCAGACCCCCTATTTGTGTAAATTGATGGAACATCCAATAAGCCATAAACAAAATGAAATAATATATCCACAGCAGTTATGCATTCACAAATTAATACAGCAATTTTACAGATTAATTCTAAATTTGCATAATGGATATTTGTTTCACATCTCAAGCGACTGTTGCTGCTCTTAAGCTCATCTGGAGTCTGTTAATCAAGGTTAGAAGAGCTTGCAATTGAAGCTTACTTTGTAGAATCCGTCTGAAAGGATTCATCTACTGGAACAGTCAAACCTTAATCTGTTGTTGTTTTTGTTGTTCACTTTTGGCGCAAACTTTATTTTGCGTTAATGATCTTCTTCACCAATGATTTCATTGTTGTACACATGGCTGGGCCAGTGACTCAGCACTTCTTCTTTTCATGTGAGATTTGGAATGTCGTTTTTTTCCATAAGATGTGGATGGTACATGATAGAGACTAAATTAAAGTGGATCTTTGTGGGTATCCATCATGTAAATTTATGATGCTTCCTCATTACTGTATCAGTTATTGGGCATATATAATGGCTCTTTGATTTTTTTAAATGTCTTACTGTGTCTTGCATCTATTTGCACCAATGTACAGTGTCAGTGCTATTAGGCCACAGCTAGACCTAAGGTTTATCCTGGGATCATCCAGGGTTCGCCTCTGCCTGAGCACTGGATCCCCTGTGTGTCACCTAGATGAACAGGTTTGACCCCTGGATGATCCAGGGATAAACCTTAGGTCTAGCTATGGCCTTAGTCTTTGGTATTATCATTCTTTCTGTTTTGGAGGTCCAGACAGGAATAATGGGCTCAAGTTACAGGAAGCCAGATTCGGGCTGGACATCAGGAAACGTTTTATATATCTTGGATCTCTCTTCAGCTTCCGCTCTATAGCATTTCTTTGTGTGTGTGTGTGCGCGCTGTGCTCATTGGTTGTATGCTGGGCTGAGAAAAATAGGCAAAATGAAAATGGTATGTTCCAGTGAAAGTGATGTAAATTGTGGAGGTCATTTTTGTGTACTTTTCCAAATCATGAAAACAAAATCTGATTTCGTCAATGAGTGGAAGACACAGTGAAAGATGTCTGACATTCCACAAAACCAACATGGAACGGATTGAACAAATTCTATACATCCGAATGGGAATACCCCCATTCTGAACCTTACAGGTTTGGGCACTCGAACTTTTCTATGGCCCTTTCTACACGTAAGGGTTATCCCAGGAAAATGGAGGGATCATCCCTGCCTGCTCCCGGGATCCCCTGTGTGGCATTTAGATGCATAGGAACAATCCCAGGATGATCCCGGGGGGCAAAGGCAGGTGTAGAAATGGCCTCTCTCTCAAGATCAGCAGGAACACAAAAACTGCAACGTATTGCATTCTCAGTAGAAAATAAAATAATGGCAGAGTTTTATTTTAAGAGAAATAAAAAACAAGCATTCCTTGGCTTTTCCCCTGCTTATAAAGTCTTTATAAAATTCTGCACCATGCAATATCTGCGATTATTCATGCATCAACTTTCTGGGCTATCTTCTTTCAAATACCTGTTAGCGTGTCAGTATTTCCTTGTATCTGGTCGCCCATCTGTATCTATTTACACAAATCCAATATTTATAGACTCAGAGTCTGGTGTTCCCATACTCTGTTTTGACATACATGTAACTCACACAGGGTGGAATTCTCTCTCGCCTGAATTTTCCTGTTGACTGCAACAGTTTGAGATTGGAATTGGTCTCACAGCAAAAGCCTCTGGCACGTATTCAGTCTTTTTAAACATCTTTTAAAATTCCACCATGTGTCACATCGCAACCTCCGCTGCAAGAGCAAGATGAAGCACCGTTGCAGAAAAGATATGGTTTCTTTTTTAAAGGAGTTCTGTTCTCCATGGTACAACATGCAATTTCTGCTCTAAGTATTTAGAGCTAAAGCCCTAGTTCACACTAGAGAAATGGCCATAGATTTCTGGGTTGAGAAGCCTCTGAGTGACTGTTGAAGCTACTGTTTCTGGCTGCTGTCATGGGCCCCAATAGTTGTCAGTGCACTTCAGTACCACTATAAAGCAGTAGTGTAGATCCTGCAGGGCACTTCAATACATCTATAAAGCAATGGTGTGGCTCCTGCCTTTTATATACCACTTTCATACTGCTTTCATAGTGGAATATCCCACTTGGTGTAGATGAGCCCCTGGAGAGTCGGCAGCAGCATCCAAAGATGGGAAGCGAGGGCTCCCCACCAGTCCATACTCCAGGAAATCAAGCCAGACTGCTCACTTGAGGGAATGGTATTAAAGGCAAAACTGAAGTACTTTGGCCACGTAATGAGAAGACAGGATACCCTGGAGAAGAGGTTGATGCTAAGGAAAGTGGAAGGCAAAAGGAAGAGGGGCCGACCAAGGGCAAGATGGATGGATAATATTCTGGAGGTGACAGAGTTGACCTTGGGGGAGCCAGGGGTGGCAACGGCCGACAGAAAGCTCTGGCGTGGGCTGGTCCATGAAGTCACAAAGAGTCGGAAGCGACTGAACGAATAAACAACAAAACAGATATGTTGAGGCTTCTTGCTCTGCAACATCTCATTCAGGGATTCCTTTATTAATCAGCCGTAGAATTTCCCAAGATAACTGCCATTTATTTATTTATTTCAGTACTATACCACCCAGTAGCTGAAATTCTCTGGGTGGTTTACAAAAATTAAAACCATAAAATATAGCATAAAATATAATATAGACGGTTAAAACCACAATATAAAAGTACAGCCAGAATAAAACCGAGCAGCTATGCAGAGATTTAAAATACAGATTTAAAACAGCAGAGTTAAAAGACTAGGATGGGAAAATGCTAAAATACTGGGAAAATAAAAAAGTTCTTTCCCCAGCACCAGAAAGAGTACAATGTAGGTGCCAGGTGAACCTCTTTAGGGAGCTCATTTCACAGTCATATAACCTCTATATGCCAGGTATCTCAGAGACATTGATCTGGGAACATGTGAATCCCACATTTATTTACTGCACGTAAAGGGAGATTTCTCTGTGACCATGAAGAACTTTTTGCTGGACAATGGAGATTTTTCTGACATGAAGGAATGTTTGGCAAGGGCAGGTAGAATGATGTGAATTAGGTAAGAGGGTAGTAATGTGTATGTAGGGATGAATGAGAACTTTGTTTTAGCTTATTTTAAAAAAAATATTATTATCATACTTAACTCAGTTTGCACCTCCTGGGCCTCAATGCAGACCTGAGCACAAATTGCAGTCAAAGTCCATACGTTTTCAAGCTTGTGATGCAATTTGGGCATGAGATGCTAGAGCAGCTGGTGATCATAGAATCATAGAATAGTAGAGTTGGAAGGGGCCTATAAGGCCATCAAGTCCAACTCCCTGCTCAATGCAGGAATCCACCTTAAGGCATCCCTGACAGATGGCTGTCCAGCTACCTCCAGTGTGGGAGAGCCCATGACCTCCCTAGGTCATTGGTTCCATTGTTGTACTGCTCTAACATTCAGGAAGTTTTTCCTGATGACCAGCTGGAATCTGGCTTCCTGTAAGTTGAGCCTATTATTCTGTGTCCTGCACTCTGGGATGATTGAGAAGAGATCCCGGCCCTCCTCTGTATGAAAACCTTCCAAGTATTTGAAGAGTGCTGTCATGTATCCCCTCAATCTTCTCTTCTCCAGGCTAAACATGCCCAGTTCTTTCAGTTTCTCCTCATAGGGCTTTGTTTCCAGACCTCTGATCATCCTCGTCGCCCTCCTCTGAACCCACTCCAGCTTGTCTGCGTCCTTCTTGAAGTGTGGAGCCCAGAACTGGACGCAATACTCAAGATGAGGCCTAACCAGTGCCGAATAGAGAGGAACCAGTACCTTGCGCGATTTGGAAGCTATACTTCTATTAATGCAGCCCAAAATAGCATTTCCTTTTTTTGCAGCCACATCACACAGTTGGCTCATATTCAGCTTGTGATCTACAACAATTCCAAGAACCTTCTTGCTTGTAGTATTGCTGAGCCAAGTATCCCCCATCTTGTAACTGTGCATTTGGTTTCTTTTTCCTAGATGTAGAACTTAGCATTTATCCCTATTAAATTTCATTCTGTTGTTTTCAGCCCAGCACTCCACCCTATCAAGATCACTTTGAATTTTGTTTCTGTCTTCTGGGGTATTAGCTATCCCACCCAATTTTATTTCATCAGCAAATTTGATAATGGCGGTGTGAAGACAGATTCACTGAGGCAGGGTCCCATTGAGGGTATCAATGGCCCTCAAAGACATGGAGCTGGTACTGGGTAGGCCTCAGGCTTGCTCCCACATTCAAATACATTCCCACATACAAATTGCATTCCCATGCTGGAAATAAACCAACCCATAGCCACGCATTTAGTATCTTTGCTGCCTCTCCATAACATCCAATGTTACTTGGAGGCAGATGAGTTGTTGTCACCATAAATCTGGGACAGAGGAAGAACCATCGGTGCACCTGAAATATCCTCATCCCAGTTCCTCAACTTAACAGATTTCCTTCTCACTGATGTTGATTTTGTTCATCTCATAGATGGAATTCATAAGCAGATTATAATCTTTTTTGGAGCCTTTGTTGCCATGGCAACACCATGCCGCAGTTATATGTCGTTCCTTCAAATCTTGATTCGGAGGTGACTGGTTATATTTATTCTTGTCCTTTGCAGAAGCTCACAGCATGGTGGAAAAACTCATGAAGGCAAAGCAAAGCGTTAGGTTATAGCTTGCTGGCAGGAAAGTTACAGCAGCCTGAACTGGTTTCTGTGAATAGCGGGTTAAGTGTGTTGTTGGGTTAAATGTGTTATCTGGCCCTCCAAATTCCAGTGTTCTTCAAACGCATTGGATATCATAGGCTTCAAAATTATACCAGTTCATATTTGATGGGCATTTATTCCTTCCCTATTCTCCCTCACAACCCACTCAGCTATCTTGGTATATTCTGAGATGCCTACATAGTTTAAGAAAACTGGCCTTCTAGATTCTTAAAGTTTGCCAGAGTATGTTTCCCTTGAAAAATATAACAGTTTGAGGTAAACCACTTTCATGGTGTGTCTGGGCCGTCTCACTGCAGGAGCCCTCGAGGTTCATGAGGAGAAGAGAGGAAGAAGAAGTACTTCCTTCCCCCCTCTTTGTCACCACAGCATACTGTCACCCAGTGCAACAGGAGAGGAAGAAGGTAAAGAAGGAAAAAACACCCTGCAGGCCTCAGCTTGCAGGTAAAAGGCCTCACTTGATGGAATGTGTGGTGAGTGGTCTATAAAGGATTAAATGGAAATTGTAGCTAGAAATGTACAGATTTCATTAAAAAAAATCTGTCTGCATTTTGCAGATTGTCAGGTGCCTTTTGTTCCATCGTCCGCTCGTCGGCAGAATTGGATTTTTTCCTGTTTCCTGAATTTGCACAAATTTGCATTTGCACTTGCGAAAATGTACAATCCCTCCCCTGAATGTGGAAATGCACATTTTCATGCTTTAACCTATGGGGGAAATGGACATTTTCAGCTGTTTTTTTTTAAAACAAACAAACAAACAAACATATTTTTCTATGACTAAATTTACGTAAAGTTTCGGAAAGATTTTTAAAACAACAACCAGTCTGCAAGTCCATAGAATCCATGTGAATCGGGGGAAGCCACTCCAAACTCGTTTGATTCCATTAAGGGCGTCTCTAACATCCCTTGCTATATAGCCACCACTCCACCCATAACTCTGTGGGTGGGGCGTATATTCTGTGTCCTTCTCCTCCATTCAGCCAGCCTTGTGTTTGTGAGCCTCAGTTCCAGCAGCCTGAATCTGGGGTACCCTCCATCCGGTCTTTGTGAGCCTCAGTGCCAGTTGTATTTGTTACCTGTTTAATAAAGTTATTCAGCTGATCCCTGGAAGTCTGCCAACAGAGAGGTCTGCAACCATCTCAAGGAACCCATACAAAAATACCACATAATGCTCTGCCATACCAAAATAGCAAAATACAGCGAAATAAAATTCCTTTACACAGAAACTGAGCATGTCAAACCATTCTTCTTGACATCTAGTTTTTTTTTAAAATATATATATGCAAAGGAGTTTCAGTTTTCACAGTAGTTTTTACAAAGGTGGTAAATGTGCGTCTGGGCTGAACCACTTCAGTGTGTGTGTGTGTGTGTGTGTGTGTGAGAGAGAGAGAGAGAGAGAGAGAGAGAATCACCAAACATATTACCTCTCTATCTATCTCTGCCGCCCCCCCCCCCCACTGTGAGAACTAGGCCCTAGACTTGGCTAGATTAACTTTCCCCATCAAAGTTAATCAAGACCCTGAATTAGTTCTGGATTAGTTTATGAGAAGTACTCGGGTCCCCTGAGTCCTCTCAGGCTGTTGCTAGACGAGGTCTTAGCTAGGGTGACCCTATGAAAAGGAGGACAGGGCTCCTGCATCTTTACAAGTTGCATAGAAAAGGGAATTTCTGCAGGTGTCATTTGTATATATGGAGAACCTGGTGAAATTTCCTTTTCAACACAACAGTTAAAGATACAGGAGCCCTGTCCTCCTTTTCATATGGTCACCCTATCTTAGCGCAGTGTGAGGCCCTGTCTCCCTCCTGTGCATCCAGATGACGCACAGGGGATTCCGGGGTCAGGCCGGGCTAACGCCTCCTTTAAGCCAGGATAAGCGGATTCGCTTATGGCCCAGCTTTTCCGCAGCCACGGCCTGTGGCTTTTCCCGGCTGTTCGCTTATTCGTGAGTAGCCGGGAGAAGCCACAGACTGGGCACAGTGCTCATAGGAGCGCTGTGCCCATCGGGCTGGGGGGGGGATCACGGGGGGGGGAGATAGGGGCCAGGGGAAAGGCTGGACCCGGCAGGAGAGAGGGGGGGAGAAGAGCAGGCACGGGCATCGGGGACAAGGGGCAGGGGAGAAGAGCGGGCACAGGCATCGGGGACAGGGGGTGGGGGGTAGAAGAGCGGGCACGGGCATCGGGGACGGGGGGGTGGGGGTAGAAGATCGAGGATGGGGACGGGCCTGGCAGACGGGGGAGGACGAGCGAGCGAGCGGGCAGGGGGGGCATCAGGCATTGTGGGGGGGAATCAGGGGCAGGGGGAGTGGAGGGCCCTTTATTTTTTTTAAAAAAATCTTACCTGGTGTGGCGGTGCGCTCCTGCGCACATGGCCCCTTTAAGTGGCAAAAAAATGGCCGACATGACGGGGTTTTCCCTTGCCCCGTCGCATCTTACATGTGGAAAAGGGTGACAGCATGCGCTAGCTGTAGCATGCCGTCGCCCAGACTCCCGGCCGGATTATCCTGTAGGTCTAGCAAGGCCCTCAGTGTCAGCACGCAATGATGATGCTATGGTATGGATTGGATACTCCCAGCAATATCTTCTGCCTCTAATAAGAAAGACCATGTGTTCTTTGCACTGTTATGGTTTGAGATCGTCCCAGAATTGCGAAGGTTGTGGGCAAAACAACGGAAGAAAAACTGAGGAAATTAAGAAAAAAAGTGGACCACCATATCCCTACTCTCCAATTTCCTCTCAAAACTCTTATACTCAGTTTCTTGGATAAGTTACTTGTCTCTGAGCCTCATCAGCGTGCTTCTTCTGAAGTAGGTGTTGCAGCAGGAAAGTGTGGGTTCAAAGGAGTGGTTTTGTATCTTGGAATTCAAACTACACTTCTTGGGGAAGACCTTTTTCTTTTCGTCTCACCACTTTGCCTTTTGGGGAAAGAGTATGTTGTGACTGGCTATGGAGGTCAGGCAGGCACCAACTTTGTCTTCCTTCTGGTGCCTCCTGAAAACGTCATTGTTTCTGGAAGCCTTCCCTTAATGACCAATCATGGTTTTATTGCACTTCTGTTTCTTTTAAAAATGTATTTTGAATGGTGTTTTTATTCTGTTCTTATTCGATTTGTCCACCACTCTGAAATGCTTGAATGAGGAGCAGTATTTAAATATTGTAAATTTATTTATTTATGACATTTTTATACCGCCCAATAGCTGAAAGTCTCGGGGTGGTTCACAAAATGAATTTAAATAGATCTTTTCTGATTCTAGCTGATTTCTATTCCCAAGTATTTCTTTCAGGAACAGGGCAGTGATTATTTTGAGCACAAGCTTTTCTCTGAGTAACAGAACAGGGACTTACCAAAAACTACATGTGAGCAACAAGAGAGGGAGAAAGAGAGAGAGAGAGTTAATTACATTTTAATTATGAAAAACGGTCTCACGTTAGCTATAAGTTCTGGGAGCAGCCACACGGTGGCAATCATGTTCTTTGCTATCAAATTAATGGTGGATAGATCACAAGGTCACTTTGCAAGGAGATAAATATTTGCCCCGCCCCTGCAAATAGGGTTCTTTCTTTCTTTCTCTTCTGGTTTCTCTTATTAACAGTGATGAATCGCAGAACTTATCATTACATCCCACCTGAGCCTGATTTCTGTGACTGTTAATCTGATTCATTCACTTCCTTCCATTAGCCAGCCCAGTTGCAATCTTACTTTTTCCCCTCTATCAAAGAGAACCTAATGAAAGTTATCCTGTGATGTCACGTTAGCGTTAATTTCAGCTGAGCGCTTTGTTTAAGATTTGCTGGGATACCTTTCATGGAATTCAGGTATCTGATTGAATGGCAACTGATAAACATGAAAACCTGCATATCAAGTAGCCCAACTCATCCCTGTGGTTTTGCAGCAGCTTTTGCCTGGGCTTGTCCTTGAGGCATCGAAGGCAGCTGTTCAATATTTAACTATCTCTTTGATCGTTTCCTTAAAATTTATTTACCCAGGAAAAGGTGCAGCAGCATCTGGCTTGAGGGAGCGAATTGGTGTTTCCATGTTCTTTCTCTTAACCTGTTCGTAGACCCAGATGGATGGAGGCAGAAGAAGGTCAGATGATGGATCCAATTTTTCAACAGGAGCCCTGAATAGCTCTCAGGTCTCCTCCTTCACTTCACACTGGTCAAAGCATTAGTGTAAGTGCATATTGTCAGAACTACAAGGGCTGAACCTTCAATTAAAATTTTACAACTCTTCTATTTATTTATTATATCTACTGTACCTCCTGTACTTGCAAAAAGCTCAAGGCAATGTACATGGCTTCCTTACCACCACCATTTTATTGTCACAACAACCCTGTGAAGTAGGTTAGGCTGAGGCTGTCTAAATGAGTGTTTATCCCGGGGACTGCCCTGGGATCATTCCTGTGCATCCATATGACGCACAGGGGATCCTGGGGGCAGGGAGGGATGATCCCTCCATTTCCCCAGGATAATGGGCACCACTTTTATCCCAACTTTTCCTGCAGTCTCAGGATGATCCCGAGACTGCAGGAGGTGTGGGCTGCCAACCTGGTTTCATCCCAGCTCCTCGTGAATAAATGCGAGGAGGCGGGATGGGAGTGCAAAGTTGTTGTTTTTTATTAAGAAAATGTACCTTTTTTTATGGAGCGCTCGTGTGTTCGTCTTCACTAAAAATAATAATAATAAAAAAATGGCGGTCATGACATCCTTCATCCTCCCGGGACATCATGCACCTCGTGTGGACTGAGGGAAGATAGGAGTAGTAAGTACATCAACATCTGGGGGACCACCGATTCCCTACCACTGAATTCAAGCCATGACGCTTACACCATAGTCCAGTCACTCTCTGTCTCAGGGCATGTCTAGACCAGGGGGGTGGAGGACATGCCCTGAGACAGAGAGTGACTGGACTATGGTGTAAGTGTCATGGCTTGAATTCAGTGGTAGGGAACCGGTGGTCCCCTAGATGTTGATGTACTTATTACTCCTATCTTCCCTCATCATTGGCCAGGGCTGATAGAAACTGGAGTCCAACAACAACTGAAGGGCCCACTCCCTAGCTCTGCTCTAACCACTGCACTCTACAGCACCCACCATAATCCAAGTATTAAAATGATCACAAATTATACTTCAAAGGTGGTGACACTAAAAAAAGTAACATGAAAAAATCAGCCACATTAAAATGCCAAATGCAACCAATTTAACTATAATTGTGTATTGTTGAAATTGGCATAGTGAAGATATGGAATGTGTTGCCGTTCTCTAATAGTGGAACTGTCCATTTTATTGAACACAACACAGTAGTCCTCTAATTCAGAACAGCGACCCATTTCATATCTTCATTAAGCCCATATGGACACATAGTTCTCAAAGTATGGGCCCCCAAAAGGTTAAGCACCCCTGCACTAGGTAATACTCACAGTTTGACCTCAATTTATTTATTTATTTATCCAGGGAACCATCTAAAAATATTCTCTGGCTTTGCTAATACGAGGGCTGTCATGTTTCTCTGCAAGTCTGCTCTATGCCGACTCAGGAATGTGTGTGTTTTGCCCAAGGCAAGAGGCAAATCAGAGTTACAGCCAGCCTTTGTGTTTTCAGAAGTGGAGGTCAGCGATTGTCTCTGTGTCCCAAAGTGCATTGCTAGGTGTGATCTGGTTGTTGCAACTTCGTCTCCAAGTTACAGGAAGGGGACAGTGTTGCAGTTAGTTAGTTCATGGGAGTTTTGACTACAGCCAGCCTTAGCATCTCTATAGCCTAAAATGTGGTTTTCTGTGATTTCTTCCTTTTGCTCCTCCTCTTCCTCCCCTTGCCCCACCTTCTTTCTGACCTCCATTGCTGGGAGCACTTGTGTTCACTCGCTCGCTCCTGCCTGTGTAACGGAATACAAAATAGACTGACCAAACTTCTTTTTGAAACTCTGCGCTGTACCTGCATTTTATATGCAAGAACACTTGTAAGTAATATCATCTTACCTTTTCTTCACCCAAAAAGGGGTGGTGGTCTCTTTTTATTCTAAGAGCCCTTTCATAGAATCATAGAATAGTAGAGTTGGAAGGGGCCTATAAGGCCATCGAGTCCAACCCCCTGCTCAATGCAGGAATCCACCCTAAAACATACCTGACAGATGGTTGCCCAGCTGCTTCTTAAATGCCTCTAGTGTGGTGGCATTGCTATCATAGAATCATAGAATCATAGAATAGCAGAGTTGGAAGGGGCCTACAAGGCCATCGAGTCCAACCCCCTGCTCAATGCAGGAATCCACCCTAAAGCATCCCTGACAGATGGTTGTCCAGCTGCCTCTTGAATGCCTCTAGTGTGGGAGAGCCCACAACCTCCCTAGGTAGCTGATTCCACTGTCGCACTGCTCTAACAGTCAGGAAGTTTTTCCTGATGTCCAGCCGGAATCTGGCTTCCTTTAACTTGAGCCCGTTATTCCGTGTCCTGCACTCTGGGAGAATCGAGAAGAGATCCTGGCCCTCCTCTGTGTGACAACCTTTTAAGTATTTGAAGAGTGCTATCATGTCTCCCCTCAATCTTCTCTTCTCCAGGCTAAACATGCCCAGTTTTTTCAGTCTCTTTTCATAGGGCTTTGTTTCTAGACCTCTGATCATCCTCGTTGCCCTCTTCTGAACACGCTCCAGCTTGTCTGCGTCCCTCTTGAATTGTGGAGCCCAGAACTGGACGCAATACTCTAGATGAGGCCTAACCAGGGCCGAATAGAGAGGAACCAGTACCTCACGTGATTTGGAAGCTATACTTCTATTAATGCAGCCCAAAATAGCATTTGCCTTTCTTGCAGCCATATCGCACTGTTGGCTCATATTCAGCTTGTGATCTACAACAATTCCAAGATCTTTCTCATTTGTAGTATTGCTGAGCCAAGTGTCCCCCATCTTGTAACTGTGCATTTGGTTTCTATTCCCTAAATGTAGAACTTGGCATTTATCCCTATTAAATTTCATTCTGTTGTTTTCAGCCCAGCACTCCAGCCTATCAAGATCACTTTGAAGTTTGTTTCTGTCTTCCAGGGTATTAGCTATCCCACCCAATTTGGTGTCATCTGCAAATTTGATCAGCGTTCCCTGCACCTCCTCGTCCAAATCATTAATAAAAATGTTGAAGAGCACTGGGCCCAGGACTGAGCCCTGCGGCACCCCACTCGTTGCCTCTCCCCAGTTTGAGAAGGTTCCATTGATAAGTACTCTTTGAGTCCGATTCTGTAGCCAACTGTGGATCCACCTAATAGTTGTTCCATCTAGCCCACTTTTAGCTAGTTTGTTAATCAGAATGTCATGTGGTACTTTGTCAAAAGCTTTGCTGAAGTCAAGATATATGACATCCACAGCATTCCCACAGTCCACAAGGGAGGTTATCCTATCAAAAAATGAGATCAAATTAGTCTGACAGGATTTGTTCCTGACAAATCCATGTTGGCTTCTAGTAATCATTGCATTGATTTCAAGGTGTTTACAGATTGACTTTTTTATAATCTGCTCCAGAATTTTCCCAGGGATGGATGTCAGGCTGACTGGTCTGTAGTTCCCAGGTTCCTCCTTTTTGCCCTTTTTGAAGATAGGGACAACGTTAGCCCTCCTCCAGTCGTCCGGCACCTCACCCGTCTTCCATGATTTTGCAAAGATAATAGACAAAGGTTCTGAGAGTTCTTCCGCTAGCTCCTTCATTACTCTTGGATGCAGTTCATCGGGCCCTGGGGATTTGAACTCATTCAAGGAAATTAGGTGTTCTTTGACCATTTGTTTATCAATCTCAAACTGCAATCCTGCCCCCTCAACTTCTGCTTCACTTTTTCCAGGGGGGTCATAGATCCGCTTTTGGGAGAAGACCGAGGCAAAGTAGGAATTGAGCACTTCAGCCTTTTGTTTGTCGTCTGTTATCAATTTGCCATCCTCATTAAGCAGTTGAACCACCATTTCTTTCCTCTGTCTTTTACTACTCACGTATCTGAAGAAAGCCTTTTTATTGCTTTTAGCATCCCTCGCTAATCTCAGCTCATTCACAGCTTTAGCCTTCCTGACGCCATTTCGGCACTTCTGCGCCACTTGCCTGTACTCTTCTTTTGTAGCCTGGCCTTCCTTCCACTTCCTATATGTATCCCTTTTTGTTTTCAGTTCATCAATAAGCTTTTTGTGGAGCCACATTGGTTTCCTCTGTTGTCTTCTATCTTTTCTCCTTGTTGGAATTGTTTGTAACTCTGCCTTTAAAATTTCATTTTTTAGATACTCCCACCCATCCTGCACTCCTTTTCTTTTTAGGCTCCCTTGCCACGGGACCTTACTTATTATAGTTCTGAGTTTATTAAAATCAGCTTTCCTAAAATCCAGAGTACGTGTATGGCTACGCTCGACTTTTGTCTCCTTCATAATCAAGAATTCAAGTATGACGTGGTCACTTTCCCCCAGAGTTCCCGTAACTGCCACTTTATCCACTAAGTCATCCCTGTTGGTCAATAACAAGTCAAGGATTGCTGACCCTCTAGTTCCTTCCACCACTTTCTGTAGGAGAAAGTTATCACCCATACATGTCAGGAATTTCTTGGAAGGGCCGCTTTTGGCAGTAATGGTCTCCCAACAGATATCAGGGTAATTGAAGTCCCCCATCACTACTACATCACACTTCCTTGAAACACTGGCAATTTGTTTCTCAAAAGTTTCGTCCTCGTCTTCTCCTTGATTGGGTGGTCGGTAGTAGACTCCGATTATCATATTCTTTTTATTCCTAGCCCCATTTATTTTAATCCAGACGCTCTCGACGGGGCTCTCAATCTCATCCGCCTGTATTTCTGTGCAGGGATAGGTATTTTTAACATATCATTATATGGAGAATTAAAGTGTAATAAAGAAACAAAAGAACTGATAACGAATTTGCTGACAGCAGCAAGGTTGGTCATATCTAGGAACTGGAAGGTACAAGGAGATTATCATGTCGAAGATTGGTATAAAGAGATTTGCGATATTGCTATAAATGATAAATTGACATGTAATGTAAAAGTAAGAAGAGGGATAACAAAAATGAATGATTTTGAGGAAATTTGGAATCAGTTCCTAGAATATGCATTATCTAAGGGGAGTGGAAAACCACCTCCAGAAGAAACAATGAGATTTGGAAACAGGAATAGATCCTGGGGTGGGTGGGGGTGCACTTTATGTTATGGGATGATGTCAAAATATTTAAAAAGTTTTTTTAAAAAAATGCCTTTAGTGTGGAAGAGCCTACAACCTCCCTAGGTAACTGGTTCCATTGTCGTACTGCTCTAACAGTCAGGAAGTTTTTCCTGATGTCCAGCTGGAATCTGTCTTCCTGTAACTTGAGCCCATTATTCCGTGTCCTGCACTCTGGGAAGATCGAGAAGAGATCCTTGCCCTCCTCTGTGGGACAACCTTTTAAGTATTTGAAGAGTGCTATCATGTCTCCCTTCAATCTTCTCTTCTCCAGGCTGAACATGCCCAGTTTGTGCAGGTGAAACTGATAAACGCTTGTTCTGTTTTGCCTTCGTTTTTTTTCTCTGCTGGCTGCCTTTCTAACAAGACTCACCATTATCAACTAATCCCATCACTGATACCTGCAACCTTTACCACTGACTAGCTCATTCAGACAGCAAAACTCCGTTTCGAGACTGGGGGCCTGTGCATGAAAGGGAAGTGGGCGGGGTAACCATGCAACACAGAGCGGGACACCATCCACTACAAGGGGTCCTGCCACATGAAAAGGAACCACAGGGTGCCACAAGGTTCCCCAACCCACCCACCCTCCATGGATAAATGCCATACCTCTGCCTGGTTAACTCATGCATTCTCAGGAATCATCTATGCCCTGAACAGGCGCCCAGCAGCTGCTCTGTTGGGAAAAATGGAATAAAATGGCGGCGTCCATTAAGAAACTCTTTGAAAGCAAGAGCAACACTGGAAGTGGTGGTCACTCTTGCCAGTGAACTCTGTGGTTGCCTATATATATATATATATATATATATATATATATATATATATATCACCATTCTGAATCCCAAAACCCATGGAGTTCCTGCCTGCTCAACACGGGAACCACCAGGGATACCTGCTAACCATCTTGCAGAAGATGGTTAGTGGACGTGGGTCATCTGCCCACCATGGATTGTGTTTTTGAGCAATCCATGATGGCTTAACATGTCATCTGAACAGCCCTTGAGTCTACCTAAACTGCAGACCTTGCGGCCACATCATCTAGCCAAATTTTGGGACTTTTCTGTTTGTTCCCCCATCCCCTGTTTTTTGTACCCCGTAGCCTGATGAAAATTCTGGAGAACCCAGAAGCTTGCACATTTTTATGAAATTCTGGTTGGTCCTAATACAGATTTTGCCCTACTGTGGATTTTGGATTTCAGTTCTGAAACTCTGTATCCCAAAGTGTTCTCTTTTACACAACAGTGTGTGAGTATGTGCAATCTTTCACCTCCATCTTAAAGTTGTATGGTCCCAGGAGGGCCCCTCCACCCACTTTTTCTGACCGTGGTGAACAGCTGTGTGAGCCCAGTGATGATAGTTCTCATGAACTTTTAAAAAGTCCTTGGAATTCTTGAATCTGGAAGAGTTGGCATTCTTGGATCTGGCATTCTATTTGGCATTCTTGGATCTGGAAAAGCTCCAATGCAGGAGAAACCGTGTCGTCACAACGTGGACAGAGCTTCTTCTGTTTCCTGGCGTTCCTCCCTTGACTTGGAGAAGTGAAGCGGCACAGCTAATCTCTTGTTCCTTTGTTTTTGACAGCATGATTGTGAAGGCTACAAAGCCCGTCTGGTGGTAAAGTGCTTAGCTACAGGCAAAGTGGGGCCCGGCGCTTTTCACACAGCTTAGATGTGCCACAAGAGTAATAATAAGATTAGCTCCCAGAAAACTAAAACATTTGACCTCTGTCTTTGCTACAAGACTTTATGCACCAGGGAAGTGTTAATAGTATGTCTAAATCCACCAGTCTTTAAAAGATTAAGTGCCAGAGGAAGATGTACTTCCTTCACTAAGGCCAGCATTTGCCCTAGGGCAACTGTGGAAAGCCGCCACTTCTGGCATCGCATTTTGCCGTTGCCGCTCGGCTACTTCCCAGGGTTGGCCTCCAGCTCCCACGTGGGGAAACATTATGTTGGGATTACTTGGCTAAGGGTGCAATCCTGTGCGTGTCTAGACAGAGAAAAGTCCCCACAATTGCTAACAGGTCTCAGCCAAGATGGCTGGCTAGAGAGATGTTGGGAGTTGTAGGGCTTTTTCTGTCTAAACATGCATGGGATAATAATAATAATAATAATAATAATAATAATAATAATAATAATAATAATAATATAATATTTCTTACCTGCCTCTCCGATTGGATCGAGGCGGTGAACAACAACAAGCATAAAATACACAAAATACTTAGGGTTGCACCCTAAGCAACTACTGTCCTATTCAGGTGTTCCCTTTTTTGTACAGAATGAACACATGATTGGGGAGAGTCAGGTCGAATACACTAGCTTTGCCCCATGTCACAGTCCCTATCACCTTCCACGACTTGCAGGCCTTCTCTACTCATGTTTATGTTATTTTATTTATTATTGCATTTATATCCCGCCTTTTTTCCTTGAATGAACCCAAGGCGGCGTACATAAGCCTCCTCCTTGCCACTTTATGCTCACAACAACAACCCTGTGAGGTGGGTTGGGCTGAGAATCTGTGACTGGCCCAAAATCACCCAGTGGGTTTCCATGGCCGAGTGGGGACTAGAACCCAGATTTCCTGACTTCCAGTCTGTCACTCTAACCACTACACCACACTGGCAATTTATGCACAGGGATCCCAATCTATGTCACTGTATTATATTGAGAAGTTGGAGTAGGCTGGCCATGGATCCTACTTTCCACAGGACAATCCAGTGGAAGCTGGTGACTCCGATGTCAGTGGGGTGGTGAATCCACTCCAGGTTTCAGTTAGAACCAGTCTATGGATGCACGGATTGTGCAAAATCCATTTCATCAGTGTTTCATTCCATCATCTGCCCATCGGAGGAATTGAGTGTCCCCCCCCCCAGTTTCGTAATTTGCGCAAATGCAAATTTGCAAGAATTTGTATGTGAGCAAATTCCCACCCATGGAGGAAATGCAATTTTTTGGCTAGGATGTTTTTTATTTGTGCACAATTTCTGAAGTTCAGGAAAATGGTCCACAAGTCAATGGACTCTGCCTGGTGGGGGAAAAGCCAGTCTGCTGTGGAATCCGTGGGTCAGATGCATAAACATCCAACCTCATTTGATCTGTTACGGATTTCTCTGCCATCCGTAAACCAGTCAGAACTGTAAAGGGGCTATCCAAGGTGCAAAGCCTGGGGTTTACTCCTTTAAACTCGGAGTAGATTCACCTCCCCGCTGACATTGGAGTGACCAGCCCTCACTGGGACAATCCTGCATTTGAAGGGTTGTCAAGACACATCCCTCAATTTAAAGGCATCCTTTTTTCAAAGGGCATTGCAGCCCATGTCTGGTTTAAAGATAAAGGACCATGAGGAGGGAGAGTAGGAGCAGCCTTGAAATCGCCCATCTGCAGTGATCAAACAGGGTACCTGGTCACCATGACACAAAATTGGGTGGGATAGCTAATACCCTGGAAGACAGAAACAAACTTCAAAGTGATCTTGATAGGGTGGAGTGCTGGGCTGAAAACAACAGAATGAAATTTAATAGGGATAAATGCTAAGTTCTACATCTAGGAAAAAGAAACCAAATGTGCAGTTACAAGATGGGGAATGCTTGGCTCAGCAATACTACAAACGGGAAGGATCTTGGAATTGTTGTAGTTCACAAGCTGAATGTGATCTACAACCAACAGTGTGATGTGGCTGCAAAAAAAGCAAATGCTATTTTGGGCTGCATTAATAGAAGTATAGCTTCCAAATCGTTTTTTTTTATATATATATATATTTATTTTTCTACATTACTTAAACATACACATTTACATTTCACATAAAACAACAACAACAACAACAACAACAACATACTGCATAATGTTGAATATTGAATACATAATATCTTATCTTAATAACATAATCAAAATTAACATACAAGTGCACCCCCCACCTCGGGATCTCATTCCTGATTCCAGAATCTCATACTTTCTTCTGCTGGTGGTTTCCCACCTCCTTTAGAAAACACAAATATTAGGAACTGTTTCCAAATTCCTTCAAAATCATTTGATTTAGCTATACCTCTTCTCCATTTAATATTACTTGTTAATTTATCATTAATAGCTATATCCCATACTTCTTTATACCATTCTTCAATAGAATATTCCCCTTGAATCTTCCAGTTCCTAGCTACAATCAATCTTGCTGCGATCAACAAATTCGTTATCAGTTCCTTAATTTCCTTTTTACATTTAAAGTCTTCTTCAAATAGTGACAGCAATGCAGCTTTTGGTGTTCGTTCTATCTTCATTTCCACAATTTCTTCAATCTCCAAAAACACCATCTTCCACAATTTCTGAACATAGTTACACTCCCACCACATATGCAAATACGTTCCTTTAACCCCACAACCTCTCCAACAATTTTCTGATTATAGCTTCCAAATCGTGTGAGGTACTGGTTCCTCTCTATTCGGCCCTGGTTAGGCCTCATCTTGATTATTGTGTCCAGTTCTGGGCTCCACAATTCAAGAAGGACGCAGACAAGCTGGAGCGTATTCAGAGGAGGGCAACCAGGATGATCAGGGGTCTGGAAACAAAGCCCTATGAGGAGAGACCGAAAGAACTGGGCATGTTTAGCCTGGAGAAGAGAAGATGGAGGGGAGACATGAGAGCACTCTTCAAATACTTGAAAGGCTGTTACACAGTGGAGGGCCAGGATCTCTTCTCGATCCTCCCAGAGTGCAGGACACAGAATAATGGGCCCAAGTTACAGGAAGCCAGATTCCGTCTGGACATCAGGAAAAACTTCCTGACTGTTAGAGCAGTACGACAATGGAACCAGTTACCTAGGGAGGTTGTGGGCTCTCCCACACTAGAGGCCTTCAAGAGGCAGCTGGACAACCATCTGTCAGGTATGCTTTAGGGTGGATTCCTGCACTGACCAGAGGGTTGGACTCGATGGCCTTATAGGCCCCTTCCTACTCTACTATTCTATGATTCTATGATCTCCCCAACTATGGCGAGTTGCATTGTATTACTCTTTAAATCAGAATTATTTCTAAATTTGTATGAATACATAATATATATTAGCATATGCAAATGTTATGAAAATCTGCACCCCCTTTCGTCCTCGTGTGTCTGTGTGATGCATTTCCCTTTGTGATGCATAAGCGGCCATCCTAGTTTGCAGATGTCCGCTTCAGCTCTGGAATCCCTGATGCGTTTTAGCGAAGAAAACAAAATGATATTCACAAACTGCTACTGCTGGAATGTGGAAAGAAAGGTTTTCTGAGAGAGGAGCTTCTTCTTCTCTTTTCTTTTTTTTTAAAAAGACGTTTCATCCATAGTAGGAGCAACAGCCGAGGCGCACCGAATGTTTCTACAAAGGCAGTCATTTCTCTGGGCAAGCCTGCTCATGTGGAGCACTCACCACTTTGGTTGAAAGGGGTCTCACTTATCTTTACTGTTCCTGTTATCAGTGAAAGAAAACAGCATGGTCCCTGAAACCCTGGCAAAGAAAGGCGCTATTATGGCCCAAACATAGGCGTGCATTTTCTAATTTTACTTCTTTGGATAAAGGGCCTGCCATCAGTGCCCTCCACGGGTGCTTTACATCTGCTTGAACAGTGCAGGACCATGAACACATTTCTCCCCATCTCTGGTCTATACATTCTGCACATAGGAACAACAAAGATCCATCACCTCCTTGTCATGTTATTAAATCATAGAATCATAGAATCATAGAATAGCAGAGTTGGAAGGGGCCTACAAGGCCATCGAGTCCAACCCCCTGCTCAATGCAGGAATCCACCCTAAAGCATCCCTATAGAATGTCAGAACATGTGTTTACAGGATCTGTTAACAAGGGATAATGCCACATTTGCATCAACGGTACATGTTAAAGGTAATGTCGCCAGGGTTTGCTTCAGGTTCAGGGAGCGTCATCAGACAGGTGTGGGGATGGGGATAGGAATTGCATTTCCCTACCGTCGCTTTGCCGCCTGCTGCTGTCCCACAATTTCTCACACGGGGAAGAAAGAGGAAGCAAGCAACGACCATGTGGCCCATTCAGTGGGCGTTTTTATCGCACTGCTTCTCCTGCACACAGCAGGAAATGGCGGCAAGTTTAGCTATAGCCCCCACCTCCCCAATAGGATTTTCTCTGTCTTATTTTACGATGGAAAAAAGACCAGAAGGAGCGCGAGACGTGCAGGAGGCAGACTGCTCATTACAGTGTCCGTACTTTCCAGGTTTTCCCTGCATCAGCACACTTGCTTTCCCTAGCTCGATTAAGGCAGTGGAGTATCAATTCGGAGAGAGGTGAAATAATCCCTCCCAACACCCACCCCAGGATAAAGAAGCAGGGATCTTTGAAATAAGAAGATAAGTACACAAGAAGAGCCTCTTGGATCAGACTGAGGGAGCAGCTAGTTCACCTTCCTGTTTTCCTTTTGACAATAGGCATGTACAAGGGGTGTGCGGGATGTGCCTAGGCACACCCTAATGTCTCAAACAATAAGGGGCCTTCGAGTAGGGACCCAGAGTGGGATCTGGACGCAGTGGGAACAGTCCTCCGGCTGCCCTCCGGCTGCTCCACCACTGTGCCAAAGAACTGCTGCTTCCAAGAGAGTACCATTGCTACCAGCAGCAGGAGTGAAACAGAATCATTCTACTGGAAGCCTCTCTGCTGAGAGCTGCACTTCAAAGAGACCAGGTGGAGGGCCCTTGAAGGCTAATATTGCCTCTTAAGCCCCTGCTCTGGCCAGTGTCACCACAACGCCCCACCAATGCTGGGGTTTGAGGAGCATCTCCTCATTCCCCTCCCCCTCCCATGGACATGCAAGCTGAACGCAGATTAGGGCATCAGTGTACGGTGATTGATAAATAAATAAATAAATAAATATAATGTCCTTTATGATTGAGTATTCAATAAATTTTCTCCTGTAAAAAAATAATCATCCTGGGTGCACACCCTAATGCAATGTGCTGCGCATGCCTACACTTTTGACTGTGTGTTTCATATTCAAGATGACTTTTCACGTACCTTTGGGACACTCCCTTTTGTTTCTATGGCAGATGTGCCCTGGTCCTAGACTGTCAGCTTGATTGGATAGGAAGTGCTGAAATGCTGCACGCCCTGCCTTTGCAGTAGTGGTACACACAGTGGCCTGCATTATGCATGCTCGAAATATCACACTCAGAATGTTCAAGGGAACGAGAGGCCCCACACTCCAGATGTTGCGCTTCTGTGTGGCAAGAAAAATGGCAAGAGTTTACCATGAATGCGTATCTTGGGTTGGATGATGACGCTACTCCAGGTGCATGAGAGCCATTACAGTGCTGCTCTTCTATGGCACCTACAAGGTGACATGGGAAGTCCCCGATCATGTGGGAGGACTCCACGCCACGGCTCTTCTTCACACCAGCACCACACTAGTTTAGGGTTGGGGTTGGGATGCTGGTATGGAGAGAACTGTAGTATGGGTCTAGGGCTTCTCTTGGTACCTCTACATCACTTCCCATGGGTAGGGTTTCCAACCAACTGGAATAAAACTGCCCAGCCAGCTGTTAGACAAAGGGGTGGGGAGAAATGGTTTTCTTTTCCCCACCCAGTTGTTTTTCTTTCTCCCTTATTAATTAATTAATTAATGGTTAGTTCTGTTCATTTTAGGCATCAGTGCAGCAGAACCAACAGGGACACACTCTCCTGTCCAGTTCCCAACGTAGGTCATTCACCAAGGCAACAAAAGCTGTTTCTGTCCCAGAACCAGGTCTGAAGCCAGATTGAAATGGATCTAGATAATCCATCTCATCTAGGAATCCCTGGAGTTGGGAGGCCACCACACACTCCAATACCTTGCCCAAAAATGGAATATTGGAGACTGACTGGTAATTATCCAATGCAGTGAGGTTTAAGGACGGCTTTTTCCAATGTGGGTCTTACCACTGCCTCCTTCAAGCAGGCTGGCACCCTGCCTTGGCGAAAGGAGGCATTGATCACTCCACTTACCCACTCAGCCAGTCCCCCTCTGGCTGCTTTTATAAGCCAGGCAGGGCAAGGATCTAGTACAGACGTGGTGGCTCTCACCTCTCCAAGAATCCTGTCCACATCATCGGGGTGTGCAAATTGAAAGGTATCCAATAATACTGGGCAAGCAGGTGCCAGAGTTACATCCGCTGGGTCTGTATCAACTATAGCATCCAAGTAAGAGAGGATCCAAGCGATTTTGTCTGCAAAGTGCTGGGCAAATTGGTCACACTTTTGAACCAATGCACAAACTGAACTCTGTCATTCTTCTTTCAATTTTGCAATGGAGTTTTCTGATCAAAACATATTTACACAACTGCATAGATTAGTGGAAAACTCTCACAAAATTTCATGAAAATAACATTCAAAAGTGCATTCGGTTCAGATATTTGCTTGCCAAAATGGTGTATGTTAGGCAAGATTGCATACAAATATGCATGAATTTGGAGAAATGAATACAAAAATGCTTATGAGTTTTCACACATACTCTTTAAAAAGAAATCTCAAAATTCAAGACTAACTGATATTAAGACTGGAACATTTCTCAAAATTTGGGATGAACCAACTGTAAGATTGGAAAACCAAAATGTACTGATTTACCCATTCCTAAATAGGACACACCCCAGAACTAAATTGGCATCCAAAAATGAGTGAGTTTGCCCTTAATTCAGAACTCCCCTGCCACACACATTAAAATAGGTTCTTATGATTTTAAAGTCAGCCTTTACAGATTAATCAATTCAACTTTAATTGATTAATTTGCCACATAAACTGATTCACAGCCCATTTATCAACCATTATTATATTTTGGATAAAGACACATCAGATGGAATAGATTTGCCACTGAAAAATCTGAACAATGGCTCCCTTCATCCATATTTATAGGAGGGACATTAATGACTTGAAGAAAAAAAGAGGTATTTATGGAGGTGTCATTCACTGATGTACAAAGGGAAAAGGGTGAGAAAGAAAGAAAGAAAAAGTATATCAGATGTCACTACTTTATTGTCTACCCCAGGCTGCATGCCTTCATGAATAGCTCGGCTGCAATTCTCCAACGGACTGTATGCTGCATTCGGTTTTGGAAAGTCATTATTTTGGTCTCATGATGCAAATATTGACTTTCATCTGTTCTCCCCATGGTCTAATCCCTCTTGTCATCCCACCCCCCCTAAAATCCTTGTTCATATACCTGGCAGGTTTGAGTCGTGCTTTCAAGGTATAAAGTATACCAAGATGTATGCCAAGTCAAGGCAGGAACATTTTGTTGACAGTCGGAGACTACGTGCCCGAGGAAATAAGCCTAAATCAAATTGACCACCTGCCTTTGGATGACTATCAAAATAAAATAAAATATAACCCCCTCTTCTCAGAGTCTAGAGTGAGAATCTGCTTTTATTCATAGATGGTGTTTCATGTCTCAGAAGAGTTCCCGCAGCACGCGCTGTGCAAAAGCCAACACATAGCATCTGTTGTGTTCACCAAGTCGTACTGCTGCGAAGAATCATCGGTAGAGTGACGAAGAATGTGAAACTGTAAAGGCTGCGACTCTCATGGATGACATTGCTGTGAGGCGAAGCACTCACACCTTCAAGGACTGCAACACAAAAAGTTCCTGGGAACAGAATTGCCTACACTGCTTACTTCGTACTTACAACACTGAAACACCAATGGCTGGGAAGTCAATGGCATTTCTAAGCACCCTGTTGTGGCAAGGGCTTTCGGTTTGCCTCCCCTGAGGGCATCTCAACTATGGCCCCTGCTTACCTCTTTTACTCAGCTGGGCCAGAGACTCATCTGCTCGGCTGCACGTACTTGTCTGACGGTACAGTGGTCTTGTGAAACGACTGTGCATCCATTTTGGATGAAACCCAAGTACTGAAATGAAGTGAACTACTTCACAGGTGTTCAGACTGCCTCCGAAGCAAAACGGCTCCTGTCCAGATCAATCCATTGGATTGGATGCTCTAAATAAATGAATTTCCAATAGGACCAAAAATTGGCTCCTATAAATCTTCAAAAATATATACCAGAAAAGACGGGGGACTTGGTGTTCCCTCCTGTCTCCAAGAAACTTGACTCCCAAGTTGTATCTGAAGCGTATAACGTCCTTAGTTCATGCAGGCTTGTAAAAAGCACTGCTTCCAAAAGCATATGCATGATAGGTGTATCTTTTTCTGGTATATCTTTGGATTTATAGGAGCCAATTTTTGGTCCTATTGGAAACTCATGTATTTGGGGCATAGAAAAACAGTTTTTTTTAAAAAATCTGTATAAATCCTCCCACCCACCCTGCCTGATGAAGACATTGTGGGTTGAAACGCGTTTGGGATTATTGCTTGTTGTATGTTTGTGGACCATTCTGTTCAAATTTTAAGTGTATATATTTGTTTTATGATTAAATATATTTTCTTTGGACACATGATTTTATTTCAACAGGTATAGCTCCACTTGAACTTGACATGATTTTGTTGTCAATATATTGCACAGTCTTCAATGTCCATTTTATGTTCCTGGATAGGATTGGTCTGGAGCTGGTTCCTCTATCATTCCACCTTCATTACATTACTTTGTAAGCCATTTCTGATGGGTATATTTGGTAGTGCTGCCACCTTTTAAAAAGGCAGCTAGCAAAAGAAAAGAAAAAAAGGCAAAACAGAACAGAATGAGCTTTTACCAGTGTCACATGCACACAATAGACTTTTTTTTTAAGGGACCACTCTCTTCCTTTAGGAAAGAAAATGTCTTTACTCAGAAGTAGTCCTGCATATAATGGTAGTACAGCATGGGGTTCAAAAACAAGTTTGTTCAGCTCTTTTCTTTCCATTCTAAAACACTGGCAGAAGAGCAAGAGCAAGCCACGTGCTCCCAGCAATGGGGGAAGGCAGACAAGAGTGGGGGAAGGAAGGGGAGAAACTCAGGAAGCCACACTATGGGCTATAGAGATCCTAAGGCTAGCTATGCCCAAATTCCCATAAACTAACTGCAACACTGCCCCCTATCTGTAACTAGCACATGAAGTGGCTATAGTCCTCCCAATTTCTAGATTAATGGAAGGTTCATTGTTAAATCGCAACTAATGTTTTACTTAAAATGAAACCACCACCACCACCAACAACAAACAATATCAAGCAGAACAAACAAGAGATCTGAGCCATGTTTCAAAGGATTTTTGCTTTCATCAAGGGAACTCTTTCTGGCCCTTTCTACACTGTGGATTTTCCCCGGGGTCATCCCTGTGCATCCAAATGACACACAGGGGATCCCAGGAGCAGACAGGGACGACCCCCCCATTTCCCCCATGGTACCAGGATGATCCCAAGGACCGCGAGTGGTGTGGGCACCCCTCCCTGCTTCTTCCCTCCTCCCCACAAGTAGTGGGGTTCAGCAGAGGGAAGTAGCTGGGCTGGGTGGTGGGGGTGGGGGGAGTCCAGGGACATTGAGGGTGGGGGCTAGCAGGGTCAGGACTTTTTTTTTACATTCCCGGCTCCTGTCTTTTTTAAAAAGACAAAGTTCGGTGTGACGGGTGTGACATCCCTCTTCCCTTCCAGGACATCACACTTCCGTTTGGATGCCCAGGGAGGGTCACAGAAGCAGGTAAGTCTGTGATCCTTCCCTCTTCCCTCCGTCTACGCCAGCCTTCCTCAACCTGGGGCGCTCCAGATGTGTTGGACTGCATCTCTCAGAATGCCCCAGCCTGGGGCATTCTGGGAGTTGTAGTCCAACACATCTGGAGCGCCCCAGGTTGAGGAAGGCTGGTCTACACCCTTAGGTGTAGAAAGGGCCTCCCTCCCTCCCTCTCTCTCTCTCTCTCTCTCTCCCAAACTGGCAATACCATTAATTTGGAAATCACAATGAAGAGGAAGCCAACAAGATTACAAGCAAAGTTGGTAGATCAGTTTTTCCAAGCAGGAAGGAGTGAGTTGGGCCTCAAAATTGGGGATCTCCTGTCCACAGGGTGTGGTGAGTTTGCAGGCTTGCCACTGAGGCAAAGATTTGTAATACAGCCTTAATGAAGATGTCACTGATGTAACTTTACAGTAAAATACGAGGAGCCTTTGTCCCATTCTTAGGTTGCTTGCCTAGCCACTTCTGAGGCCTGTATTTCTCCACTTTCGAGGCCAGTATTTCCTCAAGCTCCCTGGAGCAAAAATGAGCCTTCAGCATGGTGGGCCCCCTCCATGGAATTCCCTGCCTCTGGGGGTTAGGCAGGCACCAACTTTGCATTCCTTTTGGCACCTCCTGGCAATGTCATTATTCCAGGAAGCCACGGTTTACTGTACATTTTGCTTCTTTTAAAATCTTTTTGAAAGTGTTTTATTCTGTTTTTATTTTATTTTATCTTGTACACCGCTCTGAAATTTTCAATGGGTAGCAGTATATAAATATTATAAATAAATAAATAAATAAATGAGATTTGTTTTGCAAAAGCCTTCCAGCCAGACAATTTCCCTAGAAATTAGCCACTTAAGAATCATGGAATCATAGAATAGTAGAGTTGGAAAGGGCCTATACGGCCATCGAGTCCAGCCCCCCAACTCAGTGCAGGAATCCACATTAAAGCATACCTGACAGATCGTTGTCCAGCTGCCTCTTGAAGGCCTCTAGTGTGGGAGAGCCCACAAGCTCCCCGGGTAACTGGTTCCATAGTCGTACTGCTCTAACAGTCAGGAAGTTTTTCCTGATGTCCAGCTGGAATCTGGCTTCCTGCAACTTGAGCCCATTATTCTGTGTCCTGGACTCTGGAAAGATCGTGAAGAGATCCTGGCCCTCCTCTGTGTGACACAGTTTCAAGTATTTGAAGAGTGCTATCATGTCTCCCCTCCATCTTCTCTTCTCCAGGCTAAACATGCCCAGTTCTTTCAGTCTCTCCTCATAGGGCTTTGTTTCCAGACCCCTGATCATCCTGTTTGCCCTCCTCTGAACACGCTCCAGCTTGTCTGCATCCTTTTTTCTTCCTCCTGAAGCAGCTGCCAAGCAGTTGATTAGGAATTACAGGGGTGCAGGAGAAAGAACACAAACAGCACTGGATCCCCAACAACCTCATTCAGGCCTTAGCTAGACCTAAGGCTTATCCCAGGGAAATGGAGGGGTGGTCCCTGCCTGCTCCCAGGATCCCCTGTGTATCATTTGGATGCACAGAGATGATCCTGGAATGATCCCGGGATATAGGCCTGGTCTAGCCATGGCCTAAGTCTTTCCCCCAATAAATCCAGCCTGGGCCTACCTATTCCTGCTCCTCAGCTCCTTCCTACCCTGCAAGTGGGCGATCTTCAAACTGCCATCTGCTAATTGTTAATGCAGTAATTAATACATTGTTTCCAGGAGTTGTGCTATCTGATATTACAGCCTGCCTTCTGCGCTGTTCATTTGGGACATTTCCACTTATACTGATATAATTTAGATTATATTACTTCTGCCTTCACTGAAATTTCCGCCATGGAATAGATGGCAGCATTGGTACATGAATTTATTTTGTGGCACTTTCTGGTCTCAACGTATTCCCTTAAAGCACAAGCCAACCTTTCAGTCCATTCAGAATGAAGACTAGACCTTGTGCTGTTGTAACATAATGCACGGTGGCTCATTTGCAACGATCACAGCAGGAGTCTAGGATGGTAAAAGCAAGCCAATTTCTCCCCCCTTTCTGTCATTTGCTTACCAACTAGGACGATAAATTACCCACATTTGATTCCTTTCATAAAGCTACTGGTTACGCCGGCGTGCTTGATGTTAACAAATGAATCGCTGATGCAAAGCAAAGTCAGTGGCGTAAGGCATTTTCGAAACCATTTGTAAAAGCCCTGGAAATTCTTGGATTTGCCTCTTCTTGTTAGAGCTGCGTTTAATTCTCGTAGTGAAAAACCAATTGTTTCTTCTTCTTCTTTTAAAAACAACAACCACTACCTCCTGCCAAACAAACAGGTGCAATTATTTTTGCGGTACTTCTTCTCAGTTTTCAAGCTAGCAGTGCGTTTGTGTGTGGGTTGCTTCTGTGCCCAAGCAAGGCACGTCGAATTGTGCAGCTGTGAGCCTTGGAAGCCGATGCCTGACGGTGAAATAATTTGCCGTCGACTTAAATTTTAAACTTTCCTGAGCAAGTGAAGGAGGTGAACAAAATGGACGATACTTAGCAGAAGGCGGAATGGGAGAGGCAGGCAGACTGGCTGTTACAGGGAAATGGAGGAGTTGGACGGTTGTTTGCCTGCCCATCTTCCACTCCATCTGTCTACCACAATGTCACAGACTGGTGATGCAGTGTTCCATGAGTGAAAGGGAAAACAGGCCAAATAGTGTGTGTCATTGTCGTCCCCCCCACATCCCTTTTTTATTTTTCTCTGGCCTTTTCTGCTGCCACCAGGTGAAAATACATTTTTTTCTTTGGCTGCTTCCACCAAACCAGCCTTAAAACTCTTTGAGCTCAGGTAGCAACCAAAGTCTTTAGGTAATGTGGACAGGCTATTAAATGAAAGAGGCCACAAAGGGCTCATCTACACCAAGCAGGACAGTGCACCATGAAAGCGGTATATAAAAGGCAGGATCTACACTACAGAGGGCCTTTTCAGTGGTGGCCCCCCAATTATTTATTTATTTAAAACATTTATATCCCACCCTATATCAATAAGATCTAAGGGTGGCGTACAGATAAAAGTATACAGTATAAAACAGTAAATATACACAACTAAAAACAAATTAAACCATAAAATAAGTTAAAACAATATATAATTTAAAAGCAGTAAAACTATTAAAACAGTTAAAACAATGTGCCAGCTTAGTGAATTCAACCATTAAAAGCTTTGTTAAAAAGCCATGTTTTCACTTGGCGCCGGAATAAAATCAGTGTTGGCGCTAGTTGGGCCTCCAAGGGGAGGGCATTCCACAGTCGGGGTGCCACAACACAGAATGATCTCCTCGACGAGGCTCGTCTGGTGCCAACATTGTTATCTTTTCAGCACCAGGTTAGGACCTTTCACTTCTCTCAGGCAGTTAACAACATGGGCTGAGTTCGTTCGTTTCTAGCTGACCCCAGAATAGCTGTTTCCACAAGGACACTGTTGCTTTTATGCTTCTTATGTTTTTAAACGTTGCATATTTGTTTTTAATGTTTACTGTTTTTAACTTTTGTAAACCGCCCAGAGAGCTTCGGCTATGGGGCGGTATATAAATGCAATAAAGAAATAATAAATAAAAATAGTGGTATCAACGTGCACTGACAACTGTGGGGGCCCATGACACATTCCGTCTACCGCTTTCATACAGCTTTCATAGTGTTATATCCTACTTGGTGTAGATCCTGCAGTGCACTTCAATACCACTATAAAGCAGTAGTGTGGCTCCTGCCTTTTATATACCACTTTCATAGTGGAATATCCTGCTTGGTGTAGATGAGCCCAAAGTTTCCTATAACAAGGTTTAAATTTTACTGAAGAAACATGTTAATAGAAAACAGTTTTACAAGCTGAATGGAAACACACAAAGAGAACATACACATACACGCAAAAGACTTATGCGCAATAGGGTAATAAAAACCAGGGGTAAATGAATAGCGATGCCAGAGGAATCTGGTTGGGGGTAGTGGTGGAGTTTGATGAACTTTCATCAGCTGGCCCCCCAACTTTGGTTCATCTCCCCTTAGCTGGCCCACCTTGGCCTGCAGTGAATCCAGCCAGCTAGCAGATTTTCGGTGTTTTTTAAATTGCACAGGTTGCAATTTGCGCAAATTTGCTTATTTTGCACAAATTACGGCTGCAGTTTGTGCAAATCTCTATTTGTGCAAATTATGGCCAGCACACACGCAGACACACACACTGTGAAAAAAAGTCACTGGAGTTTGGGGAAAACTCGCAGCTAGGCAAACTGAGTCAGGCACCCCACAGAACTCTGGGAAACCCAAAGAAAAGGGCCGGATTTCCCTATAAATGAATCCATTGAACCTATCTAGGGCCGTATCCAAGACTATGAAGCAGCAGAACCTACTACTAGCCCAGTGGGGAGCTAGTGCTTCCTAAAGCAATCAGAAATGAGACAAAATGGTACAGGTCAGAAGAGTTCCCTTCTGAGAACTCTGCTGACTTGTCTCATTCTGGAAATGAGCATTCTAGCTCGTTTCTGGGATTACTCTAGGGAACATTGGCTTCCTGTTGCACTGGTGGTGGGTCCAGCTGGCCCAACACAAACAGTGGAGGGTCAGGGACCATGTTGGATACCACCCCTAGACTGTTTCCTGAAAAGGCAGCTTTCAGGTGGCGTCTTCCAGAACAGAATGGATTCCTCAGCCAAGATGTCAGGGTAATACCAGTTAAGTCCGTCGTGGACAGTGCGCATGTCAGAGAGCTAGCAGGCTTGAAATTCCCCTGTAATTTGAGTGAGGTCTTAGGGAAGTGGATACTAGAACAGGGAATGAGCTTGTATTCAAGGACTACCAGGGAGAGGCAGAAGGAGAGAGTGGTGGAGGAGAAAAGATGACATTAGATGGAGAAGTAGCATTGGTGCTTGGCAACGTCCCCTTGACCCACTGGTTGGATTACACTGGAAGGAGTGTCCCACCAAAGGGGTGCGAGGTGCACAGTTCCCAACCGAAGCGAGCTGTTCTCAGATGTTGCAATCTCAGATGGAACATTCAAGTGGGAGCCCCACCATAGGAATTGGCCTTGAGCTTCTCAGACAATGATTCATTTGCCCACTCAAGCTACGGTGTTACTAGGAAGTCGAAGTACCTTTGTAGCGATTAGTCTTCAGCATTTTTCACAGCAACACAATAGCCAGGGCATACGTGTGTGTGTGTGTGTGTGTGTGTGTGTGTGTGTGTGTGTATGTGAAAGAGAGAGAATGCCTTTTATGTTGAAAAGAACGCTTCCTAAACAGACAGTCTTGGCCATTCTTTGAGCATTTTAATTTAAATGCGGGAATATGTCATGGGTTATTTGGGACTGCAAAGGTTAGTGCCGGCGGTGACTTCTAGCCCTTTCGAAAGCTATGCGGCGATGTTTGGGCGAGATTATACCTGCATTGTTCACTCAGACAGCTCTGCTCCTTACCACCTGCAGACTGTGAAAATTAGAACAAGTACTTGCTTAATCATTCAGCGAAGAAAGGGGGAATCGCTACCGAGACAGTCAAAGAGTTTAATCGTATGAAAATCTTGTCATGAATATTGGAACAAACAACACAATTTGAGCTGCTCTGCTGGTCCTCTGACTAAATTTCAACAACAAAATGCCTCCCTTTTTGAAGCGGGTGTTCTTTAAAGGCAAGGAGGAAAGTGGTGGCATGCCAGGATGGAGAGGAAGCAACATTAAATTGTGTCCATGCGTATATCTGTGTGAGAGACATTTAAGGAGGAAGGGCATCAAGATTCTCAGCCGATATTCAAGGCCCATTGGCATGTATTCCCGGCTCATGGGCCCATTTAATAGCTTATAACAATAATTCAATATGTAAAAACAGAATTGGCCAGAAATGTCAGTGTTCCTGAGGCAAATCATATTTAGCCTACAACATGGTGTGAGTTTGGGCATGTCTAGACCAGGGGAGGGAGGGGGGAGGACCTTGTGATATTCTGCTCGTGAGATCCTCCCTTTTGTCCAGACGCATGCAACGAAGGAGGGATGTCGCACCCGCCATTTTGTTTCCTTTTTTTACAGAACGAGGAGCGCACGTGTATTCCAACTAAAAGTGAGTTTAAAAAACAACAGCACTCGCTCCCACTCCCCCCCCCCGATGGACATGGAGCGCCTGAAGAGCTCTGTGCCTGGTTCCCGCCTCCTCACATTTACTCACAAGGAGGCGGGATGAAGCTGGGATGGGCGCCCACACCTCCGACAGTCCCAGGATGATCCCGAGGCCACGGGAAGAATCGGGCTAAAAGGGCCTAAAGTTATCCTCGGGAAATGGAAGGATCATCCCTCCCTGCTCCCAAGATCCCCTGTGCGTCATCTGGACGTGCAGGGATGATCCCCGGAATAACTACTTGTCTAGACATGCCCTTTGTGTGTATGCTTGTGCAGCTGCACATGTTTGTGGAGGGATGTGTGTGTTTGAATCCAACACCCTTGCTCTTCCAAGATGGTGCACCCAATTCATTGATCACCGACTACGGAAGTGATTGCTTGGGGGAAATGATCTTAGCCTCACCTTCGATTAACTCAGAAATTATCCAAGACCTTTTGCAGATATTGTTTTTCCCAATCCAATTTGAGGAAAAATATATATATTTGCCCACCTCTGCTGCCTTTCCCCATCCCCAAACAACATCCTAGGGTCCATAAATTGACCCCCCCCCCCCTTGCCTTTCTTTACCTTTTAAGGATTCGGGCAGCAGCAGCAGCATTGGAGGCCCAGGGCGAGAATGGTAGAGGTTGGCTTTCCTCCTCCCCTCTCCCTCTACAAAAGGAACACAGATATAAAGTAGTAGGCGTAGGGCAATTGGAAATCATTATCTAGTAACCATAGGAGAGAGACAGAGGGGTTGTTCACACAACATGTTAACTAGGGTGACCATATGACCGGATTTGCCCGGGTTTTTGATGGCAAATCTGGGAGGGGGAGGGGAAATCCAGATTTTTTTCAAAAAGCAGCTCTAATGGGAATTAACAAAAATGCTTATAACTCCGTCATTTTTAAGATAAAGACATGAAACTTGGCACAATGGTAGCTGTTAGGAAGGGCTTTAGTCATCCTAAATTTGAAACAGATCCGTTCATCCATTGATTTTTTAGGACTTTTTTAAAAATTGAGGTTTTAAAATTATTATTTTTTAAATCGTCATTTTTAAAGATAAAGAGATGAAACTTTGTACCATGATAGGATTTAGGTAGAGCTTTAGCCACACCAAATTTGAAACAGATCTGTTCATCCATTGATTTTTTAGGAATTTTTTAAAAATTGAGGTTTTAAAATTATTATTTTTAAAACCATCATTTTTAAAGATAAAGAGATGAAACTTTGTACCATGATAGGATTTAGGTAGAGCTTTAGCCATACCAAATTTGAAACAGATCTGTTCATCCATTGATTTTTTAGGATTTTTTTAAAAATGAGGTTTTAAAATTATTATTTTTTAAACTGTCATTTTTAAAGATAAAGAGCTGAAAGTTGGCACCATGAAAGCTTTTAGGTAGAGCTTTAGCCGTACCAAATTTGAAACAGATCTGGGGCCAGTAGCAAACCCTGTTAACAACAACAGCAGCTTGCAATGAGTGAAGATACAGTCAGAAAAGATATTTGAGGGAAGGAGAGAATGTAACACACAGAGTACAGCAAAAGCTTCAAAAGTAGGATACATTGAATCTCTCACTTGTTCTTTATTTCAGTGATTTTAACATTAAGATGTTATGTAGAACAGATTTGTCTTAAATGTGTGCTGTAAAATCAGACATGTGACTAAGGCTATGTTCGGGTGGGCACGTCCCCTTGGTACTGGACACGCCCCCTTGGGGGCGACCATGTTGTCCTCCTTTTTGGTTTCCAAAATATGGTCACCCTATGTTAACCCATGCTCAGTAGCTGAGTGTGGGTTGTTTTGAACCATGGGTTGTTTGTTGAACCAGGGTTAAGCATGATGTCTGAACGCAGCATGTTTTCTGCAGGGTGGCATATTGTGTAGCTTCTTCACCCCGCAGTGTGGCTTGTTACCTGCCCTGAACAACCCAAAAATGATCCATGGGTTATCAAGGTGGCATGTTAGAGAAAACAATCTACATTGCATGGTTAACAAGCCATCCTGGCTGCATTTAAAGGCCTGGGCCTAGATGGCTGAATCTCTCAGTTTTGCTTTCTCCCGCACTGGACTTTTTTTTTACATTCCAAACATGAAAAAAAAAAGTGAATTTTGTTCAATTCTTATTAAAAAAAATGAACTGAAAAGTAATATATATATATATATATATATATATATATATATATATATTAATAATATAAATATAATATCACTGGGGAAAGAGTTCCATAATCGAGGGGCCATCACTAAGAAGGCCCTCTGCTTTGTTGCCATCCTCCAAACCTCCCTTTGAGGAGAGACTCAGATTATGATTGCGGTGTCTGGGTACTTTCATAGCAGGAGAAGGAGCTCTATCACTTTTCACCCATCCCTAATTTCCAAGTACCTCAAGGACATTAGTATGAAAGTTGATCTTACTGACTAACGGAAAACTATGTAAATAGCTCTCAGCCACAGCTTCCCTCTAGATTTCCGTAGTTTTCCTCTCTCTCCTCCCCACCCTCTCTCTCTCCACTGAACACTGCTATTAGTTTGATTTGAAGTTTCCGGAGACGGTGACCCACTTTCAGCTTTTCCCCTTCTGTTAAGATGAAGGAGAAAAGACAAAAAAGAGAGGATGGCTTCTCCCAAGAGAGATTGAGTTCCTTTCTACCTTTAAATCCAGGGGCTCGTCGGGAGCAAGATTTCGCACTCTCTCCACAGCTCTCTGCTTTCATTTGCTCTCCACCCTGTGAGCTCGCAGGACACAGGATGGGCAGAGGGGGCTGAGATTCCACTATATTTACGGGACCAAAGACATCGCCTGGCGGGGCTGAGGCAGAGCAAAGGTTTCTTCCGGCCAGCTCACGGCAGCTTCTGAGGGTTCTGTGTTCCATTTTAGGCGGAGGAACAGCGTTGTGTAAAGGGACCTGTTCTCACATCCCTTTTAAGGATGCAAGGAAAGAGCAAGAATAATGGGGATTAATAGGTAAAGATGAATAGAATTCCCTCCCCTCCCAACCTCATTCTTACTAGTAGGTATCTCCTAAAGCAAGGAGGGGAATATGGTGTTAAAATAGTACAGGTGTGATGTTTTGTTGCAGCTAGCCAAGAATACTAATGCAAGGGCTGCCAGTGGGTGCATTAATCCCCTCTGCTATGCATATGACTTGGTCTCTGCACCGCCATTCTCCTAACAGGCCGGTGGGTGGGTGTTTCACCAGCTTCCTCGTGACAAAATATACGTTGAGAAAAAAGGGAGGGAGGGATAAAATATGCTGAAAAGGAAAATGGGAAGAGGAGAAAGAGCCGGACGCCAGTGGCAGCAGCAGCAACGTTTTCTCCACGGCAGATTAACATGCTTCCCAAGTCCCCAAAACACAGGCTTCCTCTTCCCCTCTTGGGCTCCTAACTGTCCAGCTTCTTGTTTAGAATTCAAGGATGTTGAAACGCAGTTGCCGAGGGATTCGTGCCATGAAAAGAAGAAGAGGGAAGCAGAGAGATGCAAGAAGAATACAGAACAGACCCGGCGATGCTCCCTGGGCGATGGAGAGGCTCGCAGGTGTACAACCATCAAAGAAGAGGGGCGAATGTGAAGAGTTTAAAAGCTGGGTGCTTTTGTTTTTGTTTTTAAACCCCTCTGGGCCAGCGTTCTGACTCTCATGCTGCTCTGGGTGGACACAGAATCAAGTGCATCATCTCTACCTGGGGTGCGCCAAGGTACAGCTGCAACATGATGTTCTTCTCACCTTCACTGAACTATCTGGATTTGTTTCTTGATCTAGCTCAGGAATGGTGAACCATGCCTTCCATGGGCCAAATCCAGGTCTCCTGGGGTGCCCAGATGGCCATGCCTACCCCCATTACTTGACCACACACCCCTTTCCCCCTCAGTGCTTATCATTTGACTTTTTTCAGCTTTTGCATGCCCTCACCCCCTTTCTAACTGGAGGGTCCTCTAGACCAAGCAGGATCTTCCACTAGGAAAGCAGTATATAAAAGGCAGGAGCCACACTACTGCTGTATAGGAGTATTGAAGTGCACAGACAACTGTTGGGGCCCATGACACATCTACACCAAGCAGGATATAACACTATGAAAGTGGTAAGAAAGTGGCATATGTTATGTGTCAGGGGCTCCAACAGTTGTCAGTGCACTTCAATACCACTACAAAGCAGTAGTGTGGCTCCTGCCTTTTATATACCACTTTCATACTGCTTTCATAGTGGAATATCCTGCTTGGTGTAGATGAGCCCTGGTAGAAATGCCTTTCCTAAAGTAGTTACTGGCAGTAAAAGCTTTAACATAAATATGCTGGTGTGTGTATTTTGGCACCATCCCCTTTGACTTTGGTGCCACCCACCACTGTAGAGTGACCATATGGAAAAGAGGACAGGGCTCCTGTATCTTTCACAGTTGCATAGAAAAGGGAATTTCAGCAGGTATCATTTGTATGCATGCAGCACCTGGTGGAATCCCCTCTTCATCACAACAGTTAAAACTGCATAGTGGCCAGATACAAAAGAGGGCAGGACTCCTGCACCTTTAACTGTTGTATTGAAAGGGAATTTCACCAGGTGCTGCCTGCATACAAATGACACTTGCTGAAATTCCTCTTTCAATACAACTGTTAAAGATACAGGAGCCCCGTCCTCCTTTTTGTATGGTCACCCTACACCACTGGAATGTGCCCCCCAAGAGCATCTCTGAAACTGAATTTGGTCCTGGGGCAGAAAGTTTCCCCTCCCCAGTGATCTAGGTGGAGATGCACATCGTCCTTTGGGGCCAATCCATCCATCCTCAGCTGAGTTGGAAATGAAGCCCTTTGAGGAGAGGCTAAAAGAACTGGGCATGTTCAACCTGGATAAGAAAAGACTGAGGGGAGACATGATAGCACACTTCAAATACTTGAAAGGTTGTCACACAGAGGAGAGCCAGGATCTCTTCTCGATCCTTCCAGAGTGCAGGACACAGAATAATGGGAAGCCAGATTCCGGCGGGCATCAGGAAACACTTCATCACTGTTAGAGCAGTACGACAATGGAAACAATGACCAACGGTGGTTGTGGGCTCTCCCACACTAGAGGCAGCTGGACAGGTGAATTCCTGCATCGAGCAGGGGGTTGGACTAGATGGCCTTATAGAACCCTTCCAACTCCACTATTCTATGATTCTTTGTGGCTGTAATAGATGAATTGGCCCCAGGCTCTTCTTCTTTCCAGCTACTCAACCATTGATTTAGGTCTGGGGTGAGGAACCTCTAGCCCATGGAAGGTTCCATCTGGCCTTTGGAGTCTCCTTGGATTCCTCCTGGGGCACAGAGCTTGGCCTACAGCCCCTCCCTTCTGGAGGACTCTCCACTGTAATGTCCAGTCTGTGATCTGGAGAATAGCCATAGGGGATGGCTATCTTCATCAGTGGCTGCTTGGTGAACTTCCTTTAGCCATCTGCTGGCCAGATTTGGAGAGAGAATTCTAGGCTAGTAGAACACCCGGACTGATCCATTGCCTGAGGTCCCAGCCCCAAGACAGCACTCCCCAAATGGGGGAAGCTGGGGCGGGGCAACATAGTGAAGGCAATCCTGCTCTTCTCAACAATAGTGGACAGTAGGGCGATTTGTCAGTCATGATTGTCAGTCCCACTCTGGGCCTTGAAGATTGTCAGTCCCACTCTGGGCCTTGAAGGCTGGCGAGATCACATTACGCCAGTCCTTTTACAACTTCATTGGCTGCCAGTCCAGGTCCGGGCCCGATTCAAAGTGCTGGTATTGACATTTAAAGCCCTAAACGGTTTGGGGCCAGGTTATTTGAAGGAACGCCTCCTCCCATATGTACCTACCCGGACCTTAAGATCATCTACAGGGGCCCTTCTCCGTGAGCCCCTGCCAAAGGAAGTGAGGCAGGTGGCTACTAGGAGGAGGGCTTTCTCCGCTGTGGCACCCCGGTTGTGGAATGAGCTCCCCAGAGAGGTCCGCCTGGCGCCTACACTGTACTCCTTTCGTCGCCAGCTGAAGACCTTTTTATTCACTCAGTATTTTAACACTTAATTTTAACTTAAATTTAAATTATACTGTTTTAACTCTGTATTTTAACCTTATATCAATTTTGCTGCGTGGTTTTATCCTGGTTGTGCTTTTTATATTGTATTTTGTATTTGTATTTTTAACTTGTTGGTTGTTTTATGATGATTTTAATTTTTGTGAACCGCCCAGAGAGCTTCGGCTATTGGGCGGTATAAAAATGTAATAAATAAATAAATAAATAAATAAATAAATAAATAAATAAATAAGAGTAGGAAGAGGGCTGAGGAATTTCCGGTGGCTGCCATGCACCTACTTTTTCTCCCTCTCTCATAATACTAGAACCCAATGGCTTCATCCCATGAGGCTCATTGGAGGGAGATTCAGGACAGATAAAAGGAAGCAATTCTTCACACTGCACAATGTTAAACAATTGAATTCCTGTTCCTGTTGACCTTCAAAGCTTTTCACGGTCTAGCTCCCTCCTATCTCTCCTCTCTCATCTCACACTATTGCCCCACTCGTGCTCTTCGCTCCTCTGACGCCATGTTTCTCGCCTGCCCAAGGGTCTCTACTTCCCTTGCTCGGCTTCGTCCATTTTCTGCTGCTGCCCCTTACGCCTGGAATGCTCTTGCAGAACATCTGAGATCCACAAGTTCAATCGCAGCTTTTAAAGCTCAGCTAAAAACTTTTCTTTTTCCTAAAGCTTTTAAAACTTGATGCTGTTTGGACTTTATACTGTTAGTCTTACCCTACCCTGTGCCTGTTTACCCTACCCAGTGCCTGTTTGCATTCTCTTCCCCTCCTTATCGCTTTACTATGATTTTAATAGAATGTAAGCCTATGCGGCAGGGTCTTGCTATTTACTGTTTTACTCTGTACATGTACATAGATGGTGCTATATAAATAAATAAATAAATAATAATAATAATAATAATGAATTCACTTCCACAAGATGTAGTGAGGAACCCCAATTTAAATGGCTTTAAAAAGGGACTGGACAAATTCATGGAAGATAGGGTTATCAATGTCTGCTCTTCCTGATGGATCTATGCTGCCTGCACTATCAGAGTCTGTAGGCCTATGTACACCAGTTCCTGGCAAATATGGGTGGGGGGTTGCTGTTGCACTTGTGTCCTGTGGGACATGTGTGAACAACATGCTGGAGTAGATGGCCCTTGGTCTGATCAAGCATGGCATTTATTTATTTATTTATATATTGCACTTATATCCCACCATTTTTTCCTCCAAGGAACTCAAGGTATCATACGTAAAGCTCCTCCCCCCATTACCCTCACAACAACAGCCCTGTGAGGTAGGTTGGGCTGAGCGTCTGTGACTGGTCCAAAGTCACCCAGTGAGCTTCCATGACTGAGTGGGGATTAGAACCTGGATCTCCCAACTACCACTCCAACACTCTAGCCACTACACCACACTGGCTCTCTTATCTTCGTATGTATTTTACAAGGCTATGTGAGAAGACATATCCTCTACCTTTGGTAACGGCGGAATACAGGATGGAGGAAGCTCCTGTCTCCTCCTATATGAGGCTTATAGGAAGATAGGACTGTCATGGTGGGGCTCTGAGGGACTGACACCCATTAATCATTTAACACCCCCCCCCAAAAAAAAATTCTAGAATTTTTCTGGCCTCCCTGATGAGATCGCCAAAATTCCACCCCACCTTTGAGGCCTATGAATGCATCTACGGAAATGAGGTGAAGTTTTCAGCTCAGCACTATTTTTGGTTATGTATATGATTACTTTCATAGTTATATGTTGAATATTTCCCCCCAAAGAGCCCAAGGCAGTGTACATGCTCTTCATTTCATCCTCACAACAACCCTGTGAGGTAGGTTAGGCTCAGAATCAGTGACTGGCCCAAAATCACCCTGTGAGCTTCAAGACAGAGAGTATACCCCCAGTTCAGTTTCCTTTGGGCTGGGACAGCTTTTTCCAACCCTGGTGTCCTCCAGACATTTTGAACTACAATGCCCACCATCCCTGATCATTGGCCATGTTGACCGGATCTGGTGGTAGGTGTAGTACCATACATGTCAAGGGCAACCAGTTGGGTGGGCGGGCTGGGCTAGGACATGCTGAGAATTGGCCTTTAAAATGTCCCTTGGACCCAGAGAGCCACCACTGCTGAATGGCTGGGTCTGCCCAGCCTACCTAAGGAGCAACAGGCAGCTTCGTTCCTTCCCAGTCGCTTTTAAGGACATAGGAGCCCTGGAGCATAGCATCCACATCTTTCCCCGCTCCGTAACGGAAACTCATGTGCAGCCCAGAACGCTGGTCTTTCGCCCTGTTTTGAAGCGACACCAGATTAGTATGAATGAAAACAAAATACTCATTTGCAACTTTGCATGCCAAAGATTAATTTCCCTTGTAGGGACGGCACGGTGTCACAACGCAATGAATCAAAGGCAGCTTTAGGGGGTGAAAAGAACTAAGTGTATTTGTTTACATACATTAAGTTTCTCCTCTGGCACATTTTGCTTTACCCTCTGGCAGACGAGGAATCAAGCTAAGTATGCCACATTTTTCCAGTTCTAATATGCCATGATTAGGCTGGAAGGGACATAAGTGGGGGGCGGGGGGGAGGAAGACCTCCATCTCCCAGCGTATCATACTACTTGCAAGTAAAAGAAGAAGCATCAATATCTTCTGCACAAATGTTTGCAGATTTAAAGTCAGGACTATGTTACTCTTTTTAAAACTCTCCCCATTCAGTGGCAAGCCCTGGGTAGTGTTGCTGAGTCATTTTCTAATAATACATCCCATTTGTATATTGTTTTAGAGCAGGGCTTGGCAGTCCAATGCCCATGGGTGCACTAGCACCCTCCAAGTTCCCTGACTGTGCCCACCAGTCTAGGGTGACCGTATAGAAAGGAGGACAGGGCTCCTGTATCTTTAACAGGGAATTTCAGCAGGTGTCATTTCTATGGCTTCTGAGATTCCCTCTTCATTACAACAGTTAAAGCTGCAGGAGACCTGCCTGCTGATGTAGAGTGACCAGATACAAAAGAGGGCAGGACTCCTGCAGCTTTAACCATTGTGATGAAGAGGGGATTTCACCAGGTGCTGCACGCATACAAATGACACCTGCTGAAATTCTCTTTTCTATGCAACTGTTAAAGATACAGGAGCCCCGTCCTCCTTTCCGTATGGTCACCCTAAGTGTATTAACTTACACAATGGGTGATGTAAAATTCAAGGTTTGAAAAGTGTTCACAAAAATGCATATATGTCAAAAAATCCATGAAAATTAGGGTGACCGTATGGAAAGGAGGACAGGGCTTCTGTACCTTTAACATTGTATAGAAAAGGGAATTTCAATGGGTGTCATTTGTATGCATACAGCACCTGGTGGAATTCCCTCTTCATCACAACAGTTAAAGCTGCAGGAGCCCCGCTCTCTTTTGTATCTGGTCACTCTAGTATAGCTCCTGCAGCTTTAACTGCTGTGATGAAGAGGGAATTTCACCAGGTTCTCCATATATACAAATGACACCTGTTGAAATTCCCTTTTCTATGCAACTGTGAAAGATACAGGAGCCCAGTCCTCCCTTCCACATGGTCACCCCACACCAGTCCCCCTTCCTCACCCCCCATGTGCACCTTCCTTGCCCCCTCCCCACTATCTACTCACCTCAGCAGCTGTGAAGCCCTAACTTAGAAGCGGGGAGTTGACAGACTGGGAGACTTTTGCTGCCATTCATTTCCCTCTCTGCTGACTTCCTGGTTAGGGCTTCATTGCTGCTGAGGCGGACAGAGGTTGGCAGCAGAGGTGGCGGGGTGGGGGAGGGGATCATGGTCAAGGGCTGGGGAAGGAGGGGGGAGGATCCAGAGAAGGCGGTGCCCAGCGAAGTGAGAATCCCAAGAATGTGTGTGTGTGTGTGTGTAGAAAAGTGAAAATACTGAAAACAGGGTGCAGAAAGGTGAGAATCCAGATAGAAGTGGTGCAGAAAAGTGAGAATCTAGAAAACGGCCTTCAGTAAACATGGCTGTGCCCCCCCAAAAGTCAAATGTCTTGCTGACCCAGCCTCTTCCGGCAGGCCTACCCAGATGAATTTTAAACCTAAGAATTTTAAGATGTTGTGATTGTTATTTTAATATTGTATTGGTTTTATATGCTCTTTTAACTAATTTTATGTATTATATTTTATTTGGTGTTGTTCCCCGCCTCGATCCAGGGGGAAAGGTGGGTAATAAATAAATTTATTATTATTATTATTATTATTATTATTATTATTATTATTATTATTAATGTGTAGGGTGACCTTATGGGAAAGAGGACAGGGTTCCTGTGTCTTTAACAGTCGTCTAGAAAAGGGAGTTTCAGCAGGTGTCATTTGCATGAATGCAGCACCTGGTGAAATTCCCTCTTCATTCCAACAGTTAAAGCTGCAGGAGCCCTGCCCTTTTTTTGTATCTGTTCACTCTACTATAGCTAGTATAGTACAGTATAGCTTTAACTGTTTGATAAAGAGGGAATTTCACCAGGTGGATGGAAACAAAGGTTGAATGTCAACTAGCAAAACCCCATGGCCAAATGTCTCCATCTTCCCTGTTAATGTAACGTATGGAGATATATATATATATATCCTGCGATCCATGTGCACATTTGTATTGTGAACCCAAAGAACTGGTCAAATTCAGATGCTAAGGAAATCCAAAGAGGCTGGGTCAGCAAGACTGCCCGATTGATATCTTTCCCCATGAGCTATGGAGATTTCTCTTTGAGTACTTCATTACCGGGACGCATAAGTTGCAACTTCCGCCTGATCATTGGAGAAGGGCAAGGAAGGTCGTAAATGTTCTTCTCTGCTCAATGATCCGTAGAGCCAGAGCAATATCCATTGCAGGCAAATTTCAAGGCAGGGATATGCTGAGATCTACAGCACAGCAAACATCTGAAAATGAATTTAGATAAGGAAGGGAAGCATTCACCGAAGCAGTGAGCAAGGTCAGGTTTGTGGATCTAGGGGGGCACAGTTCTCATTGGGGATGTGAGAAGTCCTAAGACAAGGGCCGTACATAGGGTGTCCATATGGAAAGGAGGACAGGGCTCCTGTATCTTTAAAGGGAATTTCAGCAGGTTTCATTTGTAGGCATGCAGCACCTGGTGAAATTCCCTCTTCATCACAACAGGTAAAGCTGCATAGTGGCCAGATCCAAAAGAGGGCAGGGCTCCTGACAGTTTCTGACATTCTCTAAGCAGTTGACACTGGTTTTCCAGTGTTCTCAGTCGTGTGGAGAGGCTCCGCAGATACAAGAGCTTCTCCTCTTCACAAAGGGGCTCACCACAAGGAGAGGGCGAGGAACGCAATAACCGAGGTAGGCATGGCTTGAGTGCTCCCTCCCCTCACACGTGAAAGTTAGCCATCTAGAGAACACCTGAATAGGGCTTGAGTCTGTCGTTTTCTTAAGTTCGGTTCATCTCAAACATGGAGAATACTTTCTTTGAGGTTTAATGGACATTCAGGTGGAAAGGAACTATGGAACCTTATTCTTATATATGACAACGGCAGCGAGACTATTATATGCGCAAAAGTGGAAAGGATTATCATTACCTACAATGGATGAATGGCTGGTGGAGATGTTGGAGTTGGCAGGAGATGGCAAAACTTACGGCAATAATCGGAGAAAAGTCAATATCTGTGTTTACAACTGAATGGAAACCGCTTATAGACTTTTTGTAGGGACTAGAAAAAAAAATGATTTGTGTATCTGTGGATTCAATGAATAAGAAGAAAACTTTAAGATAATAGAAAGAGGGGAACTAATTATAGAGTAATTGTAGAGAAAGGGAAAATATCGTTACATAATTTTGCTGTGGAGAAAATTGGAAATCCATTTTAATTTTGTATGTTTGTATGTTTGTGTGTGTGTGTGTGTGTGTGTTTTGTAGTGTCCTCTTGTCTTCTTTTTGTTTGTATTAGGAAATAATGATTAAAAAAAAACCTGCTGGAAAAGGAAATTTGTACACATTTTTGTGCGCATTTTTCTTATTCCATGCATCTTTATATGCAACTTTGGCTAACATTCACCAGGGATCTCTGTCGCTGGGTAATCTGACAGTTTTTGCGATTGCCAAATTTCTGGGGCAACCATGATTCAGCTTGCATTTGTGAGCCAAGCTGTGGGTTTTTCTGGAAATCCAGAAACTGGTCTTTTTAAAACAACAACAACAACAACAACAACAACAACAACAACAACAACAACAACAGTGTATCAATAGCTATTCGTGCAAATAGTCAGTACAATATGAGTAATTTGTCCAAAATTTGGCCACAAATTATGCAGCTCATGGCTGAAATTTGCAGAAATTCTGCAAATTGCACCTGGAACTTGCGCAAATGTCTATTTATATAAATATAAACATAAGAATATAAGAAGTGCCCTGCTGGATCAGACCGATGGTAAATCTAGTCCAGCACTCTGTTCACACAGTGGCCAACCAGCTGTTAGCCAGGGACTAACAGCAGGACATGGTGCAACAGCACCCTCCCACCCATGTTCCCCAGCAACTGGGGCACGCAGGCTTACTGTCTCAGATACTGGAGGTAGCACATAACCATCAGGGCTAGTAGCCATTGATAGCCTTCTCCTCCAGGAATTTATCCAACCCCCTTTTAAAGCCATCCAAATTGGTGGCCAAAACTACATCTTGTGTTAGTGAGTTCTGCAATTTAACTCTGTGCTGTGTTAAAAAGGCTTTCCTTCATTCTGTCATGAATCTCCCACCAGTCAGCTTCATTGGATGACCCAAGATTCTAGTATTTTGAGAGAGAGAGAGAGAGAGAGAGAGAGAGAGAGAGAGAGAGAGAGAGAGAGAGAGAAATGTCTTCCTATCTACATTCTTCACACCATCCATAATTTTGTACACCTCTATCAGGTCTGCCCTCAGCCTCTTTTTTTTTCCAAGCTAAACAATCCCAGCTGTTGTAACCTTCCCTCATAGGGGAGATGCTCCAGCCCCTTTATCATTTTAGTTTCCCTTTTCTGCACTGTTTCCAGCTCCATAATATCTTTTTTTAGGTTGGGTGACCAGAACTGTACACAGTATTCTAAGTGTGGTCACACCATAGATTTGTATAACAGCACTATGATACTAGCAATTTTATTCTCAATTCTTTTTCTTATAACATGGAATTTTCCTTCTTTACAGCGGCTGCACACTGGGTGGACATTTTCAGTGAGCTGTCCACCACAACTCCAAGATCTCTTTCTTGTTCAGTCACCACCAGCTCAGATCCCATCAGGTTATACTTGAAGTATGAAAAATCTGTCATCTGGCCCAGTTTGCTGTAGTCTGCGTCAGGCCAGCTGGCTGAAGACAAAATAGAGTTGGGGGGGGGGGAGCTGATGAAAGCTTGCAAGGTCCAGCCCCACAACCAGATTCCTCTGAGATCCCTAATGTAAAGATGTCTTGCCAGTAATTTCCTTCATATCCTGTGTTTTTGAACATATCTTGGTATATATCTTTTCACTAGAGAACTCCATTGCAAAATTCAGAGAAGGATCAATTTCAAAGGATAACTGAGATCTGGTTTATGTACTGGGCCTGTGGACACATTTGATTTGGCAATTTAATGGACTGTCCCAGACACCACCACAAAATGGCTGCCATGGGAGAAGTGGCAAAGGATGAGCAACCTGTCCAAAAGACCAATTCGAAGGCAGTGGTGGGATCTGAAAAAGGCCTACTGAACCCAAGGTTTTCTGCACCGACAAAACCTGCCAGCAAGAAAATGTCTTATTTTATTTTTTATAGTGGGAGGGGTAGAGCACTTTGCCAAGGATCAAGAAAAGTATCTGGAGCACACCAGGGGCCATGGGCACTGGGATATTGGTTCAAAAGTGAAAAATTAGTTAAGTTGGCAACTAAATGCACACTGAGTAGATTTCTCCTCCATCTCTCGCTGTGAGTCACGCCACGCTCTTGCTCTCCTCTTCATTTCAACAGGGCTTGCATGGGAGAACTTTCTTATAGATCATGTCCTTTATTTGGAAAAATGATTGATTGCTTTCAGCAACTGCTGGAGTCTTCTGACACTTAAGGTTTTTTTCTTTTTCTTTTTTCTCTTGCCAGGTCTAGGTGTGTGATGAGCCAATAAATCTCATTTAGTATGCTTTATCGGGTTACTGAAGCCAGAACGGGTCTTTAATTCTGAGTTTCCTTGTCGTGCTGCCCACTGAACGCTTAAACAAAAGTTAAAATAAGCTAGTCTTTGACAGTTATTAGCACGGGAATGAATTTACACTGGAAACAAGGATGGATTCCATAAGGTTAGGCTTAGCAGCTGGGCTAAATCCGGATGCACGAGGATTACCACAGGGCCTTACAGTTGCTAATCCAGGAGGAAAAATAGGTCTACGGAGGTAGCAGTGGTGCTGACAATCCTGGGGGTGGGGGGCAGATCTTATTTATTGATAATATTTCTTGGCTGCCTTTCAGGGCAAAACCCTGCAAAGGCCATGGTAAAATAAAATGTCTTTAAAGCCTTTTTGAAAGCCTGCAAGGAGGGTGTATGGCAGACCTCCAATGGAAGTTTGTTCCGGAGATTTGGGGCCACCACAGAGAAAGCCCTCTCTCATGTGGACACACACCTAATTGCTCTCACAGGTGGGCAAATGAGAAGGGCCTCTCTTACTGCTCTTAAAGTGTGAGCAGGCTGATTTGAGCAAAGTTGGTCCTTCAGGTAACTTTGTCCCATGTTGATACTGATTGAGATGCAGACCCATCTGGAAAGATCCTGCATAAGCAGAGGCCAGTATTAGGGTGGCCATATGGAAAGGAGGACAGGGCTCCTGTATCTTTAACAGTTGTCTAGAAAAGGGAATTTCAGCAGATGTCACTTGCATGCATGCAGCACCTGGTGAAATTTCCTCGTCATCACAACAGTTAAAGTGGCACGAGCCCTGCCCTCTTGACCAGCTACAAAAAAGTGTTAAGTGTTGTGATGGAGAAGAAAGAAATCCAGATTGAAAGGGTCACCCTGGCCTCAAGTTAATGTGAAATAGGGGCAATCTCAAGTGGGAGAAAGGAAGAGATTATACAGGATTTACATAGAAATTTAAGCCTCTGAATGTGTCGAGCAGTGGATAAAGAAAGATGTATCAAGCAGGGCATTGAAGTTGTCTAAGGCTCATGACATGATCTCCATAACAGGTGACCAAATAAGCCAAATGCTCCCTGGGTAACAGATAATCCCTGTCATTTAAAATAACAAGAAAAGAAGAAGAAGAAAGAAAGAAAGAAAGAAAGAAAGAAAGAAAGAAAGAAAGAGGGAGGGAAGGAAGACAGGAAGAAAATGCAGAAACATATGATGAGCTCGACTGTCACCTGGTTAAAGACATTGATTAATCATATTGGTTTTAGCTAATTAACTGAGCAACCAATCAATTAAATCTGCATATATTTGCATATGTTGAAACCCAATAACTTGAAAAAGGGGTTATTTTCTAGCAGCTCCATCAAGTGCATGCTCGTTACTGGGCACTCATGGATTTTCTTGGGTCCCTCTCACAACGTCATCTGCCTCCTGCACACCTCCTGCCCTTTCTAGCCTTCTTCGCACAACAAAAACCACCAACTTATGTTTAAAGATGGAAGTTGCCAGTGAATGGGCCATGTGCACATTTTTTACTTCCTCTTTCAAAAAAGGATGTAATGAAGGACAAATGCGCGGGTGGAGAAGCGACGGTAAGCAAACACGATTTCCCCCTATGTGATGAATCTCTAGGTTTTAAAATGTTGTGTGCTTGAGGTGAGGGATTCACCCTCCCTTATGAGAGGCTTAGGCCTGCCTGTGACCCTCCAGATGTTGCTGGACTGCAGCACCCATGCTTGCCTGGGCTGATGGGTGTTTGAGTCCAACAACATCTGGAGGGGCACAGGCCCCCTTATGTGCTGTAAATTCATGTTATGTTGACTGGGCTCAGGACCCATCTGAATATTATTTTAAGCAAACTTCCTGTAACATTCACACATACTGATCATGCTGGACACAGTTTGAGACCAGATGCTTTTCTGTTCCCAGGAGGTGGATTTTCCATCTGAGCCATCTGTGTTCCAAGGAGCCATATAATCTGGTGGTTCTTTGTAGCTCACTTTACATAAAAGCTGATAGAACTGGGAAATCAAGCCCTTGGAGCTCCTAACCCCCTGAGTGCCATATTAATTCAAATTCTGTCAAAACTCTGGAGATCTGAATTGTAACAGATCTCTGGCTGAGATAATGATTAAGTTGTAAATAAATTAACTAAGGGAAATGTAATTCAGGAGTGCTTTCCTCCAGTTGAAATGGCTGTTCAGGAGTTGCCTTGACATGCAAAGGAAGGCATCTACAACACCTCTCTTTTTTACTTCAGTCTTACAAACACTGTAGGGAAATGCACAAAAATTCCAGCCAGCTTCTCTACATGGAATGGGCAGAAGGCACCATCTTGCCCGTTGCCTCAGGCAGCAAAATGTCTTGGGGTGGCCCTATCTACCATACCTGAGCACAGCAGGCTAGTTTAGATGGTGAACTGATTGGTGGGAGATCCAGGACAAATAAAAGAAAGTACTTCTTTACAGAGCACATAGTTAAATTATGGAACTCACTACCACAAGATGTAGTGATGGCCACCAATTTGGATGGCTTTAAAAGGGAGTTGGATAAATTCCTTGAGAATGTGACCAATGGCTACTAGCCCAGATGGTTGTGTGTTATCTCCAGTATTCGAGGCAGTAAGCCTGTGTGCCCCAGTTGCTGGGGAACATGGGTGGGAGGGTGCTGTTGCACCATGTCCTGCTGTTAGTCCGTGGCCAACAGCTGGTTGGCCACTGTGCGAACAGAGTGATGGACTAGATTTACCATTGGCCTGATGCAGCAGGGCACTTCTTATATTCTTATGTTTATATTTATATAAATAGACATTTGCGCAAGTTCCAGGTGCAATTTGCAGAATTTCTGCAAATTTCAGCCATGAGCTGCATAATTTGTGGCCAAATTTTGGACAAATTACTCAAATCGTACTGACAATTTGCACAAATAGCTATTGATGCACAGTTGTTGTTATTGTTGTTGTTGTTTTAAAAAGACCAGTTTCTGGATTTCCAGAAAAACCCACAGCTTGGCTCACAAATGCAAGCTGAATCATGGTTGCCTCAGAAATTTGGCAATCGCAAAAACTGTCAGATTACCCAGCGACAGAGATCCCTGGTGTATGTTAGGCAAAGTTGCATATAAAGATGCATGTTCTTAACTGCAGATTGCATGGTACCCTCAACTCTGTCCTCCCAATATCTTGATGTCACCCCCTGCCACACCCCTGCTGCATCTGTCACCTGAGGCAGCTGACTTTCTCTGCTTAAAGGTGTGTGTGGGGGGAGGAGGGCAGCCCTGTCATTGACTATTCCCTGGAGAAGAAGCAGACATCTCCAGTTGTTTGTGGTGACCCAAGTAGAACATTCTCAGAAAATACTTTCCCACAAATTTCAACTCAGTTAATATTGAATGAAGCTGTCAGTGCAATCCTATACATGTTTACTCAGAAATAATCCCCACTGAGTTGAATGGGACTTGCTCCCTGGTAAGTGGGTGTACAATTTCAGCTTATATTATTAGTTCATACTTATGGAAGAAGAACGCAATGGGCTAAGGGAGGAGGAGTGGAAAGAGTCGAGGGCAAAAACCATTGCTTCCTTCAACAATACTAAAATAATATTAAACAATTTTTAAAACTGCATCCACAGTTCATCCCCAAAGTCTCCACCTTATTCATGGGTGGTGAATTTTTGGTTGAGAGGGCGGGTTGCTGGATAGTCTTCCGGGAGGCCTGGAATTCACCAACGTTTCAAGGGGAGTCTGAAAAGGAGAATTCTCCAAGAGATGATGGTCCAATTGTCCATGTCTAGAAAAGAATAAGGAACAGTAGCCATGAATATACAGGAAAAGAGACTTGGGATGTGTATTACATAGTAAGGAAAACAGGACTGGCCCAAGACATTTTGCTGCCTGAGGCAAAGGATAAAATGGCTCCTCTCCTATTCCACATACAGAAGCCAACTAGGATGATAGGTGAGTCTTGCTTCAAAACTGCCAATGTCCTTCACCACACCTGAGGACAGGAAATTAGAGTTCTGGCCTCCAATACCTCACTGCTGCCTCCTCCTACAAGCATCTGCTGCCTAAGGCAGGTACCTCACTCTCCCTATTGGTAGGGCCAGCCTTGAGGAAAAAACACTATTTTAACGACTGCATGGGCTGCTATCATTGGATTAACCCAGTACCAGGGCACCAATTACTACATCTGGAAGGAATTTGGAGGGAAAACTCAAAAGTAAGTTCTCCTTACTCAAATAGATATACATAAAGTCACATCTGTATTCTCATTCTTCTTCTTCTTCTTCTTCTTCTTCTTCTTCTTCTTCTTCTTCTTCTTATTATTATTATTATTATTATTATTATTATTATTATTATCCCGCCTTTTGCCCAATGCTGGGCCTCAAGTAGGGTGACCATATGAAAAGGAGGACAGGGCTCCTGTATCTTTAACAGTTGTATTGAAAAGGGAATTTCAGCAGGTGTCATTTGTATATATGGAGAACCTGTTGAAATTTCCTCTTCATCACAACAGTTAAAGCTGCAGGTGCCCTGCCTTCTTTTAAATCTAGTCACTCTAGTATAGCTCCTGCAGCTTTAACTGTTGTGATGAAGAGGAAATTTCACCAGGTGCGACATGCATACAAATGACACCTGCTGAAATTCCCTTTTCTATGCCACTGTTAAAGATACAGGAGCCCTGTCCTCCTTTTCATATGGTCACCCTAGCCTCAAGGCGGCCTTACAAAGTTTAAAACATACATGGGGGGGGGAGAAACATAAACGTTTAAAATACACAACAGAATTAAAGACATTAACATAGATGGAGGGCCAGATTATTCTCCAAAGGCCTGCTGGAACAAAAAAGTTTTAGCCTGCTTCCGAAAGCCCATCAAGGAGGGAGCCAGGCTAGCTTCCCCGGGAAGAGAGTTCCAGAGCACTGGAGCAGCCACCGAGAAGGCCCTCTCCCATGTTCCCACCAAGTGCGCCTGTGAAGATGGTGGGACTGAAAGAAGGGCATCTCCAGAAGATCTCAAAGCATGGGCAGGCTCATAAGGGAGAATACGTTCTTTCAAAATATTAGTTGCAACATTTACAAATCTGGGTGCTGTTGGAGTTAGGGTATTGTAAGAAAAAGAGGGCATAAATTATTCAATCTAACATGATGATATAGATATAGTTGTTGTTGTTGTTTTAAAAAATATCCCTAAAAATAGGGTTATGAAATTAAAAGTGGTATGGACTCAAATGTTTATAAAACTGCCACATTTTTCTTTTCTTTTAAATATCTCAGCTTTCTGACCCTTAAAAGGGTCCCTTAAAACTTCAAAACTATATGCAAAACGGTGGATTTTATATAAGGGAGAGACAGTTTTTAAGTATAGTGGAATGGCATTGAACATGCATCATGTGCCTTCAAAACAAATGCATCAGTCCTCTTCAAGACATGCAGCAAGATAAAGGAGTAGAATGCCAGAGATGATAAAGTGGACCGTACCACTTCAGTTTGCAAATGGTGGAATGACTTTTTTGAATGGGTGGTGCCATATATATATACACACACATTCAATCCTGCAAGTTAAGAAACAAATACACAAGGGTAAACCCATCTATTTCCTGTTGTGCTGGTTCCCGACACAATCCATTCTATCACCTCTTCTCCCACCTATCTCCCACCTGATTCTTTTTCTTTTATAGACCAGGGGTTGGATCCAGATTTACACTGGATTAACTCTGTGAGCAGAAGTGGATTTCCCTGCCACTACCTTCCCATGGCAACTCCTGAAGACCCCTGAAAACATTACACAGAAAGCCAGGAGACCCTTCTGAATGAGGTGAGCTGTGGTGTGTGGGAGAGGGCGAGATCCCCAGAAGTCGGGCAGAGGGACATTCCATGAAAGGAGCCTATCACAGAAGGTCCCTTCCTCTCATCAACCGCAGATCCTGGGTCCAGCCCTAGGCCTCAGGATGCAGTGAAGAAATATTGAACGTGCTTCCATTCCACTTTAGAAAGCATGTTGGCCTGTCACTCGTAGATGGACACACACATTACACCTTCCACTTCGTTCTACAAAAGCTAAGTGAGTGAAGCTGGAAAGAGTAGTGTCAAGGGAGCAAATGGGGAGATGTGCAAGTGTTTACAACATTAGCGAGGAGCACATGATGTACCCAAACCATTGAGGCGCACACTTACCATAAAATTTAATTAGCACTTATGGCACAGACCGTAAGTGTTTCTGATGCACATATTCCATCACATATCTGTATAATATATATATACACACACACCAATCAATAGCAAACCAGCCCTTTTGCTGAATTCAGCATAACAACTCACACAAGGGAACAGCGCCGTTGTCAAAACAGGAATGATCCATCATGCTTGAAAAGTGCATTAGGTGGATGTCTCTCATGGGACAGTGTATTTGTCATTTAGTGCTTCACATTATGTTAATATGCAATGATGAAGTCAATCGAGCAGCCATGGTTAATTGGCAATGAATCCCAACAGCTTAGCTTGGAGAGGAAATACCTGCATGAGGAAATTTAACTAGGGGTGGGTGAGAAATGTGTTCAGTTCACTTTTCAATTCAGACCTACCAAATTCACAGTTCTTAAACCTGCAGCTGAACAGCTGAACATTGAAATCTGGATTTTTCTGAAGTTTGTGATGCAGTTCACACAAACGGAAACACATACAAAAATGTGCACGTTTGAAGCAGTGCGTAGAAGGGATGTGCATATTCGGGGGGAAAGGTGCACAAAAATGCTTTATTCAATGGAAGATTCACTTGCAAAATTGAAAAATAATAAAAAAATGTGCATGAAAATATGTACGAATTTTTGAGTGACTAAATAAAACCCGCATTCCATTGAGGGAACAAACTTAGCTGTGGACACAGAGAATGTGAGTGCAATCAAACTTGACAGATTCACCCATCCTTAAATCTGATGTACATCTGGTGTTTCAAATCATAGAATCATAGAATAGAATAATAGAACAGTAGAGTTGGAAGGGGTGTATAAGGCCATCGAGTCCAACCCCTGCTCAATTCAGGAATCCACCTTAAAGCATTCCTGACAGATGGTTGTCCAGCTGCCTCGTGAAGGCCTCTAGGGTGGGAGCGCCATGACCTCCCGAGGTAATTGGTTCCATTGTCGTACTGCTCTAACAGTCAGGAAGTTTTTCCTGATGTCCAGCCAGAATCTGGCTTCCTGTAGCTTGAGCCCATTATTCTGTGTCCTGCACTCTGGGATGATGGAGAAGAGATCCTGGCCCTCCTCTGTGTGACAACCTTTCAAATATTTGACAAGTACTATCATGCCTCCCCTCAGACTTCTCTTCTCCAGGCTAAATATGCCCAGTTCTTTCAGTCTCTCCTCATAGGGCACTCATCTTCTTCTAAAGATGGGTGATCCCTCGGAAGCTCACCTCAGATCAACCTGCAAATCATCCAAGAACTCCATGGGGCAAAGTCTACCGAGGCTTCTCAAATAGAGATGACTCCCTGCTTCAGAAGATATCCCTCCAACTCATGGAATAGAAGGGGGATTAGGGGTGCAGAGTTAGCATGCTCCTCCTCACTCTCTATTCTCACCTGTTGAGTCTGTGTAGATGCAAACAGCCTGAATACGGCCATGCCCTTGAAGACATTATGTTGAAATGCATGAGGGAGGCAGCACCAGGGGATGCATCCCCCCCACGCCCCACTGTAAGAACACATTCAGACAAAAGCAGCAGTCTAGCATAAGCTGGTGTGCCAGGTGCCTCTAGAGAACTAACGAAAGCACAAAAGCCATAGTCCTGCTCACTTTCTCCCTAGCATAATGCAGCCATTTGAGTTGGATGTCCCATAGCTGTCCTGACTAACAACTATCAATAGAAATCCAGTGTGGTAGAGTGGCTAAAGCAATGTAGGGCAACTTGTGTTCCTCCAGATGTTTTGACCCCACCCATCATTCCTTGCCATGGCCTATGCTCGCTAGGGCTGATGGGAGTTGTAGGCCACAAGTCAACCATCCCTAGTTTAGAGTGTTGTATGCAGACCAGGAAGAGATGAGTTTAGTTTAAGATTTTTTTAAAAAAAATGCCACAAAGGACAGTGAGTGTCCATAGATCAATTACTATCTCTCAGCCAACCATTTCATGGGGTTTTTATGAGAAAGACAGAAATAAATAGCAAGCTCATGCAGAGATGGGACAAAGTGAATTCGGCCTCAAATACCCAACAGTCTCAGTGAGACCAAAATAACAGGTCTGTCCAACCTTAGTTCAAATAGGAAGGACAGAAAGAAGTAGGGAAGTGAGGAGAGAAACTTCGGTCCTTATAAATATCCTTCACACCACAGAGGCTTCAAATTTGAGATTCATTTCCCCCTATTTTTATTCAAAAATCTCTCATATAAACAAGTGAGCACAAAAGGGGGAAAAGTCTCTCTCTCTCTCTCTCTCTCTCTCTCGGGAATACATCTCATCAGGAATTCCTTGTGTAAAAAACATTTCTTAGAGTTTTCCATTAGGCATCAACCTGTAGCTTTTCTTTTTCCAAACCTTTCATTTTTAAAAAATCATCAGGTAACTACGTATCCATTAAGAGAAGTACAAAATCTAAAAAAGAATTCATCTGATTAAGTTTCAAAAGCAGCCACTCTACCATGCCAAAGTGACTTTCTCTAATTAAGTATTGAGCACTCGGCAGATTACACAAAAATGGCATAACCGATGAAAGGGCCACATCAGAAAAGCAAAGTGAGACTTTGAAAATAAACGTTGAAAGACATGCTGAGTACAATTAGACCCCCCTTTTTTTCTGCAGTGCTGCAAAACAAGACATCGGCATGAAGGAAACAGAAGATTTTGGCTAGGATTACAAACTAAATAACCCACAACCTCCTCCTTTCAGTTAGCATGAACATTGCCTGCAGAGTGGTAACTGTTTGGGCTACCAGGCTGTCTTGGATAGCCAAGGTAGCTTCAGGCACTGGCTACTGCATAACTACAACCAGGGTCTTTGTTGAAAACTGACAGACCATTTGCATCATTCGGGAAGTCTGATACCTGCTAGGGGTGTGCAAAGTGGGTTGTCTCCACTTCAGAATTTGATCTGGAACTCCATAGAGGTGATTCTCTGCCTTGTTTTCAGATCAGCACCCCCCCCCCCCCCGCCTTGTTGAATTACCTGTCGAACAACCGTTCAGTATTTGGGTAACTGGTAATAACAGAAATGCTTACAGCTCCCTCATTTTTAAAGATAAAGAGATAAAACTTGGCACAGTGATAACTCTTAAGGAGGGCTTTAGCCCCACCAAGTTTGAATCAGTTTGGTTCACGCTTTGATTTTTTAGGAATTTTAAAATGGAAAATAACAAAAATGCTTACATCTGCATGATTTTTATAAAGAGATGAAACATGGCAATGTGATAGCTCTTAATGAGGACTTTAGCCATGTCAAGTTTGATTCAGGGCATAGCTAGGCCTACCTTTGAATCCGGCCTTCAGGCGCAGCGAGCCCGTGCTACAATTAGCATGGGCCGTAACGCCTATCCAGACATCAGACGCGACAGGGAAAGGAAAGCCCTGTCGCGTCGCCCATTTTTAAAAAATCTTAACGGGGCCATTTGCACAGGACCGCACCAACGAAAAGGTAAGTGGTTTTTTTTTTAAAAAATAAAGGATTCCCCACTCCCCCTGCCCCCGATTCCCCCCAATGTCTGATGCCCTCCGCTTGCCAGTCCACCCCCTGCTCGCCCCCCACTCGCCCGCCTCGCCCACTTGCTTGCCCACTCGCCAGGTCCAATGCCTCCTCCGCCCCCCAGGTCCAATGCCCCCTCCCCACCCTGGCTCCACTCTTCCCCCCATCTCTCCTGCCGGGTCCGCTCTTTCCCCCCTGGCATCCATCACTCCCCCCCCACGATTCCCTCGCCCCCAGCCCAATGGGCACAGCGCTCCTTCTCCCGGCTACTCACGAGTAAGCGAACAGCCGGGAAAAGCTGTGGAATCTGCTAGACTTTCCGCAGCCCCGTTCTCAGCCCGGGGCTGTGGAAAAAACGGCCCAAAAGTGGTGCTGGTTATCCCAGGCCAAGGGAAGGTTTAGCCCGGCCTGACCCTGGGATCCCCTATGCATCATCTACATGCACAGCAGGGAGCCCGGGCCTCGCACCGGGCTAAACCCTCTTCTAGGAAGCCCCTCAGATCCATTCATGCCTTGATTTTTTAGGATTTTTAAAAAAACAATTCTCCACTCCAGCCTTCTCCAACCTGGTGCCCTCCAGATCTATTGGACAGTGCCCCCCCTTCCCCTGCAATGGAAGCCCAGCCACTGAAATAAAGAGCCTGCCTGTGACTGACTCAGGTGTAGAAGCTTTCTCACTCACCATGCCCGTCAGCCAGCCCAGCAGCACTTTCACACTGTGGAAATGTGGATGATTGATTTCTATGAGTCTAAGCAGAAACACCCTCCGTCTCTCCCTCCCCCCGCCCCGACAGCCAGAATCAGCAGCCAATTAGTGTTTCCCACTCGCCTGAACACTGTGATTGGAGGAGAACATGATCAGGGACAGCGCTGTGGATATTCCTAATTGATTAGCCACAGAAGTCAATATTAAAGCTACCCCTCACCCCACTCAGCGACTTCCAAATATGGAAATATTCAATTTAGACACACACACACACACACACACACACACACACACACACACACACACAGAGAGCAGGATCATTCCAGAGACTTTAGAAGCTCCGACTGGGCACGTCTCCGCTCTGATGTTAATCAATGGGTTTGGAAGCGGCCAATCTCTGCTCTGAAAGATCGAATGCTCTGTGGATGTTCGCTGTTACTAGATAATTCCAGGACAGAGTGCACACCTCTAATACCTGCTTTACCTTTTCTTACTTCCTTTGTTGGTTCTGGAAAATCCTGCTCTCTGATTGGCTCCCAACCTGATCTTCTGATTGGCTGGAATCCCTGTGTAAAGACTTTCAGGCTAGGTTAACCCAAGCCTTACATAGCTCCAGTAATTCTTGCCATTGAGAAACAAGTCTTCTCTTATCTGCCTTGGCTCTATTCCTATTAGCGCTGTACTGAACATAACAACATAAGAAAAGCCATGCAGGATGAGACCATGAGTCCATCTAGTCCAGCATCTGTTCTTACAGTGGCCAACCAGCTGTGGATCAGGAAGCCACAAGCAGGAAACAAGTGCAGTGGCACCCTCCCACCCAGCAAGTGGTATATATAGGCTTACTGCCTCTGATACTGGAGTAGCACATAGTCATCAGGATTGGTAGTCAATGATTGCCTTCTCCTCCAGGAATTTATCCAAGCCCCTTTTAAAGCCATCCAAATTGGTGGCCATCACCACACCTTGGGGTAGTGAATTCCATAGTTTAAGTATGTCTTGTGTAGGGTGACCATATGAAAAGGAGGACAGGGCTCCTGTATTTTTAACAGTTGTGTTGAAAGGGGAATTTCAGTAGGTGTCATTTGTATATATGGGGAACCTGGTGAAATGTCCTCTTCATCATAACAGTTAAAACTGCAGGAGCTATACTAGAGTGACCAAATTTAAAAATAGGGCTGGGCACCTTCAGCTTTAACTGTTGTGAGGAAGAGGAAATTTCAGCAGGTTCCCCATATATACAAATGACACCTGCTGAAATTTCCTTTTCAATATACAGAGCTGAGACAAATGTCCCCCCCTCCAAATTTTCAATCCCTTTCACAGGTGGCAAATGTGTGTATGTGAGGGAGACACACCATTTCACAGATTTTTATTATTATTTTTGCGACAGAATTATTCAACGGGTTTTGAGGGAGGGAGCAATTGATTACCATTTCTCTGTCTTCAGACTTGAAACACATTTGGTGGTTGCACAGCAACATGGATCTTCTCGGTGGCTGGTACCAGGCAGCTGCCATTTTATGCACATGTACACATACACACAGGGAAGGAGGGATGTCTGTCACTGGTTCTTGTTTGACCCACAGAGTTCCACATCCTGTACAACTTGATTTGCATTTGTCAGCTGAGCTGCTAGTTTTCCCCGCAAGCTTTAGGAACCATAGAATCATAGAATAGTAGAGTTGGAAGGGGCCTACAATGCCATTGAGTCCAACCCCCCGCTCAGTGCAGGAATCCACCCTAAAGCATACCTGACAGATGGTCCAGCTGCCTCTTGAAGGCCTCTAGTGTGGGATAGCCCACAACCTCCCTAGGTCACTGGTTCCACTGTCGTACTGCTCTAACAGTCAGGAAGTTTTTCCTGATGTCCAGCCAGAATCTTTGTGTGTGCACGTTTTTTGTGCATTTATTGCATAGGTCCTGCAATTCGCACAAATTCCTTAGCAATTGGCACAAATTTCCACACATTGTTGAGCGTTTTGCGCACATTATGGCAGAACCTGGCAAATTTGTTCCTAACATGCACAAATCGCTCCGAAATTTGCACAATTGCAGATGTGGACGGGGACGGAGTGCAAAATTTCAGAGCACCTTGGATAGCTCCTCTTGAGTTCTGACAGGTTTGGACTGAGACCTGGAATGGATACTACGCCCCACTGACATCAGAGCCACCAGCCTCCACTGGATTCCACTTCTAAAGAGAATGCATTTCAGCGGAAGCTGTGCTTCCATACAAGGCAGAAAGACCCTGGAAACAGAATGTTGTTTGACCTGACAAAGTTTTCCAGTTACATAAGTCTTGAAGATCTAGGCAGCGCAGAGGTTCTTTAAGAATAACGTCAAATTAAACCGCGTGCCAGGAGCTGGGTGACTGCTACCTGCTTCTAACAGGAGGCAGGGGAGAAGTTGTCTTCTTTTTTGCCTAATTACCCTTTATTAAGCTTCACTTCTGAACGTTTCTGATGTAAGGAGACACATGCATTGTGCTAGGTCAGGTCATGTCAAATTGCATTGAGTCCCGTGACGTAGGTTCATCTAATGCAAACTGACATGGTGCATATTAGTGCCAATGGAAGAGTTTAAATGCCAAGCCGTTTTTGATACATAGGTTCGGGTCTAAATCAACAAGAAGCAGATGGGGATTTATTATGGAGCTGTGCAAAAATGCCAGGCAACCAAGGAGACAGAAGCATATTGTCTAGCAGATATCTAAAGGCTGGGGGTGGGGTGGGGAGAACCCTTAATTCATGAACTGGCGTTTATCTGAAGAAAAGCTCAGCTAAAAACTTTTCTTTTTCCTAAAGCTTTTAAAACTTGATTTTGTTCTGACTTTATACTGTTAGTTTTACCCTACCCAGTGCCTGTTTACCCTACCCTGTGCCTGTTTGCATTCTCTTCCCCTCCTTATTGTTTTATTATGATTTTATTAGAATGTAAGCCTATGCGGCAGGGTCTTGCTATTTACTGTTTTACTCTGTACAGCACCATGTACATTGATGGTGCTATATAAATAAATAAATAATAATAATAATAATGATAATAATAATAATAATAATAATAATAATAATAATAAAAGACCTTCACACTGTAAGGAAATGGCTACTCCCTCAAAAGCAGCTGATAATAGGAATGGGGGAATCTGCATTTGAATCCTGCATTCAAATTTAATCTCAAATTCTTTGTCTCCCGAATATTTATTTATTTAAAACATTTCTTGGCTGTGTTTCTGTGCGGAAGCCCTCCCAAGGTGACTTATAGCTATTAAATACATAAAAGAAGTGAAAATATTACAAGCAATAAAAACCTAAATATTGGGTCTGTTCAGACAACACACTAAACCATGGTTAGGCTGCTAACCCTCTTGCCTGCCACTGCCACTGTATCCAGATCTGTTTCATAAGAGTCTTGTGTAATTTGCAGCTGCAAACTTTATAAATAAAACAGGCAGCAGAGTAGCGTGTGGACCAAGGGAGCCTCACTTTAGCATGCTGCTTTAGCATGGCTGCTGCTCTATTTATTTATTTATTACATTTCTATACTGCCCAATAGCCGGAGCTCTCTGGGCAGTTCACAAAAATTAAAAAACATTCAAAGTATAAAACAACAGTATAAAACCATAATTTAAAATACAATATAAAAGCTCAACCAGATAAAAACAGCAGCAATGCAAAATTACAAATTGAAAACACCAAGTTAAAATTTATTTATGGACTGTTAAAATGCTGGGAGAATAAAAAGGTCTTCACCTGGCATCTAAAAGCATATATAATGTAGGTGCCAAGCGAACCTCCTTAGGGAGCTCATTCCACAGCCGGGGTGCCACAGCAGAGAAGGCCCTCCTCCTGGTAGCCACCTGCCTCACTTCCTTTGGCAGGGGCTCGCAGAGAAGGACCCCCTGAGGATGACCTTAGGATCTGGGCAGGTACATATGGGAGGCAGCGTTCCTTCAGATAACCTGGCCCCAAGCTGTTTAGGGCTTAAAATGTTAATACCAGCACTTTGAATCAGGCTCTATATTACTTTTCTTTATTGGGTGTTTTCCCACAACTGCTTCCCCCATAGCACAACTCATGGAAGGGTTTGGTTACTACTGTGAGTCAGTAACATTAGACATGGCACCACACAAGACACATGTTGACAACCTGAACAGAACTGAAAGCCATATGATGAAGATGAATATTGGTCTGGAAGGAAGATAAAGCCTGAAGGAACCAGATACATTTCACATAGAAAAGACTGTCACAGAAGCAGGTTGAAAGTATTCAAATATTTAAAAACGACCTTAGGGCTTATTCACACATACATGCTCACCCCTCATTGAACTGCATGTGTAAATGAATCATCACAGGAATAAAAACACTAGCAGAACTTTCACAGGAACACCGGATGTTCTTGGAGAAGGAGCTAGAAGTATCAGATAGATACAGCAAGGGTAGGAGAAGGGAGCATGTTGCCAGGTAATAGAAAATGAATGTGGGCAGTTGATGTATGGGGAGTGGGAGGAGAAGAAGAGCAAAAAAGGAGAGAGTCATGGCTGACTGAGAGAGAAGCTCAAGAATGTCTTCATGAGAGGAATAAGAAAACAGATGAAGAAGTCGAGAATAAACACCTGAAGTGGCAGAAGACAGAGAATAAAAAATCTGACAGAGAAAGAGAGTAGTTACTGTTAACAGAAGGAACATCTGTTCCTGAGAGAGTGAAGGATCTGTCTTGTGTGTCAGGCCTGACTGAAGCAGAAAGCAGGACTTCTTGGGGTTCTGTTTTCTGAAGGGACACCTCTAGAAGTTAGGAGAAGGAGAGATAGGACCTGAACAGACTTACTGTGGTACAGGCGTTATTGTTTGTTGGAATGATATTTATTTAACTGCTGGAAGCATTTGTTTCTTATGGCATCATTGTTATATGTATTGACTTATTTATTTATTTATTTATTTATTACATTTTTATACCGCCCAATAGCCGAAGCTCTCTGGGCGGTTCACAAAAATTAAAACCACAAGTCTAAAAAAAGACTTCCCTTTCTTTTTTTATATGAATTCTGTATTTGCCTTTCCTTTATTTTATAAATTTGTGTTAAACTTGCACTGTTGTTTAGGGTGACCGTACAAAAAGGAGGACAAGGCTGCTGCATCTTTAACAGTTGCATAGAAAAGGGAATTTCAGCAGGTGTCATTTGTATATATGGAGAACCTGGTGAAACTCCCTCTTCATCACAACAGTTAAAGCTGCAGGAGCTATACTAGAGTGACCAGATCCAAAAGAGGGCAGGGCACCTGCAGCTTTAACTGTTGTGATGCAGAGGAAATGTCACCAGGTCCTCCATATATACAAATAACACCTGCTGAAATTCCCTTTTCTATGCAACTGTGAAAGATACAGGAGCCCTATCCTCCTTTTCATATGGTCACCCTACTGTTGTTTATATCTAATTGCATCTCTGGGAACCTGAGGTCTGCTACACTGCCTGATACTGACTCCATCTCCAGGGTTTCAGGCAGGAGTTTTTCCAGGCCTACCTGGAGATGCCGGGGATTGCAACCTGGGACATTCTGCATGCAAAGTGGGTGATCTATTGTTCTGTTTAGGGGAGGGCGAACTCACCAGGATCTGAATTGTCATATGCTTGCCCCGCTCCCACTGCCGTTCACCCCTGCTCACGCACTGCGACAATGTCGGGCAGCCACCCGCCCCCATCCAGAGCCTCTATTGTGAGTGACAGTGGAGACTCCAGAAATTACGTAATTCCCCTGCTGTGAAACTGCCGGTTGTAAATGCTCCATTCCCGTCTTTACTCTTGTGTAAATGGGGCCTTTACAGCCACCATTTATGCAAGGGGCAAAATGCTTGCCAGCTGGTGGAGGCTACACAGGACTCCTGCCCCCACTGGCTCTGAAGCCCTTGTGGGTTCTCCTTCCTTGCTGCCACCGTGCCCCAAACACTTATTCTTACCTTGAGGAAAGAAACACTTGTTCCTTCCTTTCCCTGACATGCTAGCTTTCTGTGTTGGGGGGGGATTTCTCCCCCATTCATCTCATACATTCCAAATTCAGAACCTTCTCTTGATTCAGAGATAGCCAATGCTTTTTCCTTTGGGATCCAGTGAGGAAGTGGCTTGCAAGGAAAGCTTCTCTATCGAGCCACTCAGCTTTTTTCCTTTCCTTTCCATTTTTTTTAACAGCTTCCTCTAGATAGGCTTTATTACTCTTAAAGCAGCTAAGGGGATGTTTTAAAGTGAAAGAGATCCTCTTTTGTATTCAGTGGCTAGCAAAGCTGAGGACATCCAGTCCATTAAATCTTTAATTCCCTGATACTTACAGCTTAAGTAAGCCTGTCTGGAGAAAGGCTTACTCAAGAAGGTGAACAATGAGTGCGTAAAGAAAGTCACATACTATTTGGGAAGAAACATCACAGGCAAATGTTGTTTAGAAGTCAGTTTAAGGATGGCGGGGGAAAGGGCCAAGGGTGAAATCCAGCATCAAGGGTGATTTATTCCAGCAAGGGAGTTTAAACGCCAGCAATGCATTCTTGTCACCCTGTCAGCTGTCAAAACGTCATTGGCCTCTTCTAATCACTCGTTTCAGTGCCGCCTGTCAGCTGCCATCAATCTCTGGAATATGCGCTGTAAATATATTTTGAAAAGAAAGAATAGAAAGAGTGCAAATGGCCAAGGGTTAAGTGCCATTTTTTATATGTTGCCATTGATTGTTTTCAATCACAGATCTCAAGTTTAAAGGTGGCTCTTGCTTAGAGTGGCCACTCATGCATCACAAAAGAGAGAGAGAGAGAGAGAGAGAGGAAATGCATTGCCTAAAAAGAGGACACATGTTTGCATAAAATTCCCTTACGTGGATTTATATACACTGATGCAAATTCAAAGATAATTGCAATAATTTACATAGAAATGAAATATATCTCGCCATAGTGTGGAAGACAGTGGGTAGGTAACGCGTGTGCCTGGCTCAGTCTGCTGACCAGGTGCTGTGGATGGGCAGTGTGGCATTACCCACATTTCTATTCGCTTAGGTATGTCTGGTTCAAATAACCTGGACCCGAGCCATATAGGGCTTTATAGGTCATAACCAGCACTTTGAATTGTGCCCGGAAACAGAGGAGCTGCAATTAAAATCGGCAGGGAGGCTGTTGGGGCAACAGTGATTGGTGTGTTTGAATTTGGTCATCTGCTCCGCCTCTTTCAGGTATTTCAGCCTCCAGTTTGCAGAGGAGCTGCAATTAAGATCGGCAGGGAGGCTGTTGGGGCAACAGTGAATGGTGTGTTTGAATTTGGTCATCTGCTCCGCCTCTTTCAGGTATTTCAGCCTCCAGTTTGTTGGAGGCGCGAGCTGAAGTGCGAGAGCACAAGGGCTCTCTGCTTGAGGCGCGAAGCCGGTCAAGCAGAACTGTTACTTCGGAGGAAGAACCCCAGCCGCGGACCGGTCGCTGCTACTCTCTGATTCAGGATGTACTTCTCTGGTTTCTTGCTATTTCTCTCTCCTCATTTTCTCCTCTCAATTCTTTTCTCCTCATATCTGTTCCTTATGGCTCGTTCCAATTTCGTCTCTCCTAACTTAGTTCCTATTCAGTGTCTCCCCTCTTCTCAGCTGCCTTTTTCGTGTTCCTTATGGAACTGTTGATCTGTTGCTTCTAAGGCCCCTGTCATCCAGGACTTGTTTCTCTCTAGGTCTCTTCACCTCCTTGCTCTTACGGAAACCTGGCTTCCTGCCCATGATACCGCCATCTCTGCTGCCCTCTCTCTTGGAGGACTCTCTCTCTCTCACTCTAGTCGCCCAGAGGGTCGTGGTGGTGGTGTGGGTCTTCTATTATCTAGTTGGTGCCAGTTCCAGCCTCTTTCCATTCCACCTTCACATTGTTTCTCCTCCTTTGAGGTACATGTGGTGAGGCTTTTCGCTCCATTGCGACTGCGGATTGCAGTTCTATACCGCCCCCCAGGCTCGTCCTCAAAATTTATCTCTGATTTTGATTCATGGCTGTCCTTTTTATTTTATTTATTTATTTATTTATTTATTACATTTTTATACCGCCCAATAGCCGAAGCTCTCTGGGCGGTTCACAAAAATTAAAACCATCATAAAACAACCAACAAGTTAAAAACACAAATACAAAATACAATATAAAAAGCACAACCAGATTTTTCCTCTCTGATAACTGTCCTACTCTTATTTTGGGTGATTTCAATATTCATGTGGATGACCCTCAAGACGCTGCAACTCTACGATTTCACTCATTATCTTCCTCTTATGATCTTAAGCTTTGGTCTGATGCACCCACACATTCCCTTGGACACTGTTTGGATCTTGTTCTCACTCGGAATTGCTCTGTGTTGGACTTTTCTACTGCTCACTTTCCGTTGTCAGATCATCACCTAGTTTCTTTCAATATTACTCATAATCCTCCTCCTTCATGTCCCGCTTCTCGCTCTTGTCGTGACTTGCAATCTATCAATTATGAGGCTTTTTCTCAGTCTCCTCTCTTCCTTCTGTCTTTTCGGCTGTCTCCTTGGACTCAGCTGTCTCCTTCTTTAATTCCTCCTTATCTTCAACTCTTGATAATCTTGCTCCATCTACAACTCGGATAGTTCGCCCTTCTCAACCCCAACCGTGGCTCACCTCTTTCATCCGTTACTTTCGCTCTTGTTCCCGGGCAACTGAACGCCTTTGGCGTAGGACCAGGGACTGGGCAGACTTTGTCCATTACAAATTTGTACTCTCCTCTTTCTCTTTTGCCATTTCATTGGCCAAACAGCAGTATTACTCAACGTTGATCCAGTCAAATGCTATGCATCCTCAGCGGCTCTTTGCGTCCTTCAATTCTCTTCTGAAGCCTAATCCACCATCTCTCCCCGCCTCTCTGTCTGCTAATAACTTTGCCTCTTTTTTCAATGCTAAAATCCAAACTATTCGCTCTGATCTGGCCAGCTCTGCTCCTCTTCCAGTTCCTGTTCCTCATCTGTCGGTTCCTCCTGCAAATTTCTCTGCATTTCCTTCAGTCTCAGCTGATGAACTGTCTACAATACTGCGCTCTTCGAAGCCTTCCACTTGTTCTCATGATCTGATTCCTTCTCGCGTCTTTATTAATCTTATCCCTGCTATCCTCCCTTCCTTGCTTCATATTATTAATTTTTCTCTGTCCTCTGGTTCATTTCCTTCTGCTTTTAAACATGCTACAGTCTCTCCTATTCTCAAGAAACCTACTCTTGATAGGCTATCTCTGTCTAACTACCGACCTGTCTCTTTGTTGCCTTTTGTTTCAAAGATCCTGGAGCGTGTGGTCTACTCTCGTTGTCTTGTTTTTCTTTCTAGTAACTCTGCTCTGGATCCTTTTCAATCTGGATTCCATCCTTTGCATTCCACTGAAACAGCCCTTACTAAGATTACCAATGATCTTCTTATGGCTAAGTCTAAAGGCCTTTATTCCGTTCTTATTCTCCTTGATCTAACTGCAGCCTTTGACACGGTTGATCATGATCTTCTTTTAGATTCCCTTCATGACCTCGGATTTTGTGGCTCTGTCTATAACTGGTTTGCCTCCTATCTAGCGGGTCGGTCTTTCAACATGTTGGCTAATGGCAGCTCGTCTTCTTCTTTTCCCCTTTCAGTAGGGGTTCCGCAAGGCTCGATGTTGTTTTCTTTATACATGTTGCCCTTGGGTAATCTTATTCAATCTCATGGCCTTCAATATCATCTGTATGCCGATGATACACAATTATATCTTTCATCTCCGGATCTTTCTCCTGATGTTCACGATCGTATCTCGGCATGTCTTTCAGATATCTCAGCTTGGTTGCTTCATCGTCGTTTGAAACTTAATATGGCAAAGACTGAACTGCTTGTTTTTCCTCCTAAACCTTCTCCTCATCTCCCATTCTCTCTTACTGTCAATAATGTTACGCTTACTCCAGTCAAGGAAGCTCGTAGTCTTGGCTTTATATTTGATTCCTCGCTCTCCTTTATTCCTCATATCGAGTCAATAGCTAAATCCTGTCGTTTTTTCCTGTATAATATTGCCAGGATTCGATCATTTTTGTCTGTCTCTTCTGCCAAGACTCTTGTTCATGCATTGGTTATTTCTCGGTTGGACTACTGCAACCTTCTTCTCATTAGCCTTCCTTCTTCTCACATCAGTCCGTTGGTTTCTGTTCACCACTCTGCTGCTAAGATCATCTTCTTGGCTCGCCGCTCTGACCATGTTACTCCACTTCTGAAATCTCTTCATTGGCTTCCAATTCACTTCAGAATCCAATATAAACTTCTCCTGTTGACCTACAAAGTTTTTCACTGTCTAGCTCCTTCCTATCTCTCCTCTCTCATCTCACACTATTGCCCAGCTCGTGCTCTTCGCTCCTCTGATGCCATGTTTCTCACCTGCCCAAGGGTCTCTACTTCCCTTGCTCGGCTTCGTCCATTTTCTTCTGCTGCCCCTTACGCCTGGAACGCTCTTCCAGAACATTTGAGAACTACAAGTTCAATCGCAGCTTTTAAAGCTCAGCTAAAAACTTTTCTTTTTCCTAAAGCTTTTAAAACTTGATTTTGTTCTGACTTTATACTGCTAGTTTTACCCTACCCTGTGCCTGTTTGGTGCATTCTCTTCCCCTCCTTATTGTTTTATTATGATTTTATTAGAATGTAAGCCTATGCGGCAGGGTCTTGCTATTTACTGTTTTACTCTGTACAGCACCATGTACATTGATGGTGCTATATAAATAAATTAATAATAATAATAATAATAATAATAATAATAATAATAATCAGACTGGAAGCCAGTGGAGCTGTTTTAACAGGGGAGTTGTGTGCTCCCTGTAACCAGCCCCGGTCAACAATCTGGCTGCAGCTCTTTGAACCAGTTGGAGTTTCAGAACGCTCTTTAAAGGGAGCCCCACGTAGAGCGCGTTACAGTAATCCAATCGGGATGTAACTAAGGCGTGTGTCACCGTGGCCAGGTCTGATATCTCTAGGAATGGGTGCAGCTGGCACCCTAGCTTTAACTGTGCAAATGCACTCCTGGCTACCGCCGAAACCTGGGCATCCAGGCTCAGGGCTGAATCCACACATCCACACATACCCCTCTGTAATATAATAACAAAAACACTGGCCTACCTTATAGGACTGTTGCAACACATGGAACCCCCTACTATTGCAGGTGGGGAAGGAGTAGATGAATAGGCAGAGGGATGGAGCGCATAGGAGGAACCACCACTGACTCATCTCCTTTCCCAACCCAGTGCTCTTCACATGTTTTTGACTATCACTCCCATCATCCCCAGCATTGGTCATGCTGACTACGACTGATGGGTGTTATAGTTCAGAATATCTGAAGGACACCAAGTGGAAGAAGGGTGCTTTAAAGGTACTGTGTAAAATTCATATTCAATGTTTCAAATGAGAAGTGGAATATATCATCATCATCATCATCATCATCATCATCATCCCTTGGAATTGTAAATACATAAGATTTTAATTTTTTTAAGAGAGCTATGTGAGCTATCTCTGGGTGGACAAAAAGCAGTGCAGCTATTCTCCTGCTATTTCAACCCTCCGCACACACCCGCACTTCTGCCTCGCAAAATGATATCTAAATCTACTGCCGTGCAGAGATATTGCTACAGCGCTCTTGGCCAAAACAATAAAAGCCTCTGTTGGGTCACGCCAGTGAGCTGTTGTTTCCTGGGGACGGGGGAGATGGATGCAACGTTGTTGCGGTCCACGGAGAAAACGATTTTAATATCCAGCTTCATATGATGAGGATTACTAAAATGTTCTGAGCAAACAGGCTTTTGTTGTCTTTTGAGAATTGCCACTGTATCATATCCAAAGCTTTTTGACTGATGGCAGACCGGGATTCAAGACCCGCATTGTGTTCTGTTGTGACTCTAGCATGGAGATGCAAAATGACAGGTTTCTGATAATCCGGAGTCAGTAATTGTAAGGAGATGTTTTCCTCCCTCTTGAATTGATTAGCCATCAAGCACCAGACAAAATGGAATTCTCAGTGCTTTGGCTTGCTCCAAATTAGTTTTGGCAGGTGCTGAGCTACTTGGGGCATGATAGGAATGAGTCATATTTAAGTAGGTAGGACCATGCCAAATATTCACAGGTCCTAGCAGATTCACTGGGATAGATATATTTAGCAAAAACCACTTAGGCTGCGGAAATATGCATCTTTCCCCCTCTCCTGATTCTGTTCAATACCATTGTTTCCTTTGTTGGAATTTAGTGGTCCAGGTATCACCGGATGCCTCCGGGAGGGGCCATAGCTCAGTGTTAGAACACCTGCTTTGCATGCAGAAGGTCCCAGGTTCAATCCCCAGAATCCCCAGGTAGGGCTGAAAAAACTGCCTGAAACCCTGGACAGCCGCTGCTGCCAGTCAGTGTTGACAATACTGGGCTAGATGGACCAATGGTCTGACTCAGTATAAGGCAGCTTCCTATCTTCCTAATCACCCAGTCAAGGATCCCAAACAATCAGGGATCATGTAGAAAATGGGACGATGTCACAGGGTCATGCAGGCAAATCAGGTTTAATTAGTGAAACATTCACTAAGGTCAAGTAAGGGAAACTGAAAGTGCGGGCAAATTGAATGAATATGGGTGCAATCCTATACCCGGTTACCTGGGAGTAAGCCCTGCTGAACTCCATGGGACATAGTTCAGAGTAGACGTGTTTAGAATTGTGCTATACGTGCCTGTGCTTTCCAGTCTACACAATAGGACTTAGATAAGGATTCTCATGAGAGTTCTTCAGCTACATTTCTCTCCAATCCCGCTCCATTTGTGGCTCTTTAGAATGGTTTGTGGATGGCTGATTTCAGAAAAGCAGCCTTGATCGGCAAGTATGTCACAATACAACAATCCTTCAATTACTTGCTATTGAACTTTGAATACCAACAGTAGTTGCACTGTATATAATCTCAGTTTCAATAGAAAGGTGTTGCATCCTATTTTTATGCAGTATACAAAGCCTTTCTTTGTGTTTGACAAAGGAATGGAACTCTCTGACCCAGATCACACCCACCACACTCAATGCGCACAACGGAAACAATAGAACTGTGCAGCATCCCACTATAGGATGTCTTCGTACTTTACTTTTTCTTTCTTTCGTCTGGCTCTTTCTGAAACCTTTCCCTTCCCTGCTTTTCAACATAGAGATGGATAGATACACATCTATGTCTGTATAAGTTTCTGATCTCTCCACCCAGAGTTGGAAGAATATTACATTTTCTAGGAGCCGGCATCAAATTGCAATAACCAGAATAAGCCTTTACTTCATTATTTGTCAAGCCACCATGAACTCATCCTTCTTCAAGTCTATCTTTGAAAACCATTGATTCTGTAGTGGGGATGTTGGAAAAATCCACCATGGAACCCAAATGGCTTCGGATTTTTATGAATCCGACACAAGGATTCTGCTGCAGTCCAGCTTTCCATCTGTCAAGCTTGTGAACCATTTTCTTAACCTTCGGGAATTTTGCACAGATTTTGTCATAGAAAATACGCAAAAATAAAAAAACCCCACCAAAAATGCACATTTGGGGGGAATTTGAGAGTTTTGGGGAAATTTGCACATTTTCACATGTGCAAATTCACATTTGTGCAAATTTGGAAACTGGATTTTTTATTATTATTCCATCAATGGGTGGACAATGGAACAAAAGGCTGCTGACAATCCGTGAAACAGACAGAATGGATTTTACACTATCCAATTATCCCTATTTTGCACAAACAGAAAGTCACCACATTTCTCTGTCTTGTGCTGTGTGGGCTGGGCTCTCAAGAGCAAGAATTTGATTAACCATGTTAACATTGTTTTATTATTAACCATTGCTGAAGATAGATACTAGTTAGTATTGATCTTTTATGAGTTGGATTTAGCTCCTTTATGGGGAAGTTCACACAACACGCTTATCCCACATTCAGGGGTTGAGTTGTTTTGAACCGTGGGTTGTTTGTTGAACCAGGCGTTAACACGTTGCCTGAACTCTCAAGAAAATAAGAGTTCTCAAGAAAAAGTGACGTGAGTTTTCTCCGAGAGTTCTCTACAATGCCAGCTCCAGGTTTCGAAGGCCTTTGGGCAAGACACCTGCAATGGGACCCTTCTCTCAGCGACTCTACTTTCTCTCTGCCATTGTCACCAGCAGCTCTTTCTCCTCAATCTCCTTGTCATCACTGCTCCCACTTGCTTACCTGGCAGGCAGAAAGCCAGTGAACAAGTAGGCCATGGTGTCCGCTCCTCCTCCTCCTCCTCACCTCCACTGTTGCTTGGGCCAGAGCGAGAGGCAGTAGAACAAGCAGGCTGCAGTGGCGAACCTGTTCTTTCAGTTTGTTCCAATGAAAAAAGGGCACATTTTTCGAAAGGGTGCGTTTCCCTCCCTCCGTTGACGAAAGCATGAACATCCAAATGTTTAACAACGCGCCACTGGAAAAATGCACCTTTTGAAAAAATGCTCAACTCAAAAGTGTCCGTTTTTTAAAAGTGTGCAGAACAGTGAACATTGAAAAGTGAACATTTTTTAAAATATGGGTGGGATGGCAGTGTTGCACTCAATGTCCCGCTTGGGGGTTTCCCGTGGGCAGCTGGTTGGCCACTGTGTGAACCGAATGCTGGACTAGATGGACCCTCGGTCTGATCCGGCAGGGCTCTTCTCATGTTCTTAAGATAGACAGATAGACAAAGAGATCTAGGTTCTCCTTCCCCCCTGTCTCTGACCAAGGAATTGACCCCCCCCATCTCCTTGCTTCGCTCCCCCTTCCATCCACTTTAATCACCCTAATTAGACGGGAAAGCAGGCTTTGTCATCATGTGCGTGACTCGTGCTCTTCTGCCCTGTGGCGCCAAGATGCTTCGTGCACTGAGGTGCCAGAAAGGAAGGATATTTCTTGACATTGGTTCTGCGTTTTGAAAGAACTGGGTCACCATTTGTGTTTAGCAGCATCTGACCATGTTTTGCTTCCAAATGCCGCCCTCAGGAAGAGCAAAAACGGAGTGGAGTGCTGGTAGTGGCCCATCACCATTGCTGCTGCTTCTCCCCACCTACGTTCTGAGCCTGTGGGAGGCAGGAGGCTGCCTGGAAACCCAGCCTTTCGCAGTGTGCAAACTACACAGGTACGCTCAGTGTGGTGCAACGACACCCAAAAGCCAGGCTTCAGAGGGTCCCTCTGGCATTTGGCACGGAGGAGACACAGCCAGGGCAAAGTGCCACCGTGTTACGTAACAGCTGGCTCCCAAAAGTCTCAGATGGCTGGAAATCAGACAGATATGGAACGAATGCCCAGAAGCCCAGGGAGGCAACCATATGGCGGAAAGAAAAAAAGAAGCGCCGATTGCCTCCAACTTCCAAAACAGCCAAAGGGCCGTGTATTCCCTGGCACCGAAAGTTTTCTTCGCACAGACGTCACACGTCAAGGGCAATGCTGCTTTCCCAGATGAGTCGGTGTCAGGAACTCCAGTAAGTCACGAAAAGCAGAAGTCGGGCTCAGTTGGCACCTGACGAACCAAGCCTGGCAACTCTCCAAGAGGGCGGGACGCAGATAATAACAGTGAGAGTGACCCCAGGCCTGGAGAGTAGAAAGGAAGCACACTCTGGCTTGTGTCATCAGCCAGAGGAGCTAGGGCCACTGGAAGGTGATGGCTCTGGTATCAGTGGGGCTGCGAATCCGCTCCAGGTTTCAGTCAGAACTCTAGAGGAGCTGTCCAAGAACATCCTGAAGCTATTTGGGGCTGGCGCCTCCGAAGTCAGCAGGGTGCTGAATCCGCTCCAGGTTTCAGATAGAACCAGTCAGAATTCTAAAAGGGTTATCCAAGGTGCTTTGCACTGGTTCTGACTGAAACCCAGAACAGATTCGCCACCCAACTGACACTGGAGCCACTAGCCTCCACTGGCTAGGGCCACTGGGAGATTGCACCCCTGTTTCCCAGGAACAAGTTCAAGCCAAGGGGGAGACCAAATTGGTCTGTCCACTGGCCAGAACGGGATAGGGATGGATGAGAATTTCCTTTCAGTTCTTTTTTTGGGGTGGGTGGGGGGCAGGATACGCCCACTTCATACCTTCAGGACTGAACGCAGACTCGGATGCAATCCGCACTCAAAGTCCACACGTTTCCGAGATTGCAATGGCATTTGTGGAGCAAAGAAAATGTGTTTGACATCATGTGCACGTTTGAAAAATGTGCCCCAGTATCCTTTAATCGATGGGAGAAGAATGCGGATACTTCACAAGTACGTGGAATTGATGCGTACATTTGGGGGGTGTGTGAAATACGCATGGAAATATGGATGGTTTTTCATGTGGAAAGAAAAAGAAAAAGCTCACAATTTGATACAGACTTAAGTCGGAATGACTGCTGAGATGGGATTTGGAGAACTTCAGTGAGCTCTAGGTTTGCTGATTTTCATATCCCCAGGAGAATCATGTCTATATGATGCCACTACACCTCCCCATCCCTGTTATTTATTTATTTACAATATTTATATACCACTCCCCATTGAAAATTTCAGAGCGGTGTACAAGATAAATAAAATAAAAACAGAATAAAACACTTTAAAATAGATTTTAAAAGATGCAAAATGAAAAGTGAACTGTGGCTAGTCATTAAGGAAAGGCTTCCTGGAATAATGACGTTTTCAGGAGGTGCCGAAAGGAATACAAAGTTGGCATCTACCTGACCTCCAGAGGCAGGGAATTCCATAGGAGGGGGGCCACCACACTGAAGGCTCTTCCCCTGGTGGACGCCAATCGGAGGATGGGTCTATGTGGAACCTTTAAACCTCACAGCACTGCTGCCATGAAGCAGCATCAATAGAACGACACGACAGGAAGCCATTTTGAGCTGGAGCCTCATCTTCACCCCCTGGCAGTGGGAGAGAGAATCAGATTTCACAGGTGGCAGTGACGAATATTCCTAAAACCTTTGCCTCATCTTGAATGGAGAGCAGAAGCAAGTTGTGACTACGAGGACGCGTTGCCACTTGCTGGGTGCCTGGGATGCTTCGGAGCAATTGGAAAAGTCACAGTAAGATTGTTATGGAAAAAATAACTGATTTCCTACTACTCCGTTCGCCCATCTCTTCTCTCCCCTCCTTCTTCCAAGATCCCTCATTTCCCTTTCCCCAAATGCCATCCTTGGGTGATTTCTAAGTGATTTAGACGAGTAGAATAGACCCTCTACTCCCAGGTAGCAGAGAAAAGTCCCATTTACCTATTTGGGTAAGGTCGCTTACTCAGGTGTAAAGGATGAGCCCTAGCCGCTGGTTAAATCGCCAGGCACTTGCTTGCGCAGCTGGCATACACCCCCCCCCTCTTATTTCCTTTCCCCACTGCTCAGCGGGAAACCAGGGAGAAAAATAAGAGGTGGGAGGCTCGCTCATCTAAAGGAATGTCAGGCGCCATCTTGAGAGCTGGGGGCTTCTCCTTCACCTTCCTTTCCACACGCTCTGGTGGGAGTTTGGGAAGGGAAGGTGAAGCGGGAAGGTTTCTGCCACGTAGGCAAGGCGGGACACGAATGTCCCAGGGTACATTGTGAGGGGGGGGGAACCAGGGAGGGAGTGGTGGACAGGGATTAGTTAAAGACAATGGAATACGTGACAGGAAGGTCCCAGGATTCATTACTAAGGGAAGCATGTGATAAGGCAGTTTGCAAAGTCAATAGGGCAGCCTTCCTCAACCTGGGGCACTCCAGATGTGTTGGACTACAACTCCCAGAATGCCCCAGCCTGCTGGCTGGGGCATTCTGGGAGATGCAGTCCAACACATCTGGAGAGCCCCAGGTTGAGGAAGGCTGCAATAGGGTCTCTCACCCATCTGGGCATGTCAAGAAAACAGGGAGGAGGATCAGCTGTGACAATCTGAGCTAGCAACCAATTAGGTGCGTACAATGTTTCCCCCCCTGTATAAAATGAAATGTAAACTTCTCTTCCGGGCCTTTTCCTTTACATTGACAAGGGAAAGGGACCTTTGTACAAAGAGATTTTTGGTACCTGAGGTGGAAAATAAACTTTCCTTTTGAAGCTGCATCCGGATGCCTTTTTATTATTATTATTTAATTGGGTTGTAATCCACAATTTTTCTGACAAGATCATGCCGCAAAAAAGCACCATTTCGAGGCGGAAAGCCTGAGGTGGCTGGGAGTTGGCATCTGTGTCATTTAAGCAAAGCAGCACCACTGCACAGCCACAACTAGAAATGGGATGAAAATCCACCTGGGCTGACGAGGGGGGCAGGCTTAGAGTGGAGGGAGAAAATACACAGTTTCCCCAGCCTTGAAGAAATTGCATTAGTCCCTCCCTGCCGATGGGGGGTCTCATAGGCCCTATTAACAGGGCCTTTAAGTCCCCCATCGGTGGTGGGTGGGGAGGAAGAGAAGGGGTTTTCCATTCTACTCTAATGGCAGCTGCCATTAGAGTTGAAAGGGAAAATTCCTTTCCTCCTCCCCCTTCTTGCACCCATTGGGGCCTGAAAGGCCCTCTTTATGCTTCTGTTAAGAGGCCCTGATGGGTGAGTTGGCGTGGGGTGGGGTGGAGGGAGGGGGAAAGTGCACTTCCTGGGGCTCCAGAAGGTGCGGAATTTCCCCAGCATGCTAATGGCGTCCCAGGGGAATTGCGCACTTCCCGGAGGCCCCGGACTGTGCGTATCACCAAGCACTTGGTCGGGCTGGCCATTTGGAACATGGCTGGCCAGGCAGGACTTGGTGAACTCGTAGGGTGGCTGGCCCATGAGTTCTACAATGCCTAGCCACGACACGTGTACGGGGCATATAGACGAGCCATAGGAGCAGTTGCAAGGAGCTCATTTCCTGCTCCCTGCCAGAAAAGGTCCCTGACTGCAAGGGCAGTTGCCCTGGGACTGCAGAATTAAGGGGAAAGAATGCTCTGGTCTCATCCGTTGGCCAAAGGAACAAGAGCCACCAAATGGCATGAACTTCAACATGGGAAGATCGCCTCGAAGTGCTTTTAAATGCCTGCTTACAGCTCACCATTTCGTTCTGGGTCTGAAAAACTTATCTTCCTCCTCCTTTCCGCTCCGTTCCCCTTCCCCTGTGAGTCTTGTCATTTTAGTTTGAAAGCCGGATGGCAGGACCTGTCTCTCATTTTGATTGATGTAAGCTGCTTTGGGAGACAATCATTGTCTGAAAAGCGGGATAAATAATGCCATAAATAAGTAACAATAATAAATGAAGAGTTCCTTTCCCTCGCCGCTGAGTAACTGCATCCACCAATCATTCACTGGAGGAAGGGCTCCTGCCCATGTAATGGGTTATGTCTTATGGGTGGGTGTGAACTCTGAACTTTCTAAGGACCCAGGGCCGGTCCTACCATTAGGCAACGTGAAGCAACTGCCTCAGGCAGCAGATTATGGGTGCCATGAAAGAGCAGTAGCAAATTGTTAGTTATTTAATTCATTGTCTTTGTATTTTTGCTGCTGTAGCAAGGGAAAGGTGTTTGTGAGATTTTCACCTCAGTTCCCAAAATAATTTGATTGGGTACTGCATTCCTTGGGTTGAATCCAGATTTACGCTGGATCAACTGAGCTAACAGACGTGGGATTTCCTACCCTTTTCTTGCCACTTCAGCTTCTCTGCCCCCCATAAAATATGACACAGAGAGACAAGAGACCTTGTTGAATGGGGTGAACTGTGCTGTGGGGGAGGGGGATCCCCCAAAATCAGATGGGGGAACCTCCTGCGAGCAGTGCCCTTCCTCTCCTAGAAGATCCATTCCTGAGTTCAACCCACAGATTATTATTTTTTGGTGTGTGAACATCATTTGCTGCTCTGCCTCAGACATCAAAATGGCGTGCGCCATCCCTATATGGTGCAAATGATGTACAATGTAGGGTGATCATATGGAAAAGAGGACAGGGCTCCTGTATCTTTAACAGTTGTATAGAAAAGGGAATTTCAGCAGGTGTCATTTGTATATACGGAGAACCTGGTGAAATTCCCTCTTCATCACCACAGTTAAAGCAGCAGGAGCTATACTAGAGTGACCAGATTTAAAAGAGGGCAGGGCACCTGCATCTTTAACTGTTGTGATGAAGAGGGAATTTCACCAGGTTTCCCATATATACAAATGACACCTGCAGAAATTCCCTTTTCAATACAACTGTTGAAGATACAGGAGCCCTGTCCTCCTTTCCAAATGGTCACCCTAGTACAATGTTAATAGCAGAATCCTATACATGTCTTCTGAAAAAGTAAGGCCTATTGAGGTCATTGGGGCTTACTTCTAGGTAAGTGGGTAATAGGACTGCAGCCTAAATGTGCCTTTTTGCATGTGACATACAGGCATTTTATAGCTGCAACTTAGGTCAGCTCGGGGAGGGCTTGGTCATTAACGGGATGCCACCAGGTGAAGAGGGGAAATTTAACACTTTTCTCCCCTGTTGCATGGAAATACCTCTTCTGAAGCTAGTATTTGCTTTGGTGCCATGTAAGGATTTCCCGTTGTATCCCAGGTGTCTGTGGGACGGCCAGGATTGCTTCAGGATGAGAGAAAGCCAGCCTATGTGAAAAGGGGGAGGTGTGTACCCACTGCAAGATGGCGGCACTCCACGCAGCAAGAGCTTGCAAGTATGCCTAAATGGGGGGTGGGGGAAAGGGGTTCATTCGTTCACTTCATTCTTTTATTATATTTCTATTCCACCCCTCAGCTGAAGTTCTCTGGGCAGTTCAGAGATAAAAACCATTGAAAATACATAATACAAAGTGTAAAACCATTTACATAAAAAGATATTAGCTATTAGCACTCACACAGACAACACAGATCAAAAAGCAATTTTTTAAACACTCAACCTAAGACAATCCAGGCCCTGATTGAAAATTCATCCTACACGGCCAAATACCTGAGAGAAAAGGGCAGTTTAACTTGGCACCAGAAAGATAACAACATTGGCACTAGGTGAGCCTTATCGGGGAGATCATTCCTTAAATGGAGTGCCACCACCAGAAAGGCCCTCTCCCTTGCTGCCACCCTCAGAGTAGGCGCCTGGAGGAGGGGTTGGCAGTGTTTGTAGAGAACTGTTTTGATGAAGAGGAATTTCACCAGGTGCTGCTTGCATACAAATGACACCTGCTGAAATTCCCTTTTCAATGCAACTATTAAAGTTGCAGGAGCCCTGTCCTCCTTTCCATAGGGTCACCCTAGCCCAGGCGTTTTAGCCCTTCAGTTTTAAAAATTGCATTAATTCGTTTTTAAAACTTTGCACTGCTGCTGGCGTTGATCTTAGTTCCTACTTTGTTTTTATTCTGTTTTAAACTTATGGTTTTAATATTATGTTTTACTGTCTTATTCTAGTTTATGGTTTTCAGGTTTGTTTCATGAATGGCTCAGAGAGTTTTGACTAATCTGCAGTATAGAAATGTAATAAATAAAAAGAGAGAACCCCAGAGTTTCCCATGATATTCTTCCAACCACCATCATTCACTGTGATAAATATCTGAACTGGTCTTTTGTCTTGTTATGATCCTTGCAACAAGACATTGGCCTGGTTCAGGCAACACGCTAAACCATGCTTCTTAACCACAAAGGGCCTTGCTAGACGAGGCCTTAGCGCGCTGTGAGGCCCTGTTTCCCTGCTGTGCGTCCAGATGACGCACAGGGGAATCCAGGGTCAGGCCGCGCTGAAGCCTCCCCTAACGCGCCATAAGCGAAGTCGCTTATGGTGCGCCTTTTCTGCAGCCCCGGCCTGAGGCCGGGGCTGCGGAACGTCTAGCAAGGTCCGTGGCTTTTTGCGGCTACTCGCTTACTCGCAAGTAGCCGGGAAAAGCCACGGACTGGGCACAGCGCTCGTAAGAGCGCTGTGCCCATCGGGCCGGGGGGGATCCCAGGGGGGGAGATGGGGGGGAAGGCCAGACTGGCAGGAGAGGGGGATGGCGGAGGGCAACACGGGACGGGGAGGGATTGCAGAGGGCGACACGGGACGGGGAGGGATGGTGGAGGGCAATACGGGACGGGGAGGGATGGTGGAGGGCAACACGGGACGGGAAAGGATGGCAGAGGGCAATACGGAACGGGGAGGGATGGCGGAGGGCGACACGGGACGGGGAGGGATGGCAGAGGGCGACACAGGGGACGGGGACGGGGAGGGAGGGCGGGGAAAGAGTGGGCAGGGGTCAGGGGGCTTAATTAAAAAAAGGGTGGGGGGCTTAATTTTAAAAAAACGACCTACCTTCTCCGGAGTCTTCGGGGCGCACGTGGCCCCTTTAACAACAACAACAACAAAAATGGCTGACGCTGCAGGGCTTCCGCAGTCCCTGCGCGTCATGCGTCTAGGAAGCAGGGCGGCGCGCGCTAAAGTTAGCGCGCCGTTGCTCCGCCTCCCTGCCGGCTTATCCGGCTGGGTCTAGCAAGGCCCAAAGTGGTTAATGGAATGCATTAAGGTCAATGCATTCCGTTAACCATTTTGTGGTTAAGCAGCATCGTTTAGTGTGTTGTTTGAACCAGGCCTGTATGTCTGCAGATGAAGAAGAGCTGGCCTCCCAGTGTTCAAGGGTGGATTGAAGCAATCAGGAATGAGGGTAAGAGATTGTGTCTCGCCTAAGGCCACCTTGTGAGGAAGGATTCCAAGGTGGGACTTTTGTGAATAGCTACCCTGGCTCTAGTGCTTAGAAATCCCATTTCAAAGGTTTTTACTTCCCTGATTATGACCACATTAGGGACGTCCAAAATGAAGTATTTTCAGCTGATGTGTAACTGGTTTATAACCTCTACTCCTGTGAGATTTACAACAGTTCTCTTGAAAGTACTCAGAACACAGTATTTTCTTAAATTATTCATCGCAAGGTATTTTCTACCACAAAATTCCTTAGGTATAGATCATAAATTTAATTATGTGCATAAACTATAATTTCAAGATTGGATGGTTAGACCTTTCCATTTTTAAAAAAATTAAGAAGCAAAACAGAATCATAAACCTACCTTGGCAGTATGTATATTTATTTTTCTTTAAATGATTCGCTCTTTCCCTCCTCCCTCCTTCTCTCTTCCGCAGGTAATTAAACACCCCCGAATGCAGAACGCGATCCAATCGTTAAATAATTCATTGTATATATTGAAACGACAAGCTGTAGTCCTCACTTGTTGTAGGTAATTATAAAGGCATAAAATTTTAATTCAGATTATGTTTAATTGGGGTGTTTGATGCCAATTATTGTGCCAAAACACCCTTACCTTCTACTTTCATGTTTTAAAGCCTTGCATCGAAATAAAAACGTAACTTTAAGACAAATCGTAATTATGCAACAGATAAAAATGTTGCTGAAAGTGCCGAGTAATAATAACTGACAATGTGGGCCTAAATATACCTTAACGAAATTGTCCCTGTGGGCTAGTGGTTGACAGGACTGGGACAGTGGTAGTTATACAATCACAAAAGCCATCAGGGGTAGCTGAAACCCTTTGGCCACCACAGAGTGCATAATTAAACTGTGGAATTCGTTACCACGAAATGTGATCACCACAATTTGGATGGATTTAAAAGGGGTGGTTGGATAAGTTGCTGAAGGAGACGGGTTCAACAGCTACTAGTCCTGATGGCTCTATGCTATGTCCAGTATCTGAGCCAGTATACCTATATACACTGTTTGCTGGGGAACATTGGTGGATGGGTGCTGTTGAACCTGTGTCCTGCTTGTGGGTTTCCCATGGGCAGCTGGTTGGCCACTGTGTGAACAGAATACTGGACTAGATGGACCTTTGGTGTGACCCAGCAGGGCTCTTCTTATGTTGTTACTTACCCATTCCTTTCTGCTGGTGTACTGCTGGTTCTTCTCACCAGCCCCAGCTACGGGCAGTGGGTTTTACACAAAGCCAGCTCTATCATTGGTCGGTGTGTGTGGGGATGAAGAGTCGATGGAGTTCAGTGTCACGCAGCCAGCCTTGTACACCCCCCAAACTAGCCTCCATCATACATGTGCAATGGAGAGCACAAAGCCCTCCGCATTAAAGTAAAATCCAACCAGGTTGGCCACCTGTGCATCGCCAAGGATGAGAAAATGCATCCTCACAAATTTCTGGATGCAAATTTAGAAGTAATTACTATGATTTAAATAGAAATACAGTATACCTCCCCACGATAAGGACGACAGTGATCAGGGGACCTGTATGACCGCTCTGTCTGCTGTCCAGGTGCTATGGTGGGCAACCTCAAAGCCTCTGCTGCGCTTCCTTCTTATGGTTCTTTGTTCTGACTTCCTGTTGGACCACAGGCCTCACTCACCCTCTCTCGTTGGCCTAGTAGAACAAAAGGTTACCAGCTCAATAATTACAAAGTTGGGGTGGTGGTGAAGGAATCCTATTTCTCTTTGTAATCAGAGGCACTGAGTTGTAAGGGACTCCTGGAAGGTAATTTTTTATTATTTACTGATGAATTCAAAGTAATGAAAATGTAAGTAAATGTGCTCACCTAGGTCATTGGGTGAGCCTCTCACGAAATTATCAGTGTGGTTTAAAGGAAGTAATAAACCAAAACAAGCCAAGTAGGATCCACAATCATATACCCTTCTTGGCAAAAATGCAAAGGGGATTTCTGCTGCATGCCTGCAACATTAACGGCAGGCCAGAGGCAGGTTTCGAAAGGGGAAAACCCATAGAAAGAAGAACCTGTTTCTTATTTATAGTTGACCTGCGTGCCTACTGATCAATCTGCTGTCAAGGGATAGAATTCAATTAAAGTCCAATTTAGAATAGACCCATTAAAATGAATGGAACTTTAGTTAGTCCAACTAAAGCCCTATGTAGCATAGACCCATTGAAATACTCCCATTCCTTTCAATGGGCATACACTAAGTAGGACTTTAGTTGAATTCAGATTGAGCAGTAGGCACTCAGGTTATCTACAGTTAGTCCATCTAAAGGCCTACTTAGAGGAGACCCACTGAAATGAATGGGGCGGCAGTTATTCGTGACTAACTGAAATCCCCTCCATTTCAATGGGCCTGCTCTAAGTAGGCCCCTAGATGGATTCTACCCCAGGTGCTCACTGTTGATGTGCAACATCAAGGCCTCTGCTGCTCTCTTTTCTTAGGGTTCTTGAGCATTAAACTGGACTTGGATTGGACAGCCCTTCAAATAGGTGGCACCTTCAAAGAGAGGACTGTCCTCTGATAGCCCTTCAGAGAGAGGACTGTCTTCTACAAAGCAGGACACAGGGCCACCCTAAATGGCAGTTCAGTCTAGGCTTTGTGGAACTCGTGGTCCACTTGAGCCTTTGCTGAAAGTGCACTTTGCCGTCATTCAACCACGCCAATCAGCACCTTAAAGGCTACCATTAAGACCCCGATTGGCATGGGGGGAGGAAGAAACACTTGATTTCCCCAAGGCTCTAAGGGCTGCCACCATTAGAGTAGAGGGGGGGAATATGTGACTTCTCTGCAGCTCACCGGGGGGTGGGGTGGGGGAAGAATTATTTATTTATTTATTACATTTTTATACCGCCCAATAGCCGAACCTCTCTGGGTGGTTCACTGGGCTGGGGAAATTGCGTATTTTCCCTGCTGTGTTAATGGTGGCTGGCACTGGGCAGGTCCAACTGGGCCTGTGAGGACCAGACGCAGTCGGACATTCAATACAATGCTAGGTTTAGTCATCTTTTGTATGCGGAATAGGAGAGACACCATCTTGCTCTTTGCCTCTAGGAGCAAAATGTCTTGGCTTGGCCCTGGTTCACATCTCCAAGATTTTATTCATATTTCATTATAAAAACATTTGTGTACTGCTTCTCGGGCCTATGAAGGGCCCCAAGGTAGTTTACAACAATAAAATCTCAATACGATTCAAATGGGAACACTCAAAGCTAGAGTAAAAACAAATAAATCAAGACCATGGCTAAGAAGGTTAAAATATAGAAAGTATATATACAAAGCCTGAGCAGAATAAAAATGTCTTTAGGGATGACTGTTGTGGGGAAATCCAGCCTTTTTTGGGGTCGTCAGATTTCCCCGGAGCCCCCAGCTTATTTATTTATTTATTTATTTATTTCATATAATGCCCCATAGCCAAAGCTCTCTGGGCGGTTTAAAAAGGTTAAAAACAGTGAACATTAAAAAGTATACAAAATTTAAAACCATCAAAAAACATAAACAGTATAAAAACAACGGTTTGCATTTGTGAGCCGAGGCGTAGGCTTTTCCCCAAAATCTGGGAACTTTCTCATTTCCCCACTTAAATTGCCGTTTATGCAAACTGCAGCTGCAATTTGCACAATTTGTGCAAATTTTGGCCATTAGTTTTATCAACTGAGACATAATATGCTTAATTTTGCAGAAATTGCAGGTACTATTTCCACAAATGAAGCATATTACGGTTGCAATTTATGCAAATTTAGGAAATTGCAACCTCAAATTGCATACATGTCAATTTAAGAAAAAACAACAACCGAAAGCGAAAATCTGCAAGATGGCCTGACTTGCTACAAATCAAGTCGGGCCACCTCTTGAGTAAGCAAGCCAGAGTTCAGGGAGGCAAGCTGCTGGAAGTTTGGCGAATTTCACTCCCCCTCCCTATATGGATTCCTCTGACATCCCTACTCTTACCTGCCCACCTAAAAGACAACAGAGGAAATGCCAGTCTAGCACTGTTTTGGAGGGAGTTCTATATTATGGGTGCTGCCACTGAAAAGGCCCTGCCTGGCGTCCACATCAACTGCATCTCACTTGCCAGCAGAACACTGAGCGGATGGCAGTGCATTCCCATGTACAGGGCACACAGGTATCCTGGTGACCTGTTGCTAGCAGCAGAATGCAATGTGCATGCAGAAGTGGGGCCACCTCATAGATTCCACTTCCTGATACCTGCAGTGGTGGCAGCAATGACAATGAAGATGGAAATGGGGCCACGTAGTAGCTCTGTCTGTATGTGTGCTTGCTAGGATGAATGTGTGGATGTATATGCGCTGTCTCAGATGTGCTATTCCCACCCCCCTTCCCTCCACATGGAAACCAGGGAGAAATGGAAGAATAGCAATTTGGGGGTGGCTTTGTTGTTCAAAAGCATCCGAACTCAAGTGGCAGTGTCAAGTATTTCATCACTAAAGGTAAAGTGGTACTACACTTCAAAAAGAAGAACCCTTTCTTTCTTTCTTTCTTTCTTTCTTTCTTTCTTTCTTTTTGCTTAACTTCACATCCCCCAGTTTTCTTCATCCTTAAGTGCAAATGTCTGGTACATCTAACCTGAATTGCTCTCTTGTTCCTGTTGATTCTCCTCTCTGATACCTCCCTCGGGTTGTCTCTCCAAGGCCAAATTTAGATTGCAGTCTCCTTGGGGCCAGGAACTATTCCCCCCCTCATGCTGTATCATTGATGGTGCAGAAATAATGACGATGATGACGACAACAACAACATAAACATAGCAAGAATTCATAGACAACACAATTAGTGTATCTAAAGTGCATCACAATTAGTGCATCTAACCCTAAAGAAAGAGAAATTGGGTGCCTGATATTAATTAGGGTGACAGCATCAGCGAAGGTTTTCTATTACTCTCTACCAGCTATCTTTCATTACATTTAGAATAACCCCAAAAATGCAAATGTAGGTTTTGTTTGGAGATCTGTGATGCTCTGGAGTATTGTCACAGGACAAAGAGTTACAGAGTGAGAGATTGCTCTATACCAACACAGCAAAGACGAAGAGAAAAATGTGTGTCTTCTGTCTACCAGATAAATACATTTCAGTTTCCTGGGGATTAGATTAGAGATGCTGTGACTATTTGTCATTAACATATTGCGATGCAAATACTGCATAATAAACTTTGCAGGAAAAGTGCCCCTGGAATGCCGCAGGTTGAAAATATTATCAATATTTTCAGCAGGATTTTTAAAAAGTAAATAATAATAATCAGCAGCAACGTGTGTGCAAACTTATGTGAAAGAGAAGGAAACTGAAGTGAATGGATTCCCTCTAGATGATGTTGGCTCTTACTTTCAGATCATAAGAAGAGCCCTGATGGATCAGATCAAGGGTCCCTCTAGTCCAGCGTCCAGTTGCGTGAGTGGAGTGCGTAAATAAAGAGAAGACACACAGAGAATGGATTTAAAATAAGGACTTTTATTGAAAATTCTGCAAGAGGTGGAGGCCTAAGTGCGCATCCTATCTTAGCCAACCATCTGGCCTTAAAGGGATCGGGCGAGACGTTTGTAGCCCGACAGGTGTGGCCTGTATTCCACCAACCCTCAGGCTTGGTTGGTAGGCCTTCCGTTGTCACTTCCCCCATGTTACAAAACTCCGGGTGAGTGAGAAAGATTGGCCTCAGAGGTAAGCCCTATCTCACCAGCTGTTGCCACAAGACTCCCAGCTGTGAGCCTCAGGCGTTACCCTCACCACTAATGGTGCCAAAGAATGCTCACCGTTCCTATGCTCGCCCACAATGCCCGCAAATAACCGCCAAATCAAAATTGTGACCAATAACACCAATTAACCTAATTAATACTCCCCCGTTGTCTCACAGTGTGAAGTAGGCAAAAAAAACCACATCCTCATAGCCAACTTAGGATATGAGCAAAAATTTCCTACTTGGCCCCCAAATGGGCAACCAGTGAACCCACACCGCCTACAGGGAGAGAGACTTGCACCGAAGAGGGCGCTGGGAGGGGCGAAGCGCTTTATAAACTCACTCTGCCTCCTTCCCCCTCAAGTGGCCCCACTGGGGATGAGCCAATGGCTTGGCCCCACGCTGCGTCTCTCCGCCCCCACCCAACCAGCTGCCCGTGGGAAACACACCAGCTATACAACAGCACTATCTGGCCTGTGTTTCTCAGCAACTGGTGTACATAGGCCTACTGCCTCTGATACTGGAGGTAGCACATGGTCTTCAGAACTAGAAGCCATTGATAGCCTTCTCCTCCAGGAATTTGTCTAACCCTTCTTTAAAGCCATCCAAATTGGTGGCCATCAACACATCTGTTGGTAGTGAATTCCATAGTTTAACTATACACTATGGGAAGAAGTGCTTCCTTTTATCAATCCTGAATCTCTCACCATTCAGATTCATGGACTGCTCTAGTATTACGAGAGAGAGAGAGAGAGAGAGAGAGAGAGAGAGAGAGAGAGAGAGAGAGAGAGGTGTCTCCCTATCCACTTTCTCCACACCATGCATGTGAAGGAAAGTTGGGGTCCACACAACTTCCCTGCAAGGTAGGCCCTGCATACTTTTGTTCGCCTTTTTTCCTAAGCGAAATAGTCCTGAACCCTGTAGCTAGTGTTATGCTGAAAATTTCTCCCTCATATTTTGTGACTACTGTCATTCAGTTTGATAGAAAATTAAATTGCACTCAAAAAGAAATTCAAAGGAGAAGAGAATTTGGAGACATTTTCATGGGTTTGGTTCAGGGTTCTAGTGGACATCTTACTCATGAGGTGGCTGAGGAGTGTGTGCGAGTGTCCTGTCTTTTGTTGTACAATCATCTCTCTGACAGCCTTTAGCCTCCTTGGCTTCCTGCACTTCTCACCCTGGGGAAGATCATCATGAGGTAATTCTTCCCATAGGATTTTTTTTTTCAGGTCAGGAAGTGCAGGCAGCTTTGGCAGGGATGGTGTAAGCGCTTGACTGGGTCTTGGAGTCCAGTGGACTCTCTTGCACCCGGCTCCTGGACTCCACTGGGTGAGCCGGGTGAGCTCCTAACCCTTACAGGGCCTGTCCACAAGCACCTGGCAACCTTTCTTTAGTGAGTCGCCATTTGCGTTAAAATGGTGACTCGTTTTTCCGTAAATCGATTCTTACACAAATGGTGGCTGTAAAGTAGCCGTTTACGCAACATTATATGCGGAAATGGTCCATTTACGGTAAGGGCTGGGGACTGGGTGGGGGGAGGTAAGCAGGAACAGCAGGTCACTGAGCGCCTGGAGACTACAGAGCTGTGGAGAGATGTATAATAGAAACATGCAAACGCACACGTGCAGGGTGGAAGGAAGAAGCCAGGACGGGCGCCCATACCACCCATGGTCCTCGGGATTGTCCTGGGGCCATGGGTAAAATCAGGATAACTGCGGAAGCAGTTATCCTGGGAAAATGGAGGGATCATCCCTGCCTGCTCCCAGGATCCCTTGTGCATCATTTGGACACACAGGGATGACCCCAGGAAAAAAGGCTGGTGTAGAGGGTGGAGAATTTTGAGAGGCCCTTTGTGCACAGCTCTAGTTGCAGCCTTTCCTCATAGGGGAGTTGCTCCAAGCCCTTGATGATTTTGGTTGCCCTTTTAAGAACATAAGAAGTGCCCTGATGCTGGATCAGACCAAGGGTCCATCTGGTCCAGCACTCTGTTCCCACAGTGGCCAACCAGCTGTCGACCGAGGACCAACAAAGCAGGACAGAAGTGCAAAAGCACCCTCCTGCCCATTTCCCCCAGCAACTGTTGTATATAGGCTTTCTGCCTCAGATACTGGAGGTAGCATATAGCCATCAGGACAAGTAACCATTGATAGCCTTCTCCTACAGGAATGTATCCAACCCCCTTTTAAAGCCATCCAGATTGGTGGCCATCACTACACCTTGTGGTAGTGAATTCCATAGTTTAACTATGCGCTGGGTGAAAAAGTCCTTCCTTTTATTTGTCCTGAATCTCCCACCAATCAGCTTCATGGGAAGCTAGTATTTTAGGGTGAGAGAGAGAGGGAGAAAGAGATGTCTCCCTATCCACATTCTCCACACCATGCATAATTTTATACATCTCTATCATGTCTCCCCTAAGCCTCCTTCATCATAATACCATAATAACTCACACGCTCCCTTGTGAAGAATATATGATGCAGGTTTAAACATTTCAATTTATGAAACACATCCATGTTCCCGATGTGGCTGGTTGTCCCTCTCAGTGGGGAACATGATGTAGCATTATCCACTTTCAGATCATGGAATGCACCCGTTTTCTCTAATAGAGTTTCCATTGCCTAAAGAAGTGGTCCCCTCCCATAATATGAACCTCTTTGCGCCCGTAGAAATACTTTGGGGCCTCATCTACACCAAGCAGGATGTTGCACTATGAAAGTGGTATGAAAGCCATATATAAAAGGCAGAAGCCACACCAAGCAGGATATAGCGGTATGAAAGCAGTATATGGTGTGTGTCAATGGGCCCCAACAGTTGTCAGTGCACTTCAATACCGCTCTAAAGCAGTAGTGTGGCTCCTGCCTTTTACATACTGCTTTCATACCGCTTTCATACTGGAAGATCCAGCTTGGTGTAGATTAAGCCTAAGCCTACATCTTCCCCATTTGCATCCCCTCCCCTTTCCCCCCTTCCTTGCTTCCTAGATTTTTCTTTCCTTCTTTTCTGTGTTTACATATTATTTCATTTTAATTTTTGTAATAACTAAGGAAGTTAAGGGCCAAACTAGAAGTGATGCCATTCATGCTAGGGATGTCTACATTTTGTAAAAATCTGTCCCATCTGCATTACGGGGATTGACAAGTTGTCGCAAGCGTCCGACTGGGTCCATGAGGGCAGCGGACCCCCCTCCCCGCATCCGGCCCTCATGGACCCAGCCAGACGCACTTGGTGCAAGCGCGGACCTGCTCCCGAACTCTCGTGAGCCCCCGCAAGTGCTTGAAAACTGCCCGCCCTGGCTTCCCTCCCACCCCCTGCATTAATGGTGTCCACCATGAGCATGGAAGGGGGTAATGCGGAAATTCCAGAGCCTCTGGAAATCACATGTCCCCTCCTTATGCCAATGGGGGCCTTAAAGGCCTTATTAACACAAGCCCTTTAAGGCCTTCATTGGCACAGGGCGGAGGGAACGCATGGTTTCCAGAGGCTCCAGAAGTTGTGCTTTCCTCCCTTCCATGCTCATGGCAATGGCCATTCATGGAGCAGGGGGAAAGGGAAGCCAAGGGAGGGGCTTGCTGAGCTCTCACAAGCCGTGTAAGCTCTCAGTGGAGGCTCGCAGGGCCCGGCTCTTGGGGTGGGTGGGTGGGTTTCCAGCAGCAGTGGCAGGGCAAGTGCCTGCAGGGTGAGCACTCGCCAATTTCACCCATTCCTATTATCTTTCATCCACTCATTGATGGAATCAGGTCCCCACCCCCGGTTTCCCAAATTTGCATCAACTGGTATTGATGCAAATTCAAAGTGCTGGAATTGACATTTAAAGCCCTAAACGGTTTGGGTCCAGGTTATTTGAAGGAACGCCTCCTCCCATATGTACCTGCCCGGACCTTAAGATCATCTACAGGGGCCCTTCTCCGTGACCCTCAGCCAAAAGAAGCGAGGCAGGTGGCTACTAGGAGGAGGGCTTTCTCCACTGTGGCACCCCGGCTGTAGAATGAACTCCCCAGAGAGGTCTGCCTGGCGCCTGCACTGTACTCCTTTCATCACCAGCTGAAGACCTTTTTATTCTCTCAGTATTTTAACACTTAATTCTAACTTAAATTTAAATTTTACTGTTATAACTCTGTATTTTAATCTTATATCAATTTTGCTGCATGGATTGATTGATTGATTGATTACATTTCTATACCACCCAATAGCCGGAGCTCTCTGAGCGGTTTTATCCTGGTTGTGCTTTTTATACTGTATTTTGTAATTGTGCTTTTAACATGTTGGTTGTTTTATTGTGGTTTTTACCACAATATTGTGGTTTTTACCACAGAGAGCTTCAGCTATTGGGCGGTATAAAAATGTAATAAAATAAATAAATAAATAAATAAACTTGCATTTGCGCAAATTTGCACTTCTGAAAATGCATGAATTCACCCCCAAATGTGCATATACCCTCGTAATGTGCACAACCCCCCATGCACATTTTCATGCTTCAGCCTATGGGGGAAATGCACCTTTTTGGCTGGTGCTCTAAAGCCTCCAGGCAGGGTGAGAGGGACGGGCAACAGGGAATAACCACGTAGGGAGGGAGGATGCGGTGTCCAACTACCACCAACCAATGAACCATAGGGGGAGGTACAAAGGAGATCTGAGGTGTGTGTGTGCATCTCAATGGAAGAACAGCGACACGCTGGTGCGGACGAGAGGAAAGGTGTGAAGATGAATGAAACGTAAAAGCGCAACGGTGTAAGTTGATCAGGCTTTCACACGCTATGGAAACTAGGGTAAACCAGGGCAAACCTGCAGGTGTGATGGAGCTCTTGGTCTCATCCAGTAAAGTAAGGGTTCTGTTCTCTTAATACATAGGTAGGATATTCGAGGCAATAAGCGTGTGTGCACCAGTTGCTGGGGAACATGGGCGGGAGGGTGCTGTTGCACCATGTCCTGCCTTGTTGGTCCCTGGCCGATGGCTGGTTGGCCACTGTGTGAACAGAGTAATGGACTACATGGACACTTGGTCTGATCCAGCACGGCTCTTCTGTTCTTATAATCTTAAGTAGGGCTCAGGGCATGACTAAACGTTCATTGAAGCACACATTGTAGAGCTACCTGTGCTGGCTTTCTCTACTCTGCTGTAAGTACACAGGGTCCCAATTTGGATCAGGACCATGGCATTCTGGAAGACAAGGATTTAAGGAGGCCCCAGTCATTGTTTTCCTTTGAAATTCCTACTCCTGGGGAGGGGGGTGTTAAAAGAAGCAACAAAACCAAACCCATCTCCAGTGGAATCAATGTAGACTTCCTCCACGTGTTTTAACCTCTCTGTGGGGTGGGATGCACTGGAATTTCATGCACGAAGTGGGGGGAAACTTAAATCCCCCTGGAGTGCTGTGATCCCAATCCAAATCAGAAACGTGCATTTACAGGAAAGCAGAGAAAAGCTAGCACATGTAGCTCTACTATGCATACTCTAACAAACACTTATTTTGGTCCTTAGACTCAGATCTGTAAGTTTGATGTCGTAATTATTATTATTTTCCATTGCTGTACTGCTGAATAGCCAAACTTCTCCAGCACAGGAAGCAAACAGGTTTGTTTTATTTCTGAGTACTTGATGGATGCAATAAGATCTGGCATTGCTGAGGATGTCAGGAAGCAAAATAGGGCAACCAGCTCTTTGAAAGATCCTGCCCTGATTTTTTTTTTAAAAAAAACCAAAAAACCCCAAGAGCTCCCTATTGAAAACCTGTCCCTCCTTCGGCCATGTGAAGGCAGCTCATACTTTCTGAGTTAACACTTTGCAAGAAACACATCTTTTCTATGGTTGCTATAGAAATGTGAAAGGAACTGCTTTGGTAATTCTCATTTCATATATATATATATATATATATATATATATATATATATAATCAAACAGGCTTTTTTAAATGGAGGATTTTAAATTTAATGAACCAGAACAATGTTAAGGAGAGAAAAGTGGCTAAATTGGTTGTGTTCAGGAGATCTCTAACTTGTGCATAAAGATATGTCCTGCTAGAAAATAGCAGCCCAGTCAAGTCTACTCAGAAGTAAGTTCCATTGACTTCAATGGGGCTTGCTCCCAGTTAACGGTGTACAGGTTTGCAGCCTAAGAGCTGCAACTCTGACTCAAAGAAGTTTTCTTCGAGGTAATACTCATCTTGTTGTAACAGTTGTCATGAACATTGCTGGCTGGGCAGACATTTGGTTAAAGAAATCTTAATTGGTTAATCTTGTAGGCTTTAATCAATGAATAGAATTTGCAATACTTTTTGGAGACGTGCAAACCAAACATGCTGAAGCAAAAATAATACTGTCTTGGTTCTCTTTTAAGATGGAGCTTACCATTTGCTGATTTTATGAGTACTTGCATTGAATATATTTTTAAAGGATTTTCTACCTGAGGCTTTAAATCCACTATATCTGTTTTCGGTTTTGTCACAGAACTAAATTATGGGCACTATGCTAAGAGCATTTCCTTTCCTGCTTTTCCACTACATAACCTCTAGGTGGCATGGTGGTATAGGGGAATAGCACAAATATGCAAGTGGTAAACATGTTTTCTTTTGCTTTCACAAATAATACTGCATTTTCCCTGTTCTAAAAAAAAACCCTCACCAAAAGTGCTCTATAAGAACAGAAGTGAAACTGGAGGGTCATGATGTCATCTAAAGAACCCATAAACAACTGTGCATAGGGAATGATGAGCACACTACAAATGGCTGGTGCAGAAAAGCTCTACATTCTGCTGCCCAATTAATAGGGACAGAAAAAGCAATTCAATGTTGCAGACCTAATGACTGAACTGTCCAGAACTGGCCAAATTGAAAGGTAGCAATGCTGTTCCAAGCTGCTGCTGCTGCTACTTCTTCTTCTTCTTCTTCTTCTTCTTCTTCTTCTTCTTCTTCTTCTTCTTCATCATCATCATCATCATCATCATCATCATCATTATTATTATTATTATTATTATTATTATTATTATTTCTTCTATACTGCCCCATGGCTGATGCTCTCTGGGAAGGTTACAAAAGATTAGAACATTAGATATTAAAAAATTGGTATACAAAATTTTAAATAAAATCATAAAAACAGACAGCATACAAAGTCAACATCCATTTAAAAACAACTTTGAGCTCTCAGCCAGACCTAAAGATAGATCGGGGTAGATTAAAACTCAACAAACGCTGCTAAATGCCTGGGAGAAGAGAAAAGTCTTGACTTGGCACCGAAAAAATAAAAATGTCGGTGCCAGTTGGGCCTCGTCAGGGAGATCATTCCATAACCGGAGTGGGGTGGGGTGGGCAGCACTGAGAAGGCCCTGTCCCTTGTTGCCATTCTCTGAGCTTCCATCGGCCCCCAGCAGAGGGCCTTAGATGTTGAGTGTAGTGTACAGGTAGGTTCATGTCAGGAGAGGCGTTCCGTCAGGTATGGTGGTCCCATAGCAGTGTGGGAGCCTGGCATGTGGCCACTATTGCGTTCACATAAGGGGTTTGGTCTCCGTGAATGGTTTTGCCTCTGTTCAGGAATGACAAATTGCTTCAGTTGCAGTTTGTGAAGAATTTCTTTGTCAAGTGAGATGGACTGATGACTCTGGGGTTCTTTCCTTTTGCCTTACCCAGTGGCATGAGGCTTGGCTTACTTTGATGAGACAGCTGGAACAATTTGCTCTGCTGACACCTACCTGCCTTGCATTAGCTCTCTTATCATGAAACATCAGTCTAGACAGTGTGAATTGATCTGCAGAGGTGCAGCGAGGACAGCGCTGAATTTTAGTGAGGTTTCTGCTGGCGAAACAGAAGGCTTGGTGGCTTGGTTCTTTTTAGCTCTATTGATTGTGAACGGTTCCTAATGAAAAAGCCAAGAAACCGTCTGTGCTGTGGGGAACTCAACAACGTGCCTCATAGTGCAAGAAACCTATGCCTCGTATTAAGCTATCTGTTTGGTCAGTGCAAAAATAAATAAAATAAATTTGGGATACACTTCAGGGAATGGGTCACTTCAGGGAATGGGTCGCTTAGGTTTGGAGCTTCAAACTGACATAGTGCCTAGGTTCAGATCTGCCCAGGGGCCTTGCTCTGGTTCATTTTCTGAGGCTTCACCCACTGACTACAATGGGAAGATCAGGAAACGCCTGTGACATTTCCAGGTTTGGTCAGAGAACTAGATAAAGTTTTGCAGGCACAATAGCTGAGGGACTGACGAGGGCCAGATTTCAGACAAATAGGTACAGGGTTTAGGCAGTTATGGATTAAAACAGTATTTGAGGCTAAAAAATAAGTAAGGGGGGGCGGGGAGGAGGAGGAACCTGGTTATGTCTGCTGCCTCTTCTGCTTCTACTACTCCCAGAAACTGCCTTGGAAGCAACAATTTGCCATGTTCTTGCTTTATCTTTCATGAGGTTGATACTGCTGCTTCATTGAAATATATGAAAAACACATGGGTCCTTCTAGCCAAGTATTGTTGACACTGGCTGCGTTCGGACAACACAATAGTCAACGGTTGGTTAATAGTCAACTCCATGGTTGATTATTGAGGGGGTACTTCCCACACAACATGATTATAATCAACCCTTGTGTGGATTAAGGCCAGTATCGAATTGACTATTAGCGGTGTGTTTGACACCCCCCTGCCCTCTCCCCCCCTTGCCACTCAGTCCTCCCAGTGGTATCCCATCAGCCATTGCAAGTTCTGCCAGCTGGACTACAGCAGCCGCCGGCACTTCGGTTGCTCTTGCCAGAGGACTCTGTAGTCACCGAAAACATCCAATTGCATGCGATGAAATAGTCGACAATGACTGACACGTGACATGACAACCAACGTTTGTTCAAATAATCAACTCTGCACAACGTTTGTGTTGGTTATTTCAGCTGAATAATAATTGTGGTGTGAAAAAGTCCCAACAGTTGACACAACAACCAATCATTGACAGTTGGTTATTGTGTCATACGAACCCAGTCACGGACTGGTTCGCCCAGGTTTCAGGGATGGATTCTTCTTGCCCTACTTGGAGATGCTGGGAATCGAACCTGGGACCTTCTTCAAGCAACGCAGGTGCTCTACCATTGAGCTATGACCAAACTTTATAAACACTAATGTACAGCTTAGTTTATTCTAGTGCTGGGCCCAAACCTGCCCCCTATTTTTGGGAAACAAAACCTGCCCCCTATTTTCTTCCTGGAAACAAAAACACACCAGGGCTTAAAATATCCCCAGAATCTATCAATTTTGCCATTGGGTTGGCTTTATGTCCCCAAAACCAAGCAATGTCTTGGGGCTATAAAATTTCCCCATGGATTATTTTAACGAAAACTAGTCTAGAGAAGCAGACTTTAAGTACACCATTATCAGAGGCAATAAACCTATATACACAATTTGGCCTTAGCTAGACCTAGGGTTTATCCCGGGATCGTCCCAGGGTTGTCCCGGCCTGCTCCCGGGATCCCCTGTGTGTCATTTACATGAACAGGGATGACCCCGGGATGATCCCGGGATAAATCTTAGGTATAGCTAAGGCCAGAGTTGGGGAATATGGGTGGAAGGTGGGTTCCTGGTTGGCCCCTGTGTGAATAGAATGCTGGACTAGATGGACCCTTGGGCCACAGCTAGACCTAAGTTTTATCCTGGGATCATCCAGGGTTCACCCCTGCCTGAGCACTGGATCCCCTGTGTGTCACCTAGATTATTATTATTATTATTATTATTATTATTATTATTATTATTATTTATTTATTTATTTATATAGCACCATCAATGTACATGGTGCTGTACAGATTACACAGTAAATAGCAAGACCCTGCCGCATAGGCTTACAATCTAATAAAGTTGTAGTAAACAATAAGGAGGGAAAGAGAATGCCAACAGGCACAGGGAAGTGTAAACAGGCACTGGGTAGGGTGAAGCTAAACAGTATAGAGTCAGAACAAACTCAATATTTAAAAGCTATAGGGAACAGAAAAGTTTTTAGCTGAGTTTTAAAAGCTGTGATTGAGTTTGTAGTTCTCAAGTGTTCTGGAAGAGCATTCCGGGCGTAAGGGGCAGCAGAAGAAAAAGGACGAAGCCGAGTAAGGGAAGTAGAGGTCCTTGGGCAGGCGAGAAGCATGGCATCAGAGGAGCGAAGAGCACGAGCGGGGCAATAGTGTGAGATGAGAGAGGAGAGATAGGCAGGAGCTAGACCGTGAAAAGCTTTGTAGGTCAACAGGAGAAGTTTATATTGGATTCTGGAGTGAATTGGAAGCCAATGAAGAGATTTCAGAAGTGGAGTGACATGGTCAGAGCGGCGGGCCAAGAAGATGATCTTAGCGGAAGAGTGGTGGACAGAGACCAGCGGACTGATGTGAGACGAAGGAAGGCCAGAGAGAAGAAGGTTGCAGTAGTCCAACCGAGAGATAACCAGTGCGTGAACGAGAGTCTTGGCAGAAGAGACAGACAAAAATGGTCGAATCCTGGCAATATTATACAGGAAGAAACGACAGGATTTAGCTACTGCCTCGATATGAGGAATAAAGGAGAGCGAGGAATCAAATATAAAGCCAAGACTACGAGCTTCCTTGACCGGAGTAAGTGTGACATCGTTGGATGATCCAGGGATAAACCTTAGGTCTAGCTATGGCGTAGGTCTGATCCAGCAGGACTCTTTTTATGTTCTTATGTACTCTGGGTGTGAGTAGTTTGGGGAACATTTACCTCACCAGAGAAAGATTAGTTATGGAGCTAGAAAAATACCTACAAGACCAAAAATATAAGTTCTTAGTAACAATAATGGCCAGATCTACACCAAGTAGGATATAGCACTATGAAAGTGGTATGAAAGCAATATATAAAAGGCAGGAGCCACACTACTGCTTTATAGTGGTGTTAAAGCGCACTGACAACTGTTGGGGCCCATAAAACACCTACCATATGCCGCTTTCATACCGGTTTCATAGTGCTATTTCCTGCTTGGTTTGGATCTGACCAGTGTTTGATCTTAAGTTTTACCGTAACAGTTAAGGATACTTTTCTAATATTTTGAGTTTCAACTATACTTCTTTTGAGACCACATACACATCATTCTTCTTGGGGCATTTTATCCCCCAAGGATACATTGGAAAATTGCTAGGTGTAGTAAAATGTCCCCACAAACATGTCTGCGTATATTTTGTACAAGTTCTGCATGGAGGTTAAAGAAAGTTGGGCTTGTTTTCCAGTTTCACACCCTCCTCCTCTCCACCCTCCGCTTTCATATAATTTTTCATCAGAGGTCTTGGTTCAAATTGATTCCAAGAGGAGTCAATAAAACAAGTTGTTGTTTTCCAAAGACTTTCATCTTGGGAATGCAATGTGGGTTCAGGTTTTCCCCGCTTGCCTTTTATGTCTTACAAAAATGCCCATTGAGAGCTGCCTTCTATCACTCAGTGAGACCTCTGTTCATTGGATTTGTCATTGGCGGCTGAGCCCATAACACACTTTGAACTACATCCTACTTTCAATGTACATAGACTTGAAATTTACCGATAAAGGGACCTCATTTCTGTGACTTGAATGTAGCCATAGATGATGCAGCTTTCTGCCCACCTGCATCCTGCCCCCTAAAAGTGCCACGCCCATGCACACCAATATTCTTAAATCTTAGGTGTCCTGCTGATGTTCAAAGCAGTTTGCTCCTTCTGTAGGCACTAAAAAAGAAAATATAGACCTGACAGTGTATACGGGAGGAGGAAATGGTGTGTGTGCGTGTGTGTGTGTGTGTGTGTGTGTGTGTGTGTGCAGCTCTTATTTCCCCCCCATCCCATAAAATGAATTGAAATGGCTGACGACTGAAATTGTGCCATATAAAATACACACTTTACTGTTGGGGCTCTTGATGCATTTTTTTTAAAAAAGCCCACACACATTTATGTAAGCTTTTGAAAGATTTATTCTCTCAATTACCAATCAGAGGAACTCATAAAGGTAAAGGCAGTGGACCATGCAGGATTAGGCGTAGTCTGTGAAGATGGAACTCCTGTGCACCCAACAGTCCTATTCAATATCCTTTCTTGGCACAAATGATGGCTGACAGTTCATAATGAACTGTTCTGATAAAAAGAAGCCTGTGTACAACCTTTTTTTGTTAAGAGGATGAAGACTGCTGAACAGGTTCTCAGATCTAGTTGATGTAATTGTGTAATAATGATCGAGGAATTACTCTAATTTAGGACTTCACATATTTATTGAAGTCTCATTCAAGTATATGAGCAGGGAAGTTTTCAATTACAGACAGAAACAACTGATGTTAACCTTAGCCAAAATAGTACAGTGGCTAGCAAAGAAATTAAGGATGTAGAAAATACATAAATTTTAATATACACGTAGAACAATAAACACTAAACACTTAAAGTACAGATTCGAAAGGATGTTACATTAAAAAAAAGTGCTTGATGATCAGAAGCAACTTGGGCCAAACACGTTCAATTACAGAATACATGGTTGCTCCTCTCCTCCCATGTAATTCAGCTCATTATAATTGTGGAAGAGAAGTAGGAAGCAAAGCACCGGTAAGCAAATGTGATTTCCCTTTAATCTAAAGAAGCCCTTTGTCTGCACTACTGCTTTATAAACAACACAATTTTAAACAACAACAAGAAAACATTTATTGCTCAATCCACAGATCATTGCAACACATACAAACCTGAAATTTTACTATACTATTATACAATACTACCTATGGTTAAAACTACAGAGCTATCACGTACATAACATCCATTACTGAAATGATGGTAACATGGGTGAACAGCAGACATACAGAAACCTTTAATTACTTTTCAATCACAATCCATTTATATCTCTGAATCTTTATAGCACCTCACGCCAATAGTATCCAAAAATTTTGCTCTACATCTGCTTTATAGAAGTGCACTGATAAGTGTTGGGGCATATTACACATTCCATATATCGCTTTCAGAGTATTCTTTTGTATTTTTTTATTCCACATTACGGAAAATACTACAACAAATGTCATTGTGTGTCCTAATGATTTAACACAAGGTGTAGATCTGGTCCTGGTTACAGTTGTCTCCTCCTCCTCCTCCTCCTCCTCCTCCTCCTCCTCCTCCTCCTCCTCTTCTTCTTCTTCTTCTTCTTCTTCTTCTTCTTCTTCCTCCTGGGTGAGTCACATGAATAATCTCAGCCAACTGGGGATCACAGAATGACCAGGATGACATCAGAATCCTACATAGCCAATAATGTCCGTTGTGTGGTAATACAATTCCTAGTGAATCAGGGATCATGTAGCATTCAGGATGCTGTCCCAATACACAACAAATCAGATTTGACAATGTGACCATTTTGCTGAGGACCATGAAGTCAGTCCAGAGTGAGGGCACTGCTTCCTGAATAGGTGAACACTTCCAAAGCAATCACAGAAAAATGGCCAAAATGGGTGTTGTTTTTAGTGCTGACAAAAATGTTAATGAAAAACAAGGGCTCCTCTTCAGTTCATCCCTAAGAAAATGAAGCTTATTATGGCACAATAAGCTAGGGTTTTTTCCTGGGGTAGTCTCACTCAAACTAACGTCCTCTTGTGTGGTTCTGATTCATTTCAAAGGAACCTGGTCAGGACAACATCCTTGCAGATTGAACCCTTTGCTTATATTTCTGGGTTTTCTTCAGAGAATGAAGACAATGATGCTCCTTCTAGTTGATGTGCCATAATAGAGATTTGTCTTTAGTATCAGTTTTCTATATTTCCAGCTCAGTCCTGTGTCTGTTCTATGGGATTTACCCACTATTGTGTTTAGGATTGCAGCCCTAATTTGTTAAAATACGATCTAACCTGTACTTAGGTCATAGCTAGACCTAAGGTTTATCCCTGGATCGTCCAGGGGTCAAACCAGTTCATATAAGTGACACACAGGGGATCCAGAGCTCATGCAGGGGTGAACCCTGGATCATCCCAGGATAAACCTTAGGTCTAGATGTGGCCTTAGTTTCATATAACCTGTCTTTGACTCCTGCTCAGTGAAAACCACTTTGATTTGAATCTAGGAACTCAGGAATCGTTGGTTCTGTGAAGAACTATTTAAATTTGCCTCAGGTGAACAGACTTTATTGCTTCTGAACGGAAGATTTGTGTAACTTGAAATCATGCGGTATAAAAGCCTGCGTTGACTATCCATAAAACACCTCACCCTCTTTGTCTGGAAACGGCCACTTTGAATTAAATGAACCACATTTTCCCCCTGCCACCTGACAGCTTTGTCTCTGCCTGGGAGATAAAATGGACAAACCAGAAACCCAGTGTGGTCAGTAGCATTTGCAATTGGTCTGTACCATTTGAGGCTGCAGGTGATGGCATACAATGCAGGAATGCTCCCACACATAAGCTTTTCCTGGACAGGGATAATCTAGGCACAGTAGTGCACACACTGGTAACTTCTAGATTAGACTACTGTAATGCACTCTACGTGGAGCTGCCCTTGAAGATGACTCGGAAGTTGCAGCTAGTGCAACACGCAGCAGCTAGACTGCTGGGAGGCACATCTTACAGAGACCACATAACACCGGTCTTAAAGGAATTGCACTGGCTGCCTATATGCTTCTGGTTGGAATTCAAGGTGATGGTAACGACGTTTAAAGTAGAGGTGTGCACGGACCCCCCGCTCCGCTTCACTTGCAGATCCGCCATTTTCCGGATCAGGCCACTCCGCCCCGCCCCCGCTCCGCCCACTTCCGCTCCGCTCCGCTCGGAGCTCCGGATCCGGATCCGGAGCTCCGTTTCCCCCCCCCCCCATAGGCTTGCATTGAAAGCTAAAAAATTATACAACTTTTTTTCTGTTCAAGTTAGAAACCTCATGTTTGGCACCATGACACCTCATGGGGATATACACACGCACGCCAAGTTTCAAAGCAATCCCATCATCCCCTGATTTTTGGCGAATTTTTGAAAATCGGGCACCCCACACACAACATCCCTGCGAGGTGGGCAGGGGAGGAGGGAGGGAAGGCAGGCAGGCATGCAGCTGGCATTTCTGGGGGCATAAGGAAGTGAGCCAAGGATAAGCCAGTAATGCATATAAAATGGAATAAATCAATAAATAAACAAAGGAGGGGTGGAATTAAGAGCAGCAGTGTTGCTCAATAAACAGCAAGAAGAATTTTTTTTAAAAGGCTATATCTGTCTTTTACCAGCAATAGGGGGACGTGCCCGGGGGAGGGGGAAGTAGCTGCCAGTTCAAGACACTGACAGCCACCAACAGCTCTGAGAAGAAGTAAAACGCTCACTTCGACTCATAACAGGCATTGCTCTACCACTGAAAAGTGACCATTCACTTCAACTCATGATAGGCATTGCTCCACCGTTTTACTCTCTTTGGAAGGCTCTAATGGCCTTCCAGTGCAGGAGAGAGTGGGGGCACGTCCACGATGAGATGCCCTAGGGGAGCTCATCCCCTTGCACCACATCGATTCAGTTGTTCACCAAGGTTAGGGTGGGGAGCAGTGCTGTGTTTCTATCTCTTATTCTTGGCTTAGTATATGATTTCAGGTTGTGTTTGTGCATTTGGTGGGGCTACTGTGTTAAAAAACACGGGGAAAAGCCCGTTCAGATGAAGAAAGAGAAGTTTCCCAGAATCCCAAGTTACCTGTTTTGCCTATGCCCTCCTCCAACTTTGGGATCATCATGACCGGGAGCTGACTCTGCCCCTCAGCCCTTTGAAAAAGGTATTTTTCCCGCCGATTTTTTAAAAACTTCTAGCGCACGACCCGTACGACGCAGAAAGTTGAGAGTAGTCTCAAAATGACCCCCATCCACGACTCTCTGTGCACAAGAATTTTCAGAACGATAGCTTAAACCCCCCCCAGTTATCCCCGATTCTTTCCCTCAATGCAATCCTATGGGCGAAAAGCCGAAAACGCCGTTTGAGCCGCGCGGTTGACCCGATTTTCACAAAAATATAGCACGCGACCCAGACAATGCAGAGAGGTGAGAGTGGTCTCAAAATGACCCCCATCCACGACTCTCTGTGCACAAGAATTTTCAGAATGATAGCTTAACCCCCCCCCCCAGTTATCCCCGATTCTTTCCCTCAATGCAATCCTATGGGCGAAAAGCCGAAAACGCCGTTTGAGCCGCGCGGTTGACCCGATTTTCACAAAAATATAGCACGCGACCCAGACAACGCAGAGAGGTGAGAGTGGTCTCAAAATGACCCCCATCCACGACTCTCTGAGCACAAGAATTTCTAGAACGATAGCTTCAAAAACAACCTAGTTATGCGCGATTATTTGCCGCAATGCAATCCTATGGCGAAATGTTTTCAAGATGGCGACCGGAGCGCTCCGCCTGAACTAGGAGCTCCGAAAAATGGGCGCTTCTCTTCGCCTTGCTTCTAGGGGGTCCGCGGTCCGCTCCTACTCCGCCTCTGGGTAAGGCGGAGCAGGCCAATCCGCTACTGCTTCTACGCTCCTAATCGGAGCGGATCACACCCCTAGTTTAAAGCCCTAAGTGGCTTGGGACCTCAATACTTGAGGGAGCACCTCTCCCTATATATGTCCCCCTGCCAAGATTTGAGGTCTGTTGGAGGAGCCATCCTCTGCATCCCACCAATACAAGACATATGTTATGGTGGGATGTGGGAGAGGGCCTTCACTGTGGTGGCACCCCAGCTGTGCAATGCCCCTCCCCTTGGAGGTCTGACTGTCGCCGGCACTGGCTTCATTTTGGCGCCAAGTTAAAACGTGGCTTTTTAACAAAACCTTTGATGGCTAATATTCACCAAGCCTGTATGTTGTTTTAATTGCTTTTACTGTTTTAAAATTTTGTACTGGTTTTAGCTTATTAATGGTTTGATTTGTTTTGAGCTGTGTATACGTATTGCTTTATATTGGTTGTATGATTTTATCTGTACGCCGCCCTGAGATCCTTGTGATATAGGGCGGGAAACAAACGTCTTAATAAATAAAATAAACAAATAAGCCCTGTTCAGTTGAGCAAATGTGGCAACACTCTGCACTTGGAGGAGGGAGCAGGATTGTGCCAGCTGGCCTCACATGCAACCCTGTGATTAGCAGACCGCTTTCCCTTATGCATACCCAGGAGCCCCTTACGTTCATCAGGGGAGACCTTGCTGGTCATTCTGAAATGAACAGAATGTTGCCACGCAATACCCTGATGTGGGGGACTTCTTGGTAGTGGCACCCACCCTTTGGAAAACCCTCCCATGTGCAGAAAAGGTGGCATGTTTCAACCTAGGGTGACCATATGAAAAGGAGGACAGGGCTCCTGTATCTTTAACAGTTGCATAGAAAAGGGAATTTCAGCAGGTGTCATTTGTATGCATGCAGCACCTGGTGAAATTCCCTCTTCATCACAACAGTTAAAGCTGCAGGAGCTTTACTAGAGTGACCAGATTTCAAAGAGGGCAGGGCACTTGCAGCTTTAACTGTTGTGATAAAGAGGGAATTTCACCAGGTTCTCCATATATACAAATGACATCTGCTGAAATTTCCCTTTCTATGCAACTGTTAAAGATACAGGAGCCCTGTCCTCCTTTTCATATGGTCACCCTATTTCAACTACCTCCTGAAAACACGTATGCATACCTCAGCTTTCCCTGGGCTGTAATTCATAGAATCATGCTGCTTCATTTTACTGCTAGGGATATCACAGGGGCCCAACTGGGTCTGCACTAGGACCATTTAACACACAGGAAATCTGTTGTTCTCATGAACAACAGAAATCTGATGTTCTCATGAACGTGTCCTGTGGAGGTTGCCCATGGAGTCTGCTGCTTCACACACCCCTTCGTTCATTATTGCAAAACTTAACACCTGAGGAGAGTAAATATGTTGAATGATCATGTGTATATGTGTATGTGAGCTGCTCCTACATTTCCTGACACCCTGTGACTTGCATTATCTGACCTGTCAGAAAGCTCACTGACATCTGAAAGGGAAGGTGTCCTCCAAGAAGCTTTTGATGATTGAAACCTTGTGAAAGAAAGACATCAACTCTTGTGCAGTTTGGCTGCAAAGTAGCATGGCTAATTTGAGATCGAAGCCCCAGGGAGGCAAAGGTTGTTAAACTTTTATACTGTGAAAAACTGCAAAAAAAAGTTTGTCTTCTTAGTAATTACAGATTAAAAGCAATATGTGTTACAAAATTTGCTCCGTTTCTGCAGTGAAACGAGTATCCACATCAGATTTAGCCTGGTTTGAATGTAGCCACAAACTACTCTGAACCAAGTACCAGTTTATTAATCATATTGTCTGAACACAGCCAAGGTGGCTGTGCTGACTATCTAGTGTGGCTTATTTTTCTCAAACAAGCCACCTTGAGAATCCATAGTTTGTCACTGTTTTTTTCAAGGTGGTTGACAAGCCACCCTGGCTGCATTCAGACAACACAATAACCTACCCTGTGGAAAATGTGCTGCACTCAGACAACACGCTAACACGCTGTTCAACAAACAACCCACGATTCAAAACAACCAACACTCAACCACCGAGTGTGAATTCGCATGTTGTGTGAACAGCCCCAGAGCACACTTTGTGGAATTCAGATTTCCAAATGCATGCACCCAAAACTTGGCCATCTTCAACTGAATTCAGACGTTCTTTTGCATCCTTTCATGTCCCTCCAAGCATAGTTCAGATATCGAATGGACTTCTTTCATGGATTAAATGTCTCCTAGTGCTGTTTACTCTGAACGTGGTACAGAACTCAGCAAACACCGCTCTCCTTCCTGACAAGGCTCTAACTTCAGGTCATATTGAGATTATTCACATTGGCAGTGAGCCCACAGGCATTTCAATATAAATGATATGTATATGTCAAATAGTTATAAATCTAGAACTGCAACCCCAAACTTCACTAATGTTATTGGAAGGTATTCCTTCCAGCTTAACAATGGCTTTGGATCAAGCCCTAAATAAATGTGTTTTATTTTTATTATTTTTTTACAAAAATATGCAGGCTCCTAACTTTGCCATAACTGGCATTTCATTCTCCCTTCCCAGAGGGCTTCATTATTACTCATATGTCTGTTCTTTCTGTCAGTCAGAATACAATTACCCACACAGAACGCAGAGCATAGCCACCTATATGCAGAGGTAGTTCACCGAAGGACTTTGCTTGCGCATCGAAAATTATACCGCAACAAGCCAGTTGATGGAAGGCAGCAAAGGTAACAGACACCCAGGTCCTTGAAGGCCCTTGGGGAACAAAGGCAACGGGAGAAGAGGAGCTACAGAATATAAAGCAATTTATGCAAGCAAAAAAGAACCACCGCTACCCTCCACCCAAAGTTTAGATATGTCCCATCAATGGCTGATGAACAGGCCATTTCCCTGTTAGTTTGAAAAGGAGCACTTTTGCTTATTGCTGACAGAGGAAGACAGGAACAAGAACAGCCCAGCCTAATAAATCAGTCTGGGGATCTTTCCATGTATAACTATGTGCAAATGGCCTCTTGAAATTCTCCACCCTATTTACAGGGGGAGAGGTTTGGGGGACCGTTTCACTGGATTTCCCTAGAGGGAGGAGAAATTCTCCAACAGTTTCTTGGAGTGTGTGGGGGCGGGTAGCTCAGCTTCTTACTGTTTTCCTCACTGTTTTGGGGTTTGGGTGGTGTTTTTGAGCTCCCCACTGCAAAGTGGCCAGGGTGCTGTTACTTTCTGGTATTCATCTCTCCTCAGAAAATGGGCACGGACCTGTCCAGGGGGGCTCCGTGCCCATCGGTGGGGGGGGGGATACAGCAGTTTTGTCATCCCTTGGATGGCTCTTGGCATCTTTGGATACAGAGGTTTGAGGTGTTTTGTTTTGTTTTGAAACTTACTTTTGCACATGATCACGCCCGTGTTGCTGCAGAAACGTCTGCAGTTTGAAAAACACACACACTGTGCCAGAACGTCCCTCCTCGCTTTTGGGTTGATGCACAGGTGTGTGGACACTTGGGGATGATCCCAGAAGTGGGAAAGCCTGGGATCCCCCCCTCGGAAAGCCCGTAGGTATAGACATGTCCACAGGCATCTCTCTAGCAGCCGACAGGATACATACATCTCTCCATTCCCCTATAGCCTTCCTGTCTATCCATACTTCCTGATCTGAAAAAAAAAGCTCCATGGAAGAGGATTTCCTCATGTCATCTTTAAATGGAGTGTGGGAAGCCTGGGACACCGTAGGCTGCTAGAGCGATGACTGTGGACATGTCTATACCTATGGGCTTTTTAGGGCGGGGGGGGGGGCGGATCCTGCGCTTTCCCACTTCTGGGATCATCCCCCAATGTGCACGTGCCTGCACATCATCCCAGAAATGAGGAGGGATGTTCCAGTGTGGGTTTCCCCCCTCAAACTGAAGATGTTTGTGCCGCAACGCCCTGCCATGTGCCAAAGCAAGTTTTTTTTAAATCATGTGCCAAAGCAAGTTTTTTTTAAAATAAAAACACCTCAAAACTCGGTGCCCAAAGATGTCAAGAGCCATCCAAGGAATGGCAAAACTGCTCCCCCACCCCGATGGGCACAGAGCCCCTTGGACAGCTGTGTGCCCTTTTTCTGAGTACCTGGGAACCTGTGCCACATCACCTGCAGTCCTCGGGGTTGTCCTGAGACTGTGGGAAAATTCATAATATATCAGTCCATTTTATCCAGGGACAATTGAGAGGGCATCCCCGGTTGACCCCGGGATCCCCTGTGCGTCAATTTGATGCACAGGGATGACCTTGAGCTAACCCTGGAATAAATGGCTGGTGTAGACATGCCCTGTGTAATCACACACACACACTCCTCAGTCACCTCACAGCTAAGGTAAGCACAACCACCACGAACCCCACCCATGAGAATTTCTCCACATTTTCTTTCTGTTGTGAATGTATTTTCGAGAGGAATTTCTTTTCTATCAAAGAAATTGAGAAAAGATTAAAAAAAAATGTGGATGGAATTTTCAACACAGCACTAACTTGCCATCAGCGGTTAGTTATTCTGCAGGTGAGCAGAATAACAATTGAGAATAACTCTCAATAGTTATTGAGAAATAACAATTTCTCCACATTTTCTTTCTGCTGTGAATGTATTTTCAAGAGGAATTTCTTTTCTATCAAATATATTGAGAAAAGATAAAAAAAATGTGGATGGAATTTTCAACACAGCACTAACTTGCCATCAGTGGTTAGTTATTCTGCAGGTGAGCAGAGAAAGAGAGAAAAGGGGGTAGAGGGCCTTTCCATCACCCTGCCCATCCCAAGTACCACCTGGATCCATCCATTTTGGACTCCAGCAGCAGCCAACCTTCTGGATGGAATGGAGGAGAGCTACCCATTCACTGGCTTCCTTTGGCAACTATTCATCCTGGGCCAGATCTACGCTAAGCACGATATGACACTTTGAAAACATTTTGAAGACTGTATAGGGAGTGTGTCCTGGGCCTCAACAGTTGTCACTACTGTTATAAACCATTTTAAAGCAGTAGTTAGGTCCTAGTATTCTCTAAATTGTTCTTTTCTCCCCTTTTACTCTCCTTTCTTCTCTTACATGCAATGCCTTTACCTCTGGGTTGTAAGTCTGACGGCCAGGCCTGTGTTAATTCTAGAGCTGTGCAGAAGTGGCCTCTGAACATTCTCCAGTCTTAAAATCTTTTCACTGGCTGCCAGTTAGTTTCCGGGCGAAGTATAAAGTGTTGGTTATTACCTTTAAAGCCCTACATGGTTTGGGTCCAGGCTACCTGCAGGATCGCCTTCTCCCATACAATCCGCCCCACACACTCGCTCCCAGACTGTGGAATAGCCTGCCGGAGGAGACTTGTCAGCTTGACAGTCTTTTAGCATTCAAGAAAGCCATCAAGACTGATCTCTTCCAGCAGGCCTATCCAGTGGAATTTTAGGATACTTTTAATATGCTTTTAGGATGTTTTTAGGATGTTTTTAACAGTGTATGCTATGTTTTTAATCAGTATTTTGTGTATTTTATGCTTGTGTTGTTCCACGCCTTGATCCAATTGGAGAGGCGGGTAAGAAATAAATTATTATTATTATTATTATTATTATTATTATTATTATTATTATTTGTGAGTAGAGAAATTGGGGGGACAATTTCACCAAATTTCTCCAAGGGGTAGAGAAATGCTTCAACACTTTCTCACAGGCAGGCATCACAATTGGCAAGGGTTATAGAACAACTTCTCTTCTTCTTCTTCTTCTTCTTCTTCTTCTTCTTCTTCTTCTTCTTCTTCTTCTTCTTCTTCTGGCTGCCAACACAGCATTAACTGTGTTGGCAGCCTGGCCCCCATTCTGCATCCTCCATAATGCATCACTCCAAGGCATGGAGGGGAGGGCCATAGGCACTGTAATGACCTCCAAGGCCAGAGGCACTGTTATGACCTCAGAAGGGGGACTCTGGAATCTGATCCCTCACCCACTTCCTCACAGCCACCATAGAAAGAACCACAGCACCTGCCTTACGAGATCACAAATGCAGCCTTGTAGGACTTTGCAGAGGTCTGTATGAGGGCCGGTCTAGAGAAGAAAAGCAAAATATGGAAGACAGGCAGGAATTCCTCCATTGCACCTCCATACATGGAAGACTCCGTGTTCCAAGGCTGCCATCTTACAAGGGCGCAAACCACAGGATTGCAGCCTAAGCTGCCATGAAACCATTTTTGGTGGAAGAAAATGTAAAAATTTAATAATAAATAAATAATGCTGATGCCCCATTGAACACAATGGGACTTACATCTGAGTAACAGGCATAAGAATGCACTGAAAAATAAGCATTTTGATAAACAAGAACCTTCATGTTTTCCTTTTTGTGTGCTCTGAAATTGAAATGTGTTCTTGCAAGTTTCGTGTGGGGAGCACTCTTCTTCCCGTAAGCTGTCATCCCAAACAAGTGCAAAAATGTTAAGAAACAAAACCATTATGGCAATTTCCTTCTCTCATTATTTTTCAAGGTGAACTGTGATCTCTCCCCCCACCTACCCCCACCCCTGAAGCTTTGTTTGCAGAAAAGTAAGAGATCACGTAAGAGGTCTAGAGGCAAAAAATATTAATTGCATTCCCCTCTTTTCTGACAGTTCCAGCAGCTGCAAATGTTATTGCCAAGGAGAAAGGAAACATCCTCAGCTGGAACAACAAAATAATCATATTGGTGCAGAGAATCTGCCATCACTTCCACACCCTCATGCGTGGGGCCTTAAGAAAAACTACAAGTGGATAATGGGGTTATTGTCTCTGGGGTGAGCAGACTTTTGGCTTCCAGGATTCATTTGTTTGCCATTGCTTTGAGATCCATCTGCCAGAACCAATTGCAAAATGGTGGCATGGATCTGGATGCAGTGACAAAATGGCAGCTTGGAGTAGAGGCAGTGACAAAATGGTGATTTGGACAGACAGTTACAGCTACCAGCCCCAACCCCTAATGAGCCATATGGTAGGATAAGCTTCCGGTACTGACACACCAGTTACATCTGATTTAATTCAGATAAGAGATTTTAACACCAAACTGAAAAATACTTCAGAAAAAACCGTTGTCACTGGTTTTTTGTGGGTTTTTTTGGTTGATGTGTTGCATTGCCAATAGTAGGACCTGTTGAGTTTTGGCTAGTCCTCCCTAAAACCTAGTATGGCTTCACAGCATGACTTAAATCAGAGACCCTAGCTGCCACTGTGTCAGACTATTTGCCCATTCAGCTAAGTATTCTGTGCTCCAACTGGCAGCAGCACTCTGGGCTCTCAGGCAGAAGCCTTGCCTATCACCTGCTACCTGTCCTTGTTTTAAATGGTGATTTCACAGATGCAGCAACTGCAGGGTGACCATATGAAAAAGAGGACAGGGCTCCTGTATCTTTAACAGATGTACAGAAAACGGAATTTCAGCAGGTATCATCTGTATGCGTGCAGCACTGAGCAGAATTCCCTCTTCATCACAACAGTTAAAGCTGCAGGAGCTATACTAGAGTGACCAGATTCAAAAGAGGGCAGGGCTCCTGCAGCTTTAACTGTTGTGATGAAGAGGGAATTTCACCCGGTGCTGCATGCATGCAAATGACACCTGCTGAAATTCCCCTTTCAATACAACTATTAAAGACACAGATGGTGCTATATAAATAAATAATAATAATAATAGGAGCCCTGTCCTCCTTTTCATATGGTCATCCTAAGCAACTGGGACCTTCTGCATGCAAGGTACACACCCAATCACTGAACTATGGCCTTCCACCACGATTTCAAAAGGCAGGGGAAAATACCTGGGTGACGGTGCTTTCTGAGGTGTCTTCTCTGTGAAAAAGCTCAAGATAATCTTTGACTTGCCTCTACTCCTTTGGAGGAACATCCAACAGTGGGTTGAATATCAGCGAAGCCTCTCAGCTATGGTGCCGTCTTCGTTTCAAAGGGAACTCTTTTACTCTCCTTTCTCATCTTGTATATGCATTTTTGAAAGTCTGACCTGCATTTCTGAAACCTACCATAAAAAATGGAGAGGTGGAAAAAAACAACCTAGAAAAATCTTTCAATTATATTCCTTGGTATTTCCCCTCTGGCAAAACCAAAGTCACTTTGAACTAGAAAAGTGCCTTTGAAAAAAGGAGACACAGAGAGAGAGAGAGAGAGAGAGAGAGAGAGGGTAAGACCTGATCTTTCCCACATGCAGTCCAAGATTAGTCTAAATTCTTTCCTGTCTCCATGTTTTTAAACATTTTTTTTTTAAAAAAAGCAAATTGGATGGCCCTCCTAATTCCAAAGTCCACACACGGTTTTCTCGGCCTACATAACAGTTGTACATGAGCATTCTTTAATATATACAGATTGCAACAATAGTAATGGCTTCTACACAATTGGAGGGATGAGCTAAATTAGACAGTTGCTTGTCAAAACCCTCATTTTTTAATTGACTGCCTTTCAAATGCGATGGGTTCCAGATTAGTGCCCCTTCGTTTTTGCAAAGCGTTTTTCCCAGAAGGGCTGATCTTTGGTAGAGGGCGGAAGGATTGAGTATGACTGCCTTCATCTAAAGCAAAACCTTAAATGGTTCCGTTGAGGGGGCTGTGTGGTGCTTTGAGCCGGGAAAGAATCCATCTTTCTAGTGTATAGCTTGGCTAATGGCTGTTTTTCTTCCCTTCCTGTTCTTCTCATTGTAAGAAGGCCATAAAAATCTAAACACGGTGTGTGTGTGTTTGCTGGTGTACGTACACTGATGCAGGTGGTTCAGGAAGCACGTTGGCAATGTAACGGCACACTACGTACTTTTGCAGAATCATAACAAGACACAGCGGGGGGATAATAGCTGGCAGAGGGCATAACTCCAGGTTTTCTAATGGGCCTTTTCTCTAATATTAAAAAATAAAGGCTGCTCAGCCCCATTAAATTATTGAAAAGTAGCACTTTACTTAGAAGTTATTACTTTTCTGTGCATGATCTACAGTTTTAAACGATGTCGTATGCCTAGTATCTGAACTACAAAGGCAATAAAGGAATGGTCCTCTGAGACCGGAATGGCAGTGAAGGTTCCATTTTCATAACTCACCCGCTCTGGACTACAGCTTATCAAATTTATTTTAAAAGAAAGTTAACAAATAAAAAACGGGAGGGCAGCGCAGCCGAGTGAAATAACGTTTGGGGTATTAGCTCGGGATCCACAGGAGTGCAAGCAATCATACATTTTTGGTTAATTGCTTCACACCGTTTCTTTCTTCACGCCGCGCCAGCAAATTGGACGAGACTCTTCAGTGTGTTATTTGGAGCCGTGTCAAAGATCGTAGACTGAAATGCTTGTACATTATTCCGAACAATAAATAAACATCCTTGAATGGAGAGAGAACTAAAATGTCCTCCACTGTTGCAGGGGGGAAAAATCCCACACAGGAAGTTCCTTCAAATGGAAGATGGTTCAACAGTGTTGGGTGAACGCCATCCCTCTTCCGATCTAGTCTGTATTTAATGCTGACAAAGTGAATTAACTACCTCCTGGATGACTGCATGATGTCTATAAATTGATCTATAACTTCCCCGATTAATTACAGAGTGGCCCTCTTTGGCACAGAGAGTTCTCTTAACCCTGGTGCTTAATGATGACATCATAAAGGCCTCTGCGTCTGCCATACTTCCGTTGGCATGATCACAACCTCCATTTCACCTCCACCACCACACCAGCCTCACAGTCAACTAGCATAGAAGTGTCTATGGGAAGAGCCTTCAGTGTGGTGGCCCCCCCTTCTATGGAATTCCCTGCCTCTGGAGGTCAGGCAGGTGCCAACTTTGGCCGTAGCTAGACCTAAGGTTTATCCCAGGATCATCCCGGGTTCGCCCCTGCCTGAGCGCTGGATTCCCTGTGTGGCACTTAGATGAACAGGTTTGACCCCAGGACAATCCTTGGATAAACCTTAGGTCTAGCTACGGCCTTTGTATTTCTTTCAGTGCCTCCTGAAAATGTCATTATTCTAGCAAGCCTTTCCTTAATGACTAGCCATGTACATTTTGCATCTTTTAAAATCTATTTTAAAGTGTTTTATTCTGTTTTTATTTTATTTTATCTTGTACCCCGCTCTGAAATTTTCAATGGGGAGCGGTATATAAATATTGTAAATAAATAAATAAATAAATAAATAAGTGTTTGACCTGCATTAGGATAGGTGCAACAACAGCAGCAGCAGCAGGTTCATAGGCATCTAAGCCCCATCATCATCATCATCATCATCATCTCAGTGTGCCAGTGTGGTGCAGTGGCTAGAATGTTGGCCTTGGAGTCAGGAGATCCAGGTTCTAGTCCCCACTCAACAGCAGAAGCTTACTGGGTGACTTTGGACCAATTACAGGCTCTCAGCCCAACCTACCTCACAAGGTTGTTGTTGTTGTGAGGGCAAAATGGAGAGGAGGAGGATTATGTACCTTGCATTCCTTAAGGAGGAAAAAAAGACGAGATATAAATGCAATAAATAAATAATAATATTTGTTCAAGGCCTTTTTAAGAAGCCCATGAAAGCATATTATTTTATCTTGGCCTTTTCTGTTTTTTTTTTTTAATCATTGTCTTTCATGGCTGTGGTTATTGTTGGGTTTTGCTAATGTTTTTATTGCATTTCTGTATTTATCAGTTTCAATATCTTAATGGCTATGTGTTTTATGGTTGTAAGTTGCTTTGAGATGGCTTCTGCCCTGAAAGGCGACCAAGAAATGTTTTAAATAAATAACGATAAATAATAATGGGGAATATGCCATGGTCTACAGCAGCTGTCCTCAATCTGGTGCCCTCCAGATTTTTTGAATGACAACTCCAACCCGGCATGGTCAATAGTCCATGGTAGTTGTAGTCCAAGACATCTGGAAGGCACTGGGTTTGGGTAGGCTTTGCCTAGAGGCATCAGAAAAGGTCCAGGTCTTTTTAGATCTCTTTGGCCCCATTTTGAGCATCCATCTAGTGGTTTCAACCAACAATCCAAAACTGGGCAGAAACCAGCCTTCCCAATATGAGATAAATCTATGAAAATGTCAGAGTTTGGTGGCAATCCTACTAATTGTCATAGAAAATAGGTCACCAGACAACAACTTAGAAGTGTTGGCAGTGCATCAGGTAAAAGCATGAGTCATTTCTCTCATGATTAACACTTTCAGGAGAAGTCAGCTGTCTTGCTGAATTTTATTTTGGATGCAACACCAAGGCCTTTGCTAGACCTACCAGTAAATCCGCGCCGGACAAGGGGAGACCCCGCGATGCAAGTATAGCGTGATGTCACCCTAGTCTACACTTCAGGCGTGATGAGCTCAAGGAGAGACCCGTCGTGTCCACCATATTTTTTTAAAGTAACGAAGCGCATGAACGCTTGTGCGCCAAGGTGAGTGGGTTTGTTTTTTTTAAAAAAAGGGGTTTCCCCACTCCCCCCACCCTGCCCCCGATGGGCACAGTGCTTCTGGGGAGAGCTGCACCCTGTGCGTGGCTCCCGGCTCCTGCTTCCGTGGCTTTTCTAGCGCGGAGCTGGGAAAAGCCACGAAAATTGGCCACGCGCTGGTGGTCTCGGCCTCAGCCCGAGACCGTGGGAAAAAGCGGGCCCAAAGGGGTAGGCTACACCCTAGGGCCAGTCAGGGTTGATGTACAGGGGCGATCCCGGGTATCACCCCGGGGATAACTTCTGGTCTAGCAAAGGCCCAAGTTTGCCTCCAGGAAGACCTGAGGATTCTGCAGGCCCTGTGAAGGGCACAGACATGAATTAAATAAACTTACCCTTGGTTTCCCCCTTTCATTTCCTGGTACTTGCCCCAGGGTACTATAAGCTGTAAGGGGCTCAATTCAATCTACTCCTCACCCCATTTTCCATAAGCATTGTGTACACTCGTAGGGCTCATCCACACCAAGCAGGATATCCCACTATGAAAGCGGTATGAAAGTGGTATATAAAAGGCAGGAGCCACACTACTGCTTTATAGCAGGATTGAAGTGCAATGACAACTGTTGGGGCCCATTGAAACATACTATATACCACTGTCATACCACTTTCATGGTGTTATATCCTGCTTGGTGTAGATGTGTCATGGGCCACAACAGTTGTCAGTGTACTTCAGTACCATTATAAAGCAGCAGTGTTAGGTTCTAACTGGTGCCTGGGGCCAAAAGTGAAGGACCAGAACTGTGAAGGACCAGAACTGTTTTCAATTTGTTTTTATTTAGTTGGGTTTTAGGATATTTTGCAGTTAGATTTTTTGTTATTGTGTGGGCTAGTCCATTTCAGCTGTAAGGTTAATAGTTCAGAAGTCAAATGGTTAGTTAGAATATAGAGGACAGTTAGAATATAGAGGTCATTGGCATTCACTCCAAAAACCTCCCGGGAAGATTCCCCCTTGATTCCTGAAGAGTCTTAGGGCTCATCTACACCAAGCAGGATATTCCACTATGAAAGCAGTATATAAAAGGCAGGAGCCACACTACTGCTTTATAGTGGTAATTAAAGTGCACTGACAACTGTTGGGGCTCATAAGACACATACCTTATACCATTTTCATATCATTTTCATAGATCTATATCCTGCTTGGTGTAGATGTGTCATGCCATGGGCCCTAACGGTTATCAGTGCACTTCAGTTCCACTATAAAGCAGTAGTGTAGATCTTGCAGAGCACTTCAATATGACTATGAAGGAGTAGTGTGGCTCCTGCCTTTTATATACCACTTTTATACCGTTTTCATAGTGGAATATCCTGCTTGGTGTAGATGAGCCCTTAGAGGATCTCCTTTCCCAATTCCTGTCTTGGCTGGTAAATTTCTAGTCCTCCTCCTCCTCCTCCTCCTCCTCCTCCAGACTCTGGGGCCGTTTCTACACCTGCTTTTCCCCCCAGGATCTTCCTGAGATCATCCCTGTGCATCCACACAGGGGATCCTGGGAGCAGGCAGGGACAATCCCTCCATTTTCCTGGGATAATCCTTAGGTGTAGAAAGGGTCTGAGTCTGATTGACCTCCTGAAACCTTTTCCCCCACAGAAGGGGGAACAGGAGATCCTGATACAATTACACCCCACTCCGCACCTGCAATGCTTTTTAATAGAGCCAGCAGTATACACACAATGAACAGAAATGCTTTCTTCAGATGACTTTTAGCTCTCTGTGGGGTGGGGTGGAGAAACCATTGACATAATAGCAAACTGAGGTGATTCAAGTGTTGACAATATTGGAGCCAAAGCAGAATCATTGAGGCCTTAGCTAGACGAGGGGTTATCCCGGGCTGACACCCAGGATCGCCCCTGTGCATCCAGATGATGCACAGGGGATACCGGGCTCAGGCAGGGATCAACCCTCCCTTGCTCTGGGATAATGGGCACCACTTTTGGCCTGGTATTTCTCGTGGTCTCGGGCTCAGCCGGAGACCGCGAGTGTGAAGCCTGTTCCGCTGCTTTTCCCAGCTCCGCACAATTACTCGTGTGTAGCCAGGAGAAGTTGCGCATAGGGCGCAGGGTGGGGGGAGCTGGGAAAACATTTTTTTAAAAAAATCCACTTACCCGAGCGCACAAGCGTTTGTGCGCATCTGCCCCCTTTATTTTTATTTTTAAAAATGGCGGACACGATGGCTCTCCTTGTGAGCTCATCATGCCTGACGTGTAGACGAGGGTGACATCCCACAATACTTGCATCGCGGGGTCGCCCCTCGTCCAGTGCGGATTTAAAGGTAGGTCTAGCTAAGGCCTGAGAAACACGAGAACGGGTTTAAGGATGTATGAGAACTTCGTTTCAGTTTGTTAAACATCACCACTTGCCCCGTTCACACCCCTGAATGTGAACGGGAGTGCATTCGCAAAATGTGTTCACTAGAAGAATGTGGACTTTAAAAATTTGTGTTTCAAAAGAACAATAACACATTTTCATCCTTTAGACAATGGGGGAAAGTATGCACTTGGGAGCATACTTTTTATTTTTAAATGAACACCCAAATATGCACTGTTCAAAGAGCAACAACAACAAGCTTGTCTTTGGGAATGGGATTGAGAAAGACCAAGCTTCGAGGTGTTACTCGGAGAAATTCAACAAGCTCAAGCCTTGCTGATTCTCCCATCCCTAGAAGATATTAGCATGTTATGCTGAACCCTATGTCGTGTTTCCAAGCCCTCCCACCAAGACATGAGACAATAAAGAGGTCTGTTGTGCAATCCACAAAGCTTTATTCAGTAAATAGACATCTCTCCACACCTGAAGGGAGTGTGAATTCTAGGAGCTATCCTCTAAGCTTAATTAGCCTAACAAAGCAAGGCAGGGGCCTATCAACTAAATGGTCAGTTTCCCGCCATGTCCAACACGCTTTTAGCAGACCCCTCCTTCAGGAAGGGTCTTCAAGGTGTAACCTCTAGCGAGTGGTTAACCTAGTGGACCGCCTCCCACCTCCTCTCAATTCGGCCTGCTTCACCCTGTGGCGGACTCTAGGATCTTTTAATTCTGATGTCCCCTACCCCTCTGACAAAGACTGAGTTTCCAGGGGCTGGGAAGATGAACTCTGATTCTGGCCCTCCTGACCGATAACCTCTTGGGAAGGATGGAGCATGTTCAATGGTCTTCCGGACTGCCAGAATGTTGCATGTCTGTTGGAAAAGAAAAATGGAAAATGAGGAGTAGATTGAATTGAGTCCCTTACAGCTTATAGTATTCTGGGGGTGGGGTGGGGAATCCTAGCAGTGCTGGCTCCTGGTTTTTGAGGGCCCTTGGACAAGGCATCCCGAATGGGGGCCCCCTCACTCACGGAGACTATCTTCTCACGATCATTGTCACCAGCTGCTGTTGCTCCTTAACTTCTTGCTCATCATTGCTCCCACCTGCTTGCTTGATAGGCAGAGAGCCAGCGAGCAACTAAGCAGTGGCATTTATGTCTTCTCCATCTCACCATCACCTCTGGGCCAGAATGAGAGGCAAGCGAACAAGCAGGTTGCAATAGCAAAGAGGAAAACCAACTCCAAGGGACTCTTGTCACGGGGGCCCTGCCCAGGTGAGGGCCCTCGACTGGTTTCTAGCTATGCCTATCCTTGATGCCTAGCCCTGCTGACTAGGTGGTTGGCTAATGGCGTGAATAAGAGCACTCCTCTTAGGTGGCAGTGACACACTGCAACTTTTGAGCAGGTACCAATTTGTGATTATGATGCTTGATGTTAACTGGGTAATGAGCTGATTTGTAGAGAAAGAAGTCCTGGCTGGCTCATATCTTGGATGGAATGAAGTCCAAGGCAGGAAACAGGATCTGGTCCAGTGACATCAGTTCTGACAAGCAGGAGGCTAAATGAGAAGGCTGGGGACATGGATTTAGGATATATAGCAAGGTGGGAACAGGCCTTACAAGGATGTAGGGCAAGCAGAAACACGGGCCCAGGAAACAGGCAGACCTGTCAATAGACACAGAGCTAGCATTTAAGCACAAGTACAACTTGCTCCTGTTTCCTTTTGAAGCCATTCCGGAGAGACGGAGGTCAAACAAATCAGGGGAATTGATTTTGCTCTAGCAGTGTGCCTCATTTCTCACATGCATGAAAACGTAAGGCCTGCCATGCTGAATCAGCGCAGGCTCACGTCAGTTCTTGCATTTGTTTACAACAGTCAGTGGTGCACTGAGGTAATTTTAAATGCTGGGCTCACTAGTCTTATGGAAAGTGGGTCTCTTTAGGTGATAATGGGTGTCGCTTCATAATGTGCTAAGTAGGGCTGTGCTCCGCTTCTCTTTGGAGCGTAGAAGCGATAGTGAGGCGTCCTGATTCGCCTCCGGAAAAGGCGGAGGAGAACTGAGTCGGGGGCTGCGGATCAAGGCGAAGAGGATTGCCTCGATCTGGAGCTCCGAACACAGGTAAACGGGGGCGAGGAGGACTCATCTGGCGCTGCCGCTGCCACAAATCCTGCGGCAACAGCGATGGAGCCAGGTAAGGGGGCAGGGAGGAGGGATGCTTACCTGTGTCCATCGCGGTCCATCACAGGCTTCAATTGAGGCCCTTGTTGAAGCCGGAAGTGAAGGCCGAGGCCTCTTCCGGCTTCAAGCCGGGGCCTCAATTGAAGCCCGTGATGGACCGCGACGGATGCAGGTAAGGGGACGGGGGTTTGGCCTACCTGGCGCTACTGGCACCACTGTCCATGCAGCGGCATCAGCGGAGCCAGGTAAGGGGGCAGGGAGGAGGGAGGCTTACCTGCATCCATCGCGGTCCATCGCGGGCTTCAATTGAGGCCCCGGTTGAAGCTGGAAGTGAAGGCCGAGGCCTCTTCCGGCTTCAAGCCAGGGCCTCAATTGAAGCCCGCAACAACAGACACAGGTAAGGGGGTGGGGGTGGGGTTGGCTTACCTGGTGCCACCGCCGCTGCTGTCCATGCGGCAATGGCAGCAGAGCCGGATCTTGCTCCATGGACCCGGGGATGGGCGGAGCCAGAAGTTCCGGATCGGGCCACAAAGCAGATCGGGGTGTGTGTGTCTGTGCACAGCCCTAGTGCTAAGCCACTTTATTTATTTATTTGTTTATTTATTTATTTATTACATTTCTATACTGCCCAATAGCCGGAGCTCTCTGGGTGGTTCACAAACACTTCTGCTGTGTTGGGGTCCCTCTTGTTCATTCTGCTGAGTGAGGCCTTGGCCTTCTGCCCCAAAGTCCTACTTTAATGGCACCACTGCCAATAGTGCTGGCCAAAGACCACATTCTCTCATATGAGCCTGCCCAGATTCTAAGATTTGCAGGGAAGGCTTTTATATATATTTAATTATTGCATTTCTATACCGCCCAATAGTCAAAGCTCTCTGGGCAGTTCTCAAAAATTAAAATCATCAAATACAAGTCACAGTATAAAACAAACCACCATATAAAAAGCACAATGTAAAAGCCCAACCAGGATAAAACCGAGCAGCAATGCAAAGATTTATACAGATTTAAAATACAGATTTAAAGCAGCAAAGTTCAAAGATTAAGATGATAAACTGTTAAAACACTGGGAAAATAAAAAGGGCTTCACCTGATGTCGAAAAGAGTATAGCAGAAGTGCCAGGTCAACCTCTCAGGGGAGTTCATTTCACAGCTGGCGTGCCAGAGCAGAGAAGGGCCACCTCCTGATAGCCACCTGCCTTATTTCATTTGGCAGGGGCTCACAAAGAAGGACCCCTGAAGATGATCTTAGGTACACTTGGGAGGAGGCATTCCTTCAATTAACCTGGCTGCAAGCTGTTTAGGGCTTTGAATGTTAATACCAGCACTTTGAATTGGGCCCCAGACCTGGGCAGGTAGCTAGGCTATTCTCTCAGTCCCATGACCATCAAACCCCCTCCTCTGGTCACTGAGGTCAACTGAGGGCATGCTCCTGGTGGTTCCATATGGACCTATCATCTGATCAGAGTTCACCAGGAGAAGAGCCTTCAGTGTGGTGGCCCCCTCCCTGTGGAATTCCCTTCCTGTGGAGGTCAGGCGGGCACCAACTTGGCACCAACTCAGAATTTCTCCTGAGATTAGTACTATGTCAGCTGGCCAGTCAATATATGGACATATTTGTGAGAGTTTCGGCTATTGGGCGATATAGAAATGAAATCAATAAAATAAGAAATAGAATAAACATCACACCACAAATAGGCTATGGGCCTGTTTAGACAACACGCTAAGCCATGGTTAGTGAGTGTGTTTAAACCATGGTTATGTAGCCACCATGCTTTGGAATGGTTCACATGACACACTGAGCCCTAGGGCTCATCTACACCAAGTAGGATATTCCACTATGAAAGCAGTATATAAAAGGCAGGAGACACACTGTTTTATAGTGGTATTGAAGGGCACTGCAGGATCTACACTACTGCTTTATGGTGGTACTGAAGTGCACTGACAACTGTTGGGGCCCATGACACATCTACACCAAGCAGGATATAGCACAATGAGAGTGGTATGAAAGCGGTGTATCCTATGTGTCAATGGGTCCCAACAGTTGTCAGTGCACTTCAATACCACTATGAAGCAGTAGTGTGGCTCCTGCCTTTTATATACCACTTTTGTAGTGGAATATCCTGCTTGGTGTAGATGAGCCCCTAATGTTTAGCTCAAAATGCTGAGTGTGTCATCTGAACAGGGTCTATGGTGGGACATGGGAGAGGGCTTTCTTTGTTGTGGCGCCCCGGTTGTGGAATACCCTCCCCTTGAAGGCCCAACTGGCACCGACACTGGTTTTGTTTCAGCACCAAGTTAAAACATGGCTCTGTATCAAAGCCTTTGAGGGCTAAATTCTCCATGGTTACACATCGTTTTAATTGTTTTTATTGCTTTTTTTTTAAAAAAAATTCTACTGGTTTTAATTTGTTAACGATGTAATACATTTTTCAGCTGTGTAAATTATTTATGTTTATATTGTTCCGATTTTGTCTGTATGCCGCCCTGAGATCCCAGTGATAATAGGGCGGGATACAAATGTTTGAATGAATATATAAATAAATAACATACGTCAGGTTGCCTCTCGCAATGCAACCTTGTTCTGTTTGGCCCTTGGGAATTATGACAATACAGTCAGGCGCTCTTTGCACCAGCACATATAGGGCATGTTGAACGCATCATTTATGGAAAAGGGAAAAGTTGCCAGTCATCCTAGATTATCATTGCTACATTAGCCAACTTGTATTAAGGGATGCTGGTTAATTGTCTTCACCATCTGCTTAGCTTTCATGTGTGTGTGTGTGTGTGTGTTGCTCTTCCTGACATTTACAATTCTGTTAAAGTTCAACCTTATAATTAGATATAAGTTTTTGGTGTCTTGTGACAATTATATTTTGAGGTGCGTTTAAAAGGGGAAAAAAAGATCACGTCAATGATCAACACTTAGGAATTGTGATATCTTTCACTGATCCCCAAATTAAAGGTTTTCCTTCAAGGTCTGTCATCCGCAACTTTTATGTGAAGATTTTATGCCAGACCAAGAAAGCCTCTAAATGAGAAAAAAAATATGAAAAAAATTAGCTGCGAGACTATGCGATAAGTGCAGGAGCTCTGGGAGATATTGTTTAGCTTGTAAAAAAGGGAGACATGATAGAGGTGTACAGAATTATGCATGGTGTGGAGAAAGTGGATCAGGAGACATTTTTCTCCCTCTCCCATAATATTAGAACTAGGGGTCATTTGATGAAGCAGATTGGTGGGCGGTTCAGGACAGATAAAAGGAAGGACTTCTTCACACAGTGCATAGTTAAATATGGAATTCACTGCTACAAGATGTAGTGATGGCCACCATTTGGATGGTTTTAAAATGGGTTTAGGTAAATTCCTGGTGGAGAAGGCTATCCATGGCTACTAGTCCTGATGGCTATGTGCTACCTCCAGTATCAGAGGCAGTACGTCTATGTACACCAGTTGCTGGGGAAGATGGGTGGGAGGGTGCTGTTGCACTTATGGCCTGCTTGTGGATTTCCCGTGGGCAGCTGGTTGAGGGACTTTGGTCTGAGCCAGCATGGTTCTCCTTATGATCTTATACCCTTTTTCTGTCTCAAGGCTAGCTTTGAAAACACACACACAGTTTTGTATCTTTTCACCAGTTGGAAAGGCCAGGCAGCTCCTGGCAGAGCCCACTTGGAGGGACCAGGTTCAAGAGCTATAGATGAAAGAGCTAGACCTTTGCAAGGATTGGTACATCTCTGCCCTGGATGGTGGACCTGAAGCTATTTAGCCTGCTGGAGCTAGCAGTGGAAAATGTCCTGAGTTCAGACAACACGTCAACTCACAGTTTGTCAAACAACGCATGGTTCGACAACAACCCACATTCAACCACTGAGTGTGGGATAGTGTGTTGTGTGAACGGCCCCCCAAAGCAGAAAAACCTCCAAACAATCAGTGGTAAGGGGTTAATGGTGGGGTCACAGGAAGGGGGTGTGGCATCTGGAGCACACTAGAAGGCAGGATTTGGCCCTGGATGTAAGGTTCTCAACTTCTTCCATTGATGGATCTTTCCTGGTCGTGTGTCGTGAAAAACTCCTGGCTTAACTTGTCTCTTTGGCCCTTTCTACACCTAAGAGTTATCCCAGGAAAATGGAAGGATCGTCCCTGCCTGCTCCCGGGTTCCCCTGCATGTCATTTCATGCACAGATTGATCCTGGGATGATCCTGGGGGAAAAGGCAGGTGTAGAAATGGCCTTTGTAACCTCCACCCACCACCCCACTCTGGTGACATTGCTTAAAAACACACCCCCATAAACCAGAGGTATCTGCACGACAGGAATTATATTCTGAAGGCAATTATTATTTCTATTACCAACATTTGCAGGGTGTTTATTTTAAACTTTCATTTGCCTTTGCTCAGCTGTCATCCCAGTTATTTATCATACCCATCTTGTATTACAGGAGTGCATCTTTTTGACTCTATAGCGAGAGGGGAAAGTTCTGAAAAGAATGCAAATTAGATTGGTGGCAGCAGAGCTGTGAAAACCTGCTGAGCCTTCGTGGCTAGATCCCTGGTACTTGGAGATTTTGATGAATATGGGCCATTAGGAATAATACTTCATGCCATTACCAGCTGCGAGCATATGGCAGGAGCCACTGTAGAGAGCCAGGAAAGCAGCGATTTTATAGGCATCTCTGTTTAATATGAACTTGCAGAGATGAACTCACAGGCATTTTATATTGAAGAAAACAAGGGAGGGGTTTTACTCAACCAGTAAGGCTTACATGAATGGATATGAAATGAAATGAATTAAGTAATGATGGATAGATTGGTAAACATAATAGCCCATTTCTAGCATTCTCTCATTGTCACGCTAAGGTGCGTTTCTTTTTCACTCTGAGTGTGACAAAGTGAGAGAAGATTTGTAACTGTCTTTGGGGGAGAGGTGATAGAACCTGTTTTGGAGAGGGATGTGGTGGTCTCTCCAAACTTCCTTTCCTCTCCATCATTACCTCCCTACACTGCCACAATCTCCCTTCTACTGCCAAACCCAAATCATCCCCTTCTTCCTACAGAGGATGCTAAAAGGATTGGAAAATTATGTTAGACAGAGCTTTTCTAAATGAGTGATTTATCGCATGCTCGTGATTGGCCACTCACTGTGGGTCCATTACACGACTTCATCAACATTCCAGGATTTCTCCCACACTATGGGCATGGTTAGATGACTGTTTATCCTGGGGATTGCCCCAGGATCATCCCTGTGCATCCACATGACACACAGGGGATCTCGGGGGCAGGGAGGAATCATCCCTCCCTTGCCCCAGGAGAACAGCCACTACTTTTGTCCCATTTTTTTTGCACAGTTTCGGAATGATCTGAGACTGCGGGACAGGTTGGCACCCATCCCAGTTTCGTTGTGGCTCCTTGCGAGTAACCGTGAGGAGCTGGGAGCTGGACATGGGGGTGGGGTGGGGGGAGCAGGAGGTGTTTTTTTAAAACAAAACACACCACCTCACTGTCTGCACTGGAGCACTCGAGCGCTCATCTTGAATAAAAACAAAAAACAAAATGGCGGGTGCAACGTGCTTCCTCCTCCTGGGATGTTGCGTAGGGTGACCATATGAAAAGGAGGACAGGGCTCCTGTATCTTTAACAGTTGCATAGAAAAGGGAATTTCAGCAGGTGTCATTTGTATATATGGGGAACCTGGGGAAATTTCCTCTTCATCACAAAAGTTAAAGCTGCAGGAGCTATATTAGAGTGACCATTTTAAAAGAGGGCAGGGCACCTGCAGCTTTAACTGTGGTGATGAAGAGGAAATTTCCCCAGCTTCACCATATATACAAATGACACCTGCAGAAATTCCCTTTTCAATACAACTGTTAAAGGTACAGGAGCCCTCTCCTCCTTTTCATATGGTCACCCTAATGTTGCGCACCACATGTAGACTGGGATGAGGATCTCACGATCACCGTATCATGAGATCCTCCCCCCTCCCTCCCTCTACACTGGGTTTGTGTAGACATGCCCTAAATCGCTTTTTTAAAAACAAAAAACAGAGACAGTGTGGTATTATATGAGATATAGTGAGATCTCTGCGCTACTAGATGGCACTGTGTCATTAACACAATGGAGCCTTTTTGAGAAGGGAAGTTTTCAATTGAAAATCACGTGGTCACGTGTCAAGTAGTGTGTCGTAATTGTGGGAAGACTGCAAGAACATAAGCCCCAGAAAGGCTGCAGGGTTTTCCCTGTGTGATGTTTTTATGTTTTTGATGGTTTTAAATTGTATATATTTTTAAGGTTTACTGTTTTTAACTTTTGTAAACCACCCAGAGAGCTTCAGCTATGGGGCGGTATATCAATGTAATAAATAAACAAATAAATAAATAAAGCTCACAGAATGCCTTGAGAAAGTTCAGTAAGAGAGATGAGTGAGAATTTTGTTCGATTCATTTTTAAAAAATAAGATCTTACCAAAGTTGTCCATTCCCCTCCCCCATAAAACAGACTGAAAGGATTTGAGATTAAAAATAAATAAACGTGTGATTAAGTGAAAGTTGAAAGATTCATCCCACTAGGCAGAAGGCCTAGAATGCTTCGTCCTTAAAAGTTTGAGTTTGAATCCCTGTGCCACCACGTTTGTGGTGTTGAATTAGGGTTGCCACCTCTTTTCCCCCCGATAAGCGCTGTGTCTCTAACAGCTTCATGGCTGCCAGGCACAACACAGTCCTATCCATGCTGGGAATAGTGGTGCTTATAGAATATGCCACTGCAAGAGTTTTTGATAAGAACTTATTTATTTATTTATTTATTTATTACATTTTTATACCGCCCAATAGCCGAAGCTCTCTGGGCAGTTCACAAAAATTAAAACCATAATAAAACAACCAGCAGGTTAAAAGCACAAATACAAATTACAGTATAAAAAGCACAACCAGGATAAAACCACGCAGCAAAATTAATATAAGATTAAAATACAGAGTAAGAACAGTAAAATTTAAATTTAAGTTAAAATTAAGTGTTAAAATACTGAGAGAATAAAAAGGTCTTCAGTTGGCGACGAAAGGAGTACAGTGTAGGCGCCAGGCGGACCTCTCTGGGGAGCTCGTTCTACAACCGGGGTGCCACAGCGGAGAAAGCCCTCCTCCTAGTAGCCACCTGCCTCACTTCCTTTGGCAGGGGCTGATGGAGAAGGGCTCCTGTAGATGATCTTAAGGTCCGGGCAGGTACATATGGGAGGAGGCGTTCCTTCAGATAACCTGGCCCCAAACCGTTTAAGGCTTTGAATGTTAATACCAGCACTTTGAATTGGGCCCGGACCTGGACTGGCAGCCAATGAAGTTGCAAAAGGACTGGCATAATGTGATCTCGCCGGCCACACATTTCTTCATAAAGAGGAGAATAAGAATATGACATTTAAAAAAAAACAAAAAAAAAAACCTGAATGTGGGAGAAACCCAAACTGATAGATTCATCAATTGCTAGCCAGGGAAGGAACATGGAAGCTAGAATGGTTTTTATCCTAACATTCAACAACATCTCTTTAACATGTAGTATAAATAAATACTGGCATCTCCTAGGTGATGATATACCAGCTTGCAGGGATAAACCAATTTCAACACGCATGAGGACAAAAGTGTTGGTTTGAGCTAAAGAATCGCTCAGGAGAAAATTTGAAGCAAAATGGTTTGGGGTGGAAATCACCTTACCCTTACCAGCAATACCCTCAAATGTATCTCAGATTAATGTCCCCTGGAGCTGTTCGCATTCATCGTGATCAGCACCATTTTGTTATTTTGGTGCTGAGCCACAGCACTGGAAAATAGCGAAACACTTCCCACACAATGGACAAACTTTCTGAGCGTCTGGAACTGCCCGCAACAGCAAAGAGTACAGCTTCACAACCTTCAAAAACACTGTGAATTTATTTATTGATTGCATTTATATCCCACCGTTTTTTTCCTCCAAGGAACTCAAGGCGGCATACACAATCATCCTCCTCTCTTCACAAAAACAACCCTGTGAGGTAGGTTGGGCTGAGAGTCTGTGACTGGCCCAAAGACACCCAGTGAGTTTCCTTGGCTGAGTGGGGACTAAAACCCAGATCTCCTGACTTCCGGTCCAATACTATCCCCACATTGGGGCTGTTTTTAGCTCAGCCGTATCAAACACATTAGTGCCGTACCGAAAATTTATCCCACATTATTTTTGGACCGTTCTCATTCAATTTGATAGAAAAGAAATTGCTTTGGAAAAGAAAATGAAAGGAGAAGAAACTTTGAAGAAATTCTCATGAGTTGGGTCAGGGTTGTTGTGCTGCATTTACGTAGGAGGGGGGGGTGAGGAGTAGGGCTTTGCACTAGCTCCCCAAATTGCTTCGTGGCCCAATCCAAAATTTCAGATCGGGCCCGAACCGCTTCAGGTTGATCTGACCCTTCCCCAACCTGCTCCGGAACCAGATTCGGAGTGAGATCCGAAGGGTCAGATTGAGATTCGCCCCTCATTTTGACCCCCCTTCCCCACTTATTTGCCTCCGTGGTGGGCGGTGGAGGCAGGTAAGTGAGGAAGGGGGGACAAAATGGGGGGTGAATAAGCCCCCCTTACCTGCCTCCGCCGCCATCACCGCACGGACTGCGGTGGCGCTGCCACTGTCAGGTAAGCCCCCTCCCCAACACTTACCTCCATTCGGACCTCCGGATCGAGGCAAAGTGATCTGCAGCATTGCAATCCGCTTCACCTCGATCCGCAGCTCCCCCGACCCAATTCAGATCCACCCTTAGTGGATGTGGATTGGGTCGCTCCGCTCCTTATTCAGGGATCTGAATTGGAGCGGAGCACAGCCCTAGTGAGGAGGTGTACAAGTGTCCTGTCTTTCATAAATCTCTCTGCTCCTGCATTAGAGTTAAGATGTATCCAACCATGACCCCTCAGAAATCTAACATTGGGGAAGTCCAAATGAACCCTAGCAATAGGGTTCAGCAATAGGACTCTACCCTAAAGAATGACAATTAGAGCTGAGCCCCCCAAAAATCAGAGGACATTTTCCTCAGAAAAATCCTGGGATTTTTGTTTTTCTTACCCCCCTACCAAAACCAAAAAAGCCACGTTGCAGAATTTCCCCAAATTTTCTTCCCTATATTTCAGTGGGTTTCATCTTCCCTCTCACTTCCCTCCCCTCACAATGCCCTAGAACAATGCTAGGTAAACGGTAAAATTACCTTCAGTGAAATTACCCTCCCAGTTTCTCTGCCCACAAACAGGGTGGAGAATTTCAGGAGGTCATTTGTGCACAGCTCTAAAACACATCAAAGATGTTTTGGTCATAGTTATGCTTCTTTAAAGAAACACTGCAAAGGCCCAAAGGTTTGACCAGGATTGGGCCCTCGAAACGGCCATTGTCCCTGTAAATCAGGGGGTGTTGAGTTTCCTTCATCCCTTGGGTCAAATGTAAGTTTGAAGGAGCTCTCGGGGGCCACATTGCCGTGGTGGGGAGGGCAGAAGGCAAAAGAGAATTGGGCCAAAACATCGCAAATAAATACTAGCATAATTTAGTTTGAGGCACTTATTGCTGGTAACAAAGGCCTCAGCTAGACCTACGGGTCTAGCGTGATGGAGGGGTGAAGATCTCGCGATATTTTTATTGCGAGATCTCCCCCTCTGTTTACACGTGGCGCGCAACGACCTCGGAGGGAGAGGATGTTGTGCCAGCCATTTTTTTTTAAAGAGGAAGGAGTGCTCGTGCGCAAAAGGTAAGTGTTTTTACTTTTTTAAAATTTTTCCCACTCCCCCACCCCACCACCCGGCCATATCACGGGGCAAGGGAGGGATCATCCCTCCCGGATCCCAGGATCCTTTGTGCGTCATGTGGACGCACAGGGACGATGCTGGGTATCGCCCCTGGATAAAGCCCTGTTTAGCTATGACCTAAGTCGTAGGAGAGTCATGTCAGGCTTTTTGAATGGGGGAAGAAAACTATGAAAAGATCGATAGCTGGGGGTGGTGGTGGAGGGGGGAGACCAGGGTAAAGGGTGGGGCCACTTTGGGAACCCCGAAGGGCTGGATTTTGCCCACGGGCCTGAGCTTCAACACCCTTACCGTAATTTTTGTATATACTGAAAAAAGCTACCAGGCTGACAAATCTGAAGGACACTGAAGATTAGAAAAAACATCAGCTTAAGAAGTCGACCATATGTGATACTTAAATATGTGAGCTTTTCAGTTTATGCTTCACATTCCCAGATTTGTATGGGCAAAGCAGCAAGAAAATGAAGAATAAGAATAGAGGAGCTCAAATGTAATTCAATCAGTTTAAAATATTAGTTTTAAAATATTAGAAGATAAGGCTTTCTCACTTTGGTCCAAACACCACAAAGCCAGGAAAATGGCAGCTAAGGTTAATGCCTGGTCTAGGGTGGTCAGATCTACACCAAGCAGGATACAACACTTTGAAAATGATTTGAAAACCGTATATTATTATTATTATTATTATTATTATTATTATTATTATTATTTCCCGCTTTTTGCCCAATACTGTAAATTACTGTATATGTAATTTGTCCTGGGCCCCAACAGTTGTCACTACTGTTATAAACCATTTTAAAACAGTAGTGTAGAACCTGCCCATATGGAAAGGAGGACAGGGCTCCTGTATCTTTAACAGTTGTATAGAAAAAGGAATTTCAGCAGGAGTCATTTGTATGCATGCAGCACCTGCTGGAATTCCCTCTTCCTTACAACAGTTAAAGCTGCAGGATCCCTGCCCCCTTGACCAGACACAAAAGAAGGCAGATCACCTCCTGTTCATCTGATTGAAGATATTCTATACTTCTGTAGAAGCCCAAGGCTATAAGAGGAACACAACCAAATTATTATATGCCTCTTTTCCTCCCAGTTGTTATGTACCAGAATTATCTGTGTTCCCCCCACAAACACACACACAATGTCATAGAATCATGAATAGAACCATGAATAGTAGAGTGGAAGGGGCTTAAAAGGCCATCAAGTCCAACCCCCTGCTCAATGCAGGAATCCACCTTAAAGCATACCTGACAGATGGTTGTCCAGCTGCCTCTTGAATGCCTCTAGTGTGGGAGAGCCCACGAACTCCCTAGGTCATTGGTTCCATTGTCATATTGCTCTAACAGTCAGGAAGTTTTTCCTGATGTCCATCTGGAATCTGACTTCGTTTAACTTGAGCCCGTTATTCCGTGTCCTGCACTCTGGGAGGATCGAAAAGAGATCCTGGCCCTCCTCTGTGTGACAACCTTTTAAGTATTTGAAGAGTGCTATCACGTCTCCCCTCAATCTTCTCTTCTCCAGGCTAAACATGCCCAGTTCTTTCAGTCTCTTCTCATAGGGCTTTGTTTCCAGATGCCTGATCACCCTTGTTGCCCTCCTCTGAACCTCCTCCAAGTTGTCTGCATCCTTCTTGAAGTGTGGTGCCCAGAAGTGGACGCAATACTCAATATGAGGCCTATCCAGTGTCGAATAGAGGGGAACCAGCACCTCGCACGATTTGGAAGCTGGACTTCTATTAATGACGCCAGGTCATCATTAGAGCTCCGGCTACTGGGCGGTATAGAAATGCAATAAATAAATAAATAAACAAATAAATAAATAGACCAGTGCTGAATAGAGGGGAACCAGTACTTCACAGGATTTGGAGGTACTGGTTTCCCTCTATTTGGCACTGGTTAGGTCTCATCTTAAAGACTTTCTTCTAATTTTTGTTACAATTCTACTTCTTCGTCATCAGTTCTAGAACTATGTATTGTTACAAATGGTCTCTGTGGCCACAGCTAGACCTAAGGTTTATCCTGGGATCATCCAGGGTTTGCCCCTGCCTGAGCACTGGATCCCCTGTGTGTCACCTAGATGAACAGGTTTGACCCCTGGATGATCCAGGGATAAACCTTAGGTCTAGCTATGGCCTGTGTTTAATTGTTACAAATGGTCTCTGTTGTATTAGCACTGCTCTCTTCCCCTCTCTGTTTGACCCCTCCGCCCATTCACCAGTCCCCCCACTCCCGCCAGTTTATTCTAAGCACAGAATCCAGATTTTTCTCGTTGCACCATTTTCGGGTTCTTTCCAATGCAGAACTCCTCAACCCCTGCCGTGTCCAAATTCAGCGGTTTCATTTTTAAAGCGATCGTTATCTGAACACTGCATCATTAGCAAAGTGTAAAATATTTTTTTGCTCCTGTGCCAGTGTCTCCGAATATATTTTGCACAGGTTGTGACGGTGGGAGTAACAGTTGGCTTGTGTCCATTCACACGAATCCTCCAGAGTACAGAGAAATGAAAGAGGATTTTTTTGGCCATTTATGTGTGTGAATTGTGTGTGTGTGACGACAGGGAAGTAATAGGGCAAGCAGCAAAGAGTCCACCTCTCTTCCCAACTATTGAGGTTTCATTTTGTGACAGAATGAAAGGGCGGAGGGGGAGAAAAAGAGACAGTGTTGAAGAGAAATTCTACTATGGTGTATGATCATTGGCCAATCTTGGATTAATTCAAATCCGTATTTTTAACAGCATCAAAACACGTTTGGCGAAATGCATCACCAAGAAGCCATCTGTGCACATTCAACCAAACAATTTAAGTTTCATTAAACTGAGCAGCCTGTGATGCTTTCTTTTTTTCTTTTCTTTCTCAAGACCCCCCAACCCTCTGAAGTTACTGAGAATAGAAGTATTGATGACTAAGTATTCATGGGATTGGGGGCAGCGTGGGGAGGTTGTTTCTTGCAGGTCTGGTGGGATGGCCAAGCCTCATATGCTCCATATCATCAATTAATATGAAAGGTAATTGGTCGAATTAGATGAATCCATATATAATCACCAGTGGTGTAGCAGTACATTTAGAAGTCCAGAAGCTCATCATGACTAGGGGGAGTCCACACACTGTTCCGAAGGCGCCCCGAAGCCCCTTGAGGGCGCCCCAAAAGCGCTCGTGTAGCACATACCTTAATCGTCCCCAGAAGAGGCAGAGGAGGAGGCGTGTTTTGGCAGCGCAGACTGTGGGTGGGCTGCTCCTGGCTCCGTTTTCCTTTAGCCAGCAGGCCCTGCGAGAGCTCCCAGCAGCGGGGCTGGGTCGTGGGAGGGAAGAGAGCCGACGGGCGAGGAAAGGGGTGGCAGCGGCGGCCCCTGCGTGGTCCCGGGGGCGTGGGAGGCGCCCTCCCCTTTCCTCGCCCGTCAGCTCTCTTCCCTCCCACGACCCAGCCCCGCTGCTGGGAGCTCTCGCAGGGCCTGCTGGCTAAAGGAAAACAGTCTGCGCTGCCAAAACACGCCTCCTCCTCTGCCTCTTCTGGGGACGATTAAGGTATGTGCTACACGAGCGTTTTCAGGGCGCCTCGAGGGGCTTCGGGGTGCCTTCGGAACGGTGTGTGGACTCCCCCTAGGGTGACCATATGAAAAGGAAGACAGGGCTCCTGTATCTTTAACAGTTGTATTGAAAGGGGAATTTCAGCAGGTGTATATATGGAGAACCTGGTGAAATTCCCTCTTCATTACAACACTTAAAGCTGCAGGTGCTCTGCCCTCTTTTGAAACTGGTCACTCTAGTATAGCTCCTGCACTTTAACTGTTGTGATGAAGAGGGAATTTCACCAGGTGCTGCAGGCATACAAATGACACCTGCTGAAATTCCCTTTTCTATGCAACTGCTAAAGGTACAGGAGCCCTGTCCTCCTTTTCATATGGTCACCCTAAATAAGTGGAAAGGTGACCGGAGCCCTGCCCTCCTTTCCATATGGTCACCCTAAATAAGTGGAAAGGTGACCGGAGCCCTGCCCTCCTTTCCATATGGTCACCCTAGAATCATGACACCAGCAACCCTCCCCCCACCACAAAGCTACACCTGGGGATAGATTAGAGCCAATGTGTTGGAATGGGACACAGGAGATCTGGGTTCTAGTCCCACTTGGACATGAATAGGGTGACCATATGAAAAGGAGGACAGGGTTCCTGCATCTTTAAAGTTGTATAAAAAAGGGAATTTCAGCAAGTGTCATTTGAATGCATGCAGCACCTGGTGAAATTTTGTCTTCATCATAACAGTTAAAGCTGCAGGAGTCCTGCCCTCTTGACCAGATACAAAAGAGAGGAGGGCACCTGTAGCTTTAACTATTGCGATGAAGAGGGATTTTCACCAGATGCTGTATGCATACAAATGACACCTGCTGAAAATCCCTTTTCTCTACAACTGTTAAAAATACAGGAGCCCTGTCTTCCTTTTCATATGGTCACCCTAGACATGAAGCTCCCTGGGAGCTCATCTACATCAAGCAGGATATTCCACTATGAAAGCGGTATGAAAGCGGTACATAAAAAGGCAGGAGCCACACTACTGCTTTATAGCAGTATTGAAGTGCTCTGCAGGATCTACACTACTGCTTTATAGCGGTACTGAAGTGCACTGACAACTGTTGGGGCCCATGACACATCTACACCAAGCAGGATATTCCACTGTGAAAGTGGTATGAAAGTTGTATATGGTATGTGTCAATGGCCCCCAACAGTGTCAGTGCACTTCAATCCTGCTATAAAGCAGTAGTGTGGCTCCTGCCTTTTATATACCACTTTCATACCACTTTCATAGTGGAATATCTGCTTGGTGTAGATGAGCCCAGGGTGATTTTGGACTGGTCACTGACTCTCAGCCTAACCTAGCTCAAATAAGAGCCTAAGCACATAAGTGCCCTGCTGGATCAGACCAGGGACCCATCTAATCCAGCATTATGTTCACACAGTGACCAACCAGCTATCTATGGGAAACTCACAAGCAGAACACACATGCACAGCATTGTTGAGAGGAGGAAAGAGAGAACAGGGAAGACGATGTAAGCCACCTTGGGTTCCATGCAAGAGGAAAAAAAGTGGAATATAACTGGTGTGTGTGTGTGGGGGAATAAAGAAATAAATTTCATGGCTTCACAATTTAATGCGAGTCTACACATTTCTCACCTCCTGGAACTTGACCTGAATGCAATTTACGGTCCAACATCTTCACATTTCCATATTTCTGATGTGTTTTGCAACAGCAACAAAAAAGTGCATATTTGAAAGATGTGCAAGGAAAAATGCAAAAATGAATAGAGCGCATACATTTCCAAAACAGGCACACACATTTTAGGCAATGGGTGTATGCAAACATAAAGGTACTCTTTGTTTTATACTTTGAATGGTTTTAATTTTTGTGACCCACCCAGGGAGCTTTGGCTATTGGGCGGTATAAAAATGCAATAAGTAAATAAATAATTTCTTGGTTGTTTTTGACTGTTATGTCTGGTTGAAGTTGAAACAAACTAAGAGGTGCTAGCCTTTAGACCATTTTGTTTCATGGCTAATGTTTACAGGGTAATAGTAGTTTATACTCTTTCTGAATGTTTGGTTGCTGGTTATTGTACTAGATTTTTCTGTACTTGTCAACTGCTTCATTTGTTCATTAGTTGCAGTATGCTAAATTTGTGAGTAAGGATATGAGAAAGGTGATGGGGAAAGAGTGTTAAATGTTAGGAAAGGTGAGACTATGGTCATCCAGTAAAGGACTTGCAGTCAGAAAAGATATTTGAGGGAAGGGGAGACTGTATCACACAGAGTATAGCAAAAGCTTCAACGTACAGCAAAATCTACAGAAGTAGGAATGAGTGAAGTTAATTTCAGATACATTAAGTGTCTCACTTATACTTTATTCCAGTGATTTTAACATTAATATGTTATGTAGAACAGGTTTGTCTTAATTGTGTGCTGTGAAATCAGACGTGTGACCAAGGCCATGTTTGAGTGGGCACGCCCCCTTGGGGGCAGCCATGTTGTCCTACTTTTTGTTTTCCAAAATATGGTCATCCTAGATTACCTTCTGCAGACCAGCAAAGCCATTTATTTATTTATTTATTTTATTACATTTCTGTACTGCCCAATAGCTGAAGCTCTCTGGGAGGTTTTATTATTTAGGCAGGCATTTGGCCCATGATAACTTGGGTGACTGGTAAGAATATAGGATGACTCATGCTGGATCAGACCCAAGGTCCATCTAGTCCAGCATTGTGTTCACACAGTGGCCAACCAGCTGCCCACGGGAATCTCACAACCCTGACCTGAGTGCAACAACACCCTCCTGCCCATGTTCCCCAACAATTGGTGTACATAGGCATACTGCTTGCGATACTGGAAATAGCATGTAGCCACCAGGAGTAGTAGTGATTGATAGACTTGTTTTAAAACCATCCAAAGTGGTGGCCTTTATTTATTTATTTATTTATTTATTTATTTATTTATTATAGCACTTTTATCCCGCCCCTTATCCAAAAAAAAAAAAAAAAAAAGGCTCTCAAGGTAGCTTGCAAAAATATTTCTAAAGGCAGTCCCTGCCCATAGGCTTACAATCTAAAAAACACGACAGAAGGAAAGGGGATGGGGAGGGAGGAGGAAAACACCCACCAAATTTAGGCACTAGATCCTTAGTTGCAAAGTTCAGTAGCTGCTTCCTTTCCCTCTCCCTCTAATGACTTCATACAGATCCAGGCACGACGGAGAGGTGCCTGGCTGCTGCTTCCTTTCCCTCTGATGACCTCAGCAATGACAGTTATTTAATTATTAACTCTTGGAAGTGGTTTTGTTAACTATTATTTACTGATTATTATTTTTTTGGTAGCTGACACCATCTTGTAATTTAATATCTGGAATGGTTTGTTGAATTTTGTGTCAATTGATTTAGTTTGTTTTTTTTACTTGAACTTTTGGCAATGACTTATTTCCCACTGGACTGAATTATTATTGGACATGCTTTTCTGTCATGTATTATTTTTGTCATTTTGGTGGGTTGGAAACCACCTTGAATGCAACAGGGTAGAAAGGTGCCATGCCAATTAAAAATGAAATGAATGAAAGGTGAACTGAAACATTTCAAATGAGGTGGCAATTCGTATCCACTGGGGCCCCTAGTGTCCATGACCTCTGTGTATGGGCCCATAGCATCATTATCCAACCTGGTGCCCTCCAGATGTTGAACTACAACTGCCCACAGGTGTGGAGTTTTCGTCCAACACATCTGGAAGGTACCAGATTAGGAAAGGCTCCTCTATAGCAAGGGGTTATTGAGCTTCCCAGTAATGTAAGATTAGTCTTTTAGCTCACAATTTTTAATATGATCTTAGATTCCGGGCATGGTGGGACGTCTACATTAACTAGGACGGTTGTTTTTTCCCTGTTGACTTTAACTAACAGGATGAATTTTGAAGCAAATAGCAACTTTAACATGCATATATTTTTAGTAATGGTGTGGTTTACTTTATAAGGAAGTCAGTTATTTAGGGGGTATGAAGATGACTTCGGCCATCAAGATGGGTTACATTTGGTTCTTGGTGAAAAAGCTTCAATCTATCTCCCCCCATCTGTTCAAAAATAAATAAATAAATAAATAAATAAATAAATAAATAAAAAGAAAATGAGGGCCACTGCAGGATAAAGCCTGGTTGCTATGGCAATTATTCCCATTACCTAGGTGACAGCTTAGCTACATGATGTCACTGCTAAAGCGATTCTATCTCCTGAAACATTTCGAGCCTCAGCTGCAGATGGACCAAAGTCTAAACACCATTTATCAACGGCCTAAAATGCCCTCAAGTCAAGAAGAGGGAAGACGGGGACGGATTGGGAGAAAGATGGCAAAAGAAGCAACACTTCCCCTCGGCATTTGAAAAAAGTGCAACTCGACGGGGAGCTGAGGAGATGAGTTAATTTTCTGAAGCTGACAGCTGATGATTGGCCCAAGTCGAAATTCAGCTGCAGCCAGCTGCAACGCCGACAGCAAGATAGCAAGTATGAGAAGATGGATGGACGGGACAGCCAGTGAAGTCCAGCTGTGCTATGTTTGATTTGGCCCTAGGAATTCTGAGTTCAGCTCCACAATTGGCTGTGTGGACTGTGGCAAGAGAGTTTACCTGTGACAGGGCGTAGCCAGGTGTTCAGTGAAAGTAGGGCTGGCCAAACACATCTCCACCTTTGTGGGATGGCCCAGTAAGGTTGGATGGATAGTACTCATTGTTATGTGGTTTAATCGTGGTTTAAAACAAACTCTGGTTCGTTAAACAAGCCAGGTAAACAACCCCATGATTTGATGCTCACTTGTTTAGAAACTGGCCAGAGTTTGCTGTAAGCCACAGGGTCTGGCTCATGTGTAATGATAAGCTAGCTTTCATGGAAAGGGAGGGGAGGGTTAGACCTGCTCTCCTCAAGAGTAACACACTCACAACCAAGAAGCAATGAGGCTTTAAAGGAAGATGGCAGAAATCCCTGAAGCCAGGGAAGCTGACAGGCTGGATGAGGAACTTTCGTGGGCTGTATCAGGACCATGGGATGGAGGTTTCCTGACTCTGGTTTAGTGTTATGTATGAACAAGCTCACTCCTTCATTTGAAGTGGGGAATCCAGAGATCCTGGAATGGTGAAGGGAATGGACAATCTCCCATATGAGGGAAGGTTACAACAGCTGGGGTTGTTGAGTTTGGATAAAAGGAGGCTAAGGGCAGACATGTTAGAAGGGTACAAAATTATGGATGGTGTAGAGATGGTGGATAGGGAGTCATTTTTCTCCCTCTTTAATAATACTAGGACCCAGGGTCATCCAATGAAGCTGATTGGTAGGAGATTTAGGACAGATAAAAGGAATGACTTCTTCACACAGCGCAGAGATACACAATGGAATTCAGTACCACAAGATGTAGTGATGGCTACCAATTTGGATGATTTTAAAAGGGGGTGGTGGATAAATTCCTTGAGGACAAGGCTATCAATGGCTATGAGTCCTGATGGTTATGTGCTTCCTCCATTATCAGAGGCACTAAGCCTATATGCACTAGGTGCTGGGGAACATGGGTGGGAGGGTGCTGTTGCACCTGTGAGATGCTTGTGGGTTCCTGGACAATAGCTGGTTGGCCACTGTATGAAAAGAATGCTGGAAGAGATGGACCGTTGGTCTGATCCAGCATGTCTTTCTTATATTCTTATGAAGTTGTTAAGGCACCAAATTTCATGGATCTGAAACCTCCAAGCTCATTTCAAGTCAGGTCAAGATATCTCTGAAGCTCAGGCCTACTCTCTTAGCAATGCCCTGTCCACGAGCCCTTCCTCTCTTTCCCAGATGTACCAAGGAAGGTTAGCAGAGAGGATGGCTCACAGCAGTTGTAGACCTCAGGACTTCATGCCTGCATGCTATCAGTGCCCCTTGATGCTGGAAACTATACTTTCCACACCTCATTGCAATGTACATTGCTGCACACTCACTCCTGAGGTTGCCTTGACCTCTCTCCGCCACTCTCCTTGCCTTGGTAAGAGCTGATGGCAAAGCATCGATGACAGGGATTCCTTTAGCCTCTGCCATGCCTGAGACATAAACAGGAGTACACCTTGGAATCAGGGTAGAGGGTGAATTAAAATGATTCATTTTGGAATTATTTCACTTCGTTTTTAAGCAGCCCGTTCCAATTCAGGCTGGGGGAGTCCACCCATCATTAAAGCCTTAAATGGTGCAAGAACAAGTTACTTGAAGAACCACCTTCTGCCTGTGCTCTCTAAGGTCATCGGCAGAGGCCCTTCTCACTTGGGCACCACCAGGGCCGGCGCTGCCATAGAGGCAGCTCAGGCAGCAGCCTAGAGCGCCAAAGAAAGGAGGGCGCCGAACGGTGCACCTGGAAGCTGCTCTCCTAGAGCGGATTCCGGGTGCGCTGTTCCAAAGTCGCCGCCCCCCAACCCCAGCGTCCTGGCTTTGAAGCCAGCGCCCGGCTGGAAGCTGCTCCTGGCTTCAAAGCCAGGACGCTGGGGTTGGGGGCGGCGAGGCAGCTTCAGAATGGCGCCCGGAAGCCACTTCCGGACGCACCGCTTCAAAGCCTCCGCCCTGCCCCCCAACCCCGGTGTCTTGGCTTCGAAGCCAGGAGCGGGTGTGGTGGGGCGGGGGGGGGGGGCTTTAGTATGCCGCACCTGCCTAGGGCACAAAATAGTCTGGCACCGTCCCTGGGCACCACCAAGGCAGTGATGCTTGTGAGTACAAGGAAGAGGGCTTTTTCAGTGGTGGCCCCAAACCACTGGAATCCGCTTTCATTGGGGTCCATCAGGCCCCTCTTTTGCAGGTTTTCAGGAAGGCTCTGAAGTCCCACTTGTTTTTGCTGGCCTTTTCATAATCTGTTGGCTGCAGGTTTTACTGGTGCTTCTTGTTTTTATAGTATTTTATTGAAAAATTATTTATTGTCTTCCTATTTGAATTTGCACATTTTTGCATCGGTTTTATCTCATACACCACTTTGAGAGGGCTGCACCCTCAAAGGTAGCCTAAAAATAATTTAAAATAAGGAAACCAAGGACATGATCCTGTGCATGTTTAAGAGAGAGAGAGAGAGAGAGAGAGAGAGAGAGAGAGAAAGAAATGTAATACAACCCCTAACATTTCCCAGCCAGGCATGCCATGTTGGATGGAGAATGCCAGAAGTTGGTGGACTTTTTCTCTCACTAAATATAGGCTTGTACCCTAAATAAATAAAATTAGCCTCAGGGCTGCTTGAACCCAGTGATTCATAAGCCACTTTTAAATTGCTACCAAGTGGGAGCCAAACATATACCTCCTTTTGGCAATGCCCTTTGCCAGGATCTTTGAACAGCGTCCTTCAGGGCTCCATCTCCATCTCAGGTAAGGCAGGTAATACAAGGATGCAGGTCTTCACCACACTTGCTGGCAACACCTTGCTCTTGCTCAGCAACAGGCATAGAAGATGCGGAAGGTGATAATAAATGAAGACACACTCTGCCCTGTTGTATGAAAAATGCGATAAGGCACTTCATTAATCTTCCTGACATTTTCTGTGTTCAAGGCATTGCTTTCAAGTTGTCTCTTTAAAGATGTACATGGCTGGATATATTTTTTTTCTGGCCAGGTTAATTTATAAGAACCTGAGTGAAGAGTGTGCCATCCATAATGTATGACTTGGCTCCTGCCTCTCTCTCCTTGCTGTTTGGGAATGCCTTACAAACAGATCTGTAATCCCCCCCTCCCCCGGATTGATACATTATTCAAAATGATGAACAAATGACTTCTGCAAATAAACCTTGATCTTCAAATCACTTTGTATTGAACTCCCCCCCTCCAAAAACAAAACAAAACAGGGTCCTTCACTATGTGAATGACAGTTCATAATTAAGAAAGCTCTCTTTGGGGCCTTTGCTTGCTATCCCAAGGATCTTTCAGAGGAATCACCCAAATCACTTAATGGCTTGGATCTACACTAGGTTACTCCCACTTTAGTGACTAACTTGTCCCATTGATTTGGGAGAGGGGGGAGAGAAAAGAAAGTGTTCCCCCCAAAAATCAAAGGGGGCAGAGGGGAACCTCTACATATAGACAGACAATAAAACAAAACTTCATAGAACAGTAGAGTAGGAAGGGGCCTATAAGGCCATCAAGTCCAACCCCCTGCTGATTGCAGGAATCCACCCTAAAGCATCCCTGACAGATGGTTGTCCAGCTGCCTCTTGAATGCCTCTAGTTTGGGAGAGCCCCCAACTTCCCTAAGTAACTGATTCCATTGTCATACTGCTCTAACAGTCAGGAAGTTTTTCCTGATGTCCAGCTGGAATCTGGCTTCCTTTAACTTGAGCCCGTTATTCCGTGTCCTGCACTCTGGGAGAATCGAGAAGAGATCCTGGCCCTCCTCTGTGTGACAACCTTTTAAGTATTTGAAGAGTGCTCTCATGTCTCCTCTCAATCTTCTCTTCTGCAGGCTAAACATGACCAGTTCTTTCAGTCTCTCTTCATAGGGCTTTCTTTCCAGACCTCTGATCATCCTGGTTGCCCTCCTCTGAACCCCCTCCAGCTTGTCTGCATCCTTCTTAAAATAACCTAGGACAATGTTGCCATTTCTGTTACAGGGAGATTTATGTTGATTGATCCAGTCAGTGTGCAATCATTTTAGGTTTGCTTTCTAATTTCACAGGACTAAAACATCAATTGCTGACCAGTGTTGTTAGAGCTAAATGTCGCTATTGATAGATCGACCAGCCCAAAATCAGTCATCCATATCTCATGTTCTACTGCCAAACAGTTGATAGGCAGCGAGCGGAAAGTAGTAGCCACATGGCAGAATCACCTCCTATTTGGATGGGGGTGATAGGGGGCGCCACAACTCTGCCAGAAAAGACCTAGCATTGATTGGAGCTGCACGTATGGAGCTGCACACCCCATAAGGTTTGATCCAACGTATTTACCATTCAGGGCGCACTCCTATGCATGTTTGACAGAACATAAGAAGAGCTGTGTTGGATCAGGCAAAGGATCCATCTAGTCCAGCATTCTGTTCACACAGTGGCCAACCAACTGCCCCTGGGAGACCCACAGGCAGGACATGCCATGGGAAAATCACAAGCAACAGCACCCTCCTGCTCGTATTCCCCAGGAAGAGGTGTACACAGGCATACTGCCTCTGATAATGGAGGTAGCATATACTGCAGCCACCAGGACTTGTTCAGACAACACGCTAAACCATGGTTAGGATGCTAACCCTTTCACAGCAAAGGATTAGTGAGTGTGTTTAAACTGTGTTTATGTAGCCACCATGGTTTGGAACGGTTCACACGATATCCTAAGCCATAATGCTTATTACAAAATGCTTAACTCTCGTTGCTTAGTGTGTCATCTGAACAGGGCCTTCTCCTCCTTCCAAAGTAGGGATGTCTGGATTTTGTGCAATCCATCCCACACCCATTTCGAGGATTGCGTGTTGCCATTTGTTCCAGGGTCCGTTCACAGACAGATTCAATTCCCCACCCCACCCTGGTTATGCGGAAACATACGCAAATAATTCCATTAGAAAGTTTGCAACCATTTACATAGGCCAGATCTACACCAAGCAGGATATGACACTTTGAAAACAGGCAGAAAACTGTCTATGGAGTGCGTCCTGGGCTCCATCAATTGGCACGACTGTTATAAACCGTTTTAAAGCAGTAGTGTAGATCCTGCCATAATTTATGTTAGTGCATAACATTCCGCGTATTGTCCCCCATTCCATTCGACTTTTCCCTGTGTGTATTTTCCAGCCTGGCATATGTCGCAGGAGATACTTACATATTTTCCTGCTTATGAATTTGCGAAAAATTTTGGAAAGTAAAAAATAAATAAATCTGGAGTCCACAGATGCCGGGCAGCCTGAGGAAGCCGATCCGTAGTGGGTTCTGCAGGTCGGCTTCTTAGAAATCCAAACTCATTTTAGTCCATCTCGAATTTCTCCAGCAGCCCCAACTCCAAACCACCTGGAAGGTACCAGGCTGGGGAGGGCCGCCCTAAAGACTTCAGCATTCTCTCATCCAAAGAAATCCAAGCTTTCCGAAGGAAACCAAACCTGGCTAGTGCTGCCCTGCTAGCGAAGTAGGGAGAATGCAACAATGCCCTTAATGTAATGTAATTGTAATGCCATTACAAAAGCCGCAGGCATAAATGCAGGCATAAAGGTCAGTGCAGAATAGTTTCAAGTGAATGCTATGTTGTCTAGAATCAACAACAGGGGAGTCCAATTCAACCACCAACCAACCTCGCCCCATCTTGCCGTACAAACTTTTCTAGAAGTGCTAACCTTTTGTTCTAACTGGAGGAAAAAATAAATTACCAATCAAAAGGCTGGGTGCCGTTCCTGAAATTATTAATAAAGTCCTATATTATTATTGCTTTAAGAAAATTACCCAAAAATAGCAGAGGGGGGACCCTTGAAGCAAGCAAAAGCTTAATAAACTCATTGATTTAATCTCAGTTAGACTCAGCTTTTGAACTTATTTTTGCTCTACCCCCCCTTGTGAGTCTAATTCAGTCTTTCGTTATAACCCTAAAGCAGCTAAACCAACCTTTTCAAATAATGGAATTGAAATTCTGATTATTTGTGCAAGGATGGCCTAACCTTTCCACCATTTGGGAGCTGGTATCAGAGGCAGTATGCCTATGTACACCAGTTGCTGGGGAACATGGGTAGGAGCATGCTGTTGCACTCATGCCCTGCTTTGTTGGTCCCTGGCCAACAGTTGGATGGCCACTGTGTGAACAGAATCCTGGACTAGATGGACCCTTGGTCTGATCCAGCAGGGATCTTCTTATGTCCTTGCATTCTTATAAACAGAATTTGCAGTTTATCTGTTGCTGGTTTGGATGTCAGGGCTCATTGGAGCAGACCGTGCAAACTGGGGGTGCGAGCGCTTGCAGTGTGGGCCCTGGACAAGCTCGCCCATCCCATTGAACTGCCATCCCGTTTGCCATTAACTGCCCATTCATCCACTTTGGAGAGATTCTTTTGGAGCTTTTTGCAATCCCTTCTGTCTTGACCATACTAAATAATTTGGTGTCATCGGCAAACTTGGCCACCTCACTGCTCACTCCCAAATCCAGTCCATTTATGAACAAGTGGGAAAGCAATGGTCCCAATACAGGTTCTTGCAGAATTCCACTGTTTACATCCCTCCGTCGGGAGAATTTACCATTTATCCCTACTCTCTGCTTTCGGTTCTATAACCAGTTATTGATCCATAAGAAGACCTCTCCTATTATTCCATGACTGCTAAATTTTCTGAGGAGTCTTTGGTGAGGGACTTTATCAAAAAGCCTTTTGGAAGTCCAAGTAAACAATGTCCACTGGATCACCTCCATCTACATGTTTGTTGACGCTCTCAAAAACTGTAAAAGATTAGTGAGGCAGGACTTATATTTGCAGAAGTGGTGTAGATTCTTCGTCAGCAGGACTTGTCCTTCTATATGCTTACTAATTTTGTTACCTTTCATTCCTAATCTCTGCTTTTGGCACTTTAAACAGTTACTGACCCATACCGATCCACACGTGCTTAGACATACACCCAGGCACACACAACCACTCAGTCACAAACTAACATATTCACAATTCTGATAAAGATCCAGTGATGGCTCCAGGTTTTTGAGAGCCCTCGGGCAAGGCACTCTCAATGGGCCTCCTCCCTTACTGAGTTTACCTTCTCACTGCCATTGTCAGCAGCTACTCTTGCTCCTCATCCTATCTTGTTCTCCATTGCTACCACTTGCTTCCTTGGCAGACGGAGAGACAGTCAGCAAGTACTTAGCGGCATGTACTGCTTGTCCTTCTCACCACCACTGTTGTTTGGGCCACAGCGAGAAGTTGGTGAACCAGCACGCCGTTGGTTTCTGTTCACCACTCTGCTGCTAAGATCTTGGCTCGCCGCTCTGACCATGTTACTCCACTTCTGAAATCTTTTCATTGGCTTCCAATTCACTTCAGAATCCAATATAAACTTCTCCTGTTGACCTTCAAAGCTTTTCATTGTCTAGCTCCTTCCTATCTCTCCTCTCTCATCTCACACTATTGCCCCGCTCGTGCTCTTCGCTCCTCTGATGCCATGTTTCTCACCTGCCCAACGGTCTCTACTTCCCTTGCTCGGCTTCGTCCATTTTCTTCTGCTGCCCCTTATGCCTGGAACGCTCTTCCAGAACATCTGAGATCCACAAGTTCAACCGCAGCTTTTAAAGCTCAGCTAAAAACTTTTCTTTTTCCTAAAGCTTTTAAAACTTGATTTTGTTCTGACTTTATACTGCTAGTTTTACCCTACCCTGTGCCTGTTTGGTGCATTCTCTTCCCCTTCTTATTGTTTTATTATGATTTTATTAGAATGTAAGCCTATGCGGCAGGGTCTTGCTGTTTACTGTTTTACTCTGTACAGCACCATGTACATTGATGGTGCTATATAAATAATAATAATAATAATAATAATAATAATAATAATAATAATGAGGAGGAACAGGTCAGCAGGCCCCTGCTGAGGTACAGGGCCTTGGCATGTGCCTAGGCATGCCTGCCCTTGATGCCGGCCCTTTGCAGTTCGTTCTTTCCTAACTGCTAGCAGTGTTGGGGAAAGATCGATCTGTATGAGGATCTCTGGGGAAGGCAGTGGAGAATACAAGTGGTGGGAAAATGGGCAAAGAAGGAGAATTCAGCAGTGGTGATGGTGGTGGGAGGGATAGGGCATCCATGTGGAAGATGTTAAAGGCCTTGGGGATGGTTGCGTGCCTGGTTGTGTACCCCTGCTTTAGTTATAACAACTTTATTAACTTCAGTAACAAGTACTTAAATTGAGGGCTACCAGAATCTTCCATGGCTGACTCACCAGGGCCATAGCTAGACCTAAGGTTTATCTCTGGATCATCCAGGGGTCAAACCTGTTCATCTAGGTGACACACAGGGGATCCAGTGCTCAGGCAGGGGCGAACCCTGGAAGATCCCAGGATAAACCTTAGGTCTAGCTGTGGCCTAGGTGTAGTTTACATAGAGCAGGAACAGTTGAGTCCTAAACTCACCACTATCAGTGTGGTGTAGTGGCTAAAGTGTTGGCCTTGGAGTCAGGAGGTCCAGGTTCTAATCCCCAATCAGCCATGGAAACCCACTGGGTGACTTCGGGCCAGTCACAGACTCTCAGCCCAACCTACCTCACAGGATTGTTGTGAGGATAAAATGGAAAGGAGGAGGATTATGTACGCCGCCTTGGGTTCCTTGAAGGAAAAAAGACAGGATATAAATGCAATAAATAAATAAATAAATAAATAAATAAATAAATCTGATCCATATTCACACCTGAACTACTAGGGAAATTATGGAGTGGACTTCTAAACAATGCAGTGTGGGGTGAGGGACAGATTGCTGACAGATTAAGAATTCTGCTGTATACTGTGGGATGGCAGGGAATAGTTTCAGCAGTGCAGTAGGTCTTGTAGTCTGTAGCTAAGATTTAATTAGGACTCATCTGGAAGTTTATGGGCCTATTCGGCCGGTGGAATGTCAGAATCTGTGCAAGCTTATCTCTGTCAGTGTTCTCTGTCAGAGTAGAGCAGGGGGAGTCGCTCTACTCCCTATGCCCATCTCCGTAGTCGACCTTGACAAGCAGAGAGACCGGTAGCTGGCCATGAAAGCCTGATAAAGGAGGGGTGGGGGTTGTTCAGAAGAATCACCCACATTGGAGCATCACCCTGGAGGCTGAGCAGTGATGCCTTGTTTGGACAGAGGCCTTGCTGAAAGGCCAAAAGCCCTTGATTGCCCAGTGGTCCAAAGAAGGTGTTACTGTCACACCTCTTCTTTTAAGCTGATGCACAGGTGAGGAGCCTTTGCTAGGAACATACTGTCAGGTTTCCTGGTTCCTCAGGGAAGCACACATTCTGATATTCTACAGAATGAATAGGCCCAAACACCTCCAGACTACTTCTAATTCAATCTCAGCTACAAACACTGCAGGCCCACTGCAGTGCTGAAACTATTTCCTGACACAGGTGTCCCTTTTGTAGCAAACCCCCAACCTTCTCCCCTGCCCCCCTCCACCACTTCATTCCCCATCATTGGGGGACTTCTGCACTTAAACAGACTGAACTGCTTCTGTTGTGTCTAATTTGGCCCAAAGACAGAACTTCAGTGAGGGACCCGATGGAATAAAGACAAGCAGCAGGCAAATGGGACATCATAGCTAGAACATGTGAAGATGTTGTGTTGAAGGGTTGTAGGCGAGTTTGGTCCACATGAATATTTGGGGAAGTTTCACATGAATCATTATAATCCGCTCCCCCCTGTTCTTTCAGCTCAGTTGTGAACCAAGCGACGGACTTAGGCAAGGATGACATGTTGTGAAGATAGGGATGTAACAAACCCCACAAGTGTATCCCTCTCTTTATCGGTGGTAGCAATTCAGCTGGCGAAAGTTTGTTGCTAAGGAGAAAGCTTTTGAACCGAGTTCAGCATCTACCATTCATTCTGAGACAGCTGGGCAGGTTTCAGGATGAATCAGAGGGCATGTCTACACCAGCCCTATATCCCGGGATCATCCCGGGATTGTTCCTGTGCATCCAAATGCCACACAGGGAATCCCGGGGGTGGGCAGGGATGATCCCTCCATTTTCCTGGGATAACCTTTAGGTGTAGAAAGGGCCATAGAATAGTAGAGCTGGAAGGGTCCTCTAAGGTCATCAAGTCCAACTCCCCGCTCAATGCAGGAATCCGCCTTAAAGCATCTCTGACAGATGGTTGTCCAGCTGCCTCTTGGCCTCTAGTGTGGGAGAGCCCACGACCTCCCTAGGTCATTGGTTCCATTGTCGTACTGCTCTAACAGTCATGAAGATTTTCCTGATCTAATGAAATGTTGCAATTGGAATGTGGAAGCAAGCCAGGTAAGGATCAGGGAGGGAGGGAGAAGAAAGAACACAACACACACACACACACACACACACACCCAAACTAGGTTTTTCAGCAACCTGAATGTGTTATAGCTGAGTTCTCACTTTGGCTCCTGCGTCCTTCAATCCTTTCCCAACCATGCGCCTCCAAGGACACCGTCTCCTCTTGTTTGCTGGCAAAAGAAGTTGGTGTTGCGAAGCCTCCCATGAGACAGAAAGATTTGAATGGGCCAAATAAGCGTTTTGCCTCCTTCACAAACAATGCGCCATTGTCAAGTGTTTCACTTCTTTGTTCAAGCAAGTAGGGAGTTCTTAGAAGCCACCTCTAAGATTGCTAACTACATAAGAAGAAGGCAGTGTTGTATAATCTCTTAGAACACACTTAATGGAGGAGGCAGTGACGCTCCAGAGAAATGCTTCCCCTCCTAGAGTTCTCGAGTATATGTGCATCACAAGAGACTTTTGTCACAAGAATGAGACAACCCTGGTGACATTTATTGATTTATAAAAGAATCTCCCACAACAAGTTTGCCGTACTCACATCAACTCCTTTTCCTGGCAGGCACCCAGCATGGCTTTAATTGCAGCTGTTAAATTTTCTTCTCCCCCTGCTACCTTTTGCAAAAATAAATGAAATAAAATAAAAGCACTAGAAAGCTGAGACTAAATCAAGGTCCCTCATTATTGGGAATGTTAGGATCATTTTGGATAGAACACTTATCCTATCTGGTGCAGGCATGTGGCCTAATTCAGACAAATGGCTGATGAAGTAGTAAAGCGGTTTCTGGATGTTATCACTTCAGGGGAAGGCTGATGGCAGGATTGAAGGTCCCTTGCATATTGAAAAAAACCCTTCCATTTAAAAAACTAACAAACCTCCTTCCACAAACAATATTAAGTAGTAAATAGGGGAGTTGTACTACCATAGGTTGACCATATGAAAAGGAGGACAGGGCTCCTGTATCTTTAACAGTTGCATAGAAAAGGGAATTTCAGCAGGTGTCATTTGCATATATGAGGAACCTGGTGAAATTTCCTCTTTGTCACAACAGTTAAAGCTGCAGGTGCCCTGCCCTCTTTTAAATCTGGTCACTCTAGGATAGCTCCTGCAGCTTTAACTGTTGTGATGAAGAGGGAATTTCACCAGGTTCTCCATATATACAAATGACACCTGCTGAAATTCCCTTTTCTATGCAACTGTTAAAGATACAGGAGCCCTGCCCTCCTTTTCATATGGTCACCCTAAGTACAAGGTACAAAAGTTCAGGCTATTAGAGGACAGATTTTGGCACAGGACTAACCTCACCTGTTCCCTGGAACTGGACATAACACTGCCCCCTCTTCACACCTGCATTGTTATGGATGCAGCACCAACACAGCTGATGCTGTTGCCACTTCTAGTGGAAGCACAACCCCTTCCCCCCAAAAAAACCTTATGAAAAAAGAAAGAAGCTGTGCTATAACCCCTGCCAAAGGCGAGCCCTACTGGTGAATAACCGTTGGAGAATTTCTCCTCCCCCTAGAGAAATTAGGTGAAATTGTCCCCCTAATTTCCTTGCCCACGAATAGGGTGGGGAATTCCAAAAGGCCATTTGTGCACAGCTCTAGTTTCAATCTCTGCTTGCAGCTTCCCTTCTATAGTAACTGTAACCAAGGCAGCAGCTTATACACAGCAACAAAGCCAGGCTTCTGGCCTATTCAGATTTAGCTTGCATGGATCTGGTTAAATCTGTTCTGTCAGTGTTTCATGGATTGTTGGGCGTCTTTCATTCCGCCATCTGCCCATTGACAAAATAGGGTATTTTTTATTTTATTTTTTGCAGGCGGATTTCATTCATTTGCAAATGCACATTTGTGCTAATGCAAACTTGAGCTAATGTGCACTAGCAGAAGTGCTTAGTAGTGCTAATGTGCATATGCAGACCCCCTCCCCCACACACAAAGTAAAAAAAAAAAAAAGTCCAGAAACTGGCCCACTGCAGAACCTGGAGATCAGATTCACAGAAACCTGATCTCATTTGAATCTGTTGTGAATTTCTCTGACAACCGTAATTATAACATCCTCCAAAACGTACAAACATTCAGAACATAAACAGCTTTTTAAAAATGTAATGTTTCTTCACAATATCATCTTTTTACTGTAGCTTGGACAGGCATGAGTATCATAAGCTGGAAACAAAACAAATGACCATTATAGCACATCCAGTTTAAAAGTTTATAGATTTTAAAATATATAAGTATGTGTGTGTGTGTGTGTGTATAAACAAACAAACAGATTTTAAAATGTGAAATGTTTCAGTACAAAACACCAAATAAGAGCATGCTACAATACCACTTATAAGCTGAGCCAGAGCCAATAAGGTACATGCCAAACCTCAATGAACAAATATTAAGCCACATTAATAACAATTATGAACATTAAGCAGCATTAATCGCCATCATAGCTCGTTCCATCTCATTCTTTACATTGATGTCGGGTTTCAGCTGATCGATAAATATTTCCTTTGGACGCTCAGTTTATTGTTTTACTCTGTACAGCACCATGTACATTGATGGTGCTATATAAATAAATAATAATAATAATAATAATACTGCTAGCACAGAGATCTTCACTAAAGTTGCTCTTGCCAGCATGCTTCTCCCTGTTAGGAAAGGACTAAGGTCTAACACATGTTTCATTAGGCTGTATATCTGCCATGTGCTCCTTATATCTTTTTAGGAGAGCCTTGCCAGTTACACCAATGGAAAAGCAGTTACATTCTAAACACTCAATTGTTGTCATACAGCTGAGACTTCGGCTTGCTAGACCAGGCTTTAGCGCGGTGTGAGGCCCGGTTTCCCTCCTGTGCATCCAGATGACGCACAGGGGAATCCGGGGTCAGGCCGCGCTGAAACCTGCCTTGAGCCGGCATAAGCAAATTCGCTTATGGCCCGGCTTTTCCGCAGCCCTGGCCTTAGGCCGGGGCTGCGGAACGTCTAGCAGGGTCCGTGGCTTTTTGCGGCTGCTTACTTACTTGCGAGTAGCTGGGAAAAGCCATGGACTGGGCACAGCGCTCATATGAGCGCTGTGCCCATCGGGCTGGGGGGGATCCCGGGGGGGGGGAGAGAGGGGCGGGGGGAAGGCCGGACCTGGCAGGAGAGAGGGGGGGAAGGCCGGACATCGGGGACGGGGGGCGAGGGAAGGAGAGCTGGGGACAAGGCATCGAGGATGGTGTGGGGGAGGGGAAGGCCGGACATTGGGGATGGCGTGGGGGGGGAAGGCCGGACATCGGGGATGGCATGGGGGGGAAAGCCAGGCATCAAGGATGGCGTGGGGGGGAAAGCCGGACATCGAGGATGGCGCGGGGGGGGGGAAAGCTGGGCATCGGGGATGGGGGGAGGACGGGCGAGCGACGGGGGAGGGGGTCATCAGGCATTGGGGGGAATCAGGGGCAGGGGGAGTGGGGGGGCTTTATTGTTTAAAAAAGAAGCACTTACCTTCTCCGGCGCACATGGTCCCTTTTAAAAAAAAATGGCTGAAGCTACAGGGCTTCCCATTGCCCCATCGCGTCGTGCGTGTAGAAGCTGGCGATGGCGCGCGCTACCTCTAGAGCGCCGTCGCCCCTCCTCCCTGCCGGCTTATCCAGCAGTTCTAGCAAGGCCCTTCAAGAAACATTGTTTCAATGTTATCAGGGCAGCACAAACATCATTAGCCTTGATATTATGGGGATCAAGGATCTTTTGGGTTCCCCCCATACCAGTCTGTCAGTCACCAAAGGGATGTTCAAAACAAGCAGTCTTCTACTATACCTAGAGTGACCATATGAAAAGGAGGACAGGGCTCCAGTATCTTTAACAGTTGCATAGAAAAGGGAATTTCAGCAGGTGTTATTTGTATGCCTGCAGCACCTGGTGAAATTCCCTCTTCATCACAACAGTTAAAGCTGCAGGAGCTATCCTAGAGTGACCAGATTTAAAAGAGGGCAGGGCACCTGCAGCTTTAACTGTTGTGATGAAGAGGGAATTTCACCAGGTTCCCCATATATACAAATGACACCTGCCGAAATTCCCTTTTCTATGCAAATGTTAAAGGTACAGGAGCCCTGTCCTCCTTTTCATATGGTCACCCTAACTATACCTCACACTCCTAACTGCTGGAACTGGTGACTTATAACCTTTAGCCTCTGCCACTTTTACTGCCTTTCATTTTGCTTCCTCAACACAATGAATCATGGATGGCCTAACAGCTGTCTGAATCCTGTTCTTTACCACTTGCCTTTTCACTAGCAAGGTGTGTGCGGGGTTACAATTCAATAATATATCTGTTTTCATAAGTATTCTATAGCCAATAGGCTTTTACTCACAAGTCCGGCCTCCACCCCATGAGCAGTGCCCCCCTCTCATGTGGTCCGCTGCAATGAGCCTGGCCACATGAGCCTCTGCTGAGCGCTGGGAAGGCTCAAGAGTCCAGCAAGCTCCTGGCAACTGCCTGCCCTTTTCCCTTCTCCACTCTAATAATAGCTATTAGCATGGGGGGGGGGGGGAACATGCAATTTCTGAACCCTCCAGAAATCACGCATTTCCATCCCCTCTGTACCAATGGGGGACTTAAAGGCCCTGTTAATGCAAGGGTACCCTTGTGTTGAGAGGGCCTTTAAGGCCCCATTGGCTTCCGTGGGGAACGCATGCCTTCTGGAGCCCCTGGAAAAGTGTGTGTTTTGCACAGCCTGGATTGGAGCAGAGCAGGGGAAAGAGCACTTTTCAGAGCCTCCGGAAAGTGCGCAGTTCCGCTGGGCATGCAGATAGCAGCTACCATTAGTGTGCCTGGGGGAATTGCACACTTTCCGGAGGTTCTGGAAAGTGCGCTTTCCTATGGTGCACTCACGTCTGCACACTTGCAAGTGCTTGCCAGAGCTTAGGCTGACCACACCCACCGGGGAATTCTGGAAACCTCCGGGGAAAAAGGCGGGACCAGAATTAGGTCCCAAAGTACCAGGGTTGTGGTTACTGGGCCCACGGCAACCACAACCCAACCTTACCAGGCCTAAGTTTCCCCGGTGGGTGGCGGCGGCCATCTTGAATCTCGCCGGAACTCATGTGAGATGTCGGCAGCTGGCTGGGAACTCTAGCCAGACCCAGCCAGCAGCCGAGATCTCGCGTGAGTTCTGGTGAGATCCAAGATGGCCGCCGTGAGGGGCGAGAGCAGCAAGGTGAGAGCAGTGGCCTGGGCAGGGCTTGTTTGCACTACTTCTGGGTTGTCACTATGGTAGGGTGACCAACTGTCAGGATTTCCCCGGATTTGTCCTGGTTTTTGTTCTTTCCATGGTGTCAGGGGGGATTTTCTATAATTTTCAATAATGTCCTGGAATGATACACCTTCCCCTTTAAGGCTGCCATTAGCATGGCAGGAGGGAATGACATGCTTTCTTGAGGCACATCATTCCCCCACCCTGAGCTCCAATTGAGGTCTTAAAGGGGAAAGTGGGTCATTCGTGGACATTATAGAAAAGGCTCCAATTGGAGTGGATGGTGGTGGTGCAGAATGAAATCCTTTCCCCTCCTCCACTCCAATCGGGTTCTTTAAGGTGGCGGGGGAATAATGTACTTTCTGCAGGACTCAGAAAGCTGCTTCCCCACACACACACTAGGTGTCCTCTTTTTTGGTTTCCCAAATATGGTCACCCTACACTATGGTGATGACCCAGGAGGAGCATAGACCGCTGAGCAGCAGTGCCTAGAGAGGCCCATTTCTGGAAGTGCAGAAATGGGCGGCTCCAGGCTCTCCCAGGGCTTGTGGGGCTTCTCCTTGGGCAGCAAAATGGCACCAGCTACTAAGCTCTTGCCCCTACTCGGCTATCTGGCTGCTTATTTGCTGCTGCTGCTTCAACGTGCCCAGGCAAGCCTCTCCCACACAGCCATAAGGAGACATGAGGCCTCTTCTCTGTTCAGCCTTGCCAGCAGGTCTGTAAATCCCCCCGCCCCAAATCCAAACCCCTGACTTGGATCACTCCCCTTCCCTCCCCTCCCCTCCCTGATATCAAGTTTTGGCTTAAGTGCTGGAGGCTCTACCTTGATGGAAGCCATGAGAAAGCGTGCATCAAATGAGGAACAAATCCTGTCAGACTAATTTGATCTCATTTTTTTTATCAGGTAACCTCCCTTGTGGACTGTGGGAACGCTGTGGACGTCATATATCTTGACTTCAGCAAAGCTTTTGACAAAGTACCACGTGACATTCTGACTAACAAATGAGCCAAAAGTGGGCTAGTTGGAACAACTATTAGGTGGATCCACAGTTGGCTACAGAATCGGACTCAAAGAGTACTTATCAATGGAACCTTCTCAAACTGGGGAGAGGCAACGAGTGGGGTGCCGCAGGGCTCAGTCCTGGGCCCAGTGCTCTTCAACATTTTTATTAATGATTTGGACAAGGAGGTGCAGGGAACGCTGATCAAATTTGCAGATGACACAAAATTGGGTGGGATAGCTAATACCCTGGAAGACAGAAACAAACTTCAAGTGATCTTGATAGGCTGGAGTGCTGGGCTGAAAACAACAGGATGAAATTTAATAGGGATAAATGCCAAGTTCTACATTTAGGAAATAGAAACCACAGGCACAGTTACAAGATGGGTGATACTTGGCTCAGCAATACTACAAACGAGAAAGATCTTGGAATTCTTGTAGATCACAAGCTGAATATGAGCCAACAGTGCGATATGGCTGCAAGAAAGGCAAATGCTATTATGGGCTGCATTAATAGAAGTATAGCTTCCAAATCACGTGAGGTACTGGTTCCTCTCTATTCGGCCCTGGTTAGGCCTCATTTAGAGTATTGCGTCCAGTTCTGGGCTCCACAATTCAAGAAGGATGCAGACAAGTTGGAGGAGGTTCAGAGGAGGGCAACAAGGGTGATCAGGCATCTGGAAACAAAGCCCTATGTGAAGAGACTGAAAGAACTGGGCATGTTTAGCCTGGAGAAGAGAAGATTGAGGGGAGACATGATAGCACTCTTCAAATACTTAAAAGGTTGTCACACAGAGGAGGGCCAGGATCTCTTCTCGATCCTCCCAGAGTGCAGGACACAGAATAACGGGCTCAAGTTAAAGGAAGCCAGACTCCAGCTCAGGAAAAAACTTCCTGACTGTTAGAGCAGTGCAACAATGGAATCAGTTACCTAGGGAGGTTGTGGGCTCTCCCACACTAGAGGCCTTCAAGAGGCAGCTGGACAAGCATCTGTCAGGGATGCTTTAGGGTGGATTCCTGCATTGAGCAGGGGGTTGGACTCGATGGCCTTGTAGGCCCCTTCCAACTCTGTTATTCTATGATTCTATGATTCGATGACTTTGTGGCACAGCTGTATTAATGGCATGGAAAGACCCTAACCCTTTTGAGAAATGGTTTGATGAAACAATAACATTATTCCCTATAATAAGTTTTCTGCTGTTAACATGGAATTGACAATTGGAAGAGCATGGTGGCAAAGGTGATGATCATTGAAAAGCATGCTTGGGCAGGATCTACGCTACTGCTTTAAAATGATTTATAACAGTTTTGACAACTGCTGGGGCCCAGGACACACTCCATATACAGTTTTCAAACCATTTTCAAAGTGTCATATCCTGCTTGGTGTAGATCTGGCCAGGTGCCTCATTGTGTTAAAGGAAGTGTTGCTGGCATGCATTCTGTTTTGTTCTATTGTATGCAGTCACTGAGATGGTGTAAAATGTGTGTATGTGCGTGAAACCTGTAGCCCTAAGGCTGCATTCGACTCTTTGCCTAATTTCAAAAGTTTTCTGCAATCAACAGGCCTGCCTGGGGATGGAGGGAGAGAGGAACAAGCAGTGTGTGTGTGTGTGTGTGTGTGTGTATTATTAAAGTAATTGAAGTCCAAATGAAATGTCTCTATCTGCAATCTAAATTTTATTGCAATCTAAGCTGCATTGATGAAATAAGTTGCCACTGATTTTCTATACATTCTTTGGGTACTGATTTTGATGAATTAATTGGGTGAGTGCGTGCAGGGAGTGGGCTTGCCTTGGGTGTGTTTTAAAACAATTTTAGTGGGTGAGTATGTTGGTGTGTGGGGATTTGTATTTTATTTTTAGCCTTGGTTGTGTATGTATGTTTTTTGTTTGTTTGGTTTTTGCCTTGGTGTATGTGTGGAATGATGATGCTTTGGGAGAGTATATGGGTGTGTGTTGTATTTTTAATGGCATTTTTGCCTTGTGTGTGCATGTCTGTGTGGATTTATTATGCTGATGAATGCTATTTTTCCTTGTGTGGATGGCTGTGGATTATTATTTTCCCCTTCATGAGTGTGGGCTGGTTTTTTATTCTGCTCCCCCCTGTCTCCCAGTTAGGTGTGTGTGTGTAGGTTTGTTTTTAATTGTCTTGGGGAGGGTGAGTTTGGAATTGCCATAAAATGATAGCTCAGCAAAGTTTTCCATTGTATTTCGTTGTAACTGAATGGGAATTTCTGAAAGTTTAGGCGTTAGATCTTTAAAGAGCATCTGGAATGATGGGGCGGTTGCCTCAGTAAAATCCCTGATGGTAGGCTTGTAAACAGTATAATATATTAGAGATATCTGGTTTTAGTAGTATTCATGTCAGCATACTAGCTGCATTTAATCTGCAGCTGACATACACATTTGTCTAACCAACAGCAAAAAGATGAAGACAATGGGGTATGAAAATTCATGTATGTGACATGGCAGCTGATGTCTCAAATGTTGTCCCAGAGTTGTTCTGTCCCAGCAAGATAATTATGTGAGTGCATAGCATGATTTGGCCTGACTTCCTTGAGTGTGTCTGGACCTCCTAGGCTCTGAAAGCATCTTTCTGGAGAGTACCTGTTGGTTGAATGAGCTATGAGGCCAGGTTCTGTGAGTGCATGGTTATTCTTGACAGGAGAGGCTTGCACTTGTTACTGTAAGGTGAACAGATGTGAAGAGGCTGCAATCCTGTATTCATTTATCTGGAAGTAAGCGTTATTGAAATCAGTGGGAATTGTTTCTGGGTTTCTTTGGGACCTTGATTGGGATTTCTGTTCTCTGCACACTGACGCAGTGTAAACTCAGGAGATATTTGGATAAAAGGAGGGAAAGATCCTTGTCTAGCATTATGATAATGGGCATCTGTTCTGGCCTTTCTTTGTATTGCTACTGACATGGTCTTGTTTACATGTCTAATGAACCAGAGACATAATGACACATTTTTAGATTAGTTTCTCACTAATAAACCAGAAGTTGAAACACTGATAACACTGGTTTATTTCACTGATAAATCAGTGGGTACACCCCCTTGGGGGTTGGACATGTAGGTGGGCACACCCCCTTGGGGTGGCCATGTTGTCCTCCTTTTTGGTTTCCAAAATATGGTCACCCTACCAGAGCTCATACATGGGTCTGCCCTCATGCCGGGCGTGTCTAGGGGGATCCAAGAGGGCTGGATGCAAGTGAGTCTGCTGCTTTTGTAGACCCAACGAGACACTAGTGCCAACCCTAATACCCACTGCTGGATTTAGGGACAAGCCAAGTAAGCAATGGTTTAGGTCTTCATATTATGAGGGGCTTCTAAATATGTTTGAGATAAATATGATGTAAGAGAACTATGATGAAACTGCATTCATTTAAATATGTTGGAAAGTCTGGTGTGACTTACAGCAGAGTTGCCTCATATAGAGAAAGTGTGGCAACACAGCATTTAGTACTGGCGGCCATGAGTGCAAACTAGAGCCAATTTAAAATGAGTTCAAATTAACTTAGGCCACAGCTAGACCTAAGGTTTATCCTGGGATCATCCAGGGTTTGCCCCTGCCTGAGCACTGGATCCCTTGTGTGTCACCTAGATGAACAGGTTTGACCCCTGGATGATCCAGGGATAAACCTTAGGTCTAGCTATGGCCTTACTTTAACATCGTTTCATACACAGCTTCAGAGAAAGTTATATCTAACACTGTTTAACTACAAGCACTTCCTAACACTGGGTGGTATAATTTCATTACCCTTTCTCTTATCATGTAATGCACTTTTTTCTCTTGCTTTTTTTGTAGTATGGGGCCTCTGAATCTTGACATGGCTTATGGCCTCAGTATGTCGTAATCCAGCCCTACCTATACCACCTTGTTTCAAACTGCCCTTTACAGATATTTAATTCTACTTCCAAAAAGTAAAGCTAACCATCTATATTTGGCTATGTGTTATAATTATAGTATCTTTTATAGTGCTGGGCTGAAATCTGCCCCCTATTTTGAGGGAATTTCCTCTCTCTCTCTCTCTCTCTCTCCCTCCCTGAAAGAGGCATTGTTTTTTCTGTCTCTTTTGCAGGGGGGGGGGGAATCTGGAGAATGTTCTCCTTGGGGATTGGGACAGGGTTTCCACATACCTTTTTAAAGCGTAGCCAATTGCTGAAAGATCTTCTTCCATTTGTTAGTTTTTCCACACACACCCCCCAAAATCACCCCCTTCCACCATCATTTGGATGATCCCAGCAGTTCTTATTGAATGCTTATTGGAGACCATTTGATCTCTCCTTGTCCAATAAGCATCCAGTAAGCACTCATGGGCTTTTGTTGATGCCAGGGATGTTTTAAAAAAAATAAAAGAAAGAAGTCAGCCCCACAACAAATGGCTACATTTAAAAAGGTATGTGGAAAACCTGTCCCCCTCCCTGAGGAGAAAATTCTCTGATATTCTCACCTCTCCCAGCCTCTTTCACCCAAGTTTTCATCCCCCCTCCCCGCACTGCAAGAAATGCCAAAAATGGAATGGTTGAAACTTTTGGCATAACACTAATCATCTAAATATTGGGATACTGGAGAATGCCATGATCAATACAGTACCTTTCAACTGAGTTCATGTAACCTACGGATGTTTAATTATGGTCTGTGGCTCCATTCAGTTGTACCAAGCATATGGCTTAACCCAGCTCCTGTAGTCAAGTGATTTGTTGTGAGTAAACAATTCTACCCATCAATTTCATGCTAATAGATTATTCTGTGCACTATGACAATATACTATTACCCTGTCATTATATTAATTTATTATAGGCATAGGTTTGCCAGTTCTCATTTTGGTTGTTCCCCACCCACCCCAACCCCTCTTAATGCCTGAAATTGCAAAATTTATTATATGTCTGTGAAAATCCCAGCTTTCTTTTTCACAGAACAGAAGAGTCTAGGAATCATGGTTTCTAATAATAGCTTGAGAAATATCATTGTAGGATGCTATTAAATGTTCCAAATGAAAAACCAGGTCCCCACCCCACCCCCAAATATAATCTTTTTTGAGTACAACATTAATATTAAAAATCAGTCTTACAGCTTGTCTGGGGGCAAAAGTATTTGGGGAGGGGGGTCTAATGCACAATATTTGATCATAGCAGGTGAGCGAACAATTCTTCAAACGCTGTTGCTTTTAACGGAGGGACCCAAGTAAGATCACAAACCCGTTTATGATCCTAAATGGAATTCATTAATGTGCTGCATTAAGGGTCGCACCTAAAATGGAAATCATTTCTCTACCCAGCGATGACCTCACTGTGCTATAATGTGAGCCATAAAGCTTTCCCTCAAATAATATAATAACCTCAAGAGCTATCTAAATGAAAGATAGCCACATTCAGATACGGATTCAAATCACAGCCAGAAAACCACTTTACAATTGTATAATCATTAACTTAATCCAGAACCATAATAACCAGCCACAAGAATGTGCTATGTTACAAGAAGATTTATCTAGCATCATCATTTGAGATTCCTTCTTGTACCTTTAAGATTTTATCACCCATGAGTACAGATGTCTCTATATGTGTGGGGTTGGAGGTTGGGGTGAATGCAGAAAACTTAGGGCCTTCCTAGACGAGGCCTTAGCGTGCCTTGAGACCCGGTTTCCCTGCTGTGCGTCCAGATGACGCACAGGGGAATCCGGGCCCAGGCCGCACTGAGGCCTCCTCCAACGCGCCATAAGCAAAGTCGCTTATGGCGCGCCTTTTCCCCAGCTCCGGCCTCAGGCCGGAGCTGTGAAAAGTCTGGGAAGGTCTGTGGCTTTTTGCGGCTACTCGCTTGTAGCCGCGAAAAGCCGCGGACCTGGCACAGCGCTCTTACGAGCGCTGTGCCCATTGGCCCTGGGGGGGGGGGAAGAGAGGGGCAGGGGGCAGAATGGCAAGGGGGGATGGCAAGGGGGGAGGGGGGATGAGAGAGCGCTGTGCGCCGCCGCCCGAGCAAGCAGGCGAGCGGCGCTTGCCCAGGCAATGCCGCCCCATGCCAGGCCTTGCCCGGGCAAGCGCCGCTCGCCTGCTTGTTCGGGCGGCGGCGCGCGGCGCTCTCTCACCCACCCTCCCCCCTTGCCATCCTCCCTTGCCATCCTTCCCCCCCCATTTAAAAAAAACCCTTTACCTTACCGGAGTCTTCGGGCCGCACGCGGCCCCTTTAAACTAAAAAAAAAAAATGCCGGACGCTGCAGGGCTTGCGTCGTCCCTGCGCGTCCGGCGTGTGGAACTCTGGGCGAGGCACGCTAACGTTAGCACACCTTGGCCCCGCCTCCCTGCCGGGATAAGCCAGCAGGTCTAGCAAAGCCCTTAGTTGCAAGTGTGGGCTGCACTTAGCATTGCTCAAACGGAATCCTGATGGCTTCCAAGGTCTTGACTAGCTTTTTACTGCATGCTCACAGTTTCACTGCACAGACGGTGCATGTTCAGAGGAGGGCAACGAGGATGATCGGGGGTCTGGAAACAAAGGGCTCATCTACACCAAGCAGATATTCCACTATGAAAGTGGCATGAAAGCAGTATATAAAAGGCAGGAGACACACTGCTGCTTTATAGCGGTATTGAACTGCACTAGCAACTGTTGGGGCCCATTGACGCATATTTATTATTTATTTATTTATTTATTTATTACACTTATATACCACTCCCATAGCCAGGGCTCTCTGGGCAGTTTACAGAAATTCTAAAATTGAGATAAAAACAAGTATACAAAATTTAAAACTCTAAAACACAGAACATACACACATAAAACATTAAAAATCGTTAAAAAAAACCTAAACATGTGGGTGATTAAGATGTGCCACCATATGCCTGGGCAAAGAGGAAAGTCTTAACCTGGCACCAGAAAGATAGCAGCGTTGGTGCCAGGCAAGCCTCGTCAGGGGGATCGTTCCATAGTCTGGGGGCCACCACCGAAAAGGCCCTATCCCTCATTGCCACACTCCGAGCCTCTCTCGGAGTAGGTACCCGGAGGAGGACCTTAGATGTTGAACGTAGTGACCGGGTATATTCACGTCCGGAGAGGCATTCCGTCAGGTATTGTGATCCCAAGCCGTGTAAGGCTTTATAGGTCAAAACCAGCACCTTGAATTGGGCTCGGAAACATACAGGCAGCCAGTGCAAGCGGACCAGAGCAGGTATTATATGGTCAAACCTTCTGGTTCCCGAAATCAAACTGGCCACTGCATTTTACACGAGCTGCAGCTTCCGAACCGTCTTCAAAGGCAGCCCTACGTAGAGCGCATTGCAGTAATCTAACTTGGAAGTTACCAGAGCATGGACAACTGAAGCCAGGTTATCCCTGTCTAGATAGGGGCAAAGCTGGGCCACCAACCGGAGTTTGTAGAAGGCACTCCGTGCCACTGAGGTCACCTGAGCCTCAAGTGACAATGATGGATCTAAAAGAACCCCCAAGCTACGAACCTGCTCCTTCAGGGTGAGTGCAATCCCATCCAGAACCGGTAGAACACCCCCCCCCCCCCATCCTGTCAGCGGAATCACCTACTAACAGCATCTCAGTCTTGTCTGGATTGAGTCTCAGTTTATTAGCCCTCATCCAGTCCATTGTCGCAGCCAGGCACCGGTTCAACACATCCACATCCACACATCCACATCCATGTACCACTTTCAGAGTGTTATACCCTGCTTGGTGTAGATGTGTCATGGGCCCCAACAGTTGTCAGTGCACTTCATTACCACTATAAAGCAGTAGTGTCGATCCTGCAGTGCACTTAAAAATCACTATAAAGCAGTAGTGTGGCTCCTGCCTTTTATATACCGCTTTCATAGTGGAATATCCAGCTTGGGGTAGATGAGCCCAAAGCCCTATGAGGAGAGACGGAAACAACTGGGCATGTTTAGCCTGGAGAAGAGAAGACTGACGGGAGACATGATGGCACTCTTCAAATACTTAAAAGGTTGTCACACAGAGGAGCGCCAGGATCTCTTCTCGATCCTCCCAGAGTGCAGGACACGGAATAACGGGCTCAAGTTACAGGAAGCCAGATTCTGGCTGGACATCAGGAAAAACTTCCTGACTGTTCGTGGAAAAACTGGTTACCACAATGGAACCAGTTACCTAGGGAGGTCGTGGGAGAGCCCACACTACAGGCATTCAAGAGGCAGCTGGGCAGCCATCTGTCAGGTATGCTTTAAGGTGGATTCCTGCATTGAGCAGGGGGTTGGACTCGATGGCCTTATAGGCCCCTTCCAACTCTGCTATTCTGTGATTTTATGATGCAGAATGCTCTGCTTGGAAGAGAATGAGACATTCTGAAGCTCTTAGAGCATATCTGTCCAGTGGCCAACCAGCTACATCCCACTCATGCTTTCCAGCAACTAGTGTAGATAGCCATTCTGCCTCTGATACTGGAGGTGGGATATAGCCATCAGGACTAGTCGCCATGGACAGCTTTCTCCTCCGTAAAATTGTTTCATCTTCTTCTAAAGCTATCCAAATTGGAGGCCATCAATCTTGTGATAGCAAATTCCATAGTTTAACTATGTGCTGCATGAAGAAGCAATTTCTCTTTTATCTCTCTTGAATCTGCTATGCAATTTACAAAGCTTTGTTCAGTGAATAGACATCTCTTAACACCTGAAGGGAGTGTGAATGCTAGGAGCTATCCTCTAAGATTAATTAGCCTAACAAAGCAAGGAAGTCGCCTATCAATTAAATGGACAGTTTCTCGCTGTGTCCAACAGGCTTTTAGTGGACCCCTCCTTCCTGGACAGGTCTTCAAGCTGTAACCTCTAGAGAGTGGCTAGTCTAGTGGACCGCCTCCCACCTCCTCTCAACTCTGCCTGCTTGACCTTGAGGCAGGCTCTGGGACTTGTCAATTCTGATGCTTCCTCCACTTCTGACAAAGACTGAGTTTCCAGGGAAAGGGACGCGAGGGAAGATTATCTCTGAGCCTGTTCGATAATTTCCTGGGAAGATTTCTCCTTGGCTCCTGCAGAGCCTTGGACAATGTCCTCCCTCTGCCCCACTTCCTGTCTCAGCTGGTCTTCTTCAGGCTCTGAGTGCAATTTGGAATCCACACTAGGGAGGCTGGGCCTGATCCTAACACTTCCATGTGATGGGGTGTTTAGGATGGCAGGATTTGGGGGAAGTTTTGGAATGTTTGGGAGACAAGCATTGACATGTGGAAAGGGAGCTTAGATGGAGGGATCTGCAAGTGGTGTTAGTAAATAGGGCCAAGGGAAATGCTGATAAAGGTTTTTAGGGAGACTAAATGTGGAAGTGTGGCACAGTTGGATTGGAAGATAAGGGGTATATCTTAGCCACTGACTCCATCACTTCCTCTTTCCATTCAAAATGGGCCTCCTGACATTTTCTGGAGTAGGGCTGAGCAAATTTGGCAATTTCAGTTTCAACTCAGTTACTCATTTTTTTCCAGCATTCATTTTGTTCTGTTTCTACATCAGCTTGTGATTTTGTTTTTAAAAGTCTGCACACCAATTTGTATCATTTCGCATGCATTTCTCATGTTTGTATGTACTTTCCCCTAATAAAAGCATTTGTTTTGCTAGCAATTCCCCCTAAAATAATGCAATATACGCAGTTTTGTGTGGACTTTCCCAGCATTTGCACTCTTTGTACACATTTTATGATTGAAGAACTGCATTGCAAAGTTCAGAAAAATGTGAATATTGAAGCATAACTGCACATCAGTTCAGGAAGTGTGAACTGAGTAATTTTGTATTAAGATGTAAAGAGAACAAATTTCTCTCCCATCCCTTGTGGGGAGTTTGGCCCACCTGCATGTCCCTCATTTTATGACATGTTTACTCTTGCCATCTCCTCACCATCTCTAGATGTCCTATCTCTTTTGATTCCAATGGTTGATCTGCTATGATGTCACAGTAGCAGAGCGGTTACCTCTAGCCACCATTGATTTATTGATTTAACTGCGGTAATGTCACCTGGTCTAGACCGCCTAAGGCTGGGGGTCCCCAAACCTTTTTGGGCCCACCACCACAAAATGCCTGATCAGTGGATTGCTGCTTTGGCACCTAACTTTTGCGTCTCTGGATTTTAGGCTGCATCATATTCAGCAGAAATTACAAACCATTAAAAATACATTATACATTATATCTTAAAATGGCTACTTATTTGGATACTTGGTCCACTTTTGTGAACGCCTATGTATGCTAGAAAGTTGTATGCATTTCATATGTATGCATTGGAATGTATCCATGTAAAAGTGTTGTGCAGTTGTCCATGGGTGCTCTGCACCCAAACCATGCAGGTAATAACCAACACTAATTGGCAGCCAGTGAAGTGATTTTAGAGTTGATGTAGTATGGTCACCCCTAGATGTAACAGTGACCAACCTGGCTGCCATATTTTGAATACCTGAAGTTTCCAGACTAGGCACAAAAGTAGCCCTATATTATTTTGGTGTTCCCTACTGCTGCCTTTTGCATTGTGATTCAGTATACAGCTATGCCATTCCATTAACACGAATGATGTTGCACTAGTGGACACTAGGGGCCTTGCTAGACCAGGCCTTAGCGTGCCTTCCGACCCGGTTTCCCTGCTGTGCGTCCACATGACGCACAGGGGAATCCGGCGGCAGGCTGCGCTGAGGCCTGGTCTAACGCGCCATAAGCGAATTCGCTTATGGCGCGCCTTTTCCCCAGCTCCGGCCTCAGGAACGTCTAGGGACTTCCGCGGCTTTTCGCGGCTACTCGCTTACTCGCGAGTAGCCGCGAAAAGCCGCAGACCTGCCTGGCACAGCGCTCATACGAGCGCTGTGCCCATCGGCCCGGGGGGAGGGAGAGAGGGGAGGGGGAAGGATGGCAGGGTGGGTGGCAAGGGGGCAGGGCGGGTGCGATCGCGCCGCATGCCGCCCGAGCAAGCAGGCGAGCAGCGCTTGCCCGGGCAATGCCGCCCCATGCGAGGCATTGCCTGGGCAAGTGCCGCTCGCCTGCTTGCTCGGGCGGCGAGCGGCACGATCGCACCCGCCCTGCCCCCTTGCCACCCCCCCTGCCATCCTTCCCGCCCCCCATTTTTAAAAAACACCACTTACCTTCTCGGAGTCTTCAGGCCGCACCCGGCCCCTTTAACAAAAAAAAAAAAAAAAAAATGGCGGACGCCGCAGGGACTCGACGTCCCTGCGCGTCGTGTGTGTGGAAGCCTGGGGGAGGCGCGCTAACGTTAGCGCGCCTCGGCCCCGCCTCCCTGCCGGTGTAAGCCGGCAGGTCTAGCAAAGCCCTAGGTTCCAAACTACGCAAGAGGCGAATCTAATTAAAGCCATGTTTGCGCAAGCGCAGTTGACTAGACAGTTGTTGCATTTTGCTTGCGCAACCCACCTTGCAACCGGTTACACATAACTCTTGAGCAACCCAATGTGCAACTGGTTGTGCAACTGCTCACATAACCGGTCGTGCAAACGTAATGGGCAACCGCTTGTGCAATGGAAAGATTTGGCAGAGCTTCACTGGCTCTTTTTGAGCTGGTGGAAGGGCAGCTTTGGATCCTGCCCTCTGTCTGCAATCTTGTTGTATCAGCAATAGCTGATTCTAGGCATCGGTGAGAATTTTGTTTGAGTTTGATCACTATTTACAAAAATTCACAAATCTCTTAGTATTCCAGGTGGAAGTGACTTGAGAAGGTTAAAAAATGTGAATGCAGGAGAAAATGAAACTGAGTGATTCATCTGTCCCTGGGTCTGATTCACACCCTCACTCGATGTTGGTGCCACCAAGGGAATGAACATGCATTTATGGGTCATGCATGTGTCTTCCATTTGGTCTGTACCTCATCCTATTGAAATGCAAACACATTTTCTTCTGCACTATCATGCAATAGATAGGAGAGAGCAACCCAAAGACAAATGTTCTATTATTAACACTGTTTCCAGAGCTATTGAACTGTAAATACCCATAGATTAGGCAATTTAAATGGGAACACCTCATTTGCCATTGTCACTTTAAATATTGCAGGAGTATTTTTAGTTAAAAGTGCAGGGGTGGGATCTCTTACTTTGGGCAGCAGTGAACAGCTATGTAGCTGGGAAAAGGGCATTTCTGTCCCACTAGGAATGTGGGCCTGGTCTCTGCGGAATCACCTGCATTCTAAAGATTTGCTAAAGCTCACAGTAACGCTCCTTGAGACTGTGCCAGAGAAATGTTTTGCTGTGAATTATTTAGCACTCTCAAAACTTGGGCAAAGTGCTTCAAGCCACAGATTAGTCCACTGTTATTGCAAATTGGCATGACTTCGTAGATCTCAATTAAGCCGTGCTGCTTAATTGAGATCTATGGCTGCAACCCTAGTTCAATGCATCTATGTAGCCTCCAACAGCTTACAGCAGAGGAAGGCAACCTGGTGCTCTCCAGATGTTTTGGACAACAACCCCCATAATGGCTGTCCTGGCTGGGGTTTATGAGAATTGTAGTCTAAAACATCTGGAGGGCACCAGGTTGCTTACCCCTGGATTATAGTCATAGAAATATAGGAATGTGCGGTGGAGGCTGGTGTTTCTTATGTCGGTGGGGCTTGAATCCACTCCAGGTTTCATATAGAACCAGCTTCCACTGGGAAAATATATCAAGCCAATCCGTTGGTCCATCTAGCTCAGGGTTTCAGAGTGGAGGTTTTCTAACACTTACCAGAAGATGTTGGAGATTGAATTGGGAATATTCTCCATGCAAAACATGTGGTCTGCAAGCTAGATAGGATCCTTCTCCTAGAGTGTTCCTATGTAGTTTGCAATAATTTCAAAGAACAGTCTTGGAGCATAAGAAGATGGACTGGATGGAATTTACACTCAAAATGTGTGTGTGTGTTTTAAAGAGTGTCTAACGTCAGGGAAATTCAGGAGTAAACTAAGGGCCTTGCTAGACCTACCTGATAATCCGGCTGGGAGTTGGGGTGACGGCGTGCTGCAACTAGCGCATGCCGTTGCCCTTTTCCACATGTAAGACGTGACGGGGCAAGGGGAAGCCCCGTCGCATCCGCCATTTTCTTCAGATCTTAAAGGGCCATGTGCGCAGGAGCGTACCGCCAGACAAGGTAAGTGCTTTTTAAAACTAAATATAGGGTCCCCGCTCCCCCTGCCCCTGATTCCGCCCCCCCTGCCCGCTCGCTCGCCCGTCCTCCCCCCCGTCCCTGATGCCTTGTCCCCCGTCCTTCATTCCCACGCCATGCCTGATGCCCTGTCCCCCGTCCTTCTTTCCCCCCCATGCCCATGCCCGTCCTTCTTTCCCCCGCCATGCGTGATGCCCTGTCCCCTGTCCTTCTTTCCCCCCCTCTCCTGCCGGGTCCGGCCTTTCCCCCGGTCCCTATCTCCCCCCCATGATTCCCCCTCCAGCCCAATGGGCACAGTGCTCCTATGAGCGCTGTGCCCAGTCCGTGGCTTCTCCCGGCTACTAAGCGAGCAGCCAGGAAAAGCCACGGACCCTGCTAGGCCGGGGCTGCGGAAAAACTGGGCCATAAGCGAATCCGCTTATGCCGGGTTAAGGGAGGTCTTAGCCCGGCCTGAACCCGGAATCCCCTGTGCGTCATCTGGATGCACAGGAGGGAGATTGGGCCTCACACCGCGCTAAGACCTCGTCTAGCAACAGCCAAAGAATAGCTGTGCAGGTGTAGCTGAAGATCATTAATGTGTAGCTCACATCTGGTAACAATGGAAAATGCCAAAGCACATTACAACTGAGTGCATTGGGCTGCCTGATTTCTAAAAAAGAAAAGAAAAAAAGAAGTCGTCTCATTATAGGTTATTTCAGCAGATGCTAAAAAAGAGATCGAATGGGCAGAAAGAACATGAACAAAGTTAAAAATGCTTGTCAACAAGCTATCTGAGAACCACTTCACTGAGAGCCAGTTCAGACAACATTCAGGGAGCAAAACTGTTGAAAAGAACAGTTCACCATCAAAGAAGGATCATGGCTCCTCTTTCCCAATTAAGGCAACTATATCTTGCTATTTTGCTATCATGCAGGAACAGCTATGATCTTCAACAAGTCCTTTCTTCCAATGTTCCTCCGGCTCCCACTCCTGCTTGAGCAGTTTTTTTTATTTTTTGGCAAGGATTTATTTCTAGTACAACTGCATATGTAACAAAACACCCCTTCTCTTTCTCATTTATGAGAAAAGAAAATGATCGCTTGTGGTCCAGAGAAAGAGTAGGAAATAATTTAGGTAACTATTCTTTCATTAAAAGTCTCATATTACTTCTCAGTACTATTTTGTAGTTACTTCTCTCATTTCTGCTCACCAAGTAACTGTTTTTTCCTCCCTACCCCCAATGTCTTGGGAATGATACCCTGTCACGACACAGGCCTCACACACCAGGCCTTGTCGCACACGAACCCTCCTCAAGCTAAGCGCCACCACTTGAACAACCTGAGGGTAGGGTAAAACACAACCTTTCCCTCATATGAGAGGGTAAAGGCTAGAATCTGAACAAGTTTTACTGTGTATGTAATAAGCTCAAGGTTATACATAAGGTGTTTACGATAGTAACTGCAGAGCAGGTGATAAAGCCAAGCAGACACGTGGTTTTGAGGTAACAAAACAAAATAAAATGTTTATTGTTGTTTAACAGATCTTAGTTACTTCAAATTCAAGTTAACCTGCTTAATCTACTAGTTTTAATAAAAACAGCAAGTCTCTCAAAATCTTATCTCCTTTCACTCTCCACACCACTGACAATCCTAACTGACACTCCCAACTCCCAACCCACTAACCAATTAACTCCCAAGCTCTAGACTCCCCCATTTATACTCCTCCCCCTTTCACAGCATCATCAGCCACACCCACTCAGTCCAACATTCTACACTCACTAGACATACAAAGCCCAGACATACCTAAGGGAACAGAACTGTGGGGTAATGCCACATACCCCCTCACTGGGGCCACCATTTTCTCTCCTCTAGGAGGGTTGTTGTTGTTGTTGTTGTTGTCATAATTCCCAAGGCACTCGGGGCAGGAAAAAAGGGCGCTGGCCCAAAACAGCTGTGGCAGCAGCACAAAAGTGAGGGAAAAACCCAACAACCAACAAAACTAGTAAGGATGTTGTACCTTGGGATTCATTTTTCCCACCCCCAAATTGCTACAAGGCCCCTTCTCAAACACACCACTTCTAAATGGGGTGGTGGTCAATTTTTTTCAGGGCATTTTTGTTCAGAGTGGACTGTAACAGAGAAAAGTGAGGTAAGGATTAAGGATGGATGGACTCATGGATGGTTCCACCAGGTGCCTGCCAAGCCACCGCCACTGCCTGCTCCCCCTGACCCATCTCACTGGGCCATGGCATGTTGGCAGGCCCTCTCACTGAGCACCCCCACTTGTGGTGCCCCACAAGCTTCTTCATGGCCCAGCTAGTGTCCGACGAAGAACAGGTCCCAAAATTTCATATTCCCCAAGCTGCATAAATGGCAGCCGGAAAGTCCCCATTTACACAAGACATGACTGTAAGCCAACAACCTGTTACCCTCCAGAGGTTTTGGACTACAATGTCCATTAGTCCCAGCCAATGCACAATGTTGTGCACAATGGAGGCTCCAGACAAGGTTGGGCAGCCCTTGTGGGCAGCTGTGGGGTGTGCTCAATGAGTAGGCCTATGAACACGCCACAGCCCAGTGAGCTGGGTCATGGGGAAGCAAGCATGGGCATATCTGCTGGACTCCCAGACTCAGGTAGGTGCCTGTGACATCCCTAGGAAGGATCCAGTGATGTCTAGAGGCTGGCGCTGCTAACATTGTGCTAGTCGAAACCTACACTTGCTCAATTTCAATAGCGCTCAGTATTATGGTGGGTAACTCTGAAAATAATAGCTCAGTGTGCTGCAGCTGTGAGAAAGGGAAGTTCCATGCTTGGATTTACTAAAACAGGAACTGAAAATACAACTGCAAATGGTGTAATGCCTGTGAATACACATATACAATTCATGCATCCACTTTTGGAATACTGTGTAGAGTCATTCCCATGGCCTTAGCTAGACCTACCTGTTATTGTGTGACGGAGGGGTGAAGATTTCGTGATGTTTTTATTGTGAGATAGCCCCTCTGTTCACACACAGCTTGTGATGACCTCAGAGAGAGAGGCATCATGCCCACCATTTTGTTTTTTGTTTTTAAAGGGGAAGATGCTCACGAGTGCTTGTGTGCAAAAGGTAAGGTTTTTTTAAAAAAACAAAACAAAAACAAAACTTATTTTCCTGAGGAGCTCTGCGCCCCATGCATGGATCCCGGCTCCTCGCGAGGAACTGCGAGGAATCAGGACAAACCTCGATGCCCAGCCACACATTCCGCAGTCTCAGACTCAGTGAAAAAAACAGGCCTAAAGGGTAGGGCAAGACCCCGGGGAAAGGGAGGGAACATCCCTCCCTGATCCCAGGATCCCCTGTGCATCATGTGGATGCACAGGGATGATCTCGGGGATTGCCATGGGATTTCGCCCCGTCTAGCTAAGGCCCACATCTCATTAAGGAATTGTGCTAGAAAAGGGCACCCAAAATGAAGAAAGGAAAAACAAAGGAGTAAAGGAGAACTTGGCAGAGGTTTATACTAATGAGCAGGATGCCAGAGGGGTGGTAGCAGCAGTTTGGCATAGAACAACATCATTACATTCTACAGTTCTCCCAAACCTCAGAGCGGAGGGTGGCAACTGACAATGTAGATCTGGATAAAAGTCTGATTTCAAAATTTGAATTTCGCTTGTTTTGGTGGGATTAATAGAGATTAATGAGTGGGATTAAGTTACTAAATTCTGTTGCGAGTCGGGTGGCTGGTGCTACTATCGAAGGCTGATGACTGGGTGAACCATTCTGTCAAAAGTGGACGTCAACTGCCTTTCAGTTGCCAAATAGTGTCACATATTGAGAGCCACGTGTCAAGCGCTGTCAATGACAGGTGGTTAGGTCTTCAGCATCCATCAATTTCTCATGTATCATGTAAAAGGCCTTTGCCTTCCCAGCCTTTCTGCTTCCATCACGACTGCTGCATGTCAGATATTGACAAAAACTGATTGCTTCTGAAGGCCAGTTGCTAGATAGATACTGTCAAATGTTGAGTGCTACGTATTACGTGATATCAAACAGGGACTGCTACTGCATGTCAGTTGTCAAATACTGTCAAACAAAGCATGGGCTCATGGAGGCAGCCATCTTTTGCCTGTACAGTGTCACCGGGACATTCTGAAGAGGTTTTAAAGGCAACCAGCAGCCGCTGCTGAACACGTCAGTTTGCCTTTCTTTGACATTAAAAAAGAATAAGTGTAGGGTGACCATATGAAAAGGAGGACAGGGCTCCTGTATCTTTAACAGTTGCATTGAAAAGGGAATTTCAGCAGGTGTCGTTTGTATATATGGAGTACCTGATGAAATTTCCTCTTCATCACAACAGTTAAAGCTGCAGGTGCCCTGCCCTCTTTTAAATCTGGTCACTCTAGTATAGCTCCTGCACTTTAACTGTTGTGATGAAGAGGGAATTTCACCAGGTTCTCCATATATACAAATGACACCTGCTGAAATTCCCTTTTCTATGCAACTGCTAAAGGTACAGGAGCCTGTCCTCCTTTTCATATGGTCACCCTAAATAAGTGGAAAGGTGACCGGGGCCTCTCATAACATTGCAAGCATCAGCCACATCTAAAGTTCTACCCACCACCACCTGAATGTCTACCTCCTTCTGCCAATCTTAAGAGTGGGATTTTGCACTCATGATGATCCACTCTCTGTCCCTTTCTACACCATACTGGTGTAGAGGGAGAGATGGGGGAGGATCTTGTGATATCCTGATCCTCTCCTTAGTCCACATGTGGGTGCAACATCCCAGGAGGAAGGAGGATGTCACGTCCGCCATTTTTTTAAAAAGTTTTTTTTTTAAAAAAACCCAACCCCCGCTCCCCCACCCCCAATTCCTCCCAGCCCACTTCCTTCCCTCTACTGATTCCTGCTACTTGTTGGGTGGAGGGAAGAAGCCGGGATGGGCGGCCACACCTCCTGGGGTTTCGGGACAATCCCGAGACCGTGGGAAGAATCAGGTTTTCCCAGGGAGTACTTATCCCTGGGAAAACCCGCTCTCATCCTTCCTTCCTTCCAGGAGTCCCTGTTCATCATTTGAATACACAGGGACTCAGTTGTGACCAGCCCAGATTTTCAGGCTGGTGTTGAAATGGCTAAAGACAGAATCATAATTTCGGTTAGCCCTAATTTGTACACACACATGCATGCACACACATACAAAAGCCCCTGTAGTACCTGATGACACCCAAGGTAAGTCCTTTAGCCTTGGGGAAGGAAGAGGGCTTCAAACAGAACTGCAGCTTGTTTACAGCAGGTGGTGCCCCTCTGAATTCTACTTGTAAGAATTTGAGCAGGGCGGTTCATCTCGTGACACCCCAATTCTTGTGAAACATCCAAGTCAGGTGTTGACTGTCACCGCAGCAAGTTTCCATTTCACATGCCGATGCTCAGTCTCAAGCATCCAATGAATGCCCACATATAGGGTGACCATATGAAAAGGAGGACAGGGCTTCTGTATCATTAACAGTTGTATTGAAAAGGGAATTTCAGCTGGTGTCATTTGTATATATGGAGAACCTGGTGAAATTTCCTCTTCATCATAACAGTTAAAGCTGCAGGTGCCCTGCCCTCTTTTAAATCTGGTCACAGTATAGCTGCAGTATAGCTCTTGCAGCTTTAACTGTGTGAAGCGGGAATTTCACCATATATACAGGTTCTCCATATATACAAATGACACCTGCTGAAATTCCTTTTTCTATGCAACTGTTAAAGATACAGGAGCCCTGTCCTCCTTTCCATATGGTCACCTTACCCACATACCCAGAGAATATTTACAATTAACATTCAAAATGGCAGATTCTCCAGTTAAATTTGGCCAAACCCTAATGCAGTGTGCTCTCAACAGGCCTCAATATATGTTCCTTGTCTACACACACACACTCCCTTCACAACAATGGACATTCACCTAGTATTTTATAGATCTTCTATATCCCAATAAAGTAGAAGTAGCCTTCTGGGACCGGATGCTTGTTTAGTTTTACCCGCAAACGCTCATTGTGATGTGAATGTCCAATCTTTCATGTTCCAGGGTTCAAATTAAGCCCTCTTTCAGTGTCATCTTCTTCTATGGTTCAGGGAATCAATCCACAGGCCATTTCAGCTCAGGTGTTCCTGATGGTTCCCAAAGAGTTATTTCTGTAGTTCTTGATGGTATGGATACATTTCTTGCAGATGATACCATGAAATAATTGCAGCATGGCACTGCATTCTCCTATGTGTTTGCTGAATATTGCACTTTAAAATGATAATCCTCACCGTTTTTTGCTGCATGCCTCCTGGGTGATGTTTTGCAATAACCAGGGTTATTTTCACTCCTAGATTCACCTAGCACACATGACCTACACTTAACAGTTAGCACCACAGATCAATTGTGGGCTTATTGTACGACAGTTCAGTTTAGGCAAACACAAAACCAGGTAATGGCTTCTGTGGAACTAGAGACTGGGTCTTTCAAGTAGGAAGAAGTAGACTATAGGGTGACCATATGGAAAGGAGGACAGGGCTCCTGTATCTTTAACAGTTGTATAGACAAGGGAATTTCAGCAGGTGTCATTTGTATGCATGCAGCACCTGGCTAAATTCCCTCTTCATCACAACAGTTAAAGCTGCAGGGTGTGAGGCACAATGGAACCCCAGCCATGCCATACTTTCCACTTGACATAGACCAGAATGCCAATGGCTACGTTCTCATGGGCGTTCTGGCCCACCCCTAGCAGGGAACACAGCAGTGCTGTGAGGTCCTAGCTAGGACTGTACGGATTCTGTAAAAACTGTTCCCTCTGCATTTTGCAGATTCTGGTTCCACTGTCTGCTCATTGGCTGAATTGTATTCCCCCCCTGCATTTGTGCAAAACCACATTTGCAGAAATGAACACTTGCAAAAATGCACCCCCAATGCACATGTTCATGCTTTAGTGCATGGGGGGGATGCACATTTCCAGCTGTGTTTTTTTAAATTTCAGTGTATTTTTCAATGATTAAATTTGTTTAAAATCCCAGAAAGCAAAAAACAAAAACAAGAAACGGTCCACAAATCTGTAGGATTTGTGACCATTGGGAAAAGCTGTCCCACTGCTGAATCTGCACATTGGATTCATAGAAATCTGAAATAATTAGATGGCATTGCTGATTTCTCCAACCTTTTGTATCTGCTCTGGGAGGCCTCATTGCATCCCACCCCCTGCCCAAGTTTAACAGCAGCAAAAACCTCATGATAACAAATGAGACAAGGTAAGTTGGATCCTTCTCTCCTAAAAAGGGGAAAAGAAAAAAAAAACACCTCACAGAATTTCTCCTACCCCTCTATTTTTAGAAGTGGCTTCTTTTCACACACTCCACCTGCGCCCCCCTGTGATGGGTCACCTTCCCCCCTCCCTGCCTGCCGTTTCCTCCTATTTTGCCAGAGCTGACTGGTGGCACCCCAGCTAAAGCCTGCATATGTAGAAATTCTTTTGCTTTATGAGATTGTAAGCCTGGAGGCAGGGATTGTTCTGAACCTTATCTACTATAAAGCACCTAGTACAGGTGAAGCATGCTGGGAAATGATAAATGACGGCGTATCTCTAAAACATTCTAATCTTAAGATCTCCTGTTGTCGCTGCTGGGCTTGTATTTTATTGTTTTTCAAAGCAGGTCATGTGGTCGAGCGTGGCAGGGGAGGTGGTGGCGAGGGATGGGGGTGGCATAACCACTACTGAGGGATAGCTAGCCAGCTTCCCCTTCCCAATCAAAGGATTTATTTATTTATTTAATGCATTTCTATACTGACCAATAGCCGAAGTTCTCTGGGCGATTCACCAAAATTAAAACCGTCAAGTACAATTCAAGTTATAAAACAAACCATTTAAAAAACACGATATAAAAGCACAACCAAGATAAAACTGAGCAGCAATGCGGAAATTTATACCTATTTAAAACACACATTTAAAACATCAGATTTAAAAGACTAAAGTGATAAACTGTTAAAATACAGGGAAAATCAAAAAAAGGTCTTCACCTGGCGTCGAAAAGAGTGTAATGTGGGTGCCAGGCGAACCTCTCTGGGGACCTCATTCCATAGTTGAGGTGCCACAGCAGAGGAGGCCTTTCTCCTGGTGTACACCGGCCTTACTTCATTTGGCAGGGGCTCACAGAGAAGGACCCCTGAAGATGATCTTAGGGTCTGGACAGGTACATATGGGAGGCGGCGTTCCTTCAGATAACCTGGCCCCAAGCTGTTTAGGTTTTGTAGATTCAAGCATTTCTCTTTTGGTGACTGGTGGCCTAGCCCTGAAATCCAGCTTCCCATGGCTATGAAGAAAAGTAAAAGACAGAAGGGGTCATAGCTTAGTGGTAGAGCACTTTCTTTGCATGCAGAAGGTCCCAGGTTCAATCTCCAGGTAGGGATGGAAAACGTTCTGCCTGGAACCCCGGAGAGCCATCGCTGCCCATAGCTGTCAACAGTATTGAGCTAGATGAACCAAGGGTTCCTATGGTGGTGGTAGGGGGAGAGAGAGGGGGAGAGAGAGAGAGAGAGAGAGAGAGAGAGAGAGATCTCCATTTTTTCTGACAGTGAGGTTTTTAACTTCACTCATAATGTAGTGAATCTCATTATATCATCCTTACTTCCCCCCACCCCACCCTGGGAGAAAAATAAATAAATCCATATATGCAGGCATGCATAAATGTTTCTCAATGCTGATGTGTTCTACATGGAATGCATTTTCATCCCAATCAATTGGGCTAAGTGAAAACTCAAAAGAAGCTTAAAGTGAGTGAGAGAGACAGAGACAGAGAGAGAGAAAGATATTTTTTGCTACTGATGGTTTGCATTGCTCACCTCAAGCACAGTTTTTCATCAAAGAAATATACGGGAGAGCATAAAATTGTTACATCTCGGAACTGTCATTCCCAATAAAGGACCGCTTTGATTTGCTTAAGTTGAAATGTTACAGCGTCAAATTTTCCTGTGTGGTTCCCCCCGCTCCCCAGGCTTACGGTTTACTTATGATGAAAGACCTCATGGGGCTCTAAGGTCTCATCTACACCAAGCAGGATATAGCACTATGAAAGCGGTATGAAAGCAGTATGTGTCAATGGGACCCAACAGTTCCCAGTGCACTTCAATACTGCTATAAAGCAGTAGGGTGGCTCCTGCCTTTTAGATACCACTTTTATACCACCATTTGCACACAAGCGTTCATGCGCTGCTGCCCCATTAAGTTAAAAATGGCGGGCACGACGCCTCTCCTTCTGAGGTCATCGTGCGTTGCGTGTAAACAGAGGAGGCATCTCACGTTAAATACAATGTGAGATCTTCCCTCCTCCGACACGGGATAGCAGGTAGGTCTAGCTAAGGGCTGAGTTTGAGGGGGAAATAGAGCCAGGCAAGGCGAATTTCCCCCCATCACAATGCTGTGCTCTTTTGTGGAAAGCAGTTTAAAACTTAAGACCGGGCGGGGGGGGGAATGCATGCGAGACTATGGGATATGTTTGGGTTTGGGAGTTGCAGAACGACCAACCCCTTAGGACTGAGATGTGAAGCTCTTAAAGCTCTTAGGGGGAAGCCTGCTGTGTGAATGCTAAATATTACTGTTCGCCATTATTTTGAAGTAGAGGTGCAGAACCTTGGGCCCGGGAGCCAAATCCCCCCTCCTGCAGTCCCAAGCAGGTACTCCCGGTTTTCTAAGACAGCCACACACCCTTCCCTTGTGGCTCCACCCCTTTCCCTCAATTGCCCATCATTTGATAGTTTCTTGGCTTTTCTGAAGTCCCTCCCCCCATTCTAAAAGGTTGAAACGGCCTTCCTATAGCTTTGACCTAAGCTACACCAAGAAGTCCCTCTGCAGAGAAGAGCTCCTTGGAAAAGTCAGTATGAGTGATTCAGAATTTGTGAGTATACAGCCAGAAGGTTTGTGAGTATGTCATTTTGCTTTGCTTGGGTGAAAGGTTAGTGACTGTGTTAAACTTTGTCTTTTTTAAAAATAAAATATATTTAATTTAAAGTTTGAGTAGATGTTTTAAGTAGGGCTGTGCACCAGCCCCCTGAACCGCTTCATGGCCTGATCCGGAACTTTTGGATCAGGCCCGAACTGGTTCGGGTCGATCCGACCCTCCTCCCCAACCTGCTCCGGATCGGATCCTGGAGTGAGATCCGAAGGGTCGGATTGAGATTCGCCCACCATTTTGCCCCCCTTCTCCACTTACTTGCCTCCACGGTGGAAGCAGGTAAGTGGGGAATGGAGGACAAAATGGGGGTGAATAAGTCCCCCTCCCCCTTACCTGGCTCCGCTGCCCGCCACTGTACAGAACGCGGCGGCAGGCAGCAGAGCCAGCTAAGGCCCCCCTCCCCCCCACTTATCTGCTTCCGTCGCGGTCCGACGCCGGCTTCAACTGAGGACCAGGCCTCAAATCGGAAGAGCATTTAGTTGTAGAAAAATATAATAATAATAATAATAATAATAATAATAATAATAATAATAATAATAAATCATTTCTTGCCCACTACTCCATTCTGATCGAGGCGGAGAACAACAACAAACGACAAAATACACAATACTCAATCAAAACATAATATACATGGTCAAAAACATCCTAATTTAAAAAAAAAAACATCTTAAAATTCCACCGGATAGGCCTGCCGGAAGACATCAGTCGTTACAGCTTTCTTGAATGTTAGTAGACTGTTAAGTTGACGAGTCTCCTCTGGCAGGCCATTCCACAGTCTGGGAGCAGCAGAAGAGAAAGTCCTCTGGGTAACAGTTGTTAATCTAGGTTTTGCTAGCTGAAGTAGATTTTTCCCAGAGGACCTGAGTGTGTGCGTTGGATTGTATGGGAGAAGGCGATCCCGCAGGTAGCCTGGACCCAAACCATGTAGGGCTTTAAATGTGATAACCAACACTTTATACTTTGCTTGGAAACTAATTGGCAGCCAGTGAAGAGATTTTAAAACTGGTATAATGTGGTCACCCCTAGGTTGTTGTTTTAATAATGATAAAAAGTCACATTTCCCCCATAGGCCTAAGCATGAAAATATGCATGAGGGTAGGGATTTGCATCTTTTAGGAGGGATTTGAGCATTTGTGCAAGTGCAAATTTGTGCAAATGCGCATTTGTGCAAATTTGGGAAATTGGAAAAAAAATCCCATTCTGTCAATGAGTGGCAAACAGAATGAAAGGCACTTGACAGACAGAACAGATTTTACAAAATCCATACATTTAGTTTCAATTTCATTCCTACTCCAGGTAGAACCTGGAGGTTTGAGCCCAGAGCAAGGATATGACCTTGATCTTTCAGCAGATCAGATAATCAGTCATCAAAGGCCAGTTCCTCATGTCTAGACTACAAGCAAGCTAGGGCTTATGCAAGAGTGAAACGGTAGCTGGCATGGAAGCAAGATCCGTAGCACAGGGGATCTTAAATTTCCTTTTATAGAAGGCAGAGGGAATTGCCGAAATTGTATTTCTTGACATGTCCCAAGAACTGATAGAGTGGCAAGGCTGAATTGTTTGGTTACATTTGTTAGGTTATTAAATATAGATAAGGTTTGCAGTAAGACAGCTTTACATGTCATTATTGCATTGAAAGAGCTGATAAGCAAATATTGAGATTGTAGAAGTCAAACATTAAACTTAGTGGGCAATCTAACACCAAATATGCAAGATCACACCCTTGTGCACAGTCCTCATTAATCTAGGACACCCAACTCTCTCCCTGGGCCCATACTTGGGACCAATTCCTTAATTTCCACTCTGTGATGGTCTAGCATCGTTGGTGGGGGTGATGCTTTTCATGAGAGCCAGTTGACCCATAGAGGAAGTTAATTCAAGTTCTTGCCACATTGAATTTATTGTCTATGGCAGCTACACCACAGACATCCATTGCACTCAGCCCTTACTAGCACAAACAATGGCTGTAACCTCCACTTCAGTCATTTGAAACGTTGGGGAAATCTAGGATGCAGTGCTATGGGAAGCCCATACAATGGAAGTTCTTGAGATAGAAGTCTGATGATCCTATGCCCTACTGGGCTCTTGCCGGCAGGACAAGAGGTATGACAAGAGGCCATAGCTAGACTGGGCAAAATCCCGGGGCGATCCCCGGGATCATCCCTGTGTGTCCACATGACGCACAGGGGATCCCAGGATCAGGGAGGGATGATGCCTCCCTTGTCCTGGGATCAGGGAGGGATGATCCCTCACTTGCCCCGGGACCTCACCCTCCCCTTTAGGGCTGGTTTTCCCGAGACCGCGGAACATTTGGCCGGGCACCACAGTTTGTCCTGGCTCCTCATGGTTATTTGCGAGGAGCTGGGAGCTGCGCATGGGGCACAGAGCTCCTCAGGAGCACTGCACCCATGGGGGGGTGGAGTGGGGGGGAGTAGGTAATTTTTTTAAAAAAACCCACGTACCTTTTGCACACGAGCGTTTGTGCGCTGCTGCCTCTTTAAGAAAATTAAAAAATGGCGGGCGTGACACCTCTCCGTCTGAGGTTGTTGCACGCCGTGTGTAAACAGAGGGGGGATCTCGCGATCAAACCGTCGTGAGATCTTCACCCCTCTGTCGCAGACTAACAGGTAGGTCTAGCTAAGGCCTTAGTCTCTCCATCCTCCTTTGCAGTATTTTTTGGGAGCTGGGTTTCCAAGCTTTTAGCTGACTCACATGCAGGATCAGGGGCTCAGAGCCCATTTGATCTGGTAGATCCGTGGCCTGAGCCCCTTGCCATGCACTAGCATGCCCCCATCCCTCCCTTTTCTCCTCCTCCTTGAGGTTGGAGCTTCAACTGCAGGAAAGGAAGCTGTCATGGAACTTCCTGTGGCAGCTTGGAGGTGTCTGTGTTTGGGGAGAAATCCTCATTTGTATTTTTCCTCTGAGGTGATAGCTCTGTCTACAGCTTCAGAGGGCCCCCAAAGCATCCTATCACCCCCAACTGCCATCAAAGAGCTGTATGATCATACTCTTAATTATCTTAATAGTTAGTATGGACGAGCTGGTGGGTGATTCTAAGGAATAATGGGACAGTGACATTATCTTGGGTAACCCAGTCATACAAAATCATCATCATCATCATCATCATCATCATCATCATCATCATCATCATCTCAGAACCAAGGGAATAATTATGTACCAGGTGACCTTTGAGGTGCCTTCCATCTCTGCGATTCTGTTGTGATTTCAAGATTTGTCATGTTCCACTTTGGGCAGGTTTATCCTAAAAGGTGGGTGTGGCGTTACACCCCACAAGTCAATTCCAAATGTATGTCTGCGGTTTGTAAGTCTGTGGTTTGTAGAATGTTGGCCTGAGTGGGCGGAGTTAGAATGTCTTGGGACGGGGAGGAGTGATATATATAAGGGAATGACTGAGGGGATTGTGAGTTCTTGTTCTTGTTCTTTTCAGAGGTTCTTTTGGAGAGAACCTTTTCAGGGAGACTTCTTAGGGACTCTTAGAGTCTGTAGTGCTCTCTGTGTTTATGGTACTTAAGTTCTGGGGAATTTGAGAGTCAGTGTAGTGAGTGGTGTCTTTAGAGTGTGGTGTGCACGTAGTGGAAGTATATTAATCAATACTGATAATAAAGAAAGTTCAAGAGTGATTGTGTGAGAGAAAGGAAAGCGCGAATGTGAGAGTGACAGGATTGTATGGAAGGTTTCAAAAAGGTTTTTAAATGTTGTTATTTGAAACAAAGCTTATGAACTTTTAAAAATAAATTTTGATTGTTTGTTTTAAAACTACCACAAAAATCCCACGTGTCTGTTTGGCGTTTATCATCTTAAGTTTACACATTCAGCACCCACTCTGACAATCATTCACCTAAGCAGATATAACTCACAGCGCATTATTATATATATTAAAATCCATTCTCCATTTTTAACCCCTTTCTCCACATAGTTTGGAGGAAGGTGGGCTTTATCCCTTGCCTCAGGCGTATCAAGTGGTGGTGCTTGGCTTGAGCAGGGAGTAGCTCTGGTGTTCAGTGCCTGTGTCGCCCCATAATAAGTGGTGGCAGACGTGAGGTCTGGTGTTCAGAGCCTGTGTCGTGGCAGTGGGTTATAAATCTTTTAAATAAAATAAATCCAGTGTTTACAAAGCACTGGTTGTACTCTCTTGCCTACCCTTGCTCCAATGATTCCTGCTATTATATTAAATATAATGAACAATTATTTTGTATATACTTAAATAAGTATTTTATGTCAGGAGACGTGTCAAAATACACCCATCTGTACAGATCAAGAAAAAGTAATAATTATGGTTGGCAGATTTTATATAAACGTTTATTTTTAACGGCTTCATGTGGCTGATACTTTCAGAGTTGTATTAGAAGTTATGGTATTTAAATGTTGCTCTCCATTTTTATAACTCACCAAGAGTTTGAGGCATCAATATTATACACACTTACTTGGGACTATTCTCCATTGAACTCCATGGTGCTTACTCCTGAGTAGACATATAGAGAATTGCACTATGAGACATGTACAGTACAATCCTAGTACTTCCACTGTTTGGATGTAAGTGCCTTGAATTCAGTAGGACTTACTCCTGGGTAAGTGTATATAGGATTGCAGCCTTAAATTGAAGCCTGGTTCCCAACATGGCCACAGCTGAACAGAGTTAAGAGTCCTTAAGCCCATTGAAATCAAGGACTCGTTTCACTTTGCTGAATTGTGTCCATTGAGTTATCTCTCTCTATATGACTAATGCCACCTTCCTCAGGTAGATGCTCATATGGACAAATGTAATGTCTGAACCAGGCAATCATGGATGTGTCTGGAAGCACTTCTTGAGTTCATCCAAACACATGCTTGTTGACAGTTACAGAATTTCTGTCAAATTCATCTGATACTTTGGTCCGAGGTATTGGAACCGCTAATGTGGACTGAAGATGCATTGTGTGAACCAGCCTTTTATCTTAGCTATCTTGATGTTCTTGGTGCTACTGCGAGTGCAACTTGACATCTTGAATAGCCTACTATCCTCATCCCATAGAGTGAACTCAGAAAAAGGTTATTCTCAGGTGTAATAAGATAGCTACAGATCTTAAGAGTCATCAGCTAGAGTGCCGGGAAAACTTGTCTACAGGGCTATGAAATTCGAACAACATGGCTCGGTAGTGATTCACCTATAGTCATACAACCCAAAGATGGTGTGACAATCATTTCTTGAATATCACAGCAAATTGATTGAAGAGGGAAGAAAACCAACTGCGTATTTTAAAGAGAGATGAAGAAACCAGGGATGTTATCTGCACTTCATTCCTAGAAAGCAGCAGAGATTGAGATTTTTGAGATATCCAGCCCTTGTACCTCAACCCTCTTCTCTTTCCATTTCTGTCTTGATTTTTCTCTTGCCCCTGCTTTTTTTCCACTGGTATGGATGTGTGCCATGTACTATCGATCAATAATACCATATTTCTTTGATTGTAAGACACCATTGATTGTAAGACACACACTAATTTCTAGGGGTGTGCTCCGCTCCGATTAGGAGCGTAGAAGCAGTAGCGGATAGGCCTGCTCCGCCTTACCCAGAGGCGGAGTAGGAGCAGACCGCGGACCCCCTAGAAGCAAGGCGAAGAGAAGCGGCCATTTTTCGGAGCTCCGAGTTCAGGCGGAGCGCTCCGGTCGCCATCTTGAAAACATTTCGCCATAGGATTGCATTGCGGCAAATAATCGCGCATAACTAGGTTGTTTTTGAAGCTATCGTTCTAGAAATTCTTGTGCTCAGAGAGTCGTGGATGGGGGTCATTTTGAGACCACTCTCACCTCTCTGCGTTGTCTGGGTCGCGTGCCATATTTTTGTGAAAATCGGGTCAACCGCGCGGCTCAAACGGTGTTTTCGGCTTTTCGCCCATAGGATTGCATTGAGGGAAAGAATCGGGGATAACTGGGGGGGGGTTTAAGCTATCATTCTGAAAATTCTTGTGCACAGAGAGTCGTGGATGGGGGTCATTTTGAGACCACTCTCACCTCTCTGCGTTGTCTGGGTCGCGTGCTATATTTTTGTGAAAATCGGGTCAACCGCGCGGCTCAAACGGCATTTTCGGCTTTTCGCCCATAGGATTGCATTGAGGGAAAGAATCGGGGATAACTGGGAGGGGGGGTTTAAGCTATCGTTCTGAAAATTCTTGTGCACAGAGAGTCATGGATGGGGGTCATTTTGAGACTACTCTCAACTTTCTGCATCGTACGGGTCGCGCGCTAGAAGTTTTTAAAAAATCGGCGGGAAAAATACCTTTTTCAAAGGGCTGAGGGGCAGAGTCAGCTCCCGGTCATGATGATCCCAAAGTTGGAGGAGGGCATAGGCAAAACAGGTAACTTGGGATTCTGGGAAACTTCTCTTTCTTCATCTGAACGGGCTTTTCCCCGTGTTTTTTAACACAGTAGCCCCACCAAATGCACAAACACAACCTGAAATCATATACTAAGCCAAGAATAAGAGATAGAAACACAGCACTGCTCCCCACCCTAACCTTGGTGAACAACTGAATAGATGTGGTGCAAGGGGATGAGCTCCCCTAGGGCATCTCATCGTGGACGTGCCCCCACTCTCTCCTGCACTGGAAGGCCATTAGAGCCTTCCAAAGAGAGTAAAACGGTGGAGCAATGCCTATCATGAGTTGTAGTGAATGCTCGCTTTTCAGTGGTGGAGCAATGCCTGTTATGAGTTGAAGTGAGCGTTTTACTTCTTCTCAGAGCTGTTGGTGGCTGTCTTGAACTGGCAGCTACTTCCCCCTCCCCCGGGCACGTCCCCCTATTGCTGGTAAAAGACAGATATAGCCTTTTTTAAAAAATTCTTCTTGCTGTTTATTGAGCAACACTGCTGCTTTTAATTCCACCCCTCCTTTGTTTATTGATTGATTTATTCCATTTTATATGCATTACTGGCTTATCCTTGGCTCACTTCCTTATGCCCCCAGAAATGCCAGCTGCATGCCTGCCTGCCTTCCCTCCCTCCTCTCCTGCCCACCTCGCAGGGATGTTGTGTGTGGGGTGCCCGATTTTCAAAAATTCGCCAAAAATCAGGGGATGATGGGATTGCTTTGAAACTTGGCATGCGTGTGTATATCCCCATGAGGTGTCATGGTGCCAAACATGAGGTTTCTAACTTGAACAGAAAAAAAGTTGTATAATTTTTTAGCTTTCAATGCAAGCCTATGGGGGGGGGGAAACGGAGCTCCGGATCCGGATCCGGAGCTCCGGGCGGAGCGGAGCGGAAGTGGGCGGAGCGGGGGCGGGGCGGAGCGGCCCGATCCAGAAAATGGCGGATCTGCAAGTGAAGCGGAGCGGGGGGTCCGTGCACACCCCTACTAATTTCAGTACCACCAACAGGAAAAAAAACCCCCTAAGACACACCCGCGATTCTAAGACGCACCCCATTTTTAGAGATGTTTATATGGGGGGAAAAGTGTGTCTTAGAATCGAAGAAATAGGGTAAAACATTATAAAGTCAGGAATGTATTTCTCCCAAGCAACATTTTTAATTTGGTTTTGGATTGGTTGAGGGAGCGAAGGTGGAACAAAGGACAGTGGGTTTCTTATACTTGATATTTTCTTCAGTGACACAGACAACAGATATTATATTTCTCTTAAGATTCAATAAAAAGCCAATAGGAAAAGGATAGAACACTGGTGCTGTTTATCCCATGGTCTTGAGATGAAAGGACTGTGCCAATAAATCCTTGTAGAGGCAAGGAGAATAAATGAAGTGGAACTAGACATAGGGTCTTGCTCATCAGCCCCATTCAGACAACACACTAAACCATGCTGCTTAACCACAAAATGGTTAATGGAATGCATTCCACTAACCATTTGTGGTTAAGCAGCATGGTTTAGCGTGTTGTCTGAACCGGGTCACTGTGAGATACACAACAAAGTTGGCTGTTTTGTTCATGTCTCCAAAACTAGTATTTAGAAATAATGCTACGCTTTAACTCTACTCATTGGCCTTGTTTGGACATGACACAGTGATGGTTTAAAGTTACATAGGGCCTTGCTAGACCTACCTTAAAATCCTGGTGTGTGGAGGAGCCAGCCCATGCTAGAAGTAGTGCGGGCTGTTGCGCCTATCCACACATCGATGCGACGGGTAAAGGAAAACCCCATCACGTCGGCCATTTTGTTTGGGACCTTAAAGGGGCCATGTGCGCAGGAGTGCACCAACGATAAAGGTAGTTTGTTTTTGCTTTTTAAAAAAGGGTTCCCCACTCCCCCTGTCCCCAATTCCCCCCCTGCCCGTGATCTCCGATCCCCCGCCCGCCCGTGATCTCTGATTCCCCCCATCCCCCCTGGCTCTATTTCCCCCCCATCTCCCCACCCTGCCCTGATGGCCGCAGCACTCCTGTGGAACGCTGTGCACTGCTTTCCCCAGCTACTCATGAGTAAATGCAGTAGCCGGGGAAAGCGGCAGAACGGCCTACACGCCCAAGACCACGGGAAATACCGGGCCACAAACGGTGCCAGTTATCCCAGGCCAAGGGAGGGTTGACCCCGGGCTGAGCCCGGGATCCCCTGTGCGTCATCTGGACGCACAGGGGCTGGCCTGGGGCTCGCACTGGGCTACCCCGTCATCTAGCAAGGGCCATAGACAAGGTATGGCATTGTGCCCTCCCACTTTTGCTTTACTCCTCTGGCTTGGTAGAGAGGAGATCAGAATCACTGGTGATCATTTTTTACACATCACAGTTTAGCATTATGTCTAACTACAGCTTACTGAAAAATCTCCTCTTTGTGACCTTGCCAGAGGAAGAAAGAGGAGGAGGCATGCACGGACCTGATGCTCATTCACATACTGTCTGAACAAGGCCACTGCAGGAAAGTTGGATCCATGTCACTATGATGGTTAATGTGCATTAATATATTATTATATTAATATACATTAACCATGATGGATAATGTATGGTTAACATTAACCATCATGGTGACATGGAACAGTGTGCAATGTTTTAGGTCTGTCATAATCTTTTTATTGAGCCTCGCAGCCTTACCCAACTTTGGGATGCTGGATATTGTTGGAATACAACTGCTATTATCCCAGCCTGCATGTCCAATGGTCATGAAAGATGCGACCTGTAGTCCAACTGCATCTGGGGAACCAAAGTTGGTAAGCAGTGATTTGGAGTTTATCTGAAGCTTGGCCTTTGCGGATTATGGATATAAATTACTGGTCATTTAAAAGAAACCAAACAAAATCTGAAAGAGACCTGGAAAAGCCAAATCTGGGGCATTTGTGTTAGAATTCTGAATGTGTGGGCAATCCATTTTAGACCTCTGCTGAGCTGATGTGGCCGTTTTAAAAAGTTTGCTTTCTGCATCTCTCTGGATTGGAGTGTAACAGAATCTCCACATTTAGCAGCAGTATGTTTCAACGGTAGGAGGAGAGGGCCACTGCCTTCAAACACTGCATGTGGGCTTCCTGAAGACATCTGGCTGGCTACAGTGGAAAACAGGAGGTTGGACTTGATGGCCTTTGGGTCTAATTCAGCATGGCTCTTCCTGTGTTCTCAAATTATATCTAATTGATTTGGGTTCTGGGCATTAACTGTTCTTTGCATGAGTAGGGATGGCCCAAATTGCCCAGCGACTGCCCAGTGAACACTTGTCCTGCCGTTCGTGCAGCCCACCCCAACAAGCCGGACAGTGTGAGCCTCTGCTGAGCCCTCGTAAGGGTCGTGAACCCCAGTGAGGCCTCAGCAAATGCCCGCCCTTCCCCCCTCCACACTAATGGCATCTGCCATTGGTGTGGAAGGGGGAAATGCGTGAATTCCGGAGGGTCTGGAAATTGTGGGTTTCTCCCCTTCCATGCTAATGGTGCCATTAGTGTGGAGGGGGAGGGAATGAATCATTTCTGGACTCTCTGGAAATCATGCATTTCTCCCTTCCTGCACCAATGGCGCTGCCATTAGCGTAGAGCGGGAAAAGGGCGGGGGGTTAATGAGCACTTGGGCACGTCCAGTTGGGTCCGTGAGGACCAGATGCAGGTGGTGGTGGTTTCCCAACCAGCTGCTCGTGACATCCCTAAAAATGAGTTTCCAGTGTACTTGCTAGGTGGAATACAGTAAACAATTATGCATGAGGAAATTACAAATCGATACATATGCCTCTTTCGGCGGGGCTGTTGTTTCTCCAGGGCAAGAGGAAATGCAACCCCATCAGAGCAACACAGGGAATTCTTTGATCAGTTTCCATGAGTACAGGGTTATAATTGACATTTTACCAAGATTGACCCACCATCTAAATCTGCCAGGCCTACCCGTGATTTGTCAGCATAGCGAGATCCTTATTTGTGTTCTCATTGAAAGCACACATTTGATTTACCTGCTGTTCAATGCACTATATCTTGGCTCTGAAATGAAATATTAATTTCCCAGTCGATGGACTTTCTTTTTTCTTTTTTCTTTCTGTAGCACAAATACAGCCTTTCACAATCAATGGAAGCTTAGGGGAATAGGAACGATGTCTTCCAACAGAGATGGGGGAAGAGGAGGTAAGAGACAAAAGCTACACTATGGATTAGGAATCATAACCTCTTTACAAGGGATGGGAAACTCCAGTCGATAGGGTTCCTCATCTGCTCCACAAGTTTCTTCTGCTCTTATCTCCATTTGTTGATCAAAAGATAAGAGGGTATTTAAAGGCATTTAGAGCATAATCTTATTGGCTGCAGCCTCCCTGTTTGGAAGCCTCCAATGCCCTATTGGTCTGAAGTTGACAGGATGGGAGGAACAGCAGAGGAGGTCTTTGCCTCTCTGTCTTCTGCTCTTTGATTTTTTGCTAGACACCTCCTTTTCTGCCTGTCTAGTGATGGGAAGGGAAGGAGCCTGGAGGACGCTCAGGATAAATCATATCCTGACCTCTCTGGTCTCCTCCCCACGCCGCCACTGGAACAACCCCCTTTCCCCCTCTCCAAGGTTGAGTTTCTGACCTTGGAGAGGCAGCCAGCACAGTTCTCCCCATACTGGGTCAGATCTCTGACTCCACTTTCTGATGTCAGAGCACTGTCCCTGACCATGGAAGGATGAATGCAAACTACCCTGTGGACCCTGGGACATTCGCCCAGGCACCATAGGATTGCTCTCTTAAACTTTAAATACCCTGCTTTTAAATACCATGGATTGAACTGAGTGGTGATTTGCAGGCATGAAAACTGCTGCACACCCACAACGTGGCAGATAAAGTGATTCCCAAAGGGGTGGTGCAGAGAGCAAGAGTGGTCCCATGGTGTCCAGAGAATCGAATGATGCTGGGGCTCACATGGAATTAGGCAGAGGGCTGCAGGCACCTTACCCCAAACTTGGCTCAGCAATACTACAAATGAGAAGGATCTTGGAATTGTTGTAGATCACAAGCTGAATATGAGCCAACATTGTGATGTGGCTGCAAAAAAAAGCAAATGCTATATTGGGCTGCATTACTCCAACATTTGTATCTACCAGTCTAGTTCCTGCTTGCTGATTCTCTCCTTGTATCACACTGACCAATGCTTAAAACATCCTAGTTAAACTGTCTTAAACTCATAACCAAAGGGGAACTTGCCTAGTTTCTCGGAAACTGCTTAAACGTCCCGCTGTTCCTTTGATTTTCTGCTAGTAGCTACATTGGCTCCTAGCTGGGTAATGATTGTATGGATTATGAAGACAGGAGACAGCAACCCATGTTATCTTCAACCCTGTTCTTGGAGCACTTAAGTCACATTAGATACACCCAAAGAGCAAATCATTCCAGTTCCTCTTGTATAATATAGACTTCAATCCACAACCATGAGTGTCTCTGTGAGCTTTGTCACCGCTTTCAAAAGGATGTGGGCTGCATTTATAATAGGACTCTATGAACCTGATAGGACAAGACTCCACGGAGGATGCAACCCGTAAATACATTTCTATGCCCATTTTAAATTAAGATTTATTTTCAATGTGAGATCATGCAGTTTCACATTGTTGCACATTTCAAACAAAAACAAAACTAACTGTTCTTTACCAAACACGGATTATATTTAGTTTTCTTTTCTATTCATCATTTGATTCTTTTTAAAAAATAAAATAAAAATAAACCAGAAAATATTTTTTTTCATCATTCAATTATTTCAGGTTTGTGGAAGTGGATAATCATGGAAGTCTTTGAAATATCTTTTTAATATCATTTAAAAGAAAATAATATATATATAATCATCATTCACTTATAAACAGTTCCCATGTTAGCAACAGATGAGCATTGAAGCAACTGTTATCAAAAAACTAAGGTCCACCTAGCACCTACTGTGTTGTCTTTTCAGTACCAACCAAAGACTTTTGTATTCTCTCAGACCATTTATTCCTCTGAATATTTTTGATGTGATGTTGTGTTTTTAAGTAGTTTTATTCCTATTTGTTTGTAGCTTCTGCTGCTTTTAACTCCTTGTTTTGTTATGCTGCTTTTGATTTGACTTTTATGGATTTTATTTGTTTGTATGTTTTGTAGTACATTGCCCCAAGAGTTATTAGCTATAAGGCAATGAATAAATTTTAAGAATATATATATATATATATATATATATATATATATATATATATATAATTTTCTATGCCAACTTTTAAGACTTGTTTGCACAACCTTGTAATGAATGGTAGCCTGCAATCTGGAAGCTTGGGTAGAATCCAACTAAAGTCCTACACAGAGTAGACCCATTGAAATGAACAGGACAACTAAGGCTCTTTCTACACCTAAGGGTTATCACTTGATCCCTGCTTGGCTGAAAGCTGTAGCACCACTCTCACTCCACCCACCTGTAGTTATGGCGCTGCAGAGATCAGGCCACCAATTCAGTCCCCACCCCCACCCCATCCTACAAGCTACCACAGTGATCCACTAGGGATGTGTGAGAAATTAATTTCAGTTTGCTTTGGATAGGGATTTGTCCAGTTTGTCCAGACATGGGGCTCATCTACACCAAGCAGGATATTCCACTATGAAAGTGGTATATAAAAGGCAGGAGCCACACTACTGCTTTATAGTGGTACTGAAGTGCACTGACAATGGTTGGGGCCCATGACACATCTACACCAAGCAGGACATTGCACAATGAATGCTGTATGAAACTAAGGCCACAGCTAGACCTAAGGTTTATCCTGGGATCATCCAGGGTTCACCCCTGCCTGAGCACTGGATCCCCTGTGTGTCACTTAGGGCGTTGCTAGACCAGGCCTTAGCACGCCTTCCAACCCGGTTTCCCTGCTGTGCGTCCAGATGACGCACAGGGGAATCCAGCGGCAGGCCGCAGTGAGGCCTGGTCTAGCGCGCCATAAGCAAAGTCGCTTATGGCGCACTTTTTCCCCAGCTCCGGCCTCAGGCTGGGGCTGGGGGAAGTGTGGAGACTTCCACAGCTTTTCGCAGCTCCTCGCTTACTCGCGAGGAGCCGCAAAAAGCCGCGGACCAGCCTGGCACAGCGCTCGTATGAGCGCTGTGCCCATCGGCCCGGGGGCGGGGGGAAAAGAGAGGGGAGGGGGGAGGATGGCAGGGTGGGTGGCAAGGGGGGGCGGGTGACAGAGGGAGCGCCACGCACCGCTGCCGCTCCCAAGCAGGCGAGCGGCGCTTGCCCGGGCAATGCCCAGGCATTGCCCGGGCAAGCGCCACTCGCCTGCTTGGGAGAGGCGGCGGCGGTGCGCGGCGCTCCCTCTGTCACCCGCCCCCCCTTGCCACCCACCCTGCCATCCTCCCCCCCCCAGTTTTTAACAAAGCACCCTTACCTTCCTGGTGTCTTTGGGCCACCCACGGCCCCTTTAAACAAACAAACAAAAAATGGCGGACGCCGCAGGGCTTCCGTCCTCCCTGCGGCTCCGCCGTCTGGAAGTGTGGGGGAGGCGCGCTAACGTTAGCGCGCCTCAGCCCCGCCTCCCTGCAAGCCGGCACGTCTAGCAAAGCCCTTAGATGAACAGGTTTGACCCCTGGATGATCCAGGGATAAACCTTAGGTCTAGCTATGGCCCATATGGTATGTGCCAATGGGCCCCAACAGTTGTCAGTGCACTTCAATACTGCTACAAAGCAGTAGTGTGGCTCCTGCCTTTTATATACCGCTTTCATACTACTTTCATAGTGGAATATCCTGTTTGTTGTAGATGAACCCACGGTCTTGGATGCAACCTGCAGTCTCAGTCTGTACATTTTCCAAGCTTGCAGTGTGATTCGTGGACCAAAAGAAATGCGATCAAGAGTTTGCATACCTTTGAAAAACGCGCATGAAAAAGAAATCGTCCTTTTGAAAAAAATGTGCACAACTACGCTTTCATCAATGGGAGAAGAACACACACTTTTCAAAGATGCATAAAACTGATGCATGCGTTCTGAAGATAGTGCATGAAAATATGCATGAATTGTCGTGAAAAGAAAAAATGAAGCTTGTAATCCTATACAGACTCAAATCAGAACGAGCTTTGAGATGGAATCTGGAGAATTTACACAAGCTCAGGGATTGCTGATTTGCGCATCCCTAAAAGCTAGTGATCTTCCACCGTAGTCCTTGGTTTGAGACCCCTGACACCATGCAACCCATTTGTCAAAGCAGCAATCACAGAAAGCTAGAAGGACTATAGTCTGCAGTGTCATTTGCAATATGCATGCAGTGAAGATATGAATTATACGTGTAATTTAGTCAACTTTTTGCTGTGGTTTGAGATAAGTTTGATCCTCTTATGTGTTGATATTCCCACTAATTTACTCACTGTGTTTTGCCAGTTATGGCATAAAATACCAATTATAATAACACTCCACTTTCTGCCTCCTTGGGGTTCATTTTCCCTGGTAATCATTGTAATTTCCGTCACGTCAATTAGGTTTGTATATTTCTCCCTAATAAGTATTTACTCATAAAGCTTTTTTTATTTTATGATAGCATTGTGTGTGCATCAAGTAGAACAAAATCGATACAACACAGTCAGTGTTGGTTGCCAGAGGAGTATGACTGCTGTATTGACCCACAACTAGGTCCCAATCCTTGGTCAAATTCTGATAGTTTGAATAACAGAATCATGTGGCACCTTGTAGCCCCCACATTGTGGTCACACTACCCTGGGGGATCACTGCACCAATATGGATACAACCCATGATATCTCTCCATCCCATCTCCAGTGACTCTGTTATTTTGTAATTATAACTTTTTAATGTCAATTTGCAATTATCATTTGTTTGTAGTCAATTGTTTTTTTAATTGGGTGAGTGAAATGAGGCTTTGGATTTAACTCACTTCTTTGGTATCCTTTGTTGGCTCATTTGTTTGTGTCTTTGAAACATGAGATCTCCCGTAAACGCAGAGTTATCAAGATCCAATACGGTGCATCTGTCCTTCAGGACACAAATCCATGCGTCAAATTCAGACACCAGCTCGACCTCCATAGTCATTTCCAAATACAGACCTGTGCAACTATATTACACCATAGTAATGTGATATTTACTTTGAGCATTGTGATATTATTTTAAAATTACTGAGACAGTGCTGCTGGCACACTTGGCGTTTCGGAGGATTTTACAAGACAAGAACAAAAAAATGAAGACAGGCCCCTCCCCTCAATGAGCTGGCAATAGCACAGCACATAGTTAAACAATGGAATTCACTACAAGATATAGCGATGGCCATCAAGTTGGATGGCTTTAAAATGGGACTGGAGAAATTCCTGGAGGGTAAAGCTATGCATGGCTACTCATCATGAGTATATGCTACCTCCAGTATCAGAGGCAGTATGGCTCCACAATTCAAGAAGGATGCACACAAGCTGGAGCGTGTTCAGAAGAGGACAACCAGGATGATCAGGGGTCTAGAAACAAAGCCCTATGAAGAGAGACTGAAAGAACTGGGCATGTTTAGCCTGGAGAAGAGAAGATTGAGGGGAGACATGATAGCACTCTTCAAATACTTAAAAGGTTGTCACACAGAGGAGGGCCAGGATCTCTTCTCGATCCTCCCAGAGTGCAGGACACAGAATAACGGGCTCAAGTTAAAGGAAGCCAGATTCCGGCTGGACATCAGGAAAAACTTCCTGACTGTTAGAGCAGTGCGACGGTGGAATCAGTTACCTAGGGAGGTTGTGGGCTCTCCCACACTAGAGGTATTCAAGAGGCAGCTGGACAAGCATCTGTCAAGGATGCTTTAGGGTGGATTCCTGCATTGAGCAAGGGGTTGGACTCGATGGCCTTGTAGGCCCCTTCCAACTCTGCTATTATATGATTCTATGATTCTATGACTAGGTACACCACTTGCTGTTTCCCGTGGGTTGGCCACTGTGTGAACGGAATGCTGGAGCTTGGTCTGAATTAGGCAATAAGGAAGACAGCAGAGAGTGGGAAAAGTTAGCAAGGGATGACTATGACCAAATCTGGCTACATATATTCTCAATGGCACCACTAGGGGTGGACCACGGATTGGAAGTCCAGGGCCCTGCAACCCAGAAGGAGAAATCCAAGAATGTGCTCCTTGTAGCACTACTGATTTGTAGTGTCACAAGGTAACTACGTGAATGCAAGCACAAGGTTCACTGCCATCATGGCTGAGGAAAAGTACTTACCTGTTCAAGAAGGGTGGGTAGGAACCAGAGCCAGGGCTGGTGAGGAGTGAACTGTGAAACTAGCCCAGGTCCTGTTTGCTGTCACAAGGAGACGTTGTGCTGCAGTCTAAATTGCTGAAGGACAGTTCAGGCACAACACTCATTGTCTTTGAGCTGGGTGCCATGCCAAAGGACAGCCAAGATGGTGGCACTGCCTCTTAGTTCTTCAGCCTCTTAGGGTATGTGGATCTCTTGATGCATTGACTCTGACACTGTCTCCAGAACCAGAGGCAGGAAGCTTATGCACACCGGTTGCTGGGGAACATGGGTGGGAGTGGGCAGTTGCACTGTGTCCTGCTTGTGGTTTCCCGGCCACTGTATGAAAAGAGTGCTGGACTAGATGGACCCTTGGTCTGATCCAGCAGGGATGTTCTTATGTTCTTATGACCATGCCAAGGATAAGCCCAACTTGCCTTTGATCCAGACCATCTGCAAAAGGCACAGGTAACCAAGGAAACAAGCGAATCTCTCTTCAGGCTTACACAATTGTGTCTGCCTAAGAACTGTGTTGCAAAGGTATGCAGTGAGCTCCTAGAAGAGAAAGAATCGTTACAGACAGTGCAGCTGCAAATGTACCGGCAGTCAAACCATCAAAAATTTCAACATTACGTCAGAGCTGAAAATTTGCTTGAGTTTCCTATTTCAGTTTTACTTTTCTTCCCCAGAAAACTGAGCCCTCTTTTTAAATGCATGTCCAAATGCCCTTTAAAAAATATTCATTAACTTCCCCTCAGCTGTTCGAACTGTGCTGTTCTTCAGCAATACCTTGACATTTAGTGATGGCTACATATCATTTGTCATGACATAACACCATTCGGGGTGTTGTGTGGGAGCTGACCGTGGCTGCATTGATCCATGTGTTTGTTTTAATTTCCTGAAGCGCAGTAAAGGGCAGCCAAAATGGTCCGGGAGCTAGAACAACTCCCCTACCAGGAAAGGTTACAACATCTGGGGCTACTTAACATACAAAAGAGGCAAGTAAGCAGGTTAGGACCGGGGGGGGGGGGGTTCGTGATTGAGGTTTATACATTTCACATAAAATGGAAAAACTGGATACAGAAAAGATTTCCCCCCTCTCGCTGGATCAGACCAAGGGTCCATCTAGTCCAGCACTCTGTTCACACAGTGGCCAAGCAGCTGTTGACCAGGGACCCACAAAGCAGGACATGGTGCAATAGCACCCTCCCACCCATGTTCCCCATCAACTGGTGCACCCAGACTTACTGCCTCAAATACTGGAGATAGCACACAACCATCAGGGCTAGTAGCCCTTGATAGCTTTCTCCTCCAGGAACTTATCCAACTCCCTTTTAAAGCCATTCAAATTGGTGGCCATCACTACATCTTGTGGTAGTGAGTTCCATAATTTAACTATGCAATGTGTCAAGAAGTCCTTCCTTTTATTTGTCCTGAATCTCCCACCAATCAGCTTCATGGGATGATCCCGGGTTCTAGTATTTCGAGAGAGGGAGAAAAATGTCTCCCTGTCCACATTCTGTACACCGTGCATTATTTTGTACACCTCTATCATGTCTCCCCTTAGCCTCCTTTTTTCCAAGCTAAACAATCCCAGTTGTTGTAACCTTCCCTCATAGGGGAGATGCTCCAGTCCCTCAATCATTTTAGTTGTCCTTTTCTGCATGGGAATATTCCATGAAGACATATAGTGTGAAATTCAGGACAGACAAATGGAAATACTTTCTCATGTAGTCTATAGTTGTATAGCATTTGAAACTACATGATGTGCCAATGGCCACTAACCGAGGGCCAAAAGACACATTACATTTAATATGTAACATACAGTTACATCAGTGCTTTATTTGTTACTCTGAAGGAAGTATGGGGTCAAGGAGCATTAACCCTTTGCTCCCACTTTGGTTCTGATCCTGATCCGGCCCTTTCCTTTGCATAGGAAAAGGGAAGAAGCTCCCATTGAAGTAAATAGCGCCTCTTTTCCTATAAAAACAGTAGTTGTGGCAAGGGATTAAAGGGCCCTCCACTTACACACTACAGTCCTCATCTGGCTTCAGTAAGAAAGCAAGCATTGGGATAGCTCCACTGTTAGGGCCTGATGGACTCACTTCTGTTCATTTTCTTAGCCCTCCTATTTGAGCTTTCTCATTCCCCCACCCCAAGACCGGCATGAATGGCTGCCACTTATGTAAGATTTGATTGACAGAAAAACACAAGTGCTCAAATGGCGACTAAATTAGACCATTTATGCCTGTAATATTACACAGAAGGGCCTGTTTATGGCTGCCATTTTACGCAAATGGCGATTTACCTAAGTAGCTAGGCTGCCATTCTTACGCAAAATGGCCACTCACGGGATGGAGGACACCCATGGACCATCCATCAGCTTATGTGGCACATGGAACAGAATTGGGTGGCTTGCCGGGGTTCATCAAGAGGTGCGTGAGGCAAGCTGTGGTGCGTTCACCCATACCGTCATGTAATCTTATTTATAGAAACTTCTCTGTACTAATGAGCAGAAGCAAATTCATAAAAAGAAATCCGGAAGTATACACGCACACACTCACATTGATTTTCCACTGAAAAGGGAACCTTTTGGGAAGAGGTGAAGCTCAGTGGTAGAGCACATGCTTTGCATGCAAAACACCTCAGGTTTGATCCTCAGCATCTCCAGGTAGCAAATGATGGGAATTACATCTGCCTGAGAGCCTGCCTGAAGGCCTTCCTGTCTGAGTAAACAAGACTGGGCCAGGCCTGAAATAGCCTGGCCTGAAATAAAACAGCTTCCTATGTTCGTAACAACTGTCCAGGGAGGCTTCATGAACTCCAGTCGACCCTGTTCTGGGTCACTTGACCATTTCTTCTTGAAGAGCTTGGATCATTAAGGTTCACGACTCAGCTTTATCTTGCTTATCAATTAGGCATGGCCATTGGTTTAGTGTTGTTTAAATTAGTTTGGATGACAGCTCTGCACCAATGGTCTCATGACCTATTGGCGGGCAGAGAAACTGTGGGAACCATTTCAACAAATTTCTCCAGGGGGAGGAGAAATTCTCCAATGGTTTCATGGAGGTGGAGTTCACCATTAGCAGCTTCTTTCCTTCTTCCTAAGGGTTTCTGGGTTGTTGTTGTTTTTGCACTGCCACCATTTTGGTGGACCTTCTTGAACTTATCATTGCAAGGTGATCAAGGGTGCTCTGTATACTCTTTCTGCCTGCTATACATCTCGGCTTCAGCTGTTGGGCGGTATAAAAATGTAATAAATAAAATAAAATAAATAAATAAATAAATAAATCTCTCCTCACTCCACAGCCTCTCCGAGTGCCCACACTTCCTGAACTGAAAAAAAAAATCCCTTGGGGGAAGGAGTTACCTCATGATACCTTCTCCTCATCTTTAATTGAGATATGAGAAACCAGGAAGACTTCTGGCTACCGAAGGCATGGTTGTACAATGAAAGTCAAGACACTCGCACACTCTTCTCTCCTACCTCATAAGTAAGGTAAGCAAAAGAACCACAAACCCCACCCGTGAGAATTCCTCTAAATTTTCTTCTCCTTTGAACATTTTATTTTTGAAAGCCATTTCTTTTCTATCTAAAAATGAAAGTGGTAGGGGGAAAAAAGACATTCTTGGCACAGCACAAATTTGGACCTGTGTACTGGTTGTTTTCATCGCCAGGATAATGCACGTATAAATCACAATGTCGCTACATGATGTTTCTGTCACGTCTCTCCACGTTTCCGCTATCAGAGGCTGGCTTCTGGGATATTGTTTTAGAAACCTCTGTATATCTTCTAGCACGATGATTAGCAGCGCGGATTCTAAAGTCTAAATGCTCTCCAAGGAAAGCACAATAGCTGAGCGTACACATTCAGGATAGCTTACATTGTGCCATTTGAGTTAAACAAGCACATTAATTTGCTGGTTGTTACACGAGATAAGTGCTGCCAAGCCATTAGCTCATGCTTCAATAAAGGCTCTTATTATGGGAAGTGGGTAGTCTTCCTGTTCCCTTTTGTGTATTTATCTCTGTGGTTTTTAACTCCTGTCACATCCTATGGAAAGGTAACTTCATCTTCTTGAAATAATGGATGGATTTTACATGCATCAAGTGTATGAGGGCTAAACAAGAAGATAAAGGGGTTGTATCCATTGTTAGTCTAATATATATGCCCCATTCATTTCAATGGATCTCCTCTAAGAATAGGGTGACCATATGAAAAGGAGGACAGGGCTCCTGTATCTTTAACAGTTGCATAGAAAAGGGAATTTCAGCAGGTGTCATTTGTATATATGGGGAACCTGGTGAAATTCCCTCTTCATCACAACAGTTAAAGCTGCTATACTAGTTAAAGGAGCTATACTAGAGTGACCAGATTTAAAAGAGGGGAGGGCTCCTGCAGCTTTAACTGATGTGATGAAAAGGAAATTTCACCAGGTTCCCCATATATACAAATGACACCTGTTGAAATTCCCTTTTCTATGCAACCGTTAAAAATACAGGAGCCCTGTCCTCCTTTTCATATGGTCACCCTATCTAAGAAGGACTAACATTGGATACAGGCCCGGCCCAAGGATTATTGCTGCCTCAAGTGAGGTGACCCACCTACCTACCTGCATTCACTCACATGGCTGGTCAATCTACAAAGCCTCTGCTGTCTATAGTGATCCCTTCCTGCTGACTATTCCAGAATAGGAAGGCCTCAACTAGACCTACGGGTCTGCATGATGGAGGGGTGAGGGTCACGCAATATTTTTTATTGCGAGATCACCCCCTCTGTTTACACATGGTGCATGACAGCCTCGGAAGAACAGGACATCGCGCCTGCCATTTTGTTTTTTTTCCTTAAAGGAGATGAGCGCATGAATGCTCATGCGCAAAAGGTGAGTTTTTTTATTTGTAACAATTTCCCCCGCTCACCCCACCCCCTGTGGATACAGAGCTCCTGAGGAGCTCTGTGCCCCGTGCACAGTTCCCAGCTCCTCATGAGTAACCGTGAGGAGCCAGGACAAACAGTGATGCCTGCCCACATGTTCCACAGCCTCAGAATCATCCCAATACTGCGGAAAAAGTGGGCTGAAAAGGTAGGACGATATCCTGTGGAAAGGAAGGGATCATCCCTCTCTGCTCCTGGGATCCCCTGTGCGTCATGTGGATGCACAGGAACGATCCTGGGGATAACCCCGGAATTTCACCCCATCTAGCTTTGGCCTAAGACTGGCATGCGTGGAGTGGTGGAAATGGTTACTTCCCTGTTGCTGGGTATACAAAGGGGAAAAGGCTCTACCTTCTTTACAGTTATTAACATCCCCTGGCTTGCAAAACAGTGAAAATGTATAATTTTCAAAATTCGACACACACCATCTAAATTATTAGGTACAGTCTATGAGAAATATAGATAGCATTGTTCCATCCAGATAAGTGATATCTGACAAATGCATTCCAGTAATAGATGTCGATTTAGTCTGCATGATCAAACAATATACTCAGTTTGAAAATAGCTGCTGTTCCTTTTTTAAATATGCACCATTGAGGGCCTTGAAAATAATTGTTGGAGGTTATTATTTAGTTGTTAATACACAGTATTTTTAAAATATGCACAGTAGTTCATAATCTGTATGTTCTAGAGGGGGGAAGCCATGTTATTCTGTTACAGCAGACACAGAAAAGAGTATCATGGCATTTCTAAAAGCAAAATGGACTCGAGTCCACACAAGCTTCTATCATAATATATGCTCTTTTTATATGCTCTTTTAATCAGTTTTATGCATATGATTTATTTATTTATTTATTTATTTATTTATTTATTTAATTACATTTATATACCGCCCCACAGCCGAAGCTCTCTGGGCGGTTTACAACATTTAAAAATAGTAAACATTAAAAGTATACAATTTAAACACACACACACACACACACACACACATAAAAACAGTATAAAAACAACAGTATCCATTTAAAAACAACAATTGTGGGGTCCATTAAAAACAAACTTAACGTTGTTAAATGCTGTTAAAATGCTGTTAAAAAATTTATACTGTATTATTGTATTTAATGTTGTTCCCCACCTTGATCCAGAGGGAGAGGCAGGTAAGAAATAATAATAATGATGATGATAATAATAATAATAATAATAATAATAATAATAATAATACCACCAAACATGACCACTCTCACTTGCAGAGAAAAAAGAAAAATGGGCACAAAAAGCACTCCATGGGAAACACTACAACATAATACAGAACCCACAAATAAACAAAGAACAATCATACAAATGGCTCAAGAAGGGTGAGCTATTTCCAAAGATGGAAGGATTCCTAATAGAATCATAGAGTCATAGAATAGCAGAGTTGGAAGGGGCCTACAAGGCCATCGAGTCCAACCCCCTGCTCAATGCAGGAATCCACCCTAAAGCATCCCTGACAGATGGTTGTCCAGCTGCCCCTTGAAGGCCTCTAGCGTGGGAGAGTCCACAACCTCCCTAGATAGGTGGGCTCTCTGTTGTTTATTTATTTATTTATTGCATTTCTATACTGCCCAATAGCCAGAGCACTTGCAAATCTATTGCTAGAAACTAGAGTGGTCTTGGACCCAGCTTTACCTGGCGCCCATCTGGCGGTGCTCAGTGGGCACCCGGGAAGCCACAACATCCAACCCACTTCGGGTGTCTGGATCTCACTTCAAATCTGGATCCAAAAAAGGTCAGACGGGGTCTGAAGCAGGATAAGGCAGCTTGAGGGTCAATTCAGAAGATACGAAGCAGTCTCTGAAGTGGCTCGGATTGGCGGTGCACGTCCGTAATAAAAATGTAATAAATATAAATGTAATGTAATAAATTGCCATTTTCAAAGAACAGCACGAGGCCTTTCTCTCCCTTTACTGTAGCAATTTGCTGTACCAATTTACCAGCACTTTTTCTCTCATGGACCTAATTGATAAAATAGAACAGATATTTTAATTTAACCATGAGGGAAGGCTCCTTTAGTCGGCCACTACCTCTGGCCTTAATACAGATGCTTTTCTTGTGCTCCATGGCCTCCAACTGGGTACACTCCATGTGTCATTGGACTGGTAAAGTAGTGTGAGAAGCTCTCAGTTTCTCAGGCCCAGAGAAGGGCACTCATGAGTGCCCTGGCTCTTGAACCACGGACCCTGGTGCTGTGGGATTTAGTTCAACAGAGGGTCCTGACAGCTCAGAGCCAGGAACTTGTTCCAGCTCCTCAGATGATGACATGGTAGCCTGACTTGACTGGCTATGTGGAGCCAAGGAAGCTCCTGATAAGCTCCCATGGAATCCCTGGTTCTCAGCAACATCGTTTGAAAACCACTCAAACTATGGAAGTGTGGGCCTTGGTCTTCTCTTGGACTGAGATATCTAGAAGAATGAAGAGGAGGAGGAGGAGACTTCAAAGTTTGTTCTGTTCTCCATAGTATGGGAAGAATGAGTGGTCCCTCTTGCATATTTGCTATACGAAGTTTCCTGGTCCATTTCCTAACATCTTCCAACCACTTCTCACCGCTTGCTCTGCTCATCATGATGCACATAACATAAACCTGGACGCCATCACAGTTTAGAACGATTTAGAGAATTGGAGCTGCGTTCCCTCGGGGAATCCCATAAAGAAATTATTGCACAAAGCGCAGAGCTGATACAAATTACCCGCACTTAATGACAAGCATCCCATTTGCTCGGCGATCAGAGACAATAAAATGTGGAGCCTCGTGCAACCATTTCGCGTTTGTGCAGGCCACTGTGGGATTTCTTAAACTGACAAGGGTTTCAGGAATTATTACTTCAGCGTCAGGGTTGTTCTCCTCTGCATCTTTTATTTCTTTGCTCGGAGCAGCTCCTCAACTGAGGAACTCTTTTCTTTTACCTAATTAAAAAATGTCGCTTTAAAACTTGGCCGGCTCGCAAAACTTTTGTAAATGTCGGCGGTTGAACTTCCACAGTGAGAAACTCCGCAAGATCATTCGGCATTACAAATGCCCCATGAAGCCCACGGACGCGGCTTCAGCTTTAATGAGGGAGCTGCGTTGGCTCCTGCCATCAGTGTCAAAACTGGGATGGAAATAAATTTGCTTCCAAAATGTACCTTCAAAACAGACAGCGAATTTTCAGCAAAACAGGACATTCGACACGTTTTGAGATATGAGCAGATCAACCTTACTGGAAGGGGAGGATCCAAAGGTAAAGAAGCTGCCATTTCCAAAGCCTGGCCAGGCTCATACAAGCAGGGAAGAAAGGAGGGAAGAGCAGAGGGGTTTTTTTGGGGGGGGAGGTCTTGCCCTTTGGGGTAGGGGTGTGCACGGACCCCCCGCTACACCCTGCGGGCCGATCCGAAAATTTCGGATCAGCCCGCTCCGCTCCACCCATACTCCACTCCTCTTCGCTGCGGAGCTCCGGCTCCAAATCGGAGCTCCGCAGTGGAGGGGAGTGGTGCCAGGTAAGGCCGGGAGAGGAGGGCGGGGAAGGGGGGGTTACCGGGCCCTGCCGCCGTCGCCGCCTGTGCGGCGACGGCGGCAGAGCCCGGTAAGGGACCACGGGGGAGGGGGGCCTTACCTGCCTCCGTCCGCGGTCCATCGGCTTCTTCAATTGAGCCCGCGGTTCAACCAGGAAGTCTGGGCCGCAAGTGCGGCCCAGACTTCCTGGTTGAACCGCGGGCTCAATTGAAGAAGCCGACGGACCGCGGACGGAGGCAGGTAAGGAAAAGGAGGGCGGGGGGGGTTACTGGGCCCTGCCGCTGTCGCCGCATGGGCGACAGCGACAGCGGCGGGGCCCGGTAAACACCACTTACCTTTCCGGTGGAGCTCCGGATCAAGGCGAAGGATCCACCTTCACCTCGATCCTCTTCGCCACGCTCCGCTGGCCCCCCAATCCTCTTCGCCTCCGCCTTAAGGGGAGGCGAAGCACTCCGCTCCGCTTCTAATTAGCCGGTCCAATTAGAAGCGGAGCACATCCCTACTTTGGGGTGTTGTTGTTTTTCCCTTTATAGATTTCTCTCCCATTATGTAATCCAGTACAGTATAGTGAGGGATGTCGGAGGAATCCAGTTTGGGGCTGGAACATGCTGAGCTTTTGCCAGCTTGGCTCCCTGGATGCCAGCGGCTGGGAATATTTCCGGAAACTGCAATTTGCACAAAAAACGTTGCTGTAAATAGAGCAATTTGTGCAAAATTGCAGGCGTAATGGAGTCGGGCAACTGGCAGGAGTCTGGCAAGCAGAGCATGAGCAGGACATGGGGTAGGGTGACCACATGGAAAGGAGGACAGGGCTCCTGTATCTTTAAAGGGAATTTCAGCAGGTGTCCTTTGTATGCATGCAGCACCTGGTGAAATTCCCTCTTCATCACAACAGTTAAAGCTGCAGGAGCCCTGCCCTCTTTTGTATCAGGTCAAGAGGGCAGGGCTCCTGGGTCTTTAACTGTTGTGATGTAGAGGGAATTTCTCCAGGTGCTGCCTGCATACAAAGGACACCTGCTGAAACCCCCTTTCTATACAACTGCTAAAGATACAGGAGCGCTGTCCTCCTTTCCATATGTATATGGGGGAGTTCACCCATAGCTAAGTTGAAGGCCTAGAGTGCAAACCTTTTTGACCCTGTGGGGCTACGGTAGGAGGGAGTGATGCTGCGCCGATGAAGGTTCATGTTGGGAATATTGCAACCTTGTCCACAAGTTGCACAAAGAGGTCAGTGTTGCAGTCAGTTAATGCAAGGGCATAGCTGGCATTAAGATCTCTATGGCCTACAGTGGTTTCATGTTCCTTCCCTCGCTCTCTTGCTTCTACCTGAGTAAATGTACACAAACCAAACAGAACAAATGCTGTTTGAAACCCTATGCTGTACCTGCATCTTAAGTGCAAGAATACTCATGAGTAAAGTTGTTTTCTTTCCTTCACTAAAGGAAGAATGTGGTTTCTTCTTTTCCTGCCTTTTGTGCCTGTGGGGAAATGGTGAACATTCATTCTTTTCCACCTTTTATTTTTCTCTGCTAGCTGCCTTTTTAACAGGAGGGAGCAATACCAAATAATTTCCACCAGGGGAAAAGAAAGGTAGATTCTAAATTATATATCTCAATCTGCAAATATCGGTATAAGATAGAGTTGAAACTAAATTGCATTCCCCACCCCCACCCCCCGCTGAGAGAGGGAGAAAATAAGATTCAGTCACTTTCCAAATTTCACCATTCGGATTTGGAGATCTATTTATTTTTATTCAGAATTGCCATTTGTATTTGGCACTCTAAAACTGGACATTGAAATTCAAAATACAAGTTGCTTTAGTTTGCTATCCATTTTAGGGATTTTCTGGATTGGGAAAGTGAATAAGTGAAGTTACTACAAAAATGTGCAAAATTAAATACTGATTTAGCAATTAAAGGTGCAATCCTATACATATTTAGTCAGAAAAAGCCCTACAACTCCCAGTAAGTCCTACAACTCAGTCATGAACTGTTGTTGACTTGGCCACGGGGGAAAGGGCAGAACGCCATTGCTCTCTTTCATAGTCCTTTCTCAGACTCCTCAGGACCTCTCTTTCCTGTCTCTGGGCATGGCTAGACCAGCGGAGGGAGGGGGGAGGATTCCACGATATTCTGCTCATGAGATTCTCCCCTTTGTCCAGACGTTCATGTGACATCCTGGGAGGAAGGAGGGATGTCGTGCCCACCATTTTCTCCCCCCCCCTCTTTTACAGAAGGATGAGCGCACGTGTGCTCCAACTACAAGTGAGGGTTTTTTAAAAAACAAAAACAAAAACCACCCACTCCTGCTCCTCCCACCCCTGATGGGCATGGAGCACCTGAAGAACTCCGTGCCCTATGCCTGTTCCTGCCTCCTCACGTTTATTCACGAGGAGGCGGGACGAAGCTGGGATGAGCGCCCACACCTCCTGCAGTCTCGGGACAATCCCAAGACTCTGGGAAGGATCAGGCTAAAAGGGCCTGCTGATATCCTGGGGAAATGGAGGGATCAGCCCTCCCTGCTCCCAGGATCCCCTGTGTGTCATCTGGATGCACAGGGACAATCCCAGGATGATCCCCAGGATAATGATTGGTCTAGACATGCCCTCTGTCTTTCCCTGTTCACAGTTCCCTCTGAAACTTTCTTCAGAATCTCTCACTTCCCCCCTCCATTTGCTCACCACCTACCTAACACCTCTTCCTCCTTGTTTCTCTCCCCCCCCTCCCTAATGGCTTTCTCCTTCAAAACTCCCAAGTGAGATCTCTAGGCATCAGGAAACCATCTCTGATAACAATGGGCTTCCAGGAAGAGCCATCGACCGACCATCAGCATAACAAAGAAGACCAATAAGAATTCATCGGTATCGCCCACCACCTTGCAGCAAGTGCCTGTGGGAAGCAGAAAGCAGGATAATTCAGGGAAGCGAAGTACTTCACTGAAGAAGTTGGTCTGTAAGTTCGAGCCAGATTTTGAATGCCTCGAATGTGCAAATGTAAGCGTAGATAACAGTGCTGCCATATGCCTTCTCTAAGAACTCTTGAGAAGTTCTTAGAGAAGAACTTCAAGGCCAGGGCAGGCAACTCCTAACTACTGGGTGTGTTGATGACTTGTAGAGCCGCTTCCTTCTTCCACAGTGTTTGAAACGCTGCTTCTGACATCTAGAAGCAAGGGGGCAAACATCTATCTCCTACACTGCTGTGAAGAACTGGCACATTTTCTTCTGCAATGAAGGCAGATGCCAAGAATTGATCCAAATTCCTCTGCATTTCCTCAACTGTCTCTGCACCTTAAATAACTAGGGATGGACTCACCCCATCCAGCTCTGTCAGACACATGTCAAGATGCCGCCTGCCCCGCTCACAGCACTGTGTGTTTCTTGATGGCTCAGTGAGCGGCCGACGAGGCTGTGAGCTCATCCGCCCCGGTCCAGAGCCTCCATTGTTTTGCAAAATGGAGGCTCAGGAAATTGCGCATCTCCTGCCTTGCATAAATGGCAGCCACAAAGCCCCATTTATGCAAGGTTAAAAGCACAATGGAGGCTTCATGACTTTAATCTTGTGTAGATAAAGCCTTTACACCCACCATTTATGCAATGTGGAGCCTCCAGTTGATATTTCCTACCATGCATAAATGGAGGTTCAGGACCAGGGGTGACAGCTACTGGGCACTCATGGGGCCACAGGGCACTCGAAGAGTGGGCCTGTGAATGCCCCATGGCACAGCAAGCTGGGTTGGGGGGCAGATGCAGGGGAGACTGGTGGACTTCCAGACCCATTCAGGTGCCCATGACATCCCTATTAATAGCTACCAGCTCCAGAACTGCACTGGCCAGTTTATTTATTACTTATTTATTTTATTTATTTACAATATTTATATACCACTCCCCATTGAAAAGTTGCTTGTTTCTGATCACACACACACACACACACACACACACACACACACACACACGTGTGTTAAATGCTTGATTTTTTTCCAGCAATTTGCTGTACAAATGACTTTATGGCCTGCTTAATTGTGAAATTAAATTTAATTGACAGAGTTTATGCTCTTGTCTGAATTCTTTATTTCACTGGAAGGGAATCCTCCTCTGTAAAAGAAATATTTATTTTCATCGTATTCTCCCGATTGTGCCATTTAACCATGCTGGCAGTTTTAGGGGTCATATTTACAGCAATACTTAGTCCTGAGCTGAAACCAGAATGGGGTGGAGGGGTTCATGGCACCTGTCATTAGCGGCAAAAAATGTCCTCCTTTCCACAACGTAGTGGGAAGGCTTCATGAGTGTGTGTGTGTGTGTGTGTGTGTGTCGGAGACCTGGGGCAAGATAGCTGGCTGCCTGTGGCAAAGGACAAGATGGCACCCCTCCATTCCACATACAGAAGCTGATCATAATGGGATTCAACACCAGCGACAGGACTGTCCCTTCACTACACATGAATACAGTACAGCAAGGTAGCCACTTTGCCATGGTTTGCTCACTGTTGCCTGCTTGCATTAGAGGCTGGTGCCTCTGCTTTTGGTGGGGATATAATTCCATTCTGGGTTTTAGTCAGAACCAGCCAGAACTCCAATTGGGGCTATCCAAAGTGCTTAACCCTATCCCTCAGATAGGTTCATCACTTTGGATAGCTCCTTTAGAGTTCTGTCTGGTTCTGACTGAAGCCCAGAATGGATTCACAGCCCCACCAAATTCGGAGTCACCAGTCTCCAACTGCCTGCTTGCTGATTGCGCAAACATTTTTGTTCACTGCAGCAGTGATGGTGTCTTCATATATCACATTAGCAGAACAACACCTGCGCACCCAATGTGTCTTCTGGGTTTTGTGGCTTGGGCTGCCTGCCTCTGCTGGCTCAGTGGGTCAGTGGCATTTGCAAATGGCACTGCCTGTGATAGGTTGTGATAAAATGACCAGGCAAGACAGCCAGTCAGTCCAGAGCAGCAACCAGCAAGCATCACTGCTGCAAAGGCACCAGATGGAAACAGCCGGACATCCCAGGGGGAATGGCTACATAGGCTTCTGCCATTTCCTGCCTGCTCTCCTGAATCCACTGCCTGAAGCAGCTGCCTCCCTTTGTCTAATGGCACAGCTGGCCCAGAGTTTATTCAGAGTGAGAGAAAAACTGTGCCCTCACTCTGAATAGGCTTTATGATATCATATAGCCAAATCAGCTATGTTAGATGCATCATCTTAGAATCATGATGCTATCATGCATGCTGTGTGTTCTCCAAAAGGCTTGGATCATGCAGTCAATAAACTCTGTTTTGTTTGTTTGTTTCTTTGTTGCTTCTGCTCCTTTAAGAAGAGCAGTAAATCAGCCGTTGATTGAGCATTGAACAGTCCTCGAGAAGCAGTGAAATAGCTGAGCAGGTCAGACAACATTTCTGCCCTCTCAAAACATTTCTCACAGCCCTACTTTTTCTCCCCTTTGAAAACTATGTCGTTGTTTTTAATTCAGCTCATTTAAAATGCAACTAAAACTTGGGGAGCAAAGGCTTTGATGAAACGTTGATAGGTCCTCCGTCAAAACTGTCTCTTTCCAAAAGGCTGCCTGTAACATTTCCAATAGTCTCTAGCATTACAAAAGGCAGAATCTTTGTCAGCTCTGAACCTTTGTCACCAGTGCCTTTTCAAATCCTTGCTGGAATTAGAGCACCAACATAGAAGATGCTTATTTTGGCATTAGAAAAAGGAAGTCTTTATATTCTGCCTGGATTGCTGCATTATCCAAGCTGCACGGAGTTTGGGCTTGTTTGGATTCCTAAGAATTTATCTGCCAGGTAACATCTTTATGACAGACACAAACACCCTGGGCGTGTTTACACCAGCCCTATATCCTGGGATCGTCCCAGGATCATCCCTGTGCCTCCAAATGACACACAGGGGATCCCGGGAGTAGGCAGGGATGATCCCTCCATTTGCCTGGGATAATCCTTAGGTGTAGAAAGGGCCCCTGATAGATTCAAGCCAAAATCAATACCTTCCATTGACAGCCAAGGGCAGGATTGAATGTAATTCTTGACAAGGGGATGCCAGTGAAATTGTCAGATCTATGTCAGTTTCTTCCCCTGTCTTCCCATTCACTTGTTGCACTCATTCATTTGTGATGATGTCATGACATGTTACAAGGAAAAGTAGAAAAAACTTGACGTGGGACTCCCATTTTCAGGGGCTGACTTCTTTTTGTGGGGAGGGATGTCTAATTCTGCCCAAAGAACAAATGCAACATTTTGAAATTTTAATCCACCCTGGAAGCCTGTGCACTAGTGGGCTAGAAATGTAATAAATAAATAAATAAAGACATTATTAAATGTAATGTTATATGGATGTTTAGCTTTTCCCTAAGAACTAATGTAACTTAATCCTTGCATTTGGATGACTTTGGTGAGTTCAAGTTTGGCTGATCTGCACATTCCTAAATTGAAAGCTGCTATGTGTCTTCATAAATTTGAGAGCCAGTGTGATATAGGGGTAAGAGTGTTCGACTGGGAGTTGGGAGATCCGGGTCAAGTCCCCACTCAGCTGTGGAAGCTCACTGGGTGACATTGGGCCAGTCAGAGACTCTCAGCCCAACCTACCTCACAGGGTTGTTGTTGTGAGGATAAACATGGAGAGGAGGAGGATTATGTATGCTGCCTTAGGTTCCTTGGAGGGAAAAGGGTGAGATATAAATGCGATAAATAAATTAATTTGTATCCCACCTTCTCTCTGAACAATGCATCCCCCCTTCCCATTTTATCCTCACTAAATCATCCCATGTGGCTACAGCAGAAAATGCATGCCTCACTTGAAGTGGCATCACAGCAAGCATAGAGCTGGGAGCAATCATAGAGGAATATCTTCCTCCATGGTCAAGAGGTGATAAGCGTCTCCAGTTTTTAAGTACCGTGTGCACCCTTGACACCAGCAAGGATTTAACTGATGAGCTTTTGCATTTATTATAATGTAGTTTAATTTTTTGACTTTGTAAACCACCAGTAGAGATAGATAGATAGATAGATAGATATGGTGAGGAGTATATAAATTGAACAACGACAACCAAAACATTTATATACCCAATAGCCAAAGCACTCTGGTTACTTTTCAAAAGATTAAAACCTACGATATTTTATTTATTTATTTATTTATTTATTTACAATATTTATATTCCGCTCTCCATCCCAAAGATTTCAGAGTGGTGAACAACAAATAGAATAAAAGAATAACAAAACCCCATCATATTAAAAATACAATTCTTAAAAGAACAAAGTTCTGATGAAACACACAGCATAATATACATACTATATATATATATATATATATATATATATATATATATATACATACCGCCCCATAGCTGAAGCTCTACAATAATAATAATAATAATAATAATAATAATAATAATTATAATAATAATAATAATTTTATTTCTTACCCACCTCTCCATTTTGATCGAGGCAGGGAACAACAATAAGTGATAAAATACATAAATGATCAGCAATAGAAATTCCAGTTAAAAACTTATCATTATATGCCTCTGGATCATAATATTAAAATGGCAGCTTCCGGGTGATATTCACTTGCTGGACTGAGCAAGAAGATTCTGCTCTTGCAAGCTACAGACTTTGCTGTGCACACACAACTTCATCGGAGCCAGGACCGACCCGCTGACCTCTGGATCGGTCTATTCAGCTTAGGCCAGTAGAGCTTTTCCCTGTGTCTTTCCTCCAGCTGGATCAGGGCCCAAAGTTTGCAGGAGCTTTCTCTTCGTGGACGTCTTGATGAAACAGAAAGTCGCTCCAAGCACCTGTGTGACAGGCACACGCCACCGAGTGAAGGCTAGCTCTCATCCATCCCCGAAGCATGCCGCATTGCTTCATTTAAGGCAGGTTGGAAGGGCAATCCATTAGGAGGAGGCTGGAGCATTATTGACATGCTCTGTTAATTTTAATTAAATTCACCACACTCACAAAGATGCAGCAAAAAACAAAAACAAGCCCCATACTCCCTGCTAAACATTTTAATTTCTTTAAACAAAAAGCCAGCAGAGGGTGGGTGGGGGGGGAGTAACAAGCCATTACAACCTATAATGGCTTCCCACTAATGTCCAAACACAATGCCAAACACCAGATGCTCATTAGAGTTTGTCTAATTAGGCATAAGGAGGGCAAACTGTTGGGGCGTGGGCTCTGTTTTCCCAAACGACCCCATTAGGGGACCGGACCTTGTGACTCACTGACGGCACTTTCCAAAAGAGCAAAGGGCACTGATTCGTCGATTAGGTGATAGAGGTGGCCAGCAGGGCTGGTACTTCTGGAAAAAGAAGAAGAAGAGGATTTATGATTATTCCATTCTTCTCTTAAATCTCAATGAGATTTGAGATGGTTGCTCTCTTCATGATTACACAAATCCTAGGGGGTGAAAGCAGCTGGGGCGGAAAGACAAGAGTTATTATGTATTCAATTCCCCTCTTCACACCAATGCACATATACAAGGATGGATCATTTACTACTGGAGGGTTGAACCCCTTTCAGACTGAGGGCCAAGAACCTCTTGGGGGCTGTATTCCAATGTTGGGTGAGCCAAAGGGAGGGATGGGTGTACTCACCCCGATCTGATTCATGGGACACTCGACCCGCTGCCGCTGCCGTTCGCCACCATTTGTGCGAACTGCTTTACCAGCTCAGCGATCTGGAGCCTACATTGTGCGCAACTATGGAGTTTCTAGAAATTGCATCATTCCCCCTGCTGTTTAAATGACGGCCCTCAAGGCCCCATTTATGCAATAGGGGGAAATATGCAATTTCCAGAGCCTCCATTGTACATAATTTCCCCCAATGCACAATGGAGTCTCCGGATGGGGCAGATGGGTGCTGGGCGCGTGGCGGGCTACACGGGCACTTGACCTGCAGGCCTGCGAAAATGCCTTGGATGCCTGATGGGTTCAAGGGGGAGTGGTAAACAGGGGGCTTATACCAGCATATTTTAGCTTAAAGCTGTTACTGCCAGTAATTAAGACTTGACAAAGGCATTCCAGCTAGTGCTGCGCAGAAAATGCCATACACACACACACACACACACACACACACACACACACACACACATTGTCTTTCAATTAGCATTAGGGCAAAAATCTGCCTGGTCCTGTGAGGGCAGCGGATGTCCCTGCATCCAGCCCTCATGGGCCCCACTGGACCCATTGGCAGATTTTTGCCCCAGTGCTAGAAGAGGGTGCAGGTCAGGGCAGAACTGTTTCACGGGCCCAGGTGGATTTTTGCCCCATTGCTATTGCGACATCCCTAGCAACCAGTGTTCAAGTCAGGCCCGAAAGTACAGCCTCCATTGGCTGGAACGGCCAAGGCAGAGGAACCATTTCTCTTTAGCTAGAGCAGCCTTCCCCAACCTAGTACTCTCCAGATGTCATGGATTACAACTCCCAGCATTCCTGACCATTGGCCGTGCTGGCTGAGACTGTTGGGAATTGAAATCCAAAACATCTGGAGGGCACCAGGTTGGGGAAAATAGGGCTAGGAGGCCATGAGGGAGCTTGATTATCCAATTATTGGTTGGAGTTCCTCTACCATTGGAAGAATGAAGTTGTTCATCCATGAATGCCATTGCTGGTTCCAAAGGAAGCAAGTTCTGTCCTGTGTGGAAGCCTCCACATGTACAGCTGTATGTGCAATGACCACCCCATTACACACTGTACATGTGGAACCCTTTTGTGGTGGACGTGAGGTCAAGGGGCAGGGCTTCTTGGTACGTCCCTCTCACCACTCGTGTGGTAACTTTACCAGTTTGAATAGGCTAAAATATATTCAGGGTTAGAGTATTGATGTGACCCATACTTTTATTTCTCTCTCAGAAATTTACCATTTCTGTTGGACAAAGCCCGTTTCCCTCCCCCAAAAAATAAAAATAAAAAACGCCCTTTTCCCCTTCTATGCTATACTTTTTCAGGTGCTGCCATTGAGTTTTGCCTCATATACTGCTCGGCCCAAATTCAACGTTGTTTCTTCGGCCTTACTGTTTCCATGTTGAGATCCTCCACATTTCTTGTGAGAGCCGATGTGGTGTTGTCATTAAAGTGTTGGAAGGGATCTACACTAGTATATAAAATGTTGTTTTTACAGTCATTGAACGTTTTGTTTTTGAACGATTTAAAATGTAGCAGTTTTTTAAAAGTTTACTTCCTTTTCTCTTTCTGTGAGAATGCATTCCTTTTGGCCACACTAAGGAAAGAAATCCATTTGTTCTTTCCCCCCCCCCCATCTGCCAATTTCCCCTTCCACTTCCTCTTCTCTCTGAGAATCCTCCACTTACAAACGATCCAGCCAGCAGCCTCCCAAAAGTGAAACTAAAAGTATCTGCAAAAAAGAGGCTTGAAAGAAAAAAACGGCTCCAACTTTGGGGGTGGAAATTACATAAACATGCCCCCCAGGAATGCGATTGGCTAATTAAGAATGACAGGAAACCCATTTAATACGATGACATCGGCCACATCATACCAAATAGAACGACTTATTTCAGAGAAGTTCTAAATAAAAACCGGAGAACAGACAACAATAAAACATCACAAACTGAACGTCATGTGGTGAAATACTACCAAACGCACACTTAAAAATGGTAAGACACGTTCTAACTTGACTAGTGTAGATCCCCTCTGGGACTGGGTCTCGAAAGATCCAGATTCTCATCCTGACTTGGCCATGAAGCTCACTGGGTGGCTTTGGGCCAGTCACTGACTCTTTTGAGGATAAAATGGAGAGGAGGAGGAGGAGGAGGACCATGTAAGCCACCTTGGGTTCCTTGCAAGAGGGGAAAAAGGCAGGATCTAAATGTAACAAGTAAGTAAATAACACATTTAAACCTGTGTCTAGACTGTTTCACCTAACACCACCAGTGTTTTTTTGTTTGTTTTGTCTTGTTTTACCCACCCCTGCTCCTGTGCTTCTTGGCTTTAACTGTAGCATCTTTTCAGAACTGAATTACTCCTCAAGGAACAATTTTAATGCCCTCTCATGAGTGAGTCAGAAAGTGTATCACTGACGCCCAAAGCAGTGTCAAATTACTGGGTGGATGAGTTTCCCTTATTTTTTGTGACTGGGGTGACATTAGATAATTTTAGACTCTGGATTTAATGGTCCTTCCCACCCACCCCCTTAAGCAGATTTTGTGTATTGCTTCACTTCAAAATGTGGTGAGCCAGGGCTGCTGATTGAGCAGGCCCTCCTGCTCCTGTTCCTTCTACTGAGTGATATCTCAGACATCTGCTCCAAAGTCCTGCCATTATGGGGCCTACTGTGGTATCCTACTTTGCCATAAGAGGCTACGGGGGCTCTGATTTGGCTGAAAGACCTTTAAAGACATCTCCCAAGGTTGTGTGTGGGTGTGTGGAGTGGCTCTTTCCAGCAAGGGGTTGGTATGATTTCAGAGCCAAAGCGATGTGTGTCAAGGCAAGGGGCAGAGATGGCCCAATCACAATGAATGAGTTTACCTTAGCAGTGATTTCTATCTGCTGTGACATAGGATTTGCTGCAGCGGATGTCCTGCTGTGTCGTATTCAGCTCTCAGAGAACAATGACAGCACATCGTACTTGTGACAATATAAGAATCACTGCGAGCGGTACTTAAAAACTTGCTCAGGAATAAGAGATTATGGAGGCTGACCAATTGTGAGAAGGCCAAGACATGATTGTCTGTTTTCCCTCCCTTTGCCTGAAGCGACTCTTAAGCACAATAATGTTTCAGAGTGGGAAGCAATCGCTATAGCAACCAAACACACACCTCTAATAGAGAAGGAAAGTTTGTTTTTCTAAGATGGAAGAGGGGAAATTAAGTAGATCTGTGCACAGCCCCCCTAACTGACCGGGGTGCTTTGGAGCATGGCCGCCATGCTTTGGAACCAAAGCCGAACCAAGGTTCACCTTTAGCCTTTGCAGGTTCCTGGGCTCTCACTGCAAGGTTTAAAGGTAAGATGGGGACTTCCCCCCCCCCATAGATCTATGGTTGCAAACTAGGGAAATGACCCATTACGGCCAACGTAGCTTGTGGCCATATATCCATGAAAATGAGAGAGCCCCCATCTTACCTTTAAATTGCCTCTCTAATGGAGGAGGACACATGGTAAAGGTAAGTCCTAGCAGCAACAGCAGGTTTGGAGGCTGACCAGGGAGGGAGAGGAGGAGGAAGGAAGGGAGCTGGGTTTGGTGAGCCCAATCGACACATGGTCGGCCTTGCACCAGCTTTCTTGCGTGGGACAGGGGAGTAGCCTACTGCCACCCTGAATCCACCCAAGATACACCGCTGTGCTTCAGAACTGATCTGCCTCACTTTGGGGAACCTCAGGTTCCAGGAGTACCGCCTTGTTTTCAGGCCAAGGCAGGCTGAATTGGCCCACCTTGCCTTGGATTCAGGGGTTCAGCTGGAGGCAATGCACAGCTCTAAAAGTAAGTCCTATGAGATGGGGAGAGACAGGTGGCTATGGGGCAGTACTTCTCACTTGTCCCCTGCCTTTCTGCCATTCGCCCCCGCTCGTCACGAGTTCATCTGCCCTCATCCAGAGCCTCCACTGCGCATGACAACAGAAGCTCTGGAAATTACATAATTTCCCCACTTCTTCAATGGGGGCTCATAAAGGCCCCATTTATGCAAGCGTAAAGGTGTGAACATTTGTCCCTTTACTCTCTCATAAATGGGGGCCGGGCCTTTACAGCCATAATTTACACAGCAGAGGAAATTGTGTCATTTCCAGAGTCTCCATTGTTGCGCTCAATGGAGGCTCCAGACCAGGGCGGATGGCTGTCAGGCGCTCATCGGGAAGGGTGGATGCTTGACCCACAGGCCTGAGAACCTGCCATGGGCATCAATCTGGGTGTGAGAAGGCAGACACTGGGGGGCCTGGACCCACTTGAGCACCCGCAACAGTTTCGAAGGAGATAAAAACTGTTGTTGTTTTATTTAGAGCTAACTTTATGAAATGGATTTCCTGTGGTAGGAAATGTGTGTGTGTGTGTGTGTGTGTGTGTGTGTGTGTGTGTGTGTGTGTGTGTAATCTTGAACAATGATCCTAATTGAATGTTTCTTGGATGAGAATTGCTATTCTAATTGTTTGCAATGGGAGGGAAATATCTCTAAAAAGAAAACCTGATGAAAAAGCAAAATCTAACAAACACAAACACCTCCCTCCCAGCCTGCTGGGCTAATGCCAGCAGGGTTTTAGATGTCTCAGAGGCACCAACATTTTGCAGCAGTCTATACCATTCTTTACAAATGCACATATTCAGTCGCTGCTGAAGTCTGCATATCGCACAACATCAAATGTCCAAACTAAGGCCAGATCTACACCAATCGGGATATGACACTTTGAAAACGGTTTGAAAATTGTATATGGAGTGTGTCCTGGAACCCAACGATTGTCACTACTGTTATAAACCGTTTTAAAGCAATAGTGTAGATCCTGCCAAAGTCTTTCACTTAGAGAGATAAAATACAATTCTGCGGCGGAAGGGAACACACGACCTGTCCAACGATGTAAACTGGCACACTGCCAGAATGTTTGGGAGAGGATTTGCTAAACTGACGTTGCTTATTTGCTGAGTATATCAGTGCATATCGCTGGCATAGATATGGAGCAGTTTAACTGCCAGGGGTTCTCCCAAAGAACCCCAGGAATTGTAGCTTGGTTGGGACCCAACCGGAATCAGAACCATGATGTAGGGGGAGAGGGTTTAACCAGTTGAGGCTGGTGGCTCCGATGTCGGCGGGGCTGTGAATATATTCTGAGTTTAAGACAGACCCAGCCGGAATGCTAAAGGCGCTATCTGAGGGACTGAACCCATTTTGGGGACAGGTTTCAGCACCTTGGTTAGCTCCTTTAGAGTTCATAGAATCATAGAATAGTAGCGTTGGAAGGGGCCTATAAGGCCATCGAGTCCAGCCCCCTGCTCAATGCAGGAATCCACCCTAAAGCATCCCTCACAGATTGTTGTCCAGCTGCCCCTTGAAGGCCTCTAGCATGGGAGAGCCCACAACCTCTCTAGATAGGTGGGCTCTCTGTTGTTTATTTATTTAGTTATTGCATTTCTATACTGCCCAATAGCCAGAGCACTTGCAAATCTATTGCTAGAAACTAGAGATTGTTGTCCAGCTGCCCCTTGAAGGCCTTTAGTGTGGGAGAGCCCATGACCTTCCTACATAACTGGTTCCAGTCCTGCATGGGTATGAGTAAAACCCAGAAAGGATTCACAGGCCCACCAAAATAGGAGCCACCCGCCTCCACTGGTGAGATCCCTTCTCCCTGTATGCTGTGGTTCCAGTATGGATCAGCCTCCTTGCAACCAGCATTTAGTCTGAGGGAAAGAAAGCATGCAGGGGCCAATCACATTCCTGCCTCAGCCCTTATAAAGCTGCCGCCCCACAAATGTCAAGGGAAGATGGCCGTTATATAACGTTCCTTGGAAAGAGAAAAAAAATGATGGGCAGTTGGCTAGACTCACCCATTGGTTCTTCGCCGTTGTGTTTGCAAAGAGGAGTAATGGGCGAAGATGTCTATATTACAAATACGGGAAGTTAACATGTTCCATTTACTCTGCCGCATAACGTCCCTCGCTGCTGCTTGACCCATGCTGCTAGGCTTTTGTTATAAATTGTTGTCAGAATAGCAATATCAAACTGTGACACACAGTTGCATTCAAATCACACACTTGTCTTTTCCCTCTGAAGGCTTTGCTTGTTAGGGAGATGGGCGAGTTATAAATAGGACAACATATAATGAGCTTTGTTGCGCAGCGATGCCTGGAAAGAGAGTTTCTCTCCCCCCCCTCACCCCAACCCATGGGGAGAAGAAGAAAGCCTTTAAAGAAAGCTTTCTCGGTTCTACAGTGCAGAGTGTATCACTTGCAGGCTAGATTTTAGAGAAGTTAAGGCACCAAAGAAATGGAGAAAACAGGGAAGCGGTTATTCAGGTAGTTCTGCTGCCATGGTTTTAACCTCTATGTCAACTAGATGCTCTGGAGGAGGTGTTGCAGCAACTCCATGTTTCCTCCTCCACCCACCCACCCCCCGTAAGATGTTATGATATCATGGCACTCTGCACTCCCCCACACCCGATCCTCTGTATTGGCTGCCACTTGTAGGACTCAGGCCCGTTCTACACCTAAGGGTAATCCCAGGAAAATGGAGGGATCGTCCCTGCCTGCTCCCCGTGGGTCCCCTGTGTGTCATTTGGATGCACAGGGATGATCCAGGGACGATCCTGAGGGGGAAAAGGCAGTTGTAAAATGGCCTCAGAGTGTGCCTAGTTAAACTATGGAATTCAGTACCACAATTGGTGGTGATGACCACCAATTTGGATGGCTTTAAAAGGGGTTGGATGAATTCCTGGAGGGGAAGTTACCAAGGGCTACTAGTCCTGATGGTTATGTGCTACCTCCAGTAGCTGAGGCAGTAAGCCTGTGTGCACCAGTTGCTGGGGAACATGGGTGGGAGGGTGCTGTTGCACTGTGTTCTGCTTGTGGGTGCCTGGTCAACAGCTGATTGGCCACTGTCTGAACAGAGTGCTGGACTAGATGGACCCTTGGTCTGATCCAGCACGGCACTTCGTATGTTCTTATGTTCTTACGCTTCTCATCAGAGAGAGAGAGAGAGAGAGAGAGAGAGAGAGAGAGAGATGGAGAGACAGGCTTTGCCATCAGGATTGCAAACTAAAATGGCAAGACACATAGGGGAAGGGGACAGACAGGAAAAGGGGGAGGCAGGCAATCGGTTTTTCAAGGACAGAACAAGGCAATAAGCTGTAAGCACTCTAAATACACTTCAGGTAGGGATGTACAGGTAGTGCATACAGTATCTGTTCTCTCTGACAATGCTCAGGCACCTTTCATTCCGTCATCTTCCCATCAATAGAATCAGTTTGTTTTTCCTGTTTCCAAATTCTGTAAATGCAATTTCATGCAAATTTGCATGAGCAACAATGCGCAAATTGCCCTCCCCCCCCCCATTTTCATGCTTTTGCCTATAGGGAAAAATTTGCATTTGTGGCCAGTTTTTTATTCGGGGGGGGGAGTTTTGACATATTTCTCTATGACAAAATTTGCACAAAATTCCTGGAGGTGAGAAAAACAGTCTGTAAGTCCACAGATTCCACCCAACAGGGGACAAGCTGGTCCAATGCAGACTCTGCGAGTCGAATTCATAAAAATCCAAACTGATTTGGTTACATTGTGGATTTCTCCAATATCCTCAACTTCAGGCCAGGCTGAGCTTCCTTTCCTGGTGTTCTTGCCTGAATAGCAACTGGTGGCTCTCATACCTTTGGCCAATGGATGGGGATGGCACATCCTTTCCCCTTTCTCCTGCTGTGCCAGGGTGACTGTCACTTGGAGCCCAGTGTCTTTTCTGGCAGGGAGGGGGAATCTAGATCCCTGCAACTGCTCCTGCATTGGCCAATACATGGGCCAAGTTGGCCTCCCTCTTGGCTTGATGTTAATTTTTATTTATTACATTTTATTACATTTTTATACAGCCCAATAGCCGAAGCTCTCTGGGCGGTTCACAAAAATTAAAACCATCATAAAACAACCAACAGGTTAAAAACACAAATACAAAATACAGTATAAAAAGCACAACCAGGATAAAACCACGCAGCAAAATTGATATGTTAAAATACAGAGTTAAAACAGTATAATTTAAATTTAAGTTAAAATTAAGTGTTAAAATACTGAGTGAATAAAAAGGTCTTCAGCTGGCGACGAAAGGAGTACAGTGTAGGCGCCAGGTGGACCTCTCTGGGGAGCTCATTCCACAACCGGGGTGCCACAGTGGAGAAAGCCCTCCTCCTAGTAGCCACCTGCCTCACTTCCTTTGGCAGGGGCTCACGGAGAAGGGCTCCTGTAGATGATCTTAAGGTCCGGGTAGGTACATATGGGAGGAGGCGTTAATCCTTTACTGTTGTGTGGTGTGTCTTAGATTGCAAGCCTTCAGGCAGGGACTGTCTAACCTCCTATCTTGGTAATCCACTCTGAGAGCCTTGGAGTAAAATGCTAATGCTAATAATGCTGCTAATGTTGTTCAGAAGAAGAAGAAGAAGAAGAAGAAGAAGGGATCACATGAGAGCCTGTTTGGGGCTTAAAGCCTGGCAAAACTTGCTGGCTCAGCCCCTGGACACCACTTTGTAGATCCCCAGGCTTGCCCGACTCATTGCGCGATGAGTTGGGTACGCTTGTGGATTTCTGCCACCTGCAATCCCTCACACTCTTCTTCCTTGATGGGAGGCAGCACGAGCCCCACATGCCTGGTCAAGTCCTTGTTCTCTTCTTGCAAGGGGAAAGCAAGGACTTGGCGGCCTGCAACAGGGACTCCAGCAGCCGTAATTTTGTACAAAGTGGGATCAGCAAGGGATCAGGCAGCTGCATATTGCTTGTCAGGCATTTGTGGACCAACCAGACCACTGGAAGCTTGCAGCATGCAGCTAGCAAGGTTGGGCGGCCAGCAGTGCTTTCGGGGGGGGGGGTGAGGTGAGCTTGCCTACCCCTAATAATAATAGTAATAATAATTTTATTTATTTATTTATTACATTTTATACCGCCCAATAACCAAAGCTCCAATCTTTATTATTTATTATTCATTATTTTTATTATTAATACTACTACTAATACTAATTATAACAACAACAACAACAACAACCAGATTTTGCTACATGATGATGTCAAGAAGCCAAATCAAATGTAAAGCAATGTTTTCCGTCCTCACTCTGGATGAATGAATACTTTCACCTCCTGTTTGCAGCTCCCCCTCTCCCCAGTCCTGGAAGGGTGCGGGTGGCATTTTTCACCGAGGGTGACAACGTCTATGAAACACACCTGTTTTTCGTGCTCAGCCTTATCTGTATCATCTAGTTCTGGCCTTAGGGGCAGTTTAGCTTATGCCTAAATTACTATTTGGCAAATTGCCCGGAATAGAGACTTGGGTATTTCGTTGATAAATAAGGTTAATTATACAGAGCTTTCGCAGTCTGCACTCCCACCTAAAGTTCCAGTTTTCTGAAAGCTGCCTTTTGCATACAGGAAATATTATGTCAAACGTAAATGGATTTACTCCATGTAATTTATTCAGGTCAGGTTCCCAAGTATTTGAGTATTTATTTATTTATTGCAAAGATTTATGTATTTACTGCATAGCTATGAAAAGCAAAGAGCAGGGAAGATTGGTAGGCTATGTGATATACTAAGAAGATTATATATCTATATACACACACAGGGATGAACAGAAGGAGAACGACTTGGGAAAGGGATTTTTGAAAGATGAGTCCCATACTCATCAATTTATTTCCAATCTGATGGTCCAAGATACCTAATGCTCAATATTGCTGAAAATAAGACCCACTGTAATTTTGAGCTCAGGTCAGCTTGTATGGGCTATAGTTTTCACACTTGAAAGTTGCAGTCAGGTGGAAATAGCTGAGAAACTACATAGCCTCCACCCTTTTCACCGTTGAATGTGCAGATACTTTTGTGTACACATACAACCTTTTTTCGGCTAGAAAGGCAACACTGAACTGTGGTTGTGTGTCCACAGTTTACATGCAAGACCAGAGCACAAGGGTCAAGATGCACTGAGCTGTACTTCTGCCCTAGAAACCTAAGGGATGGGGCAGGCTCAAACCTAAATGGTTTCCCTTTACATGATATCTGCAACATCTCTTCCAAAGGCAATCTAGGAACCACACTTTACCAGTAACCAATGCCAGAAAACAGGCCCTGCCCTCTTTTGTATCTGGTCAAGAGGGCAGGGCTCCTGCAGCTTTAACTGTTGTGATGAAGAGGGAATTTCACCAGGTGCTGCATGCACACAAATGACACCTGCTGAAATTCCCTTTTCTGTACATCTGTTAAAGATACAGGAGCCCTGTCTTTCTTTCCATATGGTCGCCCTATGCAACATCCCTATCTGCAGCTGCACCATGCAAATATCAGACCAATAGTTCTTTCTGTCTGAGAGCTACTCTGGTAGAGCATGGCGCAAGTCCACATCACCAGGGCCCTCCTACCATTTTCCCTAATTCACGCCACCTGAGGACGGGATGCCGCAGGGGGCATGCAAATATTTTGAATATTATTGTGATATTGTTGATTTGTACATTGTGAAATACTGCTGTAGTTTTTAATTTTTGTAAAACCGCCCAGAGAGCTTCGGCTATTGGGCGGTATAAAAATGCAATAAATGAAACGAATGAAATGAAATGAAATTATGATTCTGCAGAAGAAAGACAAAATTTGCTTCCCTTTTGTACTGATTTTCTCTTTACCACATGTTTATATACTGCCAGACACCGTGGGGCATCCATCTCAGCAAGGGATTCTCTACTCTGCACCCTTTGATTACAGCTGAACACGCCAGAACTCTTAATAACCTTCTGGATGTGGAAATGATACATTAAATTGCCCAGAGGGGCAGCAGCAGGAACAAATGCTACTGTAATTCTGGACAAATAAGCTATGTGACCAAACTGCAGGGCAAAAAAAAAAAAAAAAGGGGGGGGGAGGGGAGAAGGCAATCTTTAAAAGAAAGAAAAGAAAGAAAGAAACTTTATTCTGCTGCATCTTTCAGAATTGTGAATTGCGACACCATAAATATTTCTAGACAGTTGTCTGCTACAACTTCATACTGTAAAAAAGGACACCAGAGACCAAACTGCTGAGCTATCCTATTTTTGCAGCACCCCCACCCCCATGAGAATCCACAGTCTACAATCATCAATTGGCCAGGAAAAAAACCAAACCCAGTTTGACTTTTTCTTTTTCTTTCTTTGAGAACAGGTGCCAGAAGCAAAGGAAAAGTCCAGTTCCTCCACATATGAATCATGTTTAGTGTTACAAACAGGCTTTGGCCCACCCAAAATTACTGGGCTGTTCCCCCAACCCTCCAAATACTCAATGGCTCCACCCATAAGCTCACCCCAAAGCAATGTGATCTGCCCCCTACCTCCACTCCACCCCTCACCAGGTTACTCCAGTACCCAAAAGTTTAATTGCAAGAATTAGCATTTTTAACAAAGCATCCCTGAACAACTTTGTTCCACTGCTGAATTGCTCCAATGTTTACACAGTTCTTCCTAATTACAACCTTAAGTATGGGGTAGAGCCTTTAGTCATATGATTTATTGAGATTTGTTATGCTTTATATTATGATTGAGAGAGAGAATTTATCACCTTTTGTGATTTCCCCTTTTGCTATTGTTCCTAGAAGGGGCCAAGCTTGCATGGCCTTGAAACTTCCAACAGACAAAACTTCTTCTTTTTTTAAAGGACAGAATCCATTTATTCATTACATTTATAACCTGCTTTTCCTCTGTCATATCCTACATTGTATCATTAGGGTGACCAGATGACCTGGAAAACCCTGGAGACCTCCAGAAAAATTAGGCTCTCTGGGGCAAACGGGACTGGGCCCCAATTTACCGGGAAGCAAAGGCCCGGATTGGTGCTGGAAGAGCCTAGAAGGACATGTTCCTGGACTTCTGGGAACACATCCTCCCACCCACCCACCTTCAGCCTGGATTGGCCTTGGGGTGGGTTGGGGGGCTGGAGGATGAAGGAAGAAGCAAGAGAAATAGCAAGACGCAAGAGAAGAAGCAAGTAGGAGGTAAGACTGAGGGGTGTGTGAGAGAGTGTGTATGGGTGAATGGGGTGCATGGGTGAATGGACGTGTTTTGGAGTGGGTGATCCAGAGTGTATGTGTGTGCACGCATGCTGGCAGTGTATAAGGGCCTTGCTAGACCTACCTGAAAATCCAGGCGTATGGAGAGGCCAGCCCGCGCTACAAGTAGCGCGGGCTGTCACTCCTATCCACACGTCAGACGCAAGAGGCTACAGGAAAGCCCCGTCGTGTCAGCCATTTTGTTTTAGACTTTAAGGGCTGGGTGCGCAGGCGCACACCACCAGTAATGGTAAATGGTGTTTTTTGTTTCTTTTTTAAAAAAGGGTTCCCCACTCCCCCTGCCCCCAATTCCCCCACCCTGGCCGCGATTTCCCCCTGCGATCCCCGCTTCCCCCCTGCGACCCCCGCTTCCCCCCGCGATCGCCGCTTCCCCCCCCCCCATGATCTCCGCTTCCCCCCCATGATCTCCGGTTCCTTCTGGTGTGCTGCATGTGTGGGTATGGATATGAGAAAGGTGATGGGGAAAGAGTGTTAAATGTTAGGAAAGGTGAGACTATGGTCATCCAGTAAAGGATTTGCAGTCAGAAAAGCTATTTGAGGGAAGGGGAGACATTTGTTTGTATGCAGCACCTGGTGAAATTCCCTCTTCATCATAACATTAAAGCTGCGGGAGCCCTGCCCCCTTGACCAGGTACAGAAGGTGGCAGGGCTCCTGCAGCTTTAACTATTGTGATGAAGAGGGAATTTCACCAGGTGTTGCATGCATATGAGTGACACCTGCTGAAATTCTCTTTTATAAACAACTATGAAAGATACAGGAGCCCTGTCCTCCTTTCCATATGGTCACCCAAGTGCTCACGAGGCCTCAGCAAGCTCTCGGCAGCCAAAATCACTCACTTCCCCTTCCTGTGCCACAATTTCCAGGGCCTCCTTAAATTTCGCACTCCCTCCCTCATGCAAATGGTGGCCTTAAAGGCCCCGTGATGCAAGGGTAAAGGCACGAATGCAGGTAGGTGAGTTTGCTCACCCTAGAGATTACTAAAAGAAAATAAATTCCAATTAGCATAGGGAATTTCCTTGAATTACATGCAGAGTAATATGACCCACCACCACAACAGTGCAAGCCAGCAAACTACCTTTTATGTTATGTTCATTTTTACATTTTTTCCTATGTAGCTATTGAGTTATCCAGCTTTTACTTAATGATTTTAGTTATGTACTTGAAACCATTACTATTTAAACAGTAAAGGTTTCGTGTACATAACTAAAATCATTAAGCAAAAACTTGATAACTTATTAGTTGACGGGGAAGGGATGTGGAAACCTAAAATGAAGTGTGTTCCTATCTTAATTCATCACAATAAATGAATTTTTCAGTTACTTTTTGCTGAACAACATGCCTTTTGAATGAAAAGCCTCTTCATATAGCTACTTACCGCTATCAAAAGGACCCTATAAAAAACTTCTTTCCTTAATGGATTTTGCCTTGACTGAACATATGTTGTCACTTTATCAATTTAGCTAAATTTCAACAGTTTGTTATGTCACTCTGTAATTTCGTGAAACTTTATCTTATCTCCATTAAGGAGCAACTATGATTTTTGCTGTTAAAACGCATTTTCCACTAATTGCACATTGGATATATCAACATATTTCTTAATATTACCAAGCCATATAACTTTGGAGTTTAATGGAATTACATGCTCAGTAATACATTCAATTTTATGTGGCTATATCTATCTACCAACTTTTATAATATATTAGTAATCCTGTCATATGTATCTGAAGATGGCCTTTTCTGTATATTGCATGGCCAACACGTTCAACTGATATATGATTTGTATCTTCTCTATGGTCAAATACCAAGGATATTTTATTTATTTATTACTACATTTACAACCTCACAGCAAGCCTGTGAATTAGGTTAGCCTGACAGTTGGTAAGTGGCCTGAACTCACCCAGTGAGTTTCATGGCTAAGTGGGGACTAGAACCCGGATCTCCCAAGTCCCAGTCCAGTGCTCTAACCACTATGCCACACCAGATTTGTATAGTGAGTTTCTGTAACATTCACAAAAGGAGCAGCAGCTGGGACTAAAGAAAGCATATTTTTCATTTTTCGTCAGATCACTGAGTTCCCCAAATCTTTCCACATCATGTCTTAAGTTGATTCCTCATATGACCCTTCACTTTAGCATCATCTCATACATTTTTGATGACAGATGTTTTGAATAAACCCCCTCTAATTCTCAAAACAAAACAAAACATGGGTATGTGCCAGTCTTATGTAGGGTGACCACATGAAAAGGAGGACAGGGCTCCTGTATCTTTTACAGTTGTATTGAAAAGCAGGGTGTTGTTGTTTTTAGTGTGCAGTTGGACACAAAACGTGCAGTTGGGGGGAAATGTGCAGTTGGAAATCTGATAATGTGCAGTTGAAAAAAGTGGTGGAAAAAAAGACATGTGTTATGTGTATGCGTTTATTAAGAACTTAACAATAGACAAAGTCAGGGATGACATGTAATAATACAAATTATATAAGGATGCAGGTGAAAGAGCCCTTAATGGTGTGACTGATGTTGTTGGGTCCTGTGACAGTGTTGCCTGAATAGATGTGGGGGCAGAGTTGGCACTTGGGTCTATCGCATGGTCTGGTCCCTCTGCCTGTGTCTCTGTCCTGTGTACTATTGCTGGTTAGCATCTGCTTCCGATTTGGATGTTGTCTGTAGGCCATGACTGCTCTGCCTCCCAAGGCTTGCGAGAGAGAAGTGTCTGTGCTGATGATGGGTTGGAGTTCACTGATGATCCGTTCCAGTGGTTTCAATTGGGGGCTGTAGGTGACAACCAGTGGTATATTTCTCTTGGTCTGTCATCCTTCTTGGGTATCCGTATGGCCCTGTCAATCTGCCTTTAAGTTTAAGGTGATAATCTGTCCAGTCATGAAAGAGAAATAATGTGTTTGGCTTGGGTGGGTGCAGGGTGGGTGTCTTATGGGGCATTTGTGCAGTTGGAAAATTTGCTTTTAAAAAAACCCTATAAAGGGAATTTCAGCAGGTGGCATTTGTGGCGGAATCCCCTCTTTTCCGTTAAAGCTGCAAGAGCCCTGCCCTCTTTTGTATATGCTCACTCTAGTATAGCTCCTGCAGCTTTAACTGTTGCGATGAAGAGGGGAGTGGCAGCACTGAAACATATTATTGCTGAAATGGTCCATGTGGAGGCCTCAGATAAGTCCTGTGGGTCGGTATGCAGGCAAGCTGGGGAGGGCAGCAGCTGGCAGTGAGCAGGGGCAGTGAGGGGAACAGCTGGGAGGGAGCATGGGGTAGTGGCTGAGAAGGGGGGGGAGACCAATGGACTCCTGTTTGTCCTTGTGGCCAGCCTTCCCCACACCCGTGGAAAAGCCAGAAAAGTATGATGCTGAGCAATACATTATTAGTGCGCAGATGGTCTGCATGAGTCAAGTTAGTTCCCCATGGTTCCATTATACATCAGAGCTTTTCTTCATCCCCAGATGACCAAGTTGTTCTGCTTTGCATGCAAACATCCCCAGGTTCTGTCCCTCACATCAGCAGTTAATGTAATTAGGGAGCGGATGACAGGTAAGGCTGCTGACAGGCCCCGGAGAGCAGAGATGGATAAATCTGTGAATTTCGGTTTCTCGTTTTTCTTGTCTTAAGTTTGATTCCTCTAGAACTTTGAGAATTTCTCTTCTTTTGAGTTTGGGTTGTCCCAATACTGAGAGCCCTTCCAGTTGCAAAGATTACACATTTCAAGCATAGAAAGATAAACACTCACCACTTATCATTCAAAGTACTGAAGGTCTTACTGATTTTGCTACATTTGCACCTATCTCCTATGGCTGCCAATTTCATATGGATGTTTATTTAGATATAAGGACCACTTATATTGACATATTTGAAAAGGAAGGGCCTTGCTAGACGAGGTCTTAGCGCGCTGTGAGGCCCGGTTTCCCTGCTGTGCGTCCAGATGACGCACAGGGGAATCCGGGGTCAGGCTATGCTGAGACCTCATTTGAACCGCCATAAGCGAAGTCGCTTATAGTGCGGCTTTTCCGCAGTCCCGGCCTGAGGCCGGGACTGTGGAAGGTCTAGCAGGGTCCGTGGCTTTTTGCAGCTACTCGCTTTGCAAGTAGCCGGGAAAAGCCACGGACTGGGCACAGTGCTCATACGAGCGCTGTACCCATCAGGCTGGGGGGGGGGGAATCCCAGGAGGGTAGAGAGAGGGGGAAGGCCGGACTGGCAGGAGAGGGGGATGGCGGAGGGCGGCACAGAGACGGCAGGGGATGGGGACGGAGGGCGGAGGGCGGCACAGGGGATGGGGACAGGGATGGGGAGGGAGGGTGGGGAAAGAGTGGGCAGGGGGGCAGGGGGGATCAGGAGCGGCTGGGGGGCTTAATTTAAAAAAAACCCACTTACCTTGTCTGGAGTCTTCAGGGCGCACGTGGCCCCTTTAACAACAACAACAACAACAAAAATGGCCGACGCTGCAGGGCTTCCGGAGTCCCAGCGCATCGTGCGTGTAGGAGGCAGGGCTGCGCGCGCTAAAGTTAGCTCGCTGTCGCTCCGCCTCCCTGACGGCTTATCTGGCTTGGTCTAGCAATGCCCGAAGTCTTACATCCTTCATTTCCTCTTTTTCTTTTTATACTAAGGGCGATATAAATTATTATTTTATGATACACTCTTACTTTTTCATCTATTTCTCTCTTCTTTAGTCTCTTTCTTTGGCTTTTTGTTTGCTATTCATGTTATTAAAAACCAGTTCATCATTGAGATTTTTTTTAAGTTCACATGTGTGTTATTGTTTCTCTTAATATGTACATTTTTCTTTGCTTAATATATACATTTTTTGCAAGTAGTTTTCCTAAAATAATGCATTTCAAACATTATTTCCCCTAACGTACACATTTTGTGCCTTAGACTATATTTTATTCTTTTAATTATTGGTATTGTATTTTTATACTTTTAACTGTGTTGTAAAATGGAATTTTAGTTTTCTAACTGGTTGCAGTCCAACTAGAGAACATTAGTTATTCAATGGCATAGAAATGTACTACATGAATAAATAAATATACAGACTATGTCCTTGTCTGGAAAGATAGCCTAGCTACAGTTAACCATGCTCTGATAACTTCTCATCTGGATTACTGCAATGTGTTATACATGGGGCTGACTTTAGAAATGGTCCAGAAACTTCAGCTGATCTAAAATGGGGCAGCAAGATTGTTAAATGGGGACGGGCCAACATGATCATATTATGCCAGAAATTTCCATCTGCACTGGCTGCTAGTCCATTTCTGGGCCTGATTCGAAGTGCTGGTATTAACATTCAAAGCCCTAAACAGCTTGGAGCCAGGTTATCTGAAGAATCATCTCCTCTCATATTATTATTATATCCTGCCTTTTCCCCAGTATTGGGAATCAAGGCAGTTTACAAGATTAAAACATGTACAATTAAAACATATAAATATAAATTACAAAAGTTAAAATAGAATTAAACCTACAGTAAAATTAAAAACATGATTTTTTTTTAAAAAAAACTGTAACAGATTAAAAGGGCAGGGGGAATCCAATACATTAACACAGGTCCAGAGTAGTTCAAAAAGCCTGCTGAAACAAAGAAGTTGTTGCCTGCCTCCGAAAGTGTAATACAGAGAGAGCCAGCCTAACCTCCCTGGGGAGGGAGTTCCAGAGCCTTGGAGCGGCCACCGAGAAGGCCCTCTCCCGTGTACCCTTCAGGTGTGCCTGGGATGGTGGTGGGACTGAGAGAAAGGCCTCCCCAGAAGTTCTCAGAGCACGGGCATGCTCATATGGGAGAATAGGGTCATTCAGATAACCTGCACCCAAGCTGTAGAAGGCTTTATAGCTGATAACCAGCACTTTGAATTGTGCTGGGAAACAGACCAGAAGCCAGTGAAACTGTTTTAACAGAGGAGTTGTATGCTCCCTGTATGTACATGCCCAGACCCTCGGTGTGTCCATATGATGAATTGGCACAGCAAACCCCCACACACAACCCCTGCACTTGCACTTTTGTGGGGTTGTCTCCACGTCAAGGAGCAAGCGCAGGGTTTGCGATGATGCTAGAGGAAGCATGTGGAGGTGTTCCAGCAGCCATTCAGCTCACTGGCCTCCCCCCTCCCCACTTTCTGGGTCGATGGCGACCAATCAGGGGTCACCATCGGCCCAGCCATGCACCCCGTCCTGAATCTTTCGAGAGCTGCAAGCAGCTCAGCTGGGAGTTTTGAGAGAGCAGCTGCAGTGCACATCCCCCCCGCCCCCGGAATAGAAGCACTTGGGAAATCAGCCCCAAACCCTCCCCAAATTGTGCAACGGCCGCCCTACTCCCTGTGTTTCATCCCACAGCACCAAGTCTTGAGCAGGAACTTGGCGGCGGGGGTGAAGGTGGCTCTCTCTCTCCCACACTCGCTTGCACAAAATCCCACTCTTTTGTAATAAGTGGGTCCTAATGAAAGTGAGTAAAAACAATTTGCTTTTAAAAATTGTGGGCCACCTGTCCGAAAGCAGGAATTTTCTTACAACTGTCTCCCCTTCGCCCCTTTCCTTGTGAGAGTAAATCTCTTTACCAAAAGAGAACTATTTCTTTGGAAAGAAGACTTTGCCCAGTCCTTATTTTCTCGCTGGCCCTCCCTCTCCCCCCTGTTTGAGCTGATGGTGACCAATCAGGGGTCGCCATCGGCCCAGCTACTGGTCCGCTGCAGCTTCAGAGCAAGGCAACAGATGGAGATGCACCTTCATTGCCTTGCTCCACAGAAAAGAGTTGGGTCAAGTCCCTGACTTTTTAAATTTGGAGCTTCAGGGGAAAGCCCTGAGATGGCTCCCCAATGGCTGCTGCGTCATGTAAATGACCTTGTACCACTGCGGAGCCATCCTGGGGCTTTCCCGACATATAGACAATTCCCCCCCAAAGATCATCTTCAGAGGTCGTTCTCTGGAAACCCCCACCAAAGAAAGTGAGGCAGGTGGCTACCAAGAAGAGGGCTTTTTCTGCTGTGGCACCCAGTTATGGAATGAGCCTTCCAGAGAGGCTCACCTGGCACCTACACTGTGCCCTTTCCAGCACCGGGTGAAGACTTTTTTATTCTCCCAAGCATTTCGGTCTTTTAGCTCTGTTGTTTTAAACCTGATTTAAATCTCTGCATTGCTGCTCAGTTTTATTATGTTTTTTTTTCTGTAGTTAGGGAAGTTGTGAGTGCCCGACAGACTTTGCTGTGTCCACCCTCTCTGGACCCAGCTCGCTGGGCCATGGTGCATCCATGGGCCCGCACTTTGACCGGGCCCAATGTGAGGCCTGGTCATTGGCTGGGCCCAATGTGAGCCCGACAGCTGTCCGCCCAGGTCAAGAGCCTCCATTGCTGCTCACAATGGAGGCTCCAGAAATTGTGTATCTTCTACTTTGAGTAAATGGCAGCCATAAAGGCCCCATTTATGCAAGACTGAAGGCATGAATGGAGTGACGCAAGAATTCCCCACTACCACTTTACGTTGCATTAAGGCTGCCTTTGACACCAATGGGGCATGTCTGAGAGAGCATCCTCTCCCTTATCAACCTGCCTGGTCACTGAGGTCATTAGAGGGCATGCTCCTGGTGGTTTCACACGGATCTGTGGCCTGTTTGTAATCCTCCAGGAGAAGAGCCTTTAGTGTGGTGGCCCCTTCTCTTTGGAACTCCCTGCTCCTGGAGGTCAGGCGGGTGCAAGCACAGCACTGCTTCTGGCACCGCCTGAAAACAGCTTTTCCAGGAAGCCTTCCTCAGCTGACCAGCCATCGTTTTTATGGGTATTCCATTTAAAATTGAGCAATTTTAATATGCTGTTGCAATCACATTATCTTTTTACTGTTTTATTCCAATGTTCACCACTCTGGAAATTATTTAAGAGATGGAGCAGTATATAAATATTGTAAAAAACTAAATAAATTTATGGACAAGAACAAGGTCCATTTTCTCGGAAAATGGCAGCTCGTGGAAGGAGTGGGCACCCATGCGTTTGGCCGGCTGGGGTCTGCGGAGTGGCTGAGCAGGTGATTTCTCACTGGGGTTCGAACCCCAACTGGACACCCATGCCATCCCTACTTATATCCCACCTTTTTTCATCTTGCTAGCAACACATTGTGGCTTTCATGGTCCTCCCCTTCTCCATGTTATCTTCACAACAACCCCTTTCACCAGTTTCCCACACAATGGCACCCTAGACAATGCAGCAGCCTCCCTAGGGCTTAATTACTGCCAACCATTCGAATGGGAAGCGTGACTAAACTCTGTTGTGCAGCTGAGCCAAAATATCCCCTGGCGGTAAGGGGGGAGGAGGTGTGGTCCCTTTCAGACTGATGGTGCTTTTTGGAAGTGGATTGTCTTCAAATTACTGGAAAGAGTGCAAACCATGCATTACACCCACAAGAGGCAGTGGGTGAAATTATACTGCTGTATTTATTCTTTTCTCTTTGCGTCGGCTTATTATAGGTATGTTTTGTTACAGGGAGTTTTTTTTCCCCAAAAGAAAAAAAATAAATAAATTTCTATTTGTTCCAGCCCCTTCTAAGGAATTCATGCCTTAACTTTTGAAGGGCAAGGTCAGAACAGAAAATAATAATAATTGATCTCTTTCTCCCTCTCTCCCCCACCCTCATCCATTGACTTTCGGTTCAGCTCACAAACATTGGCAGACTTCTTTTGAAATGAAAGCTCTCCTTTGCCCAGAGAGCTTTCCCCAATTCTTGCAAGCTTCTCTCGCCGGTGACAGGCAGCACCTGAAACGATGCAAAGATTAAACAATGAACGGCAGCATGAACTTTCCCCCTATGGAAAGCGCTTGTCGAATTCCAAGGGAGCAGGCAGCAGAGGGGTACTATAGAAAATTTTGCCTGAACCTATAGATCTTGAAAGTGCTTTTGATCATCTGACAGAGCTCTGTATCAGGGATACGCTTGCACTCCATTTAGTTTTACAGAGAGCTTAGAAGGAGGGGGGGAAGAGAGTAGCAATTTCAATTAAATTTTCTGTGAAAACTTCAACTGCACAAGAAAGCCTGGCACTCCCTGCTTGCAGTGAATATAGGGCCACTGCCAGTCTTCATGCCACATTTCCAGGTAGGGATTCAGAGATGAGTGGGAAATCAGTGGTTTCGTCACACCAAACAAAGATGTGTAGTACTCTAGTCCCTTTCATGACTGGTCTCCAGATGTGTATTCTCTGGAGAGGGTGGGGAAAGAGGTGAATCGTATACATTGGCCCAACTCCAAAATCTGCATGTAGAGCTTAAGGTCTGAAAAGGGGTGCCCATGGATGTGGAGCTATATACGTGTCGAAGTTCCACGCAATGTATTTGTTGATCCCTGTGGGTGATCTGCGGTACATCAGTAAGGTTCCCCAACTCCCAATGGCTTAAGAGTAGCAACATGTTATCACTTTGTGTGACTCTCCCACACTTTCTTCATAACTTCAATGGAATGCAAGGTGATGATGTCATCACATTGAGCTTTGCCCTTTGACAGTCTGATTCTAGTCTGGAATTCTGATTTGTGAGCAAACAACGGCTTGTGCAAGCCATAGTTTGCTGGGTTCTAAGCAAACGGGAAATTATAGTTTACGGAGGACGTGCAAAGAGGAGGAGGGGGATGCATGAACCCCAGGCTTCTCATTCTCACATTGCCAAACCATGTTCTGGTGTTCCACCTAAGTGCAGTTATTGTCACCCTCACTGCCATTGCTAGTGTTCCCTGAGATGTTCCCCTGTATTAAGGGCCCCCATATTGGATGCAACAGGGAATTGTCTAAGGGCATGGCTAGATGAGAGGGTTTGAGGGGGAGGTTCTCGCAATTTTATGATCGCAGGATCGTCTCCCTCATCTACACGTGGTGCGCGTCGTCCCAGGCAGAAGAGGATACACGGCCGTCATTTTGTTTTGCTTTTTTAATCAGAGAAGAGCACAGGAGCGCTCCTGTGCAAAATGTAAATTTTTGAAGCAAAAAAAAAAACCCTTCCCACTCTCCCCACCCCAACCCCGATGGGCACCGAGCTCCTGAGGAGCTCCGTGCCCCATGCACGGTTCCCGGCTACTCGCGTTTACTCTTGAGCTGGGACAAAACTGCGATGGCAGGCCACATGTCCCATGTTCTCAGGATCATCCTGAGACCCCGGGAAAAATAAGAATGGAAGGGTAGGGTGATATCCTGGGAAAAGGAAGGAATCTTCCCTACCTGTTCCCAGGATGTCCTGTGCATCATGTGGATGCACAGGGACGATCCTGGGATGATCCCCGGGATATCACCCCGCCTAGACATGCCCTAAGTAGCATCGCAAGATGGTGCCTAGCAAAAGTAGCTGCAATGACTCTTGCTCAGTTTTTCTCTCAGGGAGTTGGATCTTATCCAGGATAGCAACATAAGAATGCTGGATCAGGTCAAAGGCCTATCTAGTCCAGCATTCTGTTCACACAGGCCATGGCTAGACCAGGCCTATATCCCGGGATTGTCCCGGGATCATCCCTGTGCATCCAAATGACACACAGGGGATCCCGGGAGCAGGCAGGGACGACCCCTCCATTTGCCTGGGATAAGCTAAGGCCACAGTGGCCAATGAGTTGCCTGTGGGAAGCCCACAAGCCAGACATGAGGGCTCCCTTCTGCTCATGCTTCCCAGCAACTACTAAATAATAATAATAATAATAATAATAATAATAATAATAATAATAATAATAATTTTATTTGTTACCCGCCTCTCCCTATGGATCGAGGCGGGCTACAACACAAATAAAAACACCATAAAATACATACAACTAATTCAAACGTTTAAAACCAGTGCATCATTAAAAGCAGCACACCATTAAAAAAAGGCATCTTAAAATTCAGCTGGGTAGGCCTGCCGGAAGAGATCAGTCTTTATGGCTTTCTTAAATTCTGGAAGACTGTTAAGTTGACAAATCTCTCCCGGTAGGCCATTCCACAAACTGGGAGCAGCTGAAGAAAAGGTCCTCTGGGTAATAGTTGTCAGCCTTGTTTTTGTTGGCTGGAGTAAATTCTTCCCAGAAGACCCGAGTGTGCGGGGCGGATTGTATGGGCGAAGGCGATCCCGCAGGTAGCCTGGACCCAAACCATGTAGAGCTTTAAAGGTGATAACCAACATTTTACACTTTGCCCGGAAACTAACTGGCAGCCAGTAAAGAGATTTTAAGACTGGAGTGATGTGGTCACCCCTAGGTGTACTAGTGACCAACCTGGCTGCCATATTTTGAACTAGTTGAAGTTTCCAGACTAGGCACAAAATTAGCCCTATGTAGAACGCACTGCAGAAGTTGAGCCTCATAGTTACCAGCGTGTGCACGACCATCTTTAGGTCTTCCGACTCTAGGAAGGGGTGCAGCTGGCATATCAGCCAAAGCTGGTAGTAGGCACTCCTGGCCATCGCATCTATCTGGGCTGTCATTTGGAGCCATGGATCCAGAAGCACCCCCAAGCTGCGAACGCAGTCTTTCAGAGGGAGTGTAACCCCATCCAGAACTGGTTGACATCCCAGAGGCATACTGCCTCTGATTCTGGAAGGAGCCGTCATGACAAGTATCCATAGACAGCTTTATCCTCCATGAATTTGCCTAATCCATTTTTAAAGCCATGCAACTTGGTGGCCATCACTATACCTTGTGGTAGCAAATGCAATAGTTCAACTACACGCTGTGTGAAGAAGTCTTTCCTTTTATCCCTCCTGAATGTCCCACAATTCTGCTTCATGGGCCATAGCTAGACCTAAGGTTTATCCCTGGATCATCCAGGGGTCAAACCTGTTCATCTAGGTGACACACAGGGGATCCAGTGCTCAGGCAGGGGCGAACCCTGGATGATCCCAGGATAAACCTTAGGTCTAGCTGTGGCCATGGAATGACTGACACCATCAGTTAGCCAAGAGATAGCAGATAGGGCTTTAGGGATTGCTGAACCTGCATCTAGTTAGCCGGGGTTAAAAGGGGGTAGAGTAGGCAGGGTAACACCAAGAACTAAATGATAGGTGATATGATATAACATCTCTTGTATAAAATAAACATTCATTTGTTTGTTTTAAAAATATGAAATCCCTCATGTTGTTCATCTTTCTGCACTACCAACAGTGTTCATATTTCCTGGGTACTTCTCCTGTGTGGGTAAACGGTCTGGAAACTTCAACTGGTACAAAACAGGGCAGCACGTTTACTAACAGGGACTGGCCAATGAGACTACATCACACCAGTCCTCTTCCAGCTTCACTGGCTGCCAGTCCAGGTCCAGGTCCAATTCAAAGTGCTGGTATTAACATTCAAAGCCCTAAACGGCTTGGGGCCAGGCTATCTGAAGGAACGCCTCCTCTCATATGTACCTGCCCGGACTTTGAGATCATCTACAAAGGCCCTTCTCCGCGAGCCCCTGCCAAGGGAAGTGAGGCAGGTGGCTACCAGGAGGAGGGCCTTCTCTGCTGTGGCACCCCGGCTGCGGAATGAGCTCCCTAAGGAGGTTCTTCTGGCAACTACACTATATTTGTTTAGATGTCAAGTGAAGACCTTTTTATTCTCTCAGTATTTTAACAATCTATAAATTAATTTTAACTTTGCTGTTTAAAATTTGTATTTTAACTTTGCATTTCTGTACTGCTGCTGATTTTATCCTGGTTGTGCTTTTATATTGCATTTTATATCATGGTTTTATACTGTTGTTTTATACTCTGAACGGTTTTAAACTTTGTGAACTGTCCAGAGAGCTTCAGCTATTGGGTGGTATAGAAATGCAATAAATAAATGAATAAATAAATAATAAAGGAAACCAACAGGGCATATTGTGTGTCTCTTCTACCTGGTGAATATCGTGGCTGAAGCTTGTAGGTCAGTGAGGAAAGCTGATCCAAAGTAGAGGCAGGCAGGCAGACCTGAGGGCAGGCATCACAAGCGTAATTTTATTCACCCCTGCCATATCTCCTCATACTCATCCCCCCCCAAACTTAACAGTCTAAGGCCTTAGCTAGACCTAAGGTTTATCCCGGGATCGTCCCGGGGTCGTCCCTGCCTGCTTCCAGGAAATCGTGTGTGTCATTTACATGAACAGTGATGATCCCGGTATGATCCCAGGATAAACCTTAGGTCTAGCTAAGGCCTAAGACTCAAGAGCTGTAAAATACATCAGGATGTACAAAGAACCCTGCGAGGCCAGACTCAAGGCCTATCTAGCCCATCATCCTGTGACTAAGGCCACAGCTAGACCCAAGGTTTATCCTGGGATCATCCAGGGTTCGCCCCTGCCTGAGCACTGGATCCCCTGTGTGTCACCTAGATGAACAGGTTTGACTCCTGGATCATCCAGGGATAAACCTTAGGTCTAGCTACGGCCTTAGAGTGGCCAACCCCATACCTTTTGAAAGCTCACAGGCATCAGTCAGACCTTCCTCAAAGGAGGAGTTCCACATTTCTCATGCCCTGGTTGCAGCAAACTTCTCAGACTGTTATACTGAGCTTCAGAATGACTACCAAGGCATGGTGGTAGCATTTGATGCTGATAGTCAAGCATCAGAAATGGTCTTCCCCCCTCATCTTGCTGAGACAACAGCCCCGTGGTGTGAAGTATTCCTGTGAGTCAACCACTTTTCAGGAAGCAGCTCTGATCCTGTTGCACCGCAGGGACAAACAGGTGAGCAAACATTTTATCAGGTGGTGAAATATAGAAAGGACAGAAGGGGAGACATTCATGGTTGTACTTCTTCTGGAAGAAAACAAAAATGGATAGCCAAGTCTGAAGGTCCAGCTACCCACACACACTCTTCCTTTTTATCTCAGAGAGCTGGGTTTTGCTTTGGCCTCTCTCTAACCTCAATCAAGGAAAGTGCTCTGCTTTAATCTGCTAGATGACACGGAAATTCACTTCCAACACAGGCAAGTGCGGTTCCTTCACTTCTGTTTCCATTGTCCAGATTTTGTTGCAACTTGCTGTCCGATGCCTCTCTTCTCGATGTGCAGTTCCAGCTCCCTTGCCCTTCCTTTGTAGCTTCTGCTGTAGAATCCTTATCTTGGCCAAACAGACAAAGAGCTCCCTCCAGATGGCAGGCCTGTTCCACGGCCACATCGATAAGCAGGCAAGCGGGAAAGGGATTCAGATGCTGGGGGAAAGAAGTCAATACTTCTTTTGGATTCTGCAGCATGACACTTTGCCACACCAAGGCTGGGACATCTTGAGCTCCTTCCTGAGTTCCTCTTCATTTGGCAAGGTGATGTGACCAATCATATGTCAGATGCCTTCAGCAGTTCTCACAAGTATCAGTTCACTTGTGTTCATTGATTTCTACCCCATTCCATCCCAGCAAAAGGCTTTAAATACACACACACACACACACACACACACACACACACACACCATACGCAACTTGGGTTTTTTTCCAGATGAGTGTTTCTATTGCATGCACCTGAAGTGGAGTATATAATACATTTGTTAGTTTTGATGGGAATGTGCATCAGACTTGAATGACACCCCAAATCCAAGTAGAATCAGACCACTCTGGTCCAGTTCCATTGCTCCCCAAAGAGAAGCAGGCTCCTTTCTGAACCAACAGAACTGAAACTAAAAGCCAAATGAAGCTTTTGTACCAACTTGTTTTTCTGAAATTCAGGAGAAATGGAGACTTAATTCTTCTTCAAATAGTGTCTTTTAGTTTCGTTTCTCTAAATACTGACTATGAGCGGGGTGGAGGGATGGAGGAACAGAGTGTAGTTGGGTGACTGACAGATCCATCTTCTAACCTCAGGACACATCTTACTGAGGGCTCGTGGTACATCGTCTTTTGAAGACCCTCAACATGTCAAGGCTCCTCTTGCAAAAAAAACCCCCTGCAGCTATCATTCTGAATTATGTCAGACCTGATCTCAGAAGGGCAATTCTCCCTGCAAATCTGATCTAATTTTGCCAAGAAATAAAAGCTATCAGCAATTACATTTTTTTAAAAAATCAAAATTTAAAAGGCATGTAGCACAAAACCCCGTGCAATTATTTGTCTGACATAAGAACTTCTATGCTTCCAAATGTTATCCATGTCTTGTGACAAGCAGATCAAAAATTATAGCCATCTGTGGATTTCCAAAGATAATCAATGGGAGGCATGAAGGTTTTGATTTCTGAACTGAGATGCCAAATTCTTTTGCCTCATTCTGCTGCACGGTATTAAAAAGAGATTCACCTATGCTTCAGTAACTAAAAGCCTCAGGGTCAAATCTGCCTCTCCCTCAATTGCCAGCCCAGAATCTAAAGAGTTACATTGCTTGTATACAGCCCAACGAACACTTGTACTTTGGGCAGCTAACAATACAAGTTAAAAGCCATAAATATAAAACGAATAAAACCAACCTGTTTCCCATACAAACTAACTAGCTAACTAACTAAATGAAACCAGCAACAGCTAAATCAACAAAACTCTGAGAAACCTGAAACAATTTTAAACCACCTGGAAAAATTAGTGGTCATCCTAGGGTGGCCATATGAAAAGGAGGACACAGCTCCTTTGTAGAGAAAAGGGGATTTTCATTTGTATGCATGCAGCACCTGGTGAAATTCCCTCTTCATCACCACAGTTAAAGCTGCAGGAGCCCTCTCACTGACCCCAACCCCCAGAAGCCTGGCCATTCTGGATAAATAGATTATATAGATTTTCCCAGACTTCTAGCCTTGATCAGCCACCTGAGGAAAGGCAAGTAAACACCATTTTGTATACAATGGGCCCAGCTGCTGAGGATATCATAATCTCCAGGAAAATGACAGAAGCCCAGTCAACAATGTGCTTGACAGCTATTTCTTACCATGCCACAACCTAATCTTTGAGCGAGCAAGATTTCACTCTCACAGGCAAGAGCAAGGAGAGTCTGCATCTGATTTCATCACATCCCTGTGTACTCTCATCTGGAACTGTGAATATGGAGAGATTTCTGAGGAACTCATCAGAGACAAACTGGTAGTTGGGTTAGAGATAGGGCCTTCCTAGACGAGGCCTTAGCGCGCCTTCTGTCCCGGCTCCCCTGCTGTGCGTCCAGATGACGCACAGGGGAATCCGGAGACAGGCCGCGCTGAGGCCTTCTCCAACGCGCCATAAGCGAATTCGCTTATGGCGCGCCTTTTCCCCAGCTCCGGCCTGAGGCCGGAGCTGGGGAAGGTCTAGGGACTTCCGTGGCTTTTTGCGGCTAATCGCTTACTCACGAGTAGCCACAAAAAGCCGCGGACTGGCCACAGCGCTGAGCGCTGTGCCCATCGGCTGGGAAGATCCCGGGAGGGAAAAGGAGGGGAGACGACACAGGACACACACACACACACACACACACACACACACACACACACGGAGGGAAAAGGAGGGGAGATGACACAGGACAGACACACACACACGCACGGAGGGAAAAGGAGGGGAGATGACACAGGACAGACACACACACACGCACGGAGGGAAAAGGAGGGGAGATGACACAGGACAGACACACACACACGCACACACACACACGGAGGGAAAAGGAGGGGAGATGACACAGGACAGACACACACACACGCACGGAGGGAAAAGGAGGGGAGATGACACAGGACACACACACACACACACACACACGGAGGGAAAAGGAGGGGAGATGACACAGGACACACACACGCACGGAGGGGAAAGGAGGGGAGATGACACAGGACACACACACGCACGGAGGGAAAAGGAGGGGAGATGACACAGGGGACACACACACACACACACACACACGGAGGGAAAAGGAGGGGAGACGACACACGGGACATGGAGGGAGAGAAAGATCAGGAAGGGATCAGGAGCGGATGGGGGGGTTTAACTAATAAAAAACCCTTACCTTCTCCGCAGTCTTCGGGCGCACGTGGCCCCTTTAAACTTTTAAAAAAATGGCCGGCGCTGCAGGGCTTCCGTCGTCCCTGCGCGTTGTGCGTCTAGGAGGCTGGGCGGCGCGCGTTAAAGTTTGCACGCCGTCGCCCCGCCTCCCTGCCGGCTTATCCCGGCAGGTCTAGCAAGGCCCATAGTCACCACTCTGAGATGCTATAAAATGACCTGGAACTCACATGGGAGACAGCCAAGACCAAAGTCCTCCAGAACACCTATTTAAAGGAGCAATTATTCTGTCCTGAGGAATAATTTTAAGGCCTAATCTGCACCAAGCAGGATATTGGACTATGAAAGCAGAATATAAAAGGCAGGAGCCACACCAAGCAGGATATAGTGGTATGAAAGCAGTATATGGTATGTGTCAATGGGCCCATACTGCTATAAAGCAGTAATGTGGCTCCTGCCTTTTATATACCACTTTTATACTGCTTTCATAGTGCAATCTCCTGCTTGGTGTAGATTAGGCCAAAGTGGTAGACTGTGTAGGGTGACCATATGAAAGGAGGACAGGTTTCCTGTATCTTTAACAGTTGTATGGAAAAGGGAATTTCAGCAGGTGCCGTTTGTATATATGGAGAACCTGGTGAAATTTCCTCTTCATCACAACAGTTAAAGCTGCAGGTGCCCTGCCCTCTTTTAAATCTGGTCACTCTAGTAAAGCTCCTGCACTTTAACTGTTGTGATGAAGAGGGGATTTCACCAGGTTCTCCATATATACAAATGACACCTGCTGAAATTCCCTTTTCTATGCAACTGTTAAAGATACAGGAGCCCTGTCCTCCTTTTCATATGGTCACCCTAAGACTGGGTGGGGGAAATATTTCAGGAGCAATACAGGGACTGCATACACAAAGCCCCACAAAGAAACATTTGGTGGAAAAATGCTGTGAACATACTAGATATTTAAAAGAGAGTCCTTGGTGTGGCAAACAACACAATAGGAAAAAACTCTGCTGAGGCTGAGAGACAACATGCATATGGAAATGTCTCCCCCACAAAAAGGGCCCTTATGCTGCAGTGTGCCACTACAAACATATGGGGGCAACAGTTCTCCAGGAAGTTGGCTCCAGTGAGATGGTGAATGCTCACCTGGGATCTATTGGTGGAGAATGCCAAAATGAACCTCTATGGAGAGTCTCCATTCTCTTCAGAGGGCTCCAAAATATATTTAAAAGAGTCATGGGAGCAGATGTCACTGTAACCCCAGGCTCACTGTACAGGAGACTCAAAATACCAACATTTCAAGGAGCCCAAAAGATATTACAAGGTCCAGGACAATCCACATTGAATGTAACAAGCAAATCTTTACTCCAACCTGCAACTATTTCTCAAGAAATATAAACTTTTCCACACACACACACACACACACACACACACACAAAGTTTCAGTGCCTGGAAAAATTAGAGGGTGATTGCAAAATTGTTTTTCTATGTGATGCAAAATCATTTATCTTCTCAAGTCCTAGAAGGGTGTCTTTGGACTTATTGTCAAGAGGAAATGAATACATGCTACAGATGGGGGATATATCTAAAGTAGACACTGCAACCTATTGGATTGCAGGTATGGTAGTAATTCCAACACCAAATAGGAGAGTTCAAAACTGCATTGATCTCACCAAACTCAATGGAAGTGTCTGCCAAGAAAGATGCATACTCCATACTGTGAAGAACACACTTTAGAACAATTGGGAGATGATAAGGTTTTCTCCAAACTAGATGCCAAGTTAGGATTTTGGCAGATTCCACTGGCATCAGAATTTGCGCCGCTAACCACCTTTTCCACACATTTTGGATTATTTTGTTTTAATCAACTACCTTTCAGCATTTCTTCAACTCCCAAGCACATCCAAAAGAGAATGTCCCAATTTCTCAAGGGTCTTGAAAGGGTCTTGTGCCAAATGGATGACATATTTGGGCCCACTTGGTTGCAACACAATCAATGACTCTTTGCTGTACTGGCCTGTCTAGAAGAATCAGGAATCACGCTCAATTACAAATGTGAGTTTTCAAAAACAGATACAAAATCTCTTGGAGGGATTAATGATGGCATGGGAGACAGATCAGATCCAGAAAAAGTTAAAAATATCACCCAATTGCCTCAACCTCAGCAATGTCTGTACGTAGGTTTATGGGCATGGTAATATATCTAGCAGAGAATTCAAAACCCCTGAGAGACTTTTTAAATCCACAACATTTTTGGAAATGAATACCAAAAAGGCTTTAAGGACATATAAGAAGCCCTAACTACACCTCCACATTTAGTGCTAAATAACCTAAACAAAGCCATAACAATATCAGTTGATGCCTCATCATCATCATCATCATTTCTTATTTACATCTCCCTTTGTATCAAGGTGGGGAACAACATTTATTACAACAATGCAATACAAATCAAATACATAAAATTAATTAAAAGAGCATATAAAACCAATACAATATCAAAATAACAATCACAATATCAAACCAATACAAAACCAATACAATATCAAAATAACAATCAAGACCTCTTAAAATTCTTAAGGTCTAAAATTCATCTGGGTAGGCCTGCCAGGAGAGGCTAGTCTTTATAGCTGTCTTAGGCCTTAGCTAGACCTAAGGTTTATCCCAGGATCATCCCGGGGTCATCCTTGTTCATGTAAATGACACACAGGATATCCCGGGAGCAGGCAGGGATCACCCCGGAATGATCCTGGGATTAGGGTGACCATATGAAAAGGAGGACAGGGCTCCTGTATCTTTAATGGTTGTATTGAAAAGGAAATTTCAGCAGGTTACATTTGTATATATGGAGAACCTGGTGAAATTTCCTCCATCACCACAGTTAAAGCTGCAGGTGCCCTGCCCTCTTTTAAATCTGGTCACTCTAGTATAGCTCCTGCAGCTTGAACTGTTGTGATGAAGAGGGAATTTCACAAGGTTCTCCATATATACAAATGACACCTCATGAAATCCCCTTTTCTATGCAACTGTTAAAGATACAGGAGCCCGGTCCTCCTTTTCATATGGTCACCCTACCTGGGATAAACCTTAGGTCTAGCTAAGGCCTTAAACTCAGAGAGAGAGTTAAGTTGACGAATATCCTCTGGCAGGCTATTCCACAGTCTGGGGGCGACAGAAGAAAAGGCTCTCTGGGTAACAGTTGTGAGCCTAGTTTTGGCCTTGAGGAAGTCATTCTCCAGGAAAATTCTCCATCATGCTGGTGTTAGGGATGTCAGAGGAATCTGGTTGGGAGGTGAAACTTGATAAGCTTTCACCAGCTCGCCCCCTTCTCCGGACTCCATTCCATCTTCTGCCAGCTGGCCCAACTTGGTGTGCAGCAAGTTGGATCAACAGGTGGAATTTCCACAAATATATATTTGTGTAAAAAGAGATTTGGGCAAATTGTGGCCATAAATTGCATAATTTCAGCAAATTATGGCTGAAATTGTGCAAATAATGCAGTTTATGTCTGGAAATTGTGCAAGTTATTCTAATTTGCTCAATTTGTGGTCATAATTTGTGCAAATCTCTTATTTCCACAAAGTACGACTGAGACAAAAAAAGAAAGAAAGAATTAGCATTATTTGATCAGAATGGCCAATCCCAGTTAATAATCCCTTATTTTGATCTAGCTGAGATCCCTGGACCATTTTCAAAGGCTGAAATACATTGTAGTACACCACCACCACCCCCAGCTCAAATTACTAGATGCTGGGGACAAACTACAAGGGAGCGGCTAAATCCATCATGCCATAGTTGTGAATGGATGGATATTGGTCTGAGAAAATCTGTCCATTAAGCTACCTTTCAGATAACCAGCTTCTAGATGGAGATATAGTATGAACCCTCTGTCTGTAAGCAGTTTGATTTTAGAATGGAACCACTCATTCATAAATTAAATGGCAAAGTGCTAACAGTACATCTGGGTGAACATTCTGTGTTGCCAATAATATAATTTTATGGAGCTGTATTTATATGGAGTTAGCATTTTAAATCAAGCAGAAGGCCTTATAGGCTTGTATTCATTAAAGATTACACACCATTTTATATGGAAGTGCCCATAAAAATGCACCAAGGAACACTTACACTATTAAGAAAAATAAATTCGACAAAGTTTAGATAGTCAACTATTCTTCATTACCCTGAATGCATATCTGTTGACTGTCTTCCTGCACTAGCTGAATATTTTATATGGAAAATAAAATACAGGGGAGGTGTCTTACAGATTTTTGACCAGCTTACAGTATACTAGTTCCTCACAACCTATCTTTAAATGTATCTAGTTAAACCTTGCTGGATGCTCCCCAACCCCACTACATGGCACATACTGTAATCTAGGGCTGGGCGCCACCTCAGTTCCGAACCCCAAATCCGAAGTGGATCGGGATGGTTCAGACCCTTTCGAACCAGATCCGAGGCAGTTCGGGTGAAGGCCGAGGTGGCCCAAAGCTGAAGCCAACTGGCTCTGAAGCTTCGGGCTGCCTCGGAGCTTCAGAGACCCCCAACTGTCTCCTTACCTGCTGCCTCCATCGTCACAGACATCTTTCTTCTGGAGGCTTCCGGTGCCACCGCCCCAAATGAAAGGGAGTAGGCTGTGCAATTTTAAGTTATCATGTGGCCTACTGCCTTTAATTTCCGGCTGCACCAGAAGCCACCAGAAGAAAGATGGTGGCGGTGACAGAGGCAGCAGGTAAGCCCCCCTTCCTCCCTTACCTGCATCTGCTGCTGGCGCCACTGGCTTGCATCCCCCGGCTGCCACTCGAGGATGCTGAAGCCAGGAAGTAGACTGCGGCCTACTTCCGGGCTTCAGAGTCGTCGGAATGGAAGCTGCTGGACACAAGCTGGTGGTGGCGGTGGCAGATGGCAGACACAGGTAAATGGGGAAGGGGGGAGGGGGCTTACCTGGTGCCTCCACTGTCCATGGCAGTGGATGGCGGAGGCACCAGGTAAGGAGGCACCCAGAAAACTCCGAGTTGCCTTGGAGGGTCCGAATTTTGCCTCGGCTTCAGTGCCGAGTCGGATCAGGAACCCCATGGCAGGCCTGAGGTGGATTGGGGCTGCTTTGGAGGCTCCTGATCGGTCTCTGAGGTGGATTGGGGGGTCCCTGCACATCCCTACTGTAATCTCTCTTCACCTCCCTTTGCTGAAATCTGAAAATTTATCCCTTGCTCCTCAGTTGTCCAGCTGATGAGGAACAAGGTTCTTCTTGGAACCATTCTGTTCATTCTGGCCTCATTGACCATCCCAGACTCCCAAGAGCTCTTGCAAATCAGAAAGAGGTTACCTAACATGGAGACTAGTATACATGATTATGGTGGCCAAAGGATTTTTTTCTCCTGTACGATGGATGGATATCAGCCAGAACACAGTAATTCTAAAGCTGTCCTATGAAGACAGCCACGGCAATCATTGTTAGAGGGTTGGGTCCAGATTTTCCATGAGCAGAGTTCTGTCATCACCCAGAACTGGGAGCCCTCAGAGATTGAGATCTCTAATGACAGTGACTCTGGGGCAGCACCAAAACTTGTCCCTAGTCCTTCTGAAGTGGACCCCACTGCCTTGGATCTCATGTCTTATTCTCATGACCTCCTGACTCTGAAGAGTGGACCTCAGACTCCTCTAGTGTATAGGGAGACCCTAACTGCCCCCTCCATCCTCCAACTTCCATTGCCCAGGAGAAGCCAATGCCTGCAGGAAAAGGCCATTGGCTTTTAAACAACCAGATAATCACTTGAGGTTGTAGAGTTTCCTGAAAGTCTCTCCTGACTATAAAAGCCTGCCAGTTGCTCCCTGATTCTGCTGGAGTAACTTGCTAGTTCTTTCGTTCCAAGATTGCTGACCAAGGTCATGAAACTAACCCTTCTTCCAAATGTGATTCAACCACATTGACTACATCATGTCCAGGGCAGCTGATGGATTCCCTGATGAAGCATGGTGTTCTTCTCATGGAACGTTCCTCCTGGAGAAAGGAGAAAAGTGATTCCTCCTCCTCTTCCCTGTAGCTCCATGTACACCCTGAAAAGCTACTCTGGAAGGTTGGGAGGGCCTCTGGAACAGTATGGGACTGGATGCTGCAAGGGGAAAAGGGGATATGCAAAAATTGCATCCCCTTTCTCCAGCAGCACCGTTCCCCAGATTTGTTTGGTGTATATTAGGTCTGCATTCAATTCATTGGTCAGTATCCAACACAGCTGAGGTACTAGCAGAAACAAATGCTAGTGCAACAGAGAGCTAGCGCTTGCTTATGCAACTGGAAACTAGCCCAAATTAGGACTTCTGGAAAGGAGCAAGTCAGTGGAGCTTACAGAAGGCAGCTCTGTTGACTTGGCCATTGGCCTTTTTCGGTAGTGCTAAATTGGGCCAGCTTTCAGCTTTGTGCTACCAAGTGCTAGCTGAGTTAGCATTTGTTTCTGCTAGCATGGCAAGTTCAGTGGTGGCAGAATGCCAGGACTGAATGCGTCCCATCGGGTCTGGGTTTTGTTTTTGCTGCACTCGTTTATGTGAGTCTATTGAACTGAATTATAATATGTCTTCGAAATGAATAGTTGAAACATTGTGGTTATATTATGATGTATTATTTCATTACTGTTGTCATACACCTTCTTTTGTTGAAATGTTTTTAACTTGAATGGGTTTTTATTGTAATGGAATGGTAGTTATGAAATGAATTATTGCTGCGTTTGGTTGTAGTGGTGCTGATGTATCTAATAACCCCCCATACAAATAAAAAGGCATGCAAATTAATACCACTCCTTTATATCTATATATAGCTATTAAATATGTCTGTTATTTACAAACACTTTTGTAGAGGCTAAAGGTTTAACAATGCATCTGTCAATCTTGCTTTCACCTACACTCAATAATAATAATAATAATAATAATAATAATAATAATAATAATGGTGGAATCATTCGGTTTGACTCAGCGATTCCCCGGCCAGAGAAGCCAGCCCAGGTACACACCCCTTCACTGCCGCTTGTTAACCCTTTGTAGTCTAGGTTCTCAAGAAAACAACGCCACACTCCAGAGATAGGGACCAAACACTTTTATTTATACGTAAGAGGTTTGGGGGGGGGGGAACACAGACAAAGGAATGACACACTTCGGACAGCAAGGACTAATACCTCACCCTCACCCTTTACACGCTCAAGCCAGTAGAATTCACACTCACTCCCCACTTAACCACCCACCAGCTGTAACTCCGGCAAGGTCCCTTGCCCACTTGTACCCAAACCTAAACTAAAACATAACAAACATTTAACTCTTCGACTCAGCCTCTATGTTGCTCACCCCAACTTGGCTTTACACCACTCGAACTAAGACTCCTTCCCTCAGCGGCCACGTGGGGCTTCCACCATCCAGCCGGCCCATCCTGGATGCTCTAACTCACCACGCACATGCTGGACTCCAGACACCCACAGGAAAGAGACTGGACCCTTGGTTGCCTAAGCTTTTTATCCCTTTATGGGACCCCCTTGTCACCAGACCCACCCTGACCAATAGAAACCCCATAGCAACCAACACCTCTCCTGAAGGGAGGGGGGAATGCTCCCAGACATTGCACAGCTGCAACTTGTTACTCTGCCCGGTACCAGCCCAGGGAGGCATTATCAGATGCCAGGCACTTCTCATCCAGTGTGGCCTTGGCATTTTACTTGCTACTCCCTTTTTTGGACACAAAGAAACCCCACTCCCTCTCCCTAGGATGAAGCAAAATATGTTCTCTTAAAGGAACCATGGGCTCAGCCCATGACAATACTACTACTACTATTACTACTACTACTACTACTAATAATAATAATAATAATAATAATTCCATGTTATTTCTATGCTGTTCATGGAGAAATAGTACATAGAGGTAGGAACAAGTAGGTGGAAAACCACCTGTCAGGTATGCTTTAAGGTGGATTCCTGCATTGAGCAGGCGGTTGGACTCAATGGCCTCATAGGCCCCTTGCAACTCTACTCTTCTATGATTCTATGATTCAGGTGAGTGCTGGTCTGTGAGTGCCCTTCTTTTACTCATAATTCTGTTCCAAAGTCTTATAATATTAATCTGTGATTTTTTAAAAAGTATGCAAAATAATTACATATTTTAGGACCTATTTTAAGTGTACTCTCTCTCAAACTCCATATTTAAATGAGTACTTCCATGTTGAAAATACTCAGAACTGCATTGCAACACTGAGAGAAGCCCAGGAGATAGCTATGTTCCAAACTACACGTTAATCTAAGACGTGCTGATCAGGTCATTTTGCATAAACCTTTACAAAGATCAAATTCTGCTGACAGCACTCCTTACAGGTTCTTGCTCTGGGCTTCTTGGAAATAGCCCTGTGTATTGCCATCTGTATGACTTGCCTGGGTCTTTAATAGGGATGGATGGACTCACCGGCGTCCAGCTCTGTCAGACACTCGCAAAGCTGCCACCACCCACTACCCACTCGTGGTGCTTCATGAGCTCTTTGTGGCACAGCAACAAAGCCTGTCCACCCTGGTCCGGAGACTCCATTGTTGCACACAATGGAGGGTCCGGAAATTGCATATTTCCTACCTTACGTAATGGCATTTGTAAAGGCCCCATGGACGCAAAATTAAAGGCCTTTGAGTTTGCATAAATGGGGTCTTTACGGACACCATGCTCATTGAGCTGTGGGGCTCTCAAAGAGCAGGCTTGCAAACTAACCATGAGCGAGTGAGCTGGGTCTGGAGGGGCAGACACAGGGGAGTCCATCAGACTCCTGCACCCAGTCGGGCTCCCGCAACACCCCTACTCTTTAAAGATGGATGTCATTTGTAGGTGCGTTTTGGGGGTCTCTAGAATCTCGAAAGGGACTTGATTTTAACAGTCCATATTCTTTCAATCCTACCTTTGAGCCACAAGAAAAAATAATCTATTTGTGGCAAATGGGAGAGAGGATGGACAATTTCTTGACCTCTTCTTTCATCTAATAGACAGTGAACTAGATCTCTCTGGCTCAATTACATTCTGATGGTAAACATGTATTTACAGATGTTTTAAAATCAAAGCAACCTGCCTCCAAATGGTAAATGGTTCTGTCAAGCTGCCCGGGTTTGTTGGGCTAATTAGATATAACGGCTGTGTTTGAAGGCAGAATATTTGTACATTGAAACTGCCACCAAAATACATCAAAGACATCTCAATTTACTCCACGGAGGAAGAAGACCCCTTCATAATGATGCATTGTCTAAACAGTTAGAAATAAAGAGCAGTACAGGATATGTAAAACTTTAAGAAGAGCCCTCCCTGATCAGACCAGAGGTCCATCTTTCACAATATTCTGTTCCTTACTCTGGCCAGTATGACCACCCTATACATTGAGGAGTCAAAGATATATTGCCTTTGTTTGTGGAAGTTAGGAGAGCCACTGTTGTGAAGTGGCTAAAGTGTTGGACTGGGAGTTAGGAGATCCGGGTTCTAGTCCCCACTCAGCCACAGAAACCCACTGAGTGACTTTAGGCCAGTCACAGACTCTCAGCCCAACCTACTTCACAGGGCTGTTGTTGTGAGGATAAAATGGAGAGGAGGAGGAGGGTTATGTATGCCAGCTTGGGTTCCTTGAAGGAAAAAATGCAGGATATAAATGTAATAATAAAAATAAATAAATAAAAGTTAAGTTCTATTTAGCCATCATGACTACTAGCTAAGAAGACTTCACTGGACAAGAGCGGAAGTTATGGAATGTCCAGAGCCTCCATGGTTATTTTATTTATTTATTTATTTATTTATTTATTTATTTATTTATTTATTACATTTCTATACTGCCCAATAGCCAAAGCTCTCTGGGCGGTTCACAAAAATTAAAACCATAATAAAACAACCAACAGTTTAAAAACACAAATACAAAATACAGTATAAAAAGCGCAACCAGGATAAAAACCACGCAGCAAAAATCGATATAAGATTAAAATACAGAGTTAGAACAGTAAAATTTAAATTCAAGTTAAAATTAAGTGTTAAAATACTGAGAGAATAAAAAGGTCTTCAGCTGGCGACGAAAGGAATACAGCGTAGGCGCCAGGCGGACCTCTCTGGGGAACTCATTCCATAGCCGGGGTGCCACAGTGGACAAGGCCCTGCTCCTAGTAGCCACCTGCCTCACATTGGAGACCCTGGATGAGGGCAGACAGCTGTCAGGCGCTCATCAGGAAGAGTGGGAGCTTGACCTACGGACCTGTGAATGTGCCATGGGCACCTGACTGGGTCCAAGGGGGTAGACATGGGGGAGTCCATCGGACTCCCAACCTCAGTTGGGCACCTGCAAGATCCCTATTTGCTTCTTCCCTTGCGTTTTCCTTTATAGAAATATAGAAAAACAACATCCAGGTATAACTTGCTAAGTGGCAAACTGACAAATATCACTGGGACCATCCCCCCACGCACACACATACGCAAGGAGGGATTGACATTTTCAAGGCCAGGGGAAGGGAACAATCCTGATTCTTAAAAACACATTGACATCCAGAGTAATTCTTGCATGAGGTAGAAGGTTTGGTGGGAGCCGCCGACGTGTAAGGAAATGCCGAAAATATCATAAAGGTTCTCTGCTTAAAAGAGGCCGCCTCAGTTTGTGTTCAATAATTTATTTTTCTCCGAGGAACAGAATTTTTTTTTCCAATAGGAAGATAAAAATGAGGAAATAATAAACTTCACTCTCTCTTCTCAAAGCACAATGAATTCGGGTGCCCAGAGAAGCTTTTAGCATTTCTGATCCCCAGTGGAAGCGAGGGTTTACCGGCCTACTTCACACCTTCTGTGTTATTTAACATATGTTACTGTCCATTTGTGTTGTTGACATGCCCAAAGCAGACACCTTCATGAGAGGGGGAAAACAATGCGGGAGGCAACGGGACACAGCAAAAGAGATAAGGCAAAGCCCGTTGGAGCGACCCCCTGCCAAAGGAAGTGAGGCAGGTGGCTACCAGGAGGACGGCCTTCTCTGCTGTGGCACCCCGGCTGTGGAATGAGCTCCCTAAGGAGGTTCGCGTGGCACCTCCATTATATGCTTTTAGACGCCAGGTGAAGACCTTTTTATTCTCCCAGCATTTTAACAGTCTATAAATAAATTTTAACTTGGTGTTTTAAATTCGTAATTTTGCATTGCTGCTGTTTTTATCTGGTTGAGCTTTTATATTGTATTTTATACTGATGTTTTGAATGAATAGTTTATTTGTTTGTAGCACAAAGACCATTACAAAATACAGAATTGCTTGCATATAGCAACACACATTATTTAAAATATTCAAAATATTTGAGGTACAATCCTTTCTCAGCCAAGGAATCAGTCAGTGGGTCACTCTAGGGGTGCTCCATTTGTCTGCAGCACCCACCCTCTGCTATCACTAGGCATGTGCTCCGCTCCGATTAGAAGCGCAGAAGCAGGAGCGGATTGGCCTGCTCCGCCTTGCCCAGAGGCAGAGTAGAAGCGGACCGCGGACCCTTAGAAGCAAGGCGAAGAGAAGCGACCACTTTCGGAGCGCTTCTCTTTCCGCGGAGCGCTCCGATCGCCATCTTGAAACATTTCGCCCATAGATAACTGGGTTGTTTTTGAAGCTATCGTTCTAAAAATTCTTGTTATTAGACAGTCGTGGATGGGGGTCATTTTGAGACTACTCTCACCTCTCTGCGTCGTGCGGGTCGCGTGCTATATTTTTTAAAAAAATCGGGTCAACAAACAGGGACAGCGCGGGTCAAACGGCGGTTTTCGCCCATAGGATTGCATTGCGGAAAAGAATCGGGGATAACTGGGTTGTTTTTTAAGCTATCGTTCTGAAAATTCTTGTGCTTAGACAGTCGTGGATGGGGGTCATTTTGAGACTACTCTCACCTCTCTGTGTCCTTTGGTTTGCGTGCTATGTTTTTTTAAAAAATCGGGTACATTTACAATACAAACGATAGGGTAAACCCGGCTGCGGCGCGGCGGGGTTTATTTGAAGCAATGACAGGCACATTCAACTCCCAATCCTGATGAGAATTGATCACCTCATGAAGCATCCTCCAATCCCAACGTTGGAGGGGGGACTAAGGCAGAGGCACCCTCAGAGCTTTCTGCTTTGTGTCTCTGTGGGTTGGCGTTCGTGGAGAGAGGAGTTAGTTATAGGTGCTGCTGCTGTGTTTGGACTTTGGAGATAGATTAGGATTTAGTTTGGCGTGTGTTTGTTTGCTTCTTTCTGACTTTTAGCTTAGTTTGCTCTGTGTTTTTCCCTTACTTTGATTTAATATAAACTTTATTTTTAAACTTTGGAGTGTGTGTTTGTTTGTTTGTTTGTTTGGTTGTCCCCCCTCCCCTCTCTTAAAGCCTGACTGTGTTTCATCTTTCTTCCTTCTATATACCAAAAAATACAAAAAAATACCAAAAAAAAAATTATTCTCTATTTCTTCTCTCTGTTACTTGGACTCTGTGTGTGACTGTGTGATTGTGTGAGCGTGCTGTGTGTGCAGTGCACTGTTTGTGAAGTGCAACAGCCACTGATTGAGCATTTCAAATCCTGTTTGGGCAAAGCATACACACACTTCTTGTCCCATTTCCCTACATACAGTAGGATTAGACACATGGATTAGCTTTCATGGTGCCAAGTTTGAGGTTTCTAACATGCAAAATGACAGAGCTATGGAAAGGGGTGTGAATGGGGTGCCCGATTTTCATAAATTCTCCAAAAATCAGGGGATGATGGGATTGCCTTGAAACTTGGCGTGCATGTGTATACCCCCATGAGGTGTCACGGTGCCAAACGTGAGGTTTCTAACTTGAACAGAAAAAAAGTTGTTTACTTTTTTAGCTTTCAATGCAAGCCTATGGGGGGGGAAACGGAGCTCCGATCCGGATCCGGAGCTCCGAGCGGAGCGGAGCGGACATGGGCGGAGCGGGGGGTGTGTGTGAAGCGGCCCGATCCGAAAATCGTGGATCTGGAAGTGAAGCGGAGCGGGGGGTCCGTGCACACCCCTAGCTATCACAATGGTGACATACATGCCAAAGTCACTAGGATAATTTCTACTGATGTTTTATACTTTGAATGTTTTTAATGTTTGTGAACCGCCCAGAGAGCTCCGGCTATTGGGCGGTATAGAAATGTAATAAATAAATAAATAAATAAATAAATAATAAGGAAAACAAGGTGGGGAAGGCAAGACAGGTGGAAAGGAATGGCATCATCTTTGGTTAGAACAGTCTTCCCCAACCTGGTTCCTTCTTGAAGTGCTGGAAAAGGATTTCTCAAATTCCCAGCCAGCATGGTCAAGGGCTCCCAGTTGGGAACAGCTGGTTTTGAATACTTAGTACAAGGTTATTAGTCTTTGTAAATTGCCCAGAAAGTGGTAGCTATCAAGGCGGAATAGAATGTAAGAAAAAGCCTTAATCTAGTCTAGCATTCTGTTCATGCAGTGGCCAATGAGCTGCTCATGGGTAGGGATGTCCTGAGCACCCAACCGGGTCCAGGAGTCTGGCAGACCAAACCACTTCTGCCCCTCCGGGCCCAATTGGAAGCTCCTGGCAGATCCGTCTCAAGCACCTGCAAGGCTGCTAGACTGCTCAGCAGCCATCTGCCAACCCCCCTGCCAAAATTGTGTACATCCCCCCCCCATCAATGGCAGCCGCAATTGATGCAATAGGGGGAATTGCACAATTTCCGAAGCTTCCATAGAATCATAGAATAGTAGAGTTGGAAGGGGCCTAGAAAGCCATCGAGTCCAACCCCCTACTCAATGCAGGAATCCACCTCAAAGCATCCCGGACAGTTGGTTGCACACCTCCCCTCACTGTATCAGTGGTAGCCATAAAGGAGCATTTGCGTCTTTACTCTTGTGCAAATGGGATCTTTATGGCCACCATTAACACAGGGGAGATGTGCTTCCTTTTCAGCACGAGGTCTTGTGTGGCCTGGCAAGTAGAGGTGGATGGCAGTGGCAATGGGGCACGTGCCCACTGAGGTGCATGTGGGTGAGTTCGCCCACCCCTTCCCATGGGAAACCCACAAGCAAGACATGGATGCAACAGCCCTTTCCTGCCCATGTTCCCCAGCAACTGGCATATGTAGGCTTAGTGCCTCCAATACTGGAGGCAATAAATGGGAGAAAAATGAAATGAAATGAAATAAGCTGATGACAGGCAGTGAAATTGTAGTCACTGTACACACTAAGTTGCAATATATAACCACTCCACTTCTTTTTAGGTGGATGCATAACTGAGCTTAGCCTAACCATCCTGTTTCAGAACCCATCCCACTTCATTCAAAACCCATCACAGTTTATAGCTTACTTTGCTTCCTTATTTATTTTATTTAAAGCATTTATACCCTGCTCCCCAGCCTGAAATGCTCCCAAAGTGGCTTACTGATCAATGAAAACAGGGCAGTCCCTGCCGGCTTACCATCTAAAAAGACACAGCACAAAAGGACAAAGGAACTGAGAGGGAAAAGGAAAACAACAAATGGCTGTAATTTGGATGCAATGTTGTAATGGCTTTAATGCAGCCCGGAGTTGTTGGGCTTCTTATCATGACCTGTGGGAATGGAAGGAGCTGAAAGCGAGGTCTCTCAGCTGAGCTGATGGAATGGCCCTTTCCCTCTGCCACAGCCTGATGGAATGGCTGTAGGGTGGGAGTTGGGGAAGAGGCAGTGCCTTTGTAGACATTATGAATAATGGAGATAATTCAGATATCATTCATTCATTTGGTTACGAATATGATACTAGGCTTTGTATCGGTATGTTTTCTTTTGTTCATGACTGCTGGCTTGGTGAATCAGCTGCTGGGTGATTCAGGTCAAAAATCGCAGTAAGAGTAAGGCCACAACCTTCCTGCCAGAAGTTTATGCCCAGTTCTCTAGCAGGATCTGGGTTCAAGTTCCCAGTCGGCCATGGAAGCTCACTGGGTGACTTTGGGCCAGTCAGACTCTCAGCCCAACCTACCTCACAGGGTTGTTGTTGTGAGGATAAAATGGTACGATATAAATGTAATAAATAAATTTGTAATATAATGTAATAAATAAATAAATAAAATCAACATTTCTATACAAAATAGCCAAAGCACTCTGTGTGGTTTACAAAAGATTAAAAAATTAAAAATACAATTTAAAACATAATATTAAAATTCCGAGTAGAGGAAAGGCTTAACCTGTTGCTGAAAGGATGATATTGTTGGCATTAGGTAGACCTCAATGGGGAGAGGGTTCCATAACTGTGGGGCCACCACCAAAAAGGACCTCACCTGGAGGAAGAGCTCAGATGATGATCATAGTGTATGGGCAGGTTTTTAAGGAGACATGTGCTCTGCCAAGTATTTCAGTCCCAAGCCATTATTGTCCAACTAAGACCACAACAATCTGGCATTAAACTATCTGCTTAATGCCAGATAGTTGTGGTCAACGTAACACTTACGAAAGTTGTATCCAAAACATGCAGATTGACAGCAGCCCTCATTTCCTGCGTGGCCATCAGGCTGTGTGCTGATTTGCCCACATCGTCTGTGTCCTCTTTAAGAACATAAGAAGAGCCCATCTGGATCAGACCAAGGGTCCATCTAGTCCAGCACTCTGTTTGCACAGTGGCCAACCAGTCATCGGACAGGGATGAACAAGCAGGACATGGTGTAACAGCATCCTCCTACCCATGTTCCCCAGCAACTGGTGCACACAGGCTTACTGCTTCAGATACTGGAGGTAGCACACAACCATCAGGGCTAGTAGCCATTGATAGCCTTTGCCTCCATGAATTTATCCAACCCCCTTTTAAAACCATCCAGATTGGTGGCCATCACTACCTCTTGTGGTAGTGAGTTCCATAATTTAACTATGTGCTGTGTGAAGAAGTACTTCCTTTTATTTGTCCTGGATCTCCCACCAAACTTTGCCCCCCTTTCCCTTTTCATTCTATTGCCAGGTTGGCCAAACAAATGTGGCGCTTGATAAATATCAGCGTCTCCAGTGGTTGCTCCTATAAATCATGCTTAACTTGTCGAACATCATCTAAAGAGATTACCATTTCCCTGAAGCTATTTAGACAAGGAAATCCTAACGGCTAATTAAATGTGAGCTTGGGAGAGTGAGCAGGCCACTGTTGCTGCTCAAATGCCTTCGTTAAGAAAAAGAAATGAACACGCCATCTGGATTAGCCATTGGCTTCAAGGGTTCTCTTTGCACCCTCTCAAGATTATGGTCAGGATCTCTTCCAACCAGATCCCAGAGAGACATCTTCTGAGGAAGTGGACTGGGATCTTGTGGAAAACCCCGCTCCTATGGAAGACTGAGAAGAACTTGCGGACCAATGGCACCTTCGGTTCTGTTAGAAAAATTGTGGATTACAACCCAATTAAATCAAATAAAAAGGCATCCGGATGCAGTTTCAAAAGGAAAGTTTATTTTCCACCTCAGGTACCAAAAATCTCTTTGTACAAAGGTCCCTCTCCCTTGGCGATATAAGGGAAAAGGCCCGGAACAGAAGTTTACGTTTCATTTTATACAGGGGGGAAACATTGTATGCAAATAATTGCTTGCTTGCTCAGATCGTCACAGCTGATGCTCCTCCCTGTTTTCTTGACATGCCCAGATGGGTGAGAGACCCTATTGCAGCCTTCCTCAACCTGGGGCGCTCCAGATGTGTTGGACTGCATCTCCCAGAATGCCCCAGCCAGCTGGCTGGGGCATTCTGGGAGTTGTAGTCCAACACATCTGGAGCGCCCCAGGTTGAGGAAGGCTGCCCTATTGACTTTGCAAACTGCCTTATCACATGCTTCCCTTAGTAATGAATCCTGGGACCTTCCTGTCACGCATTCCATTGTCTTTAACTAATCCCTGTCCACCACTCCCTCCCTGGTTTCCCCCCCTCGCAACGTCCCCTGGGACATTCCTGTCCCACCTTGCCTATGTGGCAGAAACCTTCCTGCTTCACCCTCCCTTGTCACCTGATATTCCTCTCGATGGGTGAGCTTCCCACCTCTTATTTCTCTCCCTGGTTTCCCACTGAGCTGTGGGGAAAGGAAATAAGAAAGGTGTGTCTGTGTGTGTGTGTGTGTGTGTGTGTGTGTGTGTGAAGCGCCTGGTGATTTAACCAGCAGCTAGGGCTCGTCCTTACACCTGAGTAAGCGACCTTACCCAAATAGGTAAATGGGACTTTTCTCTCCTACCTGGGAGTAGGGGGGTAATCAGTTATTTTTCCATAACAGTTCTGCTTCAGATGTGGCAAGAGCTTTGTGGATTTTTTAGATACTGGTGAAGCCTGGACTGCAGGTCTCCCTTATCAACTGAGTTTTTCAGCAAGATCTGCTTTCAGGAATAGAACATAAATCTCTGAGTGGGACTGGAAGCCAGCCAGCCAGGCAGTCTTTTATGTAACAGAGTCCTGTCCCTGAAATGTGAACTCACAAGCCTCTTCCGAGGAGGAAAGGGCAGCATCCTCTGAGGATGAGTGCTCAGGATCATGGACCATGGCTAGAGATATCAGAGAAACCTGCAATGGAATCAGAGTTCTATTTGCACAGATTCCAACAACTTGTGGACCATTTTTTTGTTTGCTTGTTTCACTGCCTTAGGCCTGCATGGCAGTTGAAGCCGCTACATGGACCGCAGTGGACAACGAACCCAGGTAAGCCCTCTCCCCCCTCCCCCACTTACCTGGCTCCACCGCCATTGCTGCATGGACCATGGCGGCGACAGAGCCAGGTAAGCCCCCTTCCCCCCTTACCTGGGTCCATCATCCGCTGCGGTCTGTGCGGTGGCTTCAACTGCCACGCAGGCTTAAGGCCGGAAATAGGCCTATTTCCGGCCTTAGGCCTGCGTGGCAATTGAAGCCACCACATGGACCGTGGTGGACAATGGACCCAGATAAGCCCCCCTCCCCCCTTACCTGGCTCCGCCACCGTCAAACACTTCGGGCTGATCCAGACCTCCCCCGATCTGATCCGGAACCGGGCTTTGGAGGTACAGATCGGCCCGCTCTGCTTCAGATCCGGGGATTCGTAATGGAGCGGAGCTCACCCCTACTCAAGATGAGGCCTAACCAGTGCCAAATAGAGGGGAACCAGTACCTCGCATGATTTGGAAGCTATAGTTCTATAAATGCAGCCCAAAATAGCATTTGCCTTTTTTTGCAGCCACATCACACTGTTGGTTCATATTCAGCTTGTGATCTACAACAACTCCAAGATCCTTCTAAGAATAAAACAAACCCTCATGAATGCATGTCTTGCCTATCCCTACTGTCTACACATTGATGGTACCTGAACTGTCATCTGCATATAGAGTTAGTGAACATCCAAAGTGTGGTGAATAGTGCCCTTTTCCTGTACGTCTTGATAATCCCATTCAGAAGTTACGAATGTCTGAAAACTCAAAAGATACACCACTGAATTTGATTGTCAGGGTTTATTTATATGTCTGAAAAGTAGGAATTTATCTATATGTCTGTGTCTATAGATAGATGGGTATGTGAGTGCGGGCATCCATAATTTGTCCAACAACCTACGTAGGAAGCAAGAGTTGGGATTCAAAACATAAAATCACTCTCTTGAACCCAAATAAAGATGGTACTGGAAGGCAGCACTTCATTTTGCAGCATGCCAGCCTCCCAGTGATTTTTTTTAATTGCAAAGAATCTTAATAAACTACAAGTCAGGAGGGACAGTGAGAGCCCCGTGGGTTCCAAAAGAGGTATCCATGGACACATTGGTGCTCACAGGTACCATCCTGGAGTTCCCAGGATTACACCTAAAGAGACTTATTGAGGGATTTTAAGGCAACAGTGTTAGGTTGCCTATAAATTTACCTGTATGTATGTGTGCTTTCAGTGAGTTTTGCATTCCTCCATGTGCAACCTCTGGAACAAAGGCAAACATACACAGCCTGCTTCAGGAAGGCCTAGCATGTTTCTCTGCTCTTAACATTTGTTCAGTGTTTCATTTTTTAGGGTTTAGTTCAACCTTGGCATCTGTTCCAACAGGACAGCAAAAGCTTTCTAAATTTCACAAGACCCAAACAATCAGAGCTGTGCACAGCCAGTTCCGGAAGGAAGGAGGACATTGCTTCATTGCCTGATCAATCAGTGCCCTACAAATGGATGCCCTGCTCCAAACTGGAAGAACAGTCCCTCACCACCCACTCCAGACCCCAGTTCTTGGAATAAGATTGTGCGTTTTTCAGATATCCAGTGAAGGCTCTTCAACAGGAGTGAAATACACTGAAACACCTCTGAAAAGTTGTAAGAACATCATGCTGGATCAGACCAAGGGTCCATCTAGTCCAGCATTCCGTTTGCCAGCAGCTCACAGGAAACCCATAAGCAGGACATGAATGCAACAGCACCCTCCTACCTATGTTCCCCAGCAACTGGTGTATATAGGCATACTGCCTCAGATCCTGGAGGTAGTATATACCCATGCGTGGTTTTATCCTGGTTGTGCTTTTTATATTGTATTTTGTATTTGTATTTTTAACTTGTTGGTTGTTTTATGATGGTTTTAATTTTTGTGAACCGCCCAGAGAACTTCGGCTATTGGGCGGTATAAAAATGTAATAAATAAATAAATAAATAAATCAGGGCTAATTATTATTATTATTATTATTATTATTATTATTAATTTATTTATTTATATAGCACCATCAATGTACATGGTGCTGTACAGAGTAAAACAGTAAATAGCAAGACTCTGCCGCATAGGCTTACAATCTAATAAAATCATAGTAAAAGCAATAAGGAGGGGAAGAGAATGCAAACAGGCACAGGGTAGGGTAAGCAGGCACAGGGTAGGGTAAAACTAACAGTATAAAGTCAGAACAAAATCAAGTTTTAAAAGCTTTAGGAAAAAGAAAAGTTTTTAGCTGATCTTTAAAAGCTGCGGTTGAACTTGTAGTTCTGAAATGTTCTGGAAGAGCGTTCCAGGCGTAAGGGGCAGCAGAAGAAAATGGACGAAGCCAAGCAAGGGAAGTAGAGACCCTTGGGCAGGTGAGAGACATGGCATTAGAGGAGCAAAGAGCACGAGCGGGGCAATAGTGTGAGATGAGAGAGGAAAGATAGGAAGGAGCTAGACAGTGAAAAGCTTTGTAGGTCAACAGGAGAAGTTTATATTGGCCATTGACAGCCTTCTCCTCCAGGAATTTATCCACTTTTAAAGCCATCCAAATTGGTGGCCATCACCACTATCTAGTGGTAGTGAATTCCATAATTCCATACGCGCTGTGTGTAGAAGTCCTTCCTTTTTCTCTGTCCCGGATCTCCCACCAATCAGCTTCATGGGAGGGCCCCATTGGGTTCTAGCATTTTGAGAGAGGGAGAAAAATGTCTCCCTATCAGCATGGGGAAGAAGCCTAGGATAGAGGGGGCAGCCGTTCAGCATCTTCCGTGCTACAGAATTAATCTGAGAAGGAGATCCCAGGAATGCCGCGCACTCTCCCTCGTTCCGACATTGGCTCCAGCTACTGTTCCCTTCACTCCCCACCATCCAGGACCACCGGTTGTGTTTTCCTTTCTTCTATTAGTTTTGGAAACATTTCATTAAGGCCTCATTCCCAGCACAATACTAACTGTAAAGTATGATAAATGGCTCAGAATAAGGAATAAGCTCCTTAATAGTTTTTACAGTAGGGTTTTTAAAAGAAATAACAGGTTTCTTAAGAGCTTTGTATAATCATATATATTTTAAAATGTGGGGTTGCATTAATTACTTAGACATTTCCTGTTTTTAGAAGTTAAATGAGATATATGTGTGTTTGTTCTACATAGCACGTATTTGTTGTAGATTACTCCCTAATGAAGAAAGATTCCCAAAATGTCCAGATGCTGAAGAATAAATAAAACAGGGCACAATGCAGCACATTTAAGATTGGGTGATTTCAGTGGGAAATAACTAAGTACATAGTTAACTTTGGAAATCAACTGAACTTAGAAGTGGTTGACTTTGGGCATGTCTACACCAGCCCTATATCCCGGGATCATCCCTGTGCATCCAAATGCTACATAGGGGATCCCGGGAGCAGGCAGGGACGATCCCTCCATTTTCCTGGGATAACCCTTAGGTGTAGAAAGGGCCTTTGCCTGGATTATGGCCTGGTACTTTACAGCCTGAGATGAATCGGGGAGAAAAGCAGCAATTCGCTAAATCTGAAAGTTTAAAAATCCAAATTTATACTGATCTGATTTGACTATCACAAGATGTAGTGATGACCACAAGTTTGGTTGGCTTTAATGGAGAGTTAGATAAATTCCTGGAGGAGAAGCCTATCAATGGCTACTAAGTCTGATGGCTGTATGGTACCTACAATATCAGAGGCAGTATGTCTGTGTACACCAGTTACTGTGGAACTTCCCTGCCATAGCAAGATGAAATGCATTTCTCTTTAAATTCTATTTCTCAATTTGCATCTATCTATCTATCTATCTATCTATCTATCTATCTATCTATCTATCATCTATCAGCCTGTGTGCACCAGTTGCTGGGGAACATGGGTGGGAGGATGTTATTGCACCGTGACCTGCTTTGTTGGTCCCTGGCTGATGGCTGGTGGGCCACTGTGTGAGCAGAGTGCTGGACTAGATGGACCATTGGTATAATCCAGCATGGTTCTTCTTATGTTCTTATGACACTCAGTTTCTAGGCCTAGAACACTGGACTGGAGGGAAGCCACAGGGTGGACTTGTGGCCCTCCAGATGCAACTGCAACTCCCATCAGCCTGCACAATCTACAATGAGGGATCATGGAAGTTGCAGTCTGACAACATGAGGGCCTATATAACACTGGCCTAGGGCTTCCAATGTCACTTTTGCAGCACAGGAAGGAACCACACAAGATTCTCACCAATCTACCAGTCAAATTCAAGAGGTACAGCTTTCCCTATTATGGAGGTGTTAAATGCTTTGAAGTTTTAATGACGAGGAGCCTGACAGGGGGGAAAAGAGAGGTGGCAACCCTAATTCAGTGTCACAAACACAGCTGAAAAAATGGGATGCAAACCCAGACTTTTTAGAGCTAAGCAACCAAAGCCCCTCAGCCAGAGTTAATTAAGCTGCCACTTTTGCTTTTTCTCACATCTGAGTTTTTTAAAATATCATGTTCTTTCCAACTTGTTTCTGAGGGAATTTGCATGTTTTAGTTATTTCTTATTTTTTAAAAATGAACAAAATGAAAAAAAATGAACTCCCTCACTGTTGCTACTCCCACATGGGGCTGTGTACAAACACACACACCAACTCGCCTCAGAGGCCGCTTCAGAGCTCCGAAGCAGCCCTGATTTGACTCAGGGTGCTTTGTGGGTGGGGTGGGGTGCCTGCCTTGCCTCGGCACCAAAACTGAGGCGAGATCCCTCCCTGAAACGGGTCACCCCCATCGCCGACACCCCCAACTCAGAGCTACCAACGCCAGGACTTACCTGCAAAGCCGTCCTCCTCCTGAGAGCCAGGCTGTGAACTACAGCAGCCATAAAGGGCCATTTCCCACAGGCTTTCCTGGTAGTAGTGAGCAGCAGTAGCACTCCGCAAGAGCCACCATTTTAATTTCACACAGGGGGGGGGGGATTCTACACGTCGTACTGAGGGTGCTACCATGCGCCCCCAGTGCGGCCCCAAAGCGATTGTGTAGCTTGCCTGGAGAAGAGACGAGGAAGAGGCGTCCTTGCCGCCGCCGCCACCCACCTACCTCCTCGCCGGCCGGGTCGGAGAGCTCGGCGGAAGAAGGCGGGGTCGCTCTCCACCTCGCCTTCTTCCGCCGAGCTCTCTGACCCGGCCGGCGAGGAAGTAGATGGGTGGCGGCGGCGGCAAGGACGCCTCTTCCTCGTCTCTTCTCCAGGCAAGCTACACAATTACTTTGGGGCCGCACTGGGGGCGCATGGAAGCGGCCTCAGTACGATGTGTGGAATCCCTCAGGGTCCCCAATGTAGCGATTCTCATTCGAGCTGGGCACAAATGGCCTCTCAAAATTCTCCACCCTGTTTCTGGGCAGAGAAATTGGAGGGAGGGAAATTTCACCAAATTTTTTCAGCGGGAGGAGAAATTTCCACAAGCACCTCTGACAGCTTCTTTCTTTTTTCCCTAAGGGCTTTTGGTTTGTGTGTGTGTGTGTGTGTGTGTGTACGTGTGTACGTGTGTACGTGTGTGTACGTGTGTGCACCTCTCCACCATGCCTGGGTCCAGCTCCAGCTGAGAGCCCCCTCCCTCCTGCTACCAAATGTCTCTGCAGAGGCCACCAGTGAGGGAGGAAGCAGCAGCCAGGCACCTCTCCACCGTGCCTGGGTCCAGCTCCAGCTGAGAGCCCCCTCCCTCCTGCTGCCAACTGTCTCTGCAGAGGCCACCAGTGAGGGAGGAAGCAGCAGCCAGGCACCTCTCCACCGTGCCTGGGTCCAGCTCCAGCTGAGAGCCCCCTCCCTCCTGCTACCAAATGTCTCTGCAGAGGCCACCAGTGAGGGAGGAAGCAGCAGCCAGGCACCTCTCCACCGTGCCTGGGTCCAGCTCCAGCTGAGAGCCCCCTCCCTCCTGCTGTCAACTGTCTCTGGAGAGGCCACCAGTGAGGGAGGAAGCAGCAGCCAGGCACCTCTCCACCGTGCCTGGGTCCAGCTCCAGCTGAGAGCCCCCTCCCTCCTGCTGTCAACTGTCTCTGGAGAGGCCACCAGTGAGGGAGGAAGCAGCAGCCAGGCACCTCTCCACCGTGCCTGGGTCCAGCTCCAGCTGAGAGCCCCCTCCCTCCTGCTACCATCTGTCTCTGCAGAGGCCACCAGTGAGGGAGGAAGCAGCAGCCAGGCACCTCTCCACCTTGCCTGGGCCCAGCTCCAGCTGAGAGCCCCCTCCCTCCTGCTGTCAACTGTAACTGCTGAACTTTCCAACTAAGATTGTAGTGCCTGAATTTGCTTTCCTTTCCCCCCTCCTCCTCCTCCCTCCCAATCCCCTTTCCTTTTGTGTCATGTCTTTTAGATTGTAAGCCTGTGGGCAGGGACTGTCAAGAAATACTTTTGTAAGCCGCCGTGAGAGCCTTTTTTGGCTGAATGGCGGCATAAAAATCCTTAAATAAATAAATAATAAATAAATAAATTGCCAACAGCATCAACTGCGTTGCCAGACTGGCTCTCATTTTGCATCCACCACAATGTAGTGGTGAGGCGTGGGGGAGAGACTGGTTGTGTCCAGCTGGTTGTGTCCAACTGGTTGTGTCCAGCTCCAGGTAAGAGGTGTGGAGTTAATGCTGTGTGGAAATCTGTCCTCAAGTTCCCCCATGAAAGAGCCTTCCATTCTTCTGCCTCCTTCTCAGAGTATCCTTTCATTTATTTTTTGTGATGTTTTTGAGTTTACCTAATCACTGCCAGGTGCCGCGTGTGCATTTTCTTACTATTTACACATCTCTTCATTGCTCTTCAACCTCCCAGGCTGCTCGTGCTTCATGAGCTGAAAAAGTCCTATGGGAGGAATTACCTCATGATGTCTTCCCCTGGGCTTTAATTGCAGTGTGGAAAGCCAAGGAAGCTACAGGCTGCTGAAGAGATGATTGCACAACGAAAGTCAGGATAAGTCAAGACAAGAAACCTAAACCCTGAGAATTTCTCCAAAATGTTCTTCTCCTTTCAACTCCTTCTCCTTCAAAACCAATTTATTTTCTATCAAATTTAATGAGAATTGTTGAAAAAAATGTGGTAGAAATTTTCGGCACACCGCTAATTAAAATAGCAGATCTCAGACAGCAACTGCGGACGGCCATTTTAATTTTACACAAAGACCTGGAGCAATGCTACATCGGGGGCATCAGAGGAAATGAAAATGGTGGCTCTGAGAGCCAGCCAGCCATCGGATCAGAGAACTGCTCAAAAATGGAGCCAGGGCACGTGCCTCTGCAGGCCCTCCCCAAGGATGCCCCTTGCTGTCACCAGGCCTGTGTAAAGAACTCCACCCATGTGGTTCAACCTCTTGGCATTTTTACATAATATGGAGGTCACATACCTCACAAGGGTCTGAGGGTTGCTTGCCTGGTTTGAAAACACACCTGGATGGCAAACCAAATGTGCAGACAGATGCTACATGTACAGGGTACTGTGGATGTAGTAAGGCACTTATAAATAATATGCTCTCTGCATGCACCCTGTGTATGTGTGCGTGTGTGTGTACACACACACACACTTCATGTAATTAAACTGGGCCAACTGAGATATTCAGGAGCACATAGTACAGTCTTCTCTGTAAATATACCTGTTTACAATGAATTGATATCGAATTTGCTGACTGCAGCAAGATGGATCGTAGCTAGGAACTGGAAGATTCAAGGAGATTATTGTATTGAAGAATGGTACAAAGAAGTATGGGATATAGCTATTAATGACAAACTGACTTGTAATATTAAAGTGAGAAGAGGTATAGCTAAAACAAATGATTTTGAAGGAATCTGGAAACAGTTCCTAATATTCGTGTTTTCTAAGGGAAGTGGGAAACCACCAGCAGAAGAAGGTATGAGATTTTGGAACCAGGAATGAGATCCCGAGGTGGGGGGGTGCACTTCTATGTTAAGTTTGATTGTGTTATATAGATAAGATAGTAATGTTAATCAACAATTATGTAGTATGTTTTTTAAAAAATTGTAATGGTGTATGTTTAAGTATTGTAGAAAATAAAAAAATTAAATAATAATAAAAAAAATACAATGAAGCTGCACATGACCTAAGGTTGGCATTATAGGTCCTGCTCTGTGTCCTGCCTCCATTAGAAATACAGCAGGCAGGCTCAAGAGGTAAGGTCTCAAGAGATGGTGTCAGGAACAACATGGAATGCCATCCCTGAGGAGATCCAGCAGGGTTCTTCCCTTTCTGCATTTAGGCAGGCATTAAAACGTGTTCATTTATGTGGCCATTTGACGCTGAGTGCTGGCTATGCTGAGTCCTTTTCCTGCTATAAACCTGTATTCATCTATTGCAATTTTTTTTGTAGTTTTAGTGCATGCTTAAATTGGAAGACACCTTGGGGACCCTTTGAGAGGGGCAGAAAAGTGGAGAAGATGTTAATAATTGGTATTATTTATTTTATTTATTCTGATTTCCTTTAGAACCTTTTAGTATCGCCTTTGCAGTACTGTAGAAAAGTCTCTAAAACATATGAATAAATAAAATGTTAAATAATATGAGTATTAAATATAGATATGAGTGCATAAGAACGTAAGAAGACCCCTGCTGGATCAGACCAAGGGTCCATCTAGTCCAGCACTCTGTTCACACAGTGGCTAACCAGTTGTTGACCGGGGAACCACAAAGCAGGACTTGGGTGCAACAGCACCCTCCTGCCCATGTTCCCCGGCAATTGCTGGATATAGGCTTACTGCCTATATACACAATATCTACACACTGTATGTGTGTGCAGATCATATTCTCTAGAGGGAAAGAGAGAGACCAGGATGGATTGTCAGGGTAGTTGGTTGTTTAAAAGAATCCCTGTCTCAAAATATTCTGCATGTAATGAAAAGCTAGCAGGATGTAGACAAGATTTCTAGCCTAACCTTCCTCTTGATGTGCAAAATTTCTACCTGCTGGTCAATTTTGATGATGGTCTATTTTCAGAATGTGATCCTGTACATATATTTACTTTGGGCATCCTCATTAAGCCTACAGCCTTCCAGATATGACCACCAGGAGTCACAGAGTATCTCTCTCTCTCTCTCTCTTTCTCTCTCTCTCTCTCTCTCTCAATGTAGTTATTTGATTTCATCTTTCTGCCAACGGAAAATAATTATGCTGGTGTTAGAGAAGTTAATTGCTATGTGAGATAATTACATCCTGTCGGTCTTGGAAACACTTACCCAGTACAAAAGAGGTTTAGTTTCCAATTTGCTCATTTTGTTAAATCATTCTGTTTGTTATTTGTTTGCTATAGGGATGTTTCTTTTGAAATTGTTCCTATTGCTCAATCACAAGCCCAGGAAGGACTAGATGGGCATCAGATCAAAAGCCCTGCCTCAAAGAAGGAGCCTCCACCATTCGCCACTGGAAATACCAACACACAAATGCTACATTTCTACAAACTGAGAGCAGAGGTGAACAAGGCATGCTGTGTCTACATGCCTCCTGAGCTGCTAATGCTGAATCAGAGTTGCTGCTAAATTTTGCTGAAGCAGAAGGTTTCCTGTAGACAGAGTTTCAAGTGAATTTGGATGCTCTTACTTGGGCAAAACAGTTGCTGGAAGTCTCAGCCAAGGCAAAGAAGTTTCTGTAAAATACAGTGGAGGCTAGTGGTTCAAATGTCACAGGGTGGCAAATCCATTCTGGGTTTCAGTTAGAACTTTAAAGGAGCTATCCATGGTGCTGCAGATGTTCCCTAAAATGGGTTCTCCACATTTGATAGCTCCCTTAGAGTTCTGGATTCACCACCCCACTGACATTGGAGACACCAGACTCCACTTCTAAAATAGGAATAGGTGTGTATGAGAGTTTTGTTTCAAGTTGTTAAACATCAGCTCTTGCCCTGTTCACAAACATGAACATCACTATTACATTTCTTTGGTCAAAGCTTGCATGTTCCCAAACTTGCAATGACATTCAAAAAATGTTTTTGTTAGGAAAACACATGTAACTGCTTTGCTGAGGGAACTGCACTGGCTGCCTATTTGCTACTGGGCCAGGTTTAAGGTTCTAGTGCTAGTGTACAAAGCCCTAAACAACTTGATACCAGAGAGAATGCCTTCTCCCTTACCAACCTGCCTGGCCGCTGAGCTCAGCTGAGGGCATGTTCCTGGTGGTTCCACATGGACCTATGGTCAAATTGGAGTCCTCCAGGAGAAGAGCCTTCAGTGTGGTGGCCCCCTTCCTCAGAAAATACCTGCCTTTGGAGATCAGGCAGGCATCAATGTTGTATTGTTTTTGGTGCCTCCTGAAAAATATTATTGTTCCAAGAAGCTTTCCTGGAATGACCGGCCGTGGTTCAATCTGTACCCTGTTCTTTTAAAATGTAAAGTTTAATGATGTTTTCAGTTTGTTTTTATTCTTTTATTCCATCTGTTCATTGCTCCAAAATACTTGGATAAGGAGCAGCATATAAACATTGTAAAAGAAATAAAAAATGCACTTTAAAAAATTGCATTTTGGGAAAAAAACTATCACCCCACACGCGTTCACCCTTTAGTCAATGGAGGGGGAAGGAGTACACATTTTGGTGCATGCTTTTAAGAAATGCACACCCAAATGTTCACTTCTCCCTTTTGAACACCAAGAAAGCACTTGTATTTGCAAATGGGGATGTGGTGAACTGAGCTTTGAGGTGGAACTTGGAGGACCTTGATGAGCTTGAGTAGTACTGATTCTCTCATCCCTAAATAGAAATTTCTCAAAGGTCCAGCCCATTCATCTTTTTGGATTCATAGGGAAGTTGGCTAACTGTAGCCATAAAAGAGTTCCGGTAGATCAGGCCAGAGATCCATCTACTCCAGTCCAGTCTCCTGCTTTTCACAGTGGCCAGCCTAACATTTCTAAGAAGCCCACGAGCCAACCAAGAAAGGAATGGCTTCTCTCCCCACCAGGAACTGATATTCAAAGGAATACTGCCACTGAAACAGGAAGTTCCATGTGATCAGAATGACTAATAGCCATCATTAGTCCTGTCCTCTATGAATTCATTCTCTCTGACCTATTTCCCCAGTGGGTGTGGAGGCTGGGCTCGGCTCTGTTGGGTGAGTAGCCTGAGTGAGTAGCCGAAGGTCCAACAAAGGGGCAAGGCAAGCCAGAGTCGACAAACAGTTCTAGTCCGATCCAAAGAAGCAAACAGCAGAGCCAAGGACTGTAGACAAAAGAGGTTATGCAGTGAGAGTAGTCAAACCCAGGGCAAGGTCACTTACACATCAGGGTCCAAGCAGAAGACAGGGTCCACAGGCTTGAACCACAGTCAGATTTGGACATCATTTCCAGCAGCCCCACCCAAGCCCCAGCTGCAGTCCTTCACTTCAATTGCAGAGACTCCTTCTCGTGAGTGGGGCTCTCTACTCAGGAGGAGCCGCTTTCCTCCCAAATATATCCCTGCTGCAGCCAGAGACTTTGTTGAAGTTGCCTGAGTTGGTCTGCCTCCTCTGGCACTGGTGCTCCCTGGGACTTGGGTGGTGGTGGTGTTAAGGTTTCTCTTCTGAAACAGACTCGCACTTTCCCCAAGAGTCAGCAGGCCCCTCCACATGCTCAGGGCCCTGCTATCATGTGGGCCCTGTCCAGGCCTGGGCATCCTCCTCAACTGGGGCCTCTAACTCTTCCACCTCGGAAGATTCTTCTGTTGGGGCACAATGCTCCTTAGGATTACTGGGATCTTGTCACTGTAATGCACACCTTGGTAACTTGGTAATATGATGCTGGCCCCTTATTGACTGTTCAGGAACTGCATCCAGTTGAGTCAGATCAAGTGTTATTAGCCACTTTGCATGCTCCTGAAGGCAACCATGTGGAGACCAGTGAATACCTGAACATGGACCATTGACATGAGCAAGTAAGGTAACAATCACCTGGATTAAACGTGATCTGACTCTGCTGAATGGGGCTAGCATCATATAGAATAGAGAAGATAATTACTGAGAAGTTACCAAGGTGCATATGACAGCAACATTGAGGTGCCACATCATCCAATTGTCAACTTAACATTATCCCTACACTGTCCCTGGTTCTTCTGGAATTCTCACAATTTGTCCATGAAAGCTACCGAGCATTTGAGCAAGACCTCTCCTGACCAAATAAAATGCAATGGAATCTTAGCTGCCCCTTACCTTACTGAATGGGGCCCCACAATATACAAAGCTGAGCACCTGTAAACACATTTCTATGGTGGTGATATTGTTTCTTCTCTGCTTAGATTGTTAAAGAGGACGGTGGCAGGATGCTGTTTTTAACTATTTTTTCCAAATATAGATTATATCAACAATAAAAAATGTAACCATCTTCCTTCAAGAGGAAAATGAGATTACCAATTTAGGATCATAATGAGATCGAGTTAAAGTCACTCTGGTTCCCAGCCTAGGTACAATTTTTATCATTAGGAAAGATTATTGTATTTTTCATTTGTGTTACAAGTTTCTAATCTCATTATACCTTTTGTCATCCGAATGATTTATCAGGGAACTAATGCCAAGTGCTGAAGGCTGTGTGAAATATAGGACTGTGCCGCCATCGCTGGGCTTTCTTCATGTTCCAGATTCTCATTAGAGAGCGGCTGTTTCCTTCTTCCTATACAGTTCAGTGTCGGGGCTATAAATAGAATGCTCAGCCAACCAAATCCCACAATATAGGAAAAGGTCAAAGTAATTTGATGCATTCTTATAATTTATGGAACGTCGTTTGCAAGTATTAAAATTCTGATGCCTGGTTTATGTGAACAAGAGTTAATGAAAATAGAAGGCATTGCAAAAAAGAAAAGGAGAGATCACATTATCATCAGCAACGGTCTAAAGATGTGCGAAGCTATAAACCTTTAGTGGTTGTTATCTTTACAAAGCTAATGCATGTAAATTCGCACTAAGCCCATTCTGAATAACACAATGGCCCAGTGCATTTTGTGACACCACCGAGCATTTATATATTGCTTTAGAGAGATTGAAGAACCCTTCCTTTGCCTGCTGCTTAGCTCCTAACCATGGCGGGATCTACACTACTACTTTAAAATGGTTTATAACAGTTTTCTTGAGGCCCAGGACACACTCCATATACAGTTTTCAAAACGTTTTCAAAGTGCTTTATCCTGCTTGGTGTAAATCTGGCCCATGTGTCCTCTGAAGTGAGGGATGTTTTGACTCTGCAAAAAAAGTCCTTAAAATAGATGTTTCCCACACCCATCCCAGTGAATTGACTGAATGATGGGATAAATTTTAGATCCCCTTTCCCACTCAAAATAGTGCTCAAGGCAGCTCAAAAGCAAATACGGGGAGGGGTGGGGGAATAAGGAAGTTATAATTGAAAAAAATTGGTGAAAAACCCATCTAATAAAAAACAACAACATATCCAATAATACATGAGTATAAATAAAAGACAAATAAAAGCACATCAATGAAAAAAGAAATAACAGCACCCACCGGATTAAAAATCCAATGCAGCAGGAAATCACTTATTTATTGCTGGAGTAGTAATTAATTGGCATTAGGTGGGAAGGGGGAGCTTCCATTTCAATGTTTACTATAGCTCAATGGTAGGGCTCTTGTTTCGCATGCAGAAGGTCACAGGTTCGGTCTCGGGCATCTTCGCGGGACTCAGCACTAAAACCCCGATGAAGGAAGTCCTGCTTAAGTCCTCTAGGGGGCTTTTCAGAAAGCACGAATAGTCTGAAAGGTCACAGGGATGGAAACAGATCAACATTGGAGGGGGTTGCACTCTCCCTAAAGGATCGGGTTCGTAGTTTGGGGGTGCTCATGGATCCAGAATTGTCACTTGAGGCACAGGTGGACTTGGTGGAAAAGAGCACCTTTTATCAGCTTAGGCTGATATACCAACTACACCCTTAGCTGGACAGAGATAGCCTAGCTACAGTTATCCATGCTCTGATAACCTCTCGTTTGGATTACTGCAACGTGTTATATGTGGGGCTGCCTTTGAAAACGGTCTGTAAACTTCAGCAGGTACAAAACAGGGCAGCACGTTTACTAACAGGGACTGGCCAACGAGACCACATCATGGCTCTTCTTTTCCAGCTTCATTGGCTGCCAGTCCAGGTCCGGGCCCAATTCAAAGTGCTGGTATTAACATTCAAAGCCCTAAACATCTTGGGGGCAGGCTATTTGAAGGATCACCTCCTCACATATGTACCCTATGATCATATTTAGGGGTCCTTCTCCATGAGCCCCTGCCAACAGGCAGGTAAGTGGCTACCCGGAAGAGGGTCTTTTCTGCTATGGCACCTGAGCTGTGGAATGAGGCCCCCAGAGAGGTTCTCCTGGCACCTACGTTATACTCTTTCTGACACCAGGTGAAAATCTTGTTATTTTCCCAGTATTTTAGCATTTTGCCATCCTAGTCTTTTACTTGCTGTTTTAAATCTGTATTTTAAATCTCTGCATTGTTGCTCAGTTTTATTCTGGCTGTACATTTATATTGTTCTTTAAGTTTTATGCTTAAGTTGTACTTTATGTTTTTAATTTTTGTGAACCGCCCAGAGAGCTTCAGCTACTGGGTAGTATAGAAATGCAGTAAATAAAATAAAATATGCATTCCCTGGAGAGTTTGGGACTGTGATTTAGGACCTCATGGTAGTACCTGGCATGGGTTTAGAAGAACATGTCATGTTCTCATTGGGGGCTCCTTCCAGTTTTGAAGTCTCTGTTCGTTGACTCTAGACAGTCTGTCAGGGCAGACGTTGGTGGGTGGCCCATTCCTAAGTACACCCACTCTGAGCAGATGTTTCACTACCAGACGGCTGGATGCCAACCTCTTCTTCCACAAACACAGCCCTTTAACTTCTTTGATGGACTAATGAAGTGCCCTGGAGGAAGCATTTTGCCGATTTTCGTAGCATATGGAACCCTGTCTGCAAAAAGAAAGAAAAACCTAGGAGTGAGAAATATTGAAGAAACACTCAGGGAAAAGACTAGCATTGAATTCTATTTTGCCTCAGTCTAAACATGGAAAAGGACAACAGAAACCAATATTAACTTAAGATGAAATGCAAAAGAGTTGAAATAGGCAACAAGCAGAAGGCTTTGCTTGGCAAGAAGGGGGAAAAAACCCACTTGCATCAACAATCTGTTGAGGAGGAACAAGATGAACAGAGCTGTAAAAATAATCCAAAGAATGTTTTATATATATATATATATATATATATATATATATATATATATATTTCTACCAATAATGAGAGGATAAAAAAAATATATTGAAAATTAAGTTATTCATACGACAGCGTAGGGTTCTTCAAATATAGCTTTCTGAAGGCAGGTGTTAAAAAAAAACAGAGCAATCAAAGTTTCATTTTCAACTTATTAACTCTGCTTCCTTAAGTGATGAACCAATGGGTTCATCTATAGTACAAGATGGCTCTCAGCCTTACAGTTAGGCTTGCTGGAAAAATCCACTGCAAACCCCAATGAGGCCGGATCCTGAAGAATCTGACCTCCGAAATCTTCAGCAGAGCACACGCCCCTTACCTGCATACCCTTGGATTGCACACGGTGTGGCTTTCTGTCTTTATAAAAGGCACAATAACCATTAGCCTATCATGGGAAATTTCACGCCATTTGCAGCTGTAAAGCACTAACTTCTTTGTAAATTGAGGCCATTATTGCCTTATTCTAGGCCACAAATGGCATGGAATAAGGCAATTATGGCCATAATTTCCCCACAATAGGCTAATGACGATCGCCGTTAGCCTATCGCTCTATTTATAAAGACAGAGAACTGCCCTGCAAACTCCAGCAGATGCACCAGGGCCCAAAACGATCTGGATTTCCCCAAGGTGGACCCTCCCCAAATCGGACATTGGAGGGCTTTCGCCCATCCCTACTTTAAGTATCAAACAACATTACAATTTCAACCAATATGTTACAGAATATAGATATTTAGGGTTGGCCTGTGGCTTGTTGGTTGCCTGAGGCAGAGCAGAAAATGGTGCTCCCCTCCGAGTAAAGGTGTATAGTACCCAAGGTCAACCATATTATTTATCACCTGGGCCTGAAAATCTCACAAGCACCTCTTCTAGGGGAGCCCAGTGTCCTCTTTTACATTCCTCTATTTGAAGGGGTGCCAGAGGACCATCTTCTGTTTGAAGGCATCCTGTATTTAAAGCACCATCCTATCTGATTTTAAAGCTAATGGACCACAAGAATTGTTGCTCATTAACAGTTAGCACCTGGACAGAAAACTGAACAGGTAAGCACACAGGTTACCTGTTCACAGTCCCCCGCAGTATAGTAAGATGTACCATAATTCTATTTAAATTATAATAATTATTTCTAAATGTGTATCTATACATATAAATTAGCATATGCAAATGTTATACAAATCACTTTCTGCTCGTGCTCTCTTTTTTGGTAAAACATTTCTTCATTGTTGTTGTTTTGCCCACCCTAATCCATTTGTCTTTCCTGGTATTAAAAATACAATAATATATTAAATAACAATTTACTGCCCTTTTATAACACTCAAAATCGGTCGCCTGAGGTGGCTGCCTCACTCTGTGTTCTGATGGGGCCAGCCCTGTAGATAGCTCTGTGCAGGGAAATCCTTTCCTTTGTGTACCTGCCCCTTTCCTGGAGAAAACCTTCATATTCTATGAGACCTTCTCTTCTAGCTAGTGCAGAGTCTCCTTTTCCCTCGAAAGCAGTGTGCAAGAGGTCGACAGAGTATGCATTGGCTTCCAAAATGGACTGTACAGAGCCACAAATTACCTCAGACAGAACCATGTGAGAAGAAAAACGCCCTAAGCTGGTCCATGGTTATATGTCAGCCATTACATTGCCATCATTAGCATTAAACTAGTGCTTGGACAAAATGGACCAGCCCTATTTACTGTCCTGTCTGCAGCCTGTTAAGTCAGGAAGCCCATTTTGCCAAGGAGGTGGGGAGGACATGAACAGAGGTAAAATGTTTGCCCCACTGACTGCCAGGGGCAGTCACACTCCCAGCTGCTACTGGAAACTCTTTTTTCCCTTTGAATGCTTCCTACGCAGAAAATGAGGGCATGAAACATTGCTTCCTATTCCTGCCCTCACCCTAAGTTGGCTACGTGGCATTAACAAGCCAAATCAGAGTGAGGGCAGCAGCAGGAAATAATGCTTCCTGCCCTAACGGGGTGGCCATGTGCCCTGTTCACATAGGACACTCCTGTATTTGAACTGCTAACAGAAAGCTGTCTTCTGTTTTGAAGGTGGCTTCTGTGTGAAGAATCTGGTACCAAGAACCATCAGAAGGAAGAGCTGGGCCTTGAAGTTGCGAATCCACAGCATCAGGGCAGTAGACTGAGGCAGGTACACAAGTGACCTGGTCACTGCCTTCTACATTACGGTGAGATGCACTTATAATAATTATTTCTCTCTGTGGCTTAATCTGCACCAAGAAGGATGTAGCACTATGAAAGTGGTATGAAAGCAGTATGTGGTACATGCCAATGGGCCCCAACAGTTGTCAGTGCATTTCAATACCGCTATAAAGCAGTAGTGTGACTCCTGCCTTGTATATACCGTTTTCATAGTGCTGTATCCTACTTGGTGTAGATTAGGCCTCTCTCTCTTTCTCTCTCTCCACACACACTAGCATATGCAAATTTTATGCAAATTTGAATTGTCCTTTGTCCTCTTTTCGGGTGATGTATGTCCTTTTTTATGGCAATTCACAAGTGGCCACCCTGCTGTCTTCTGGGTAGGCCACATTTGAAAGAAAATGTCACCAAGCAATAGGCAGAATCACTGGCATTGGGACAATGTTTTTGAAGACCCTTGGGCTGGATGCCCTCAATTTTACTTATTTATTTATTACATTTATAGCCCGCCTTTTTTCCTCCAAGGAACCCAAAGGCGGTATACATCTCCTCCTCTCCATGTTATCCTCACAACAACCCTGTGAGGTAGGTTGGGCTGAGAGTCTGTGACTGGCCCAAAGTCAACCAGTAAGTTTCTATGGCTGAGTGGAGACCAGAACCCAGATCTCCCAACTCCCAGTCCAACACTCTAGCCACTACACCACACTGGCTCTCTCACCATGTGTGTCATGAGCTCTTTCTCATTATTACTCCCACTTGCTTGCTTGACAGGCAGAGATCCAGGGAGCAAGTAGGTAGTTGCTTCTACTGCTCTTGGTTCATGCCACCAATGTTGTCTGGGCTGGAGTGAGAGGAGGGTGAACAAGCAGGTTGCCATGGTAAAGAGGAGGAGCAGGTGCAAGGGGGGGGGCGTCTGTCAGTTGGCCCCTTGCTGGGATGAGGGCCCTCAGCAGGTGCCCAACTACGTTGACCACTGATGCAGACGCTGCCACAACTGGAGGTTATGCAGGATTGTGAGAGTTTCTGGCAAATGACTTAAATGTGAGACAGAGCCAAGTTATAGGGGGAAGAACCAGACTTGGACTGGGTAAGAGAACTGAGGATTGAATTTGGGAGAATTGCTTCACAATTGCTTGGAGGAAAATGTCATAGAATCATAGAATAGTAGAGTTGGCAGGGGCCTATAAGGCCATCGAGTCCAACTCCCTGCTCGATGCAGGAATCCGCCCTAAAGCATACGTGACAGGTGGTTGTCCAGCTGCCTCTTGAAGGCCTCTAGTGTGGGAGAGCCCACTGCCTCCCTAGGTAACTGGTTCCATTGTTGTACTGCTCAGTTTAGGAAGAGGAAAGGTGGGGAAACGATCAGGACATCATGGAATTCCATTTCAAATATCTTGACCTGGATCCAGAGACACAGCAGCTGGATGGCAGCTGTATCCTTCTGTGTCCGTCCGTCCCCGGCTGCATACCCTTGATCCTGGGAGGGGAGCTCAGGTTCAGAAGAAGAACGTTCGAAGCACCACCGAAAATTAGGCTTGTGAGAGTGGAGCTGCCCACTGAAAGTTATGAATATTGCGCAGGTCTTTTCATGCTCAGAGATGAGACAGGTCAATTCATGTGGAATTGTAGATTCCATTATGTTCAGGAGTCAATGAGAACAGTCTAGGTTTCCTTGAAGAATTTATTAAAGGATCATAGTGAAACAGATTCATCTTTGAGAGAGCAAACCCTGCTGCTCTGATCGTAAGTTCTCAAGAGAAACTGTCATCTAGAGGCCAAGGGCTGAGTGAATCTCTGGTGAGTTACCAGAAGGACAGCTGGAAGATTTCAGGAGCAAAGGGAAAAAAGAAAATAAAGTTGCCTCTGCAGCTTTCCAAAGCAAAACTCAAGGTGAATTTGGGGTTTCTACTCAAGTAAAACTAGTGCTGGGCTGAGATATTTTTGACCGTTTGTGGGGTGGAGGGTGGTGGTGGTGGTAGAGGAGATGTTGCTCCTGAAAGTTATGGAAAGGCAGAACAATGCTGGGGAACTTGGGAGCGGGGCAGCTGGAGGGGATGGAAACTTCATGCTTACTTTAATACAAGTGATTCCCGTCCCAAGCTTGGATTCCTATACGTTGTATTATTGCAGGTTGCATCATCATCCCCTGCCAGCATGACCAGTGGGAATTGTAGTCCAGCAACATCTGGGGACCTCAGGTTGGGAAACACTGGTTTAATAATTAACGTCATGGCAGTGGAAGTTGGTGGCTCTGATTTCATTGGGACTGAGAATCTATTCTGGGTTTCAGTCAGAACCATCCAGAATTCTAAATTAGCTATCCAGAGTGCTGAAGCATAACCCCCAAATTGGTTCAGCACCTTGGATACCTCCTTTATAATTCTGGGTGGTGCTGATTGAAACCCAGGATATGTTCTTCTTCTCCCAGACCCGGCCAGAATCAGCAGCCGCCAGTTAGTGTTTCCCACTCCTCCAAACATTGTGATTGGAGGAGAACATGGTCACAGACAGCACTGTGGCAACTCCTAATTGGTTACTCACAGATGTCAATATCAAAGCTACCCCTCCCCCCAGTAATTCCGGGGTGGAGCGCACACCCCTAACATGTATTATCTTGCGCCAAACTTCCATTTCTCTACAACCTCATTGGCCAGTGTGCTTCCTGAGAGGACATTAGGAAGACCCCTGAGAAGACATTAGCTAATGATGTCGTCTCCTACCTCAAAGGGTTGTTTTGAGACTAAAGGCCAACTGAAGACCTTTTTATTCTCTCAGTATTTTAACACTTAATTTTAACTTAAATTTAAATTTTATTGTTTTAACTCTGTATTTTAATTTTATATCAATTTTGCTGCGTGGTTTTTTTTTATTCTGGTTGTGCTTTTTATATTGTATTTCGTATTTGTGCTTTTAACCTGTTGGTTGTCTTATTATGGTTTTAATTTTTGTGAACCGCCCAGAACGCTTCGGCTATTGGGCGGTATAGAAATGTAATAAATAAATAAATAAATTAATTAAAATGCTCTTATGGGAGGAAGAGTGGAATACAGGCAAACAATGTTCTGAACTGCTCTCTCTCTCTCTCTCTCTTTAAATGTACTTGGAGATGGGAAGCGTATTTGATAAGGAAGGTGATTTTATGCTTGTTATA